>NC_072822.1:36126804-36749304 GCF_027744805.1 Dunckerocampus dactyliophorus
GATAACTTCCGCCTTGTTCCTCTTCGACGGGCTACAGCGTCCGTGACGCCACGCTGCTGCCATCTTGCGGCGGTGTCGAACACTGCTCAACATGAGCGCAGAGAAAGAACGTAGGGTTCCGTGTCAGAATAGTCTTTAGTTCTAAAAATGTGTTAAACAACGGAAACTATTAATCCAACAACATGTGACGTAGCCTACAGCCGGAAGAAACGCTAGCCTAATTGTCAAAATAAAAGTTTGTTAGATTAGAATGAAATATGAGAATTAATTTGAATCACTTGCACGGGATTGAACCAGAAAAAGACAAAACGTTGGTGTTTTTAAACTATTTAAAAAAAGTAATCCAACGAGAAAAAGTCGTAATTTTACGAGAATAACGTTGCGATATTATGACAAAAAAAACAACATTTTTGGAGAGTAACATTGAAATATTATAGAAAAAAGAACTTTTTTGAAAGTCCGGATATTCTGAGAAATAAACAAAATTAAATTAAAATTTTTCGGAAAATTAGTTTGGGAAATAGAGTTAAAATATTATGGAAATATGGTCATAATATTACGAAAAATAAGAAAAAGTTGTAATTTTACGAGAATAATGTCATAATATTATGAGAAAAAATAGCGTAATTTTTTGGAGCGTAGCGTTGAAATTTTCTTTAAAAAATACATTACATTTTGAAAGTCGTAATATAAAAACAAAAACAAAATTAAATTAAACATTTTGGAAAATTAAGTTGGGGAAATTAAGTCAAAATATTGTGGGAATAAAGTCTTAATATTATGAGAAAAAGGCATAATTTTACGAGAATAACGTTGTAATATTATGAGCAAAAAATAACGTCGTTTTTAGAGCATAAGATTGAATTTTTTTAAGACATTTTTTGAAAGTTGTAATATTATGAGAAACAAACAAAACAAAATTAAATGAACATTTTTGGAAAATTAGGTTGGGAAAAAAAGCTATACAATTTAGTGGGAATAAAGTCATAATATTATGAGAAAAAAATTGACAAGAACAAAGTTTAAATTGTTGGAAAATTAAAACAAAAGAACAACAGCAGAAATGGAAAAAACAAATGTAACTTTACCAGGATAAAGTCAAAATATTAACAGAAAAAAAGTCATATTGCCATGAGAATAAAGTTACTTAAGTTTCATTTTTCACAGCCCTGCTTTTTTCGTAGCCGCTGTCACCATGATGTCACACTGCTGCCATCGTGCTGCGTTCATCAGGTCTAACACGCTGCATCTAGAGCAGGGCTTCTCAACTGGTGTCAACCCGGCACACACGTTTTCAAATGGCCATTTAGCCGCAGCCCACTTTTATTCACGTCATTTTTATTTGTATTTCTTTTGAATTATTTTTTACACTTTCATTTAAGTCATTTTTACTTGTATTTCTTTTTTACTTTTGTTTAATCATTGTTATTTCTATTTATTTGTAATTATTTTTTTATACTTTCATTTAAGTCATTTTTATTTTTAACTATATTTTTACACTTTTATTTAAGCCATTTTTATTATTCTTTTTTTATTATTTATTTTCATTTTTTTTTACACTTTTACTGAAGTCATTATTTTTTATGTATTTGTATTTTTTTTACACTTTTAGGTCATTTTTATTTAATTTATTTTACATTTTAATTTATAACTTTTTACATCTTTATTTAAGCCATTTTTATTTGTATTTATTTTTTTAACACTTGTATTCAATTATTGTTATTTTTATTTATTTTTAGTGATTTTTTTACACTTTCACTTTTTTTTTGTATTATTCTTTTTTACACTTTTACTGAAGTCCATCCATCCATTTTCTAAGCCGCTTCTCCTCATTAGGGTCGCGGGGGCATGCTGGAGCCTATCCCAGCTGACTTGGGGCGACAGGCGGGGTACACCCTGGACTGGTGTCCAGCCAATGGCAGGGCACATATAGACAAACACTCACATTCATACCTATGGACAATTTAGAGTCTCCAATGAAGCTAACATGCATGTTTTTGGAATGTGGGAGGAAACCGGAGTACCCAGAAAACCCCCCCACACACGGGGAGAACATGCAAACTCCACACAGAAATGCCCAAGGGAGAATCCAACCCAGGTCTTCCTGATTTCCTGACTGTGGGGCCACTAGGTCAGTATTGGAAGTCATTATTTATTTATTTATTTATTTATTATTTTATTTATTTTTAATTTGTTCTTCACACTTTTAAGTCATTTTTATTTTTAAATGTTTTACTTTCTTATTTACTTTCATTTAATGATTTTTATTTTATTATATATTTTTTAGTCTTTGTTTTGTTTATTTAGAATTGTATTATATATTTCGACACTTTTATTTAAGTCATTTTAAGTGTTCTTTTTTTTTACACTATTTAGATTTTTTAATTACATTTTTATTTTAATTTATTTTTTTGTATTATTTTTTACACTTTCATTTAAGTCGTTTTTATTTTTATTATTCAATTACTGTAGTCATTATTATTTTTATTTTTATTATTATTTTTTTTACACTTTTAAGTCATGTTTATTTTTGGATTTTTTTTTACCCGTTCTTTTAAGTTATTTTTATTTTTAATTTCACTATATTGTTTACACTTTTATTTCAGTCATTTTTTTAATCATTCTTTTTTACACTTTTACTGAAGTCATGATGATTTTGATTTATTTTGAATTATTTTTTGACACTTTCATTTAAGTCATTTTTATTATTTTCTTGCACTTTATTTATTTTAATCATTAACTTTAATAATTTAATAATTAAATAATTAACTTTGACACATCTATTTGTCATTTTTGTTTTTAATGGACTGCATTTTTAATTATATTTTTGTACGCTTTTATTTAAGTCATTTTTATTTTTCTTATTTTTTTGACGCTTTAAATCTTTCATTATTTTTTACACTTTTACTGAAGTCATTATTATTTTGATTTTTTTGTGATTTCTTTTATTTTTACATTTGTCTTTTTTTTTTTTTTACACCTTTGACCGCCTGGTTTTCAACTATTTCACGTCTTGACACGACACTCACGCTTCAAGCTGCCGTAATCGTTTGAACGCATGAGCTGAAAAACTCAGTCATGGCTGAGCAGGAAGAGGGCGGGATACAGTATGTTGGAACGCTAGCGCCCCCATTGCAGTACCGAACAGTGCCTTTATAAAAATCCCCTCCACAGGATTAAACCACAAAAAGACACAAAGTTTTCCATTTACTTGGCTTGTATTGCAAAGTGACACAACACAAACACATTTTCGTGATCAATGATGCATTCATGTTCATAATAACAACAACAGCTGTGTGCTCTTTTCGCTTCAGGCTGGGCGACCGAAGCTTTATTCTCCGGCGTGTGTCCGCATGTGTGCTGCCAGACCTTTCTTATAAGAATAACTTTTACCACAAAGCGAACAACTGAAAGGTTTTTCCCCCGTGTGCGAGATGGTGTGCTTTATCATCTTTGACTGCCTGGAGAACCGTTTGCCGCAAACAGAACAACAGAAGGGTTTTTCTCCAGTGTGCACTTTTTGGTGTCCAATCAAAGACACCTTTGTGACAAACATTTTTCCGCATATCGAGCAGCAAAAGGGTTTCTCTCCCGTGTGCGTCCACATGTGCGACTCCAAACTTAACCTTCGGGAGAATCCCTTTCCGCAGGCCGAGCAGCTGAAGGGTTTTTCTCCATCGTGCGTGCGCATGTGTGCCGTCAAATTGTCGTGCCGCGTTAACGTTTTAGCGCAAAGCGAGCAGGAATACGCTTTTGCTCCCGTGTGCGTTCCCATGTGCTTCACCATATTTGACTTTTGAGAGAATCTCTCAGCGCAAATGGAACAGCTAAAAGGTTTCTCTCCGGTATGCGTTCGCATGTGTCTTGGCATATTTGCCTTATCAGAGAATCTTTTCCCGCAAACGGAACAACTGAAAGGTTTCTCTCCGGTGTGCGTTCTGGCGTGTCGAACTAAATCCCTCCTATCAGAAAAGCTTTTCTCACAAATTGAGCAAGTCAAACGTTTTTTACCCGTCTTCTTTTCAGAGTCTCTGCTGTCAGTGTGAGTCCTCGTGTCACCTTCGCTGTCCGTGTCGCAAATTAAAACTTCTCGGGTGTCGCCCCCGTCTTCTGCCTCTGGAGAGCGTGACGTCGTGTCGTCGCCATCCGATTGCGAAGATAAGAGGCTGCCTGCTTGTGATCCTCCGCCGGCTTCTGTTGTCGTGCGCTGTGGCGAGCTGCTGCTTGGAGGCTCCACCCCTCTGTTCTCCTCAGGTGGTCTGTCTTCACGGTCTTCAGTCTTCACAGAGACACCAGTCAAGGGCAACTTGATGAGGTCAGCCTCCTCGGGCCCAAAAAGACACCAGAGTTCCTCCTCTTCCTCTTTGACGTGGGGGGGGTGGGGATCCTCTTCCTCTTTCACGCTGGGGGGCAGCGGTTCCTCATGCTTCAAAGCAGAGCTCCCCTCCTGCGGCTGAGGGGGACGTTCTTCTTGGTGACCAATCAGCTGCTGGACGTCTGCAGGACACAAACAATCGTTTTTATCTCTACAGTTTTACTGAGGCACTTTCTGGTTTCTGGTGACACACTTCAGTTTTCGGATAGGTCAGGTAGGGGGTTGGAAGTTGCTACAGGAACTTTTTGAAACGTGATTTTAAAGCATCTACAGCAGGTGTTCTCAACTGGTCCCAACCTGGGACCCACGTTTTCCAATAGTCATTTAGTCGACACCCACTCTTATTTCAGTCATTTTTATTCCTATTTATTTTTCACAGTGTTATTTTATCATTTCTATTTTTTGTATTTTGTATTTTTTTGTATTTTTTTGTATTTTCTATTTTTTCATACACTTTTACTGAAGTCATTTTTATTTAGATGTATTTTTATTTATTTTTTTACACTTATTTAAGTCATTTTTATTTATTTGTAATTATTGTTTACACTTTTGTTTAAATCTTTATTATGACTATTATTATTATTTTACACTTTCACGGAAGTCCTTCTTATTTTGATTTTTTCACTTTGAAGTCATTTTTATTTTTATTTATTTCTAAAAAGTTTTTACACTTTTGTTAGTCATTTTTATTTTGATTTCTGTACACATTTATTTAATATTTTCATTGTTATTTATTTGTACTTAAAGTTTACACTGATTTATCCTTTTTATTTTTTATTTATTTGTATTTTCTTTACACTTTTGTTTTAGTCTTTATTATTATTATTATTATCATTATTATTATTTTACACTTTTACTGATTTTATTCTTATTTTGATTTATTTTAAAAATTGAACACTTAAGTCATTTCTATTTTTATTTATTTGTAATTATTTTTACACCTTTATTGAAGTCATTTTTATTTTTTACACTTTTATTTTAGACATTTTTATTATTTTTGACGCTTTTATTAAAGTCATTTTTATTCGTATTTATTTTTTTTACACTTTTATTTAATCATTTTTGTTTTGATGTATTTGTACTTATTTTTACACTTTCTTTTACACTCTCTTTTTTATTTATTTTTCATAAATTTTTTTTACCTTTTTGTTTAAGTCTTTATTATTATTATTTTTATTATTATTTTATACTTTTACTGAAATCATTCTTATTTTGATTTATTTTTAATTATTTTTTGCATTTTTATTTTAGTCATTTTTATTATTTTTTTTACACTTTTTTTAAAGACATTTTTATTTAGATTTTTTTGGACAGTAAGTTATTTTAGTTTTTATTTATTTTAAAATTTTGTTCACTTTTATTTTATTGTTTTTTTAAATTATTTTTGGTTACACTTTTACTCGTCATTATTATTTTAATTAGTTAATTTTTTTACACTTGTATTGAAGTAATTTTTAATTTTGATTTATTTGAATTTCTTTTTTTTTTTTTTTACAATTTTATTTACCGTAAGTCATTTTTATTTTGATTTACTTTTCATTTTGTAACCTTTAAAGTTTTCAAAATTATATATATATTTTTTTATTTATGCGTCATTGATGGATTTACTTAATTTACTCATACTTTTATTTAAGTCAAATCAAACAAAGGTATTTGGGGTTTTTTGTGTCAAATGTCATCTTTGAACATGAATGCATATAATTACGTGTCCGAAGAGCATTTTAGAGGAGTTTATTCAGGCATTTTGTCAAGAAAATGAGGACTCTAACCGCATGCATACAAATAATAACACCACAAAATCACATATTTTCCTTGCAAGTGTGCAATGAATAATTACCATACAGGAAGATGACTAAAATATTGCAAAATGTTACGTTTGTATATTAAATGTTTTAGTGTTACAGAACATACGTTCAAAGTAGAAGTGTACTAAACGTACCTTCAATGTATAACAAAGTACGAGTCTTGCTAACAGCTCCCATTTGTCGATGTCGCTCGTTCTCCTCTCCGGCTCGACAAAGTTCCTCTTCGTAGGACGCAATCGTTCTTTCAAACAGCGCGAATATTTCGTCGGCTGCCGCCATGAGTCGCTCCCTCACCAACCCTTTCAACATTTTTGATGTTTTAACCGACTAGGATAAACACAAGCTTGAAGTGTTGCTAACTTTAGCCCTCTTTTCTACTTTTCTGTTCTAGTTTCCGCCTTTTTCTTCTTCGAATGAGGTTTTAGTGTGGCCACCACCACCGCGACGTTACAGTGCTGCCATCCTACGGCGGAATTGAAACCTGCTCGTTAATTCATTGTCATTATTTTATATGATCTTTATTTATAAATACATATAAATATATATCTCAGATATTATATCTGTTATTGTTTTTCATTAATTTTTATTTAGAATTCATCTTAAATTATTTATTTTATTTTTATAACACAATTTTTCATATTTTATGTGATTTTGTCCTTTTTTTTTCTGTTGTTGCATATTATTAACTTGGCTTTGTTGCAAATCCGACGCCGCTACAGCGTCTAAAATAACTCAATATATTACTCTGATGTCTCATAAAGAATATGAGTCCTTATGCTCTGATTGTACTTGACAGGCGGTGTACAAAAAAAAATAATAAAATATATATATATATATATATATATATATATATATATATATATATATATATATATATATACTTTTTAAAATATACTTTTTAAGTTATATTTATTTTTGATTATTTTTAAAATTATTTTATACTTTTAAGTCACTTTTATTTTGATTAATTGTCTAATAATTGTCTTACACTTTCATTGAAGTCATTTTTTAATTTTTTTTACACATTTATTAAAGCTATTTCGATTTTTTTTAAACACTTTTTACAGAACGTTAATTTGATTTATTTTATAATAAGGTTATGCTTTTATTTAAGGCTTTTTCTTTTAATTTTTCTGTTTTAATAATTTTTATTTTGTATATATTGTTTAATAATATATTTTTTTAATTTTATCATAAATTATTCTCTACTCTTTTAAGTCATTTTTATTTTATTCATTTTTTAATTACTTTATACTTTAAAGTAATTTTTTGGTAATTTGTAATAATTTTGTTATTTTTAATAAGTTTATACTTTGATTTAAGTAATCTTTATTTTTCTTAGTTTTGAACACTTTTACTAAAGCCATTGTTTTGATATATTTTAATTGTTTTTACACTTTATTTTATTTTGATTTATATTTTAATTATTTTATACTTTCACTTCAGTCACTTTCGTTTTGATTAATATTTTACACTTCATTTTTATTTGTATTTATTTTGTAATAACTTTTTACTCTAATTGAAGTCATTTTTATTATTGTTTTTTACACCTTTTAGCCATTTTAGTTTTGATTTAATTTAAATCATTTTTGCACTTTTAGTCATTTATTTTATTTTTATTTTATACACTTTGAAGTTGTTGGGGTTTTTTAAATTTATGCTTAATTCATGTATTTATTTAATTTAATATTTATTTAAGTCAAATCAATCATCTTTTGAAACATGCATACACATAATTCCATGTCCGAAGTGCATTTTAGAGGAGTTTATTAAGGCATTTTGTCAAGAAAATAACTGCATACATACAAATAATGCATAAATTAAACAAACAAACTGGACAGGAAAACGTTTATTCTCCATTGTGTGTCCGCATGTGTACTGCCAAACTTTTCTTATAAGAGTAACTTTTACCACAAAGTGAACAATCAAAGGATTTTTCTCCTGTGTGTGTTCTCATGTGTGATCGCAGTTCCGCCTTTTGAGAGAATCGTTCCCCACAGACCGAGCAACTGAAGCCATTGAGTCCGTCGTGTGCCAGCATGTGTGCTCTCATCCTCGTCTTGTAAGAAAAGCCTTTGCCGCAAACGGAACACCTAAAGGGTTTTTCTCCAGTGTGTTTTTCTTCGTGTGCAATCAGAGACACCTTCTGAGCAAACGTTTTACCACAAACCGAGCAACCAAAAGGTTTTGTTTCAGTGTGAGTTAACATGTGTGTCAGCATGTTTGACTTTTGAGTGCATCGTTTACCGCAAACTGGGCAACTAAAAGGTTTTTCTTCGGTGTGCGTTCTCATGTGTGATCGCAGATGTGAATTTTGAGAGAATTGTTTGTCACAAACTGGACAGCTAAAAGGTTTCTCTCCCGTGTGTGTCCTCATGTGTGATCGCAGTTCCACCATTTGAGAGAATCTTTCCCCACAGGCTGAGCAACCAAAATTATTCTCTCCATCGTGTGCCAGCATGTGTGCTCTCATCCTCGTCTTGTAAGAAAAGCCTTTGCCGCAAACTGAACACCTAAAGGGTTTTTCTCCAGTGTGTTTTTCTTCATGTGCAATCAGAGACACCTTCTGAGCAAACGTTTTACCACAAACCGAGCAACCAAAGGGTTTTTTTTTTGTGTGCGTTACCATGTGTGACAGCATGTTTGACTTTTGAGTGCATCGTTTACCACAAACCGGGCAACTGAAAGGTTTTTCTTCTGTGTGCGTTCTCATGTGTGACAGCAGATGTGAATTTTGAGAGAATTTTTTGTCACAAACTGGACAGCTAAAGGGTTTCTCCCCAGTGTGCGTTCTCATGTGTAGCGGAAAATAACTCTTGTCAGAAAAGCTTTTTGCACAAACTGGGCAGGTGAAACATGTTTTACCCGTCTCGTTTTTAGAGCACTCAGCATTCAGACCCTCACAGTCTGTATCACTGCTCAAAGGTTCTTGGGTGTCGCCCCCGTCTTCATCCTCAGGAGAGTGTGACGTTGTGTCGTCGCTATCTGATAGCGGAGCTAAGAGGTCGTCTGCCTGTGGTTGGTTTTCATGGTCTTCAGTCTTCATAGAGACACCAGTCAGTGGCAACTTGGTGAGCTCAACCTCCTCCGGGCCCAGATGACGCTCTCCCTCCTGAGTCGTCCAGGATTTCTCCTCTTCCTCTTTGACGTGGGTGGGCTGGGGATCCTCCTGCTTCAAAGTGGAGCTCCCCTCCTGTGGCTGAGGGGGGCATTCTTCTTGATAACCAATCGGCCGCTGGGCGCCTACAGGACACAAACAAGCCAAACACACTTGTCAAATATGACGTAGGCCATCAAATACTACTTTGAAGCACCTCAAAGCTTGCAAAAATCAGAGTCGGCCTAAAACCCTGTGCGTCTTTTAACTCATTCAATATCAATGTAAATTTTTTTTGCGTGAGCGGCCAAAAAGAGGTGATGGCGCAAGTGCACAATAAAAGAGGTGACTTTTCAAGGAGTTTTAAGCCATAAAAAGGGCCACAAGGTGTCACAAGTGCATTTGATAAGAGCTCGGCATGGATCGTTTGCATCTATTAACAGGCTCCACACAGCAAGGAGGAAGTGAGAGAGCGCGGAGGAGTGCAGCGTGCAGAAGGTTACGCATTGTAGGGACACTTTAAGGCATGCACATGCATGCACACATGCAGTTTAATTCCAAATGTGAAAATTGTAAATAGTTCATGATGTTATATATTTGTAAATAAATTGTTAGTTTGACGTAAAACAACCCTTTTTGTGTTGTTTATGTCGTGCTAAACTTGTTTAGATATTTGAGCTGTCCCAAAGGCGAAAAAATGGTGTCAAAGTTAAGCCTATCCCAGCTGATTTGTGGCGAGAGGCGGGGTACACCCTGGTACACCCAATTGCAGGCTCAAACCAGTGTCATTAAAGGTTGCGCATGATGTGCAGTACAGTTCAGAAAGTTGTACTCCAAAAAGAAAAAAAACAACGTTTGACCTTGTTTTGATGTTTTCATTCAACAGAAAGACGTTTATGGCTGAATGGAATGAGGCCATATTTAGGACCATGCGAAATCTATAAACAGCTTGAACTAGTGATGGAAATTTCGTCTCTTTTTAGAGAGCAGGTTATTTTTGCTCGGCTCACTAATGATGGTAGTGCTGCGAGTTTTTGAAAAAAAAATGGAAGTTAGCCAGAGATCTGGCTCATACAGTTGTTTTGGGCATTTGCAGCATTATTCGTTTTTTGCAGCTTTTATGTTGATAGCAGCAGTTTTAATGTGTAGCGTTCCTTTCTATGTTGCTATGTGAAATCAATGCACCCAGGAAGGAAGTTCCGCTAATGCTCAAAATGGGCAAAATACTGTAAGTATTACAAGTTAGCATGAATGTACCATGTACAGTCAAACTTGTCTATAGCGGCCACTAGAGGGAGTCTGCAAAAGTCCTGCTATAGACAGGTGGCCTCTATAGACAGGTTGGCGTCCAGTTTGAATGTTGAACAGTAGAGGGGAAAAAAAGGGGAAAAAATAATAATAATAATGTTGACCAGTAGAGGGCACTGCGGACTGCGGATAAAAGTTGTACAGCACTACTTGGCTTGTTATTATCATGGTTCATGGTTTTAATCCTGAACATGCATGAATCAAACAGTAGCACATCACATAGTACAATTCACAATTTTGCATGTCCAAAAAGGAGTAGGAAGAAGCAAAGCTTATTTAATCCTACCCCGCATCAGTTTCACATCAGTTGCAATACATTTATTCACCTCTTGTTCTTCCAAGTGTACTTTGTAGGTCTACATGACAATGTAGTGCAATCATAGCCAAGGTTTTTACTTACTAAAAGGAAGCTAGAGGCTTAATAATAACTGATAGAATATATCCACCACCCACAGAACAAAGCTGTGCTAGTAATGTCTTACGCTTGTTTTTTATATTTTACTTTTTATACGGCAGAGTGTCATTACAGCTTTAGTTCATCAGGAAGTGACGGGAAGTGACGGTGGGCGTCCCGAGCAGCAGAGCTAGGCTCAGTGCTAGCTGTGAGTTTGGAGAGAGTTGGGAAGTGTGTTTATGTTGGCGTAGATGTAAAGTCCTGCAGTGTTCTCCGCTGTTAATAAAGCCATTAAAGTGCATCGGCGACGTGAGTCTCTCCTTCCCCACAACAAGCGGCATTACAGTATTGACCAGTGCACACCAGGAAATAAACGGTGTCATTTCTTACAGGCATTGGCTGGACAGCTATGTAGTGGGGCTTGTTTAACCTTTGCCTTGTGGGCAAGCAGGAAGGAGAGACGATGCTGAGAGATGTGTGTGTGTTCTGAGCTGCTGTCTGGTGGCCGCGTTCAATAAATAAAGTTGGCAGAAGCAACAGGAGAAGTTTCCTTCTTTGCTTCGGAGCTGAATAACACTGACAAGTTAACAGACTAGTAGCGAACGGAAAAGAAGACGGCTTTGTTTGTGTCGAATACAGAAGATGAGGACTTTGATGGATTTGTGGATGAGGATTGATGAAAAATAACGTGAGTACATTCTAAAATACTTCAATTAAGTACAACCCAACTCAGTTTTGCTCCCGCTGCCGCATGCATGCTAGCGTATGTTTTTTTTTATTGTAGCGTCGCTGGGAGCACGTCCTGTTCCCAGCCTACTTTGCGGTAATGTTTTGGTGCAAATGCTCTTAAAGTTACATGTTTGACCAGGAAATAGCACGCTCAAAAGAAGACGGCTTTTTTATGTGGAACAACTGACAGTTTGTGTGGATCTTGTGAATGATTGTGACTGAGCTACGACTCAGTAATTAAAGTCTACACACGACGGCGTCATTGATTGAAAAACTAAACTTTTTCGTGCATGAAGCTTCTACTTGAGTTGGTAATTTGGCCGCTAAATGCGGTCAGATATTGACCAAGGGAGACAAAATGGGTGGCCGCGTTGGACAGGTGACTGCTATACACAGGGTCTATAACATGTAAATTTGCTGCTAGGATTTTTCAGTGGCTGCTATAGGCAGGTGGTCGTTCTATAAAGGTGGCCGCTAAGACAGGTTTGACTGTACCTACATGCTCACAGCATGGATAGAAAACCACAAATTTTTGTTGGAGGGTTTTGGAGGTGTTTTAATTGCGGGCTTTCTATTATGACTTTACTCAGAATATTATGTCTTTATTCTTGTAACATTACTGTTTCAATTTCTGCTGTTGTCTATTTTATGTTTACTTTTCTTGTTAATTTTACTTTTACAAAGTGCTGCGGGACCTAAACAATCCCTGAGGCCGCACTTCGGACACCCCTGCTTTAGATGGTCACCCTAACCTGGAGTCGAGGAAACTAAATTATTATTATTTTTGGACAAGTTTTCCCCCAGAGACCTTAGAAAACGGGGATCTGTTAGAAGTAGCAGGTTAGTTAACATACCTTCAACGTGTCGCACAACGTGAGTATTGCTAACTGCTTCCTGTTGTTGTCGACGCCGCCAGCTGTCTTCTCTCGTTCGAGAAAGTTCCTCCTCGTACGACGCCAGCGTTCTTTCAAATAGCCCGAATATTTCCTCAGCCGCCGCCATTAGTCGCTCCTTCACCAACTCTTTCAACATTTTTGATGTTGTCTCGGCGGGACCGTGAGTACACTACCGTACTTAAACACCAAGCTGTCTCCCGTCGTCTTGAGCCTTGCTGACTTCCGCCTTTTTACGGCTTCGATTGACGTTTTACGGCAGCTTCAGGCGTCATCCGTGACGTTCCACTGCTGCCGCCATTTTGCGGCGGTATTAAAGAACAGAGACTGTGTAGCTCACCGCGCAAGGCAATTTGCTTGACTGCTACTTCCGCGGTACACACGGGTTGTGTTCGATGAATAACATTCAATCATTAAATCAAAGTGTATGCACTCGGGATATCTTTACTTAACCCCGCCCAGCTCGCTTGATTTCACACAACATGGCGGACTTTTTGCGCCATTACTTGCATTGAGCGGATGTTTCCGTTGAAACTTCAAATTAAGAGCAGTTGAGTTTCTAAAAACGACAGTTTCCTTCTCGGACAAGCAGTGCACGAGTGAAAGAATCCGATGTGTGTCTAGTCAGTGTATTTCCTTTCGAGTACCAGTACCAGGACTGCATGTTTGCATTTTATTTTCAAAAGAGCAGCGGAATAACCATCACGGAGTTGAAAACTTATTCCTATAGTTACAGTATCACTTTATACGACTACACTTGTGCAGTAAGACAGTGGTCCCCAACCTTATCTTATTAATGTATTGTGTAAAACTAAGACATGAATAACATCAAATTAAAAGAACAAAATGAATGTGGACCCACCATCAACCAGTTCAAGTTCCAGACAAGTTTTTTCCAGAGAGATGATTACATGGCTGTTTGACGTGTGTGGTAAAAGGCAGTGCTCTAGCATGAATTAACTTAAGACAAATGTGCACATTAGCACTCAATAAGACATCAAAACTTACCTTTATGCATTCCCACATAGAATCAGCATTTGACACCAAATATGAGGTGAAAGAAAAATGGTAAAAATACAGTAGTAGTCTATCTGTGCGGCGTGAGATAAAGTTAGCACACCCACAATGGACATGCGTCAAGTGAGACGGCCACTTTAAAAAAAAAAAAAAATTTAAAAAATGAAATAATGGAAATTATTTTTTCTTTCTGTGCGGCCCGGTACCAAATCGCCCACGGCCCGGTACCGGGCCGCGGCCAGGGGTTTGGGGATCACTGCAGTCAGGGATGCGGTAATGCTGACGATGGAAATTAAGTGATGCGTTTTCACTCGTTTTCGCAATATAGATGCAAGCTATGCCCGGAAGTGTGTCCTTTAGTGTGGCTTTACATACTTTTGATAGCAAAAGTTAATGCGTTTTTTTTCCAAGTCATGTCAGTCAAAATCGTCTTTATTTAAAAAAAAAAATCTAAACTGTTAAAACATTCAGAGACGTTTTACATTCATATATGCAATAAACAGAAAACATATCAACACCATGTGTAACAGGAAAACATATGTATACATAAATATACTGTATATATATGCATACACACACACATCAAAAGTGCTGCACCATTATTCAAACTGTCCATTTAGGAAGCAACACAGATTGACAATCAATTTTACAATCTGTTGAGCAAATGGAAAACACAACAGGTGGTGTGTTTTTCCACTTTAATTTTGAGCATGACTACAAATCCAGACCTCCATGGATTAATAAATTTGATTTCCAGTGATAATTTTTGTGTGATTTTGTTGCCAGCACATTCAGCTATGTTATGACAAAAGTATTTCACAAGAATATTTCATTAATTCAGATCTAGGATGTGTTATGGATGTGTTCCCTTTATTTTAAGAGCAGTAAATATATACACAGTGGAACCTTGGTTAGCGTCTTTTCGGTTAACGTCGAAAATTTACAATTTTGCCTCAGTTTGCATGCATTCTCCGGTTGGTGTAGAATTTGGCTCACGTCTTGTTGTGTTGTTAAGACACCGCGTGAGTCCAACAGTGTACTTAATGTTTCCTTTTTATTTCTTTAATTCACAAAACGTCCTTCCTTGTAAGCATGCCAGCTAAACAAAATGGTAACCAGAACAGGAAAAGTCACGTGGCCCGTCTGTGATGTCATCAGCGCTTGACTCTCAAAAATGTTAACACAAAACACGTTTTAATAGTTTTACAATTGTAGTTTTACGTGTATAAAACAACCCGAAATGCTTATCAATGACAAATGAAAGAGGAATTCATATTTAAGGTTACTTTTACCTTCAATGAAGAGGTGACTGTTGCCAAAGACACGATGCGGCAGCGAGACCAACCTCCACCACCTTCATGCTTTCAGTCCCAATGAAGGTAAAAGTAACCTCAAACATTCATTTAACCCTTTCATAATTTACATGCATTTCCGAATGTCAAACTACAATTGAAAACTACAAAAACAGCTTGTTTTAACATTTTTGGATGTCTGGAATGGATTCATTGGATTTACCTTATTTCTGATGGGAAAAATTGAGAATTGGACCATCTGGATATGAAGTAGTGACGCTAGTCGAGGTTCTGCTGTATCTCATGAAATTTGAAAAATTGTCAAAAAAGCTCAATATCGCAAACCACTGTTTCTCAATGTCAACAGCAAATTAACTGCAAACCTTTCTGAGGCTTTAATTGTATCTTGGTCTGCATTCAGCCCCTTTAATCAAAACACTTTTGCACAATATTCGTGTGTCCGCATGTGTGTCTTCAACGTCTTCTTATAAGAATAGCTTTTACCACAGACTGAGCAATCAAAGGGTTTTTCTCCGGTGTGCCTGCTTTTGTGTGCAATCAAAGAGACCTTGTCGACAAATCTCTCGCCACAAATTGAGCAAATAAAAGGTCTCTCTCCTGTGTGTATCCTCATGTGCGACACCATGTTTGTCTTTTTGGAGAAGCTTTTCTCACAAACTGAACAACTAAAAGGCTTTTCTCCCGTATGTGTCCTCATGTGCGATAGCATGTTGGGCTTTTTCGAGAACGTTTTGCCGCAAATTGCGCAGTTAAAAGGTTTTTCTCCCATGTGCATTTTCATGTGTTGAGTGACATTGCTTTTTCGAGAAAAGCTGTCCCCGCAAACTGAGCAAATATACGGTTTTGCACCCGTGTGCGTTGCCATATGCGACACCAAAGTTGAATGGTGATAGAATCTTTTCTCGCAAACCGAGCAGCCAAAGGGTTTTTCTCCGCTGTGCGTTTTCATGTGTGACAGCATGTGTGGCCTTTGATTAAATCTTTTGCTGCAGATTGAGCAACTGAAGGGTTTTTCTCCTGTGTGCGTTCTTGCGTGGGAAACCATCGTTGAGCGGTGAGAGAATCTTTTATCGCAAACTGAGCATTTAAAGGGTTTCTCTCCCGTGTGTGTTCTTTTGTGCGACACCACATGTGCCTTTTGAGTAAATCCTTTCCCACAAACCGAACAAGTAAAAGGTTTTTCCGGCAGGTGCGTCTTCATGTGTGTGATGATACTTGACTTTCGAGACATTTGTTTGCCGCATATTGAGCAACCAAAAGGGTTTTCTTCTGTATGTGTTCTCATGTGTTGAGTCAAATCCCTCTTAGAAGAAAAGCTTTTAGCACAAACTGAGCAGGTAAAACGTTCTTTACAAGTCTTCTTTTTAGAGTGTTTGTTGTCGCTTCTCAAAGGTTCTTGGGTTTCGTCCCCATCTTCAGCCTCACTATCTGATAGCGGCGCTAAGAGGTTGTCTGCTTGTGATCCTCCACAGCGGTCTCCATCAGCTTCTGTTGTCATGTACTGTGGTGAGCTGCTGCCTGGGGCCTCGGCCCCTCCTTTCTCCCCCTCACTTGGACTTTGATGAAGCTGTGAGGACTCGAGAGGTTTGTCGTCATGGTCTTCAGTCTTCACAGAGACAACAATCAGTGGCAACTTGGCGAGATCAGCGAGAGACTCTCCCTCCTGAGTGATCCATTCCTCCTCTTCCTCTTTAACGGTGGGGGGCTGGGGATCCTCCTGCTTCAGGGTGGAGCTCCCCCGCTGTCGCCGAGGAGGACGTTCTTCTTGACGAATAGTCACCTGCTGGACATCTGCAGGACACAAACAACACAAATTCACTTTAGCTCAGGCATGTCAAATCTACAATTACAGTAAAAATTGCTAAAGGATAAGTATCGTCAGCCGCCAACCTTCTGAACACATTTCCACATTTGGGTATCGTTTGAATTTGAACGGTTACGGCTCTGATTCGGTTTCCTTGTTTCGTTGCCGGTTCCGAACAATTCTCGATTCCGATGCTTTGAAGTGGCAGGGTCATAAAAGTCTGCATGGTTTAAATGATGGCGCTAACCACAGCTCTTTTTTACATACGTACATGTGAATGAATAAACTTGCATCCTGCAGTCGTGGCTCCCCTTCTTTTTTTTTTTTTTTTTTTTTTTTACACCAAACTTCCACGACCACAGTGGGCATCCTGAAACCCTGGGTTACATTGGCATGAGACACACGTCATTTATTGTTTGACTTCCCTGATTCTGACTGCTTGGAAGAGGTCCAACATTGCATGTCAAAAAATTAGGTCGTGCACCCTCCTTTGCATGATATCATCGTGTTGCAAATGTTGCACTGAGCTGACAGACCTTTTTTTTTTTTTTTTTTAATCAAGTTAAGCCAAACTTTTTCGCTGGCTTCAATGAAATTTTCAGCATAAAATCATGTAAAAAAAAAAAAAAAAAATCACAAAATGAGTTGTTGAAGGATGGCGAGATCATTCACACTTTTTGTTAATACTAAAAGGTAACCTCTGCAATAAAGATTAATAAAGAAAGGTTTTTGCCTTTTGTCATGACATTCCACACATACATTGTTGTTATGGGGGCTTATTACATTATGACATTTATATGTACAAGGCCGTTACAAAGGCATCCGCTTGTATATACACGTTACATGTTGATTTAAATTGGAACTCACATTTGTGTGTACAAGGCCGTGACAAAAGCGTCCGCTTCTATTTACACGTGAATGAGGACACATGAGGTTATGAGTTGCATAAAGTGAACAAACTCAATTAAAGAAGAAAAAAAATAATAATTTTGCCTTTTATTGTGTAACATGCATATGTTACTGGGGCTTATTAAAAGCCAACATGCCAAGTAACAGGTACAAAAACAGGTTGTTGATGTAAATTTGGAATTCGTGTTGTACCAACTCTTGAACTATTAATTCCAACATATGTACATGCTTTGGTGGCTTTCCTAACACAGCACTTTGATTTAAGGTTCACATCTTTCTTTTTTTTTCCCCCCTTTTCTCACAGTGCCTTTATTTTGAAAGAAAGTGGTCGCGGAACACTGGACTAGCTCTACACTCTTGCGAGGGTGCTGGTCTACATGTGCTTTGCGGACTTGGAAAAGGCATTCGACCGTGTCCCTCGCGGTGTCCTGTGGGGTGTGCTACGGGAGTATGGGATTGGTGGCGCTACTACGTGCCATTCAGTCCTTGTACAATCGGAGCAGGAGCCTGGTTGGCATTGCCAGTAGTAAGTCAAGCCTGTTTCCGGTGAACGTTGGCCTCAGCCAATTCTGTTCATCATTTTCATGGACAGAATTTCTAGGCGCAGCCAAGGTGTCAAGGGAGTCCAATTCGGGGGCCTTAGGATCTCATCTCTGCTATTGCAGATGATGTGGTCCTGATGGCCTCATCGGGCTGTGACCTGCAGTGTTTACTGGGAAGGTTTGCATCTGAGTGTGAAGCTTCTGGGATGAGACTCAGCACCCCCAAATCCGAGGCCATGGTTCTCAGTCGGAAAAGGGTGGATTGCTCCCTCCGGGTTGGGAATGAGGTCCTGCCTCAGGTGGAGGAGTTCAAGTATTTTGGAGTCTTGTTCACGAGTGAGGGAAGGTTGGAGCGTGAGGTCGATAGGCGGATTGATGCAGCGTCTGCAGTAATGCGGTCGTTGTACCGGACCGTCGTGGTGAAGAGAGAGCTGAGCCGGAAGGCAAAGCTCTCAATTTACCGTTCGATCTATGTTCCCACCCTCACCTATGGTCATGAGCTTTGGGTCATGACCGAAAGAACGAGATCGCGGATACAAGCGGCTGAAATTAGTTTTCTTCGTAGGGTAGCGGGACTCACCCTAAGAGACAGGGTGAGGAGCTCGGTCATCCGGGAGGAGCTCAGAGTAGAGCCGCTGCTCCTTCATATCAAGAGGAGCCAGTTGAGGTGGCTCGGGAACCTAGTCCGGATGCCTCCCTGGTGTGGTGTTCTGGGAATGCCCAGCTGGGAGAAGGTCCCGGGGCAGACCTAGGACACGCTAAAGGGATTATGTCTCACAGCACGCCTGGGAATGCCTTGGTGTCCTCCCGGTGGAGCTGAAGGAGGTGGCCGGGGACCGGGAAGTCTGGGCTTCCCTACTCAGACTGCTGCCCCTGTCACCCGGACCCCAATAAACAATGGAAAATGGATGGATGGATGGAGTTGCTTATATTGGTAAATTAAAATAGTCCATCTTGAATAACTGCGCATTTAAACCACACTTTAATAAAAGTTGGGGTAACGCTGAAACCGGCTCGCCACTGGTTGACGTGTGATCCCTGGCTGGGTCGAAAGTAGGTTGATACACCAGAGTCGGGACTGATCGCCCCTGAGGAAGGTGTATCGAGGATAGGTTTGAAGCTTCTCGTACTGAAGAAATAAGGGGAAAATAGGAGAAATGTTATTAAAAGAAGCACCGAGAAAGGCTCAAGAATTAAGAGAGAAACTTAAGTTGGAAAGGAGATTGCCATTGAATGAAGGAGAAACAATAATCGAAGAAATCACCAGAAAAGAACAGAGAGTTATAAGAGTCTTGCCCGAGGACACTCCGATGGTTTGGATTGAACCATCAACAATCCATCCAACCATCTTCTATGCCGCTTATCCTCACCAGGGTCGCGGGTATGCTGGAGCCTATCCCAGCTGACTTGGGGCGAGAGGCGGGGTACACCCTGGACTGGTCGCCAGCCAATCGCAGGCTCAAACCAGCCACCTTCAGGCTGAAACAGTAAATTAAAGGTTGCGCATGATGGGCAGTACAGTTCAGAAAGTTGTACGCCATGTTTGAGCTTGTTCTGATGTTTGATTCAACAGAAAGAACTTTATGGATGACTGGAATGAGGCCACATTTACGACCATGCGTAATCTATAAACAGCTTGAACCAGTGATGGAAATTTCATCTTTTTAAAGAGCTGGTTCTTTTTGCTCGGCTCACTAAAATGAGCCGGCTCTTTCAGCTCCCACTTGGCTCCTTCGATTTTTTTGTTGTCTTAAATTCATTTATTACCAAATATTGTGTACCAAATATTGTGTACAATACCAAGTATTGTGTAAAATAAATTGCCAATATAAGAAATACATGAGATATGATGTTTATTATTTAAATGGATTTACTTAAACCTCAAAACAGCTACAAAATATAATGTTAGACTATAAAAGACAAAAACAAAGACCCATCTCAATAGACAAAGCAGGTCAAATCGCTTCATGCTAATTTTTCACCAACGAGTCAACTCTAAGAGCACCACAGCGTGTTTAACCCCGCCTCTACCCCCTACTCAATGTGGACACAGCGACTCCGCCACACATCTTAACCAATGATATTCGCCTTAAACTGAAAAAAGACAAGGGCAAAACTAACTGGCTCCCAACGATGGGAACCAGCTTCTGTCGTTCATTTCAAAGAGCCGGCTTTTCGTTCGCGACCGACACGCAGAGAAAGAGAAAAATGTTGCAAATTGCATGTTAGAAGCGTTGCGAGTTCTCAAAAACAAAATGGAAGTTAGCCAGCGATCCCGCTATACAGTTGTTTTGGGCATTTGCAGCATTTTTTGGTTTTTGCAGCTTTTATGTTGATCGCAGCAGTTTTAATGTGTCGCGTTCCTTTCTATGTTGCTATGTGAAATCAATGCACCCAGGAAGGAAGTTCCGCTAATGCTTAAAATTGGCAAAATACTGTAAGTAGCATGAATGTACCTGCTACTACATCTCACAGCATGGATAGAAAACGATGAATCAATTTTTGCTGTTGTCTATTTTATGTTTAGTTTTCTTGTTCATTTTACTTTTAGAAAGTGCTGCGGGCCGTAAACGACGCCCGAGGCCGCACTTTGGACACCCCTGCTTTAGATGGTCACCCTAACCTGAAGTCGAGGAAACTAAATTATTATTTTTGGACAAGTTTTCCCCCAGAGACCTTAGAAAACGGGGATCTGTTAGAAGTAGCAGGTTAGTTAACATACCCTCAACGTGTCGCACAACGTGAGTATTGCTAACTGCTTCCTGTTGTTGTCGACGCCGCCAGCTGTCTTCTCTCGTTCGAGAAAGTTCCTCCTCGTACGACGCTATCGTTCTTTCAAATAGCCCGAATATTTCCTCAGCCGCCGCCATTAGTCGCTCCTTCACCAACTCTTTCAACATTTTTACGGCTTCGATTGCAGTTTGACGGCAGCTTCATGCGTCATCGGTGACGTTCCACCACTACTGCTGCCGCCTTTTTTGAGACGGTATTAAAGACAGATACTGTGTAAGGCTATTTAAGGCAAATTGCTTGATTGCTTCCACGCGGGTTGTGTTCGACGAATAACATTCAATCATTTTATCAAAGTGTACGCATCATGGATATCTATATTTAACCCTGCCCAGCTCGCTTGCTTTCACCAACATGGAGGACTTTCTGCGCGCTGAACTCTATTTGTGAAATGCCCCCGATCGCTTGCTGCGCGTTGGAGGCATTGATCTATATTATATATCTGGATAGCTCATTGGCGATGACTTGTAAAGGCAAACGGCCGCCATATTGCTACTCGCAAGAAACACTTCTCGGGCAAGCTTTTGCATTCGTGGTGAATTTATTTTATGAATTCGGATTGGACACAAATTTTGCCTTAAGATGCCTGCATGTGCAGCTATTAACTGCACAAATCGCCAGTTCAAAGGCTGTGGACGAACATTTCACGTGTAAGTATGATTGAAATGTAGATTTGTGATTGATCATTTAAGGGTTTTGCACTGTCCATCTCTCAGATATTTTCGATCGTGTAAAATTCCTCTGATTAAATGTATGTCCAGAATTGATAGGTTTATATAGCTCTATAATAGCTAAGAGGAAATGCACATACTTTTTTGTTCTATCATGATATATGTATTTCTTTAAGGGACGAAGGTTGCGTTACTTGAAGGAATGGAAGAATCTCAGTGCTTCCATGATGCTTACCAGGCATTGTATACAGTGCAGTTAGCAAGCCAGTTTGCATACAATTGACCCGGCATGACCCTTCATTTGGATAAACAACCTTTTTTTTGCTGCTGAATGACTGACGTAAAAGGATTCATTCATATGATATGTTCTGGAAAATAATATTACTGAACATGCATACCGGTATGTTTGAGATTGCTAACAACGTATTGTCTTACCCAAAGCATATGGTTTTGTTTCAGTGTTGTTGTTTTTTTTCTGTGTGTGTGTGTTTATGGTTATAACACATTATGGTTATCACATATTATTCCTGTGGTTTTTGTTCAAATATATTTCTATATCAGAAAAGAGCTTATTTCTATTTCGTAACACAAACAAAAAAATCATCAAAATGTGAAATGATGTTAAAACTTGTGTCACGATTCGTTGAAGCTGTCAAGTGCTTGACCCCCAGTATGCAGAGATGAGGCGACGGTGTGCCAAAAAATAAAACGTTTTTAATCGTTCAGATACTCACAAATCAGACATGGGAACAAAACGCGACAGAGAGGAAAGCTCTGTGGGAAAAAACTGACAGGTACATTCCAAGGCACAGGTAAGTAGGTAGTCTAAGTTATCGCACGAGTGACAAACTCAATGAGCCAGCGCCGTACGTATGACGACGCTGGCCTTTTAACAGCTACTAATTGGCGACAGCTGCGCGGGCACCAGAAGTGAAGCACCTGCCTCTCCCACCGAGCCGGAAGCACAGCTTGCCAAAATAACAGCGCAAGACAGGAAGCGCTAGCTCCTGTCCTGCGAAACGTGACAACTTGTCTCTTTTATGATTCATATTTTGTACAGACGAGAGCATAGTGAATTGTATGAAAGTAAGAATAAAAAGTAAAGGATCATGACCATGGATTTTAGTGGAAAAAAGGGATGGGATATGCAGTTCAAATGAAAATCTCTTTCTAGAGGAGTAAAACTATCATTGCTATAGGGGAGTGCTGAGCCAGGGTGCACAGTAGCATTTTGTCCCAAAGGCAATGAGAATTGGAAGGGGAAAAAGTACATTTAATATAGCCAAAAGATAGAGAATAACGTATCAAATGGTCTTTAAGGGACGAAGGTTGCGTTACTTGAAGGAATGGGAGAATCTCCCCGCTTTTTAATGTCAAATATAGATGTTCTGTTAGCCTCTTCATCTGCTTTGTACACTATGTACGCTGTGCCAATGTAGTCGCGTTGTGAGTAGTAAGATGGCGTCTCTTTGTCTTCAGCGGCATGCACTCCGGCGTGCGACGTATGAGCTATCCAGATATATAATACAGTTCAGTGGTTAGAGGCCTGACGCCACCGGAAGTATAGAATGTTGTTGTTTCAACCAAAACAAGAAAGCCGAACAACTAAAAGGAGTTGGAGATGCCGTCTTGTGCTGCTATTAATTGCACAAATCGTGATAGTCGTGAAAATGGTGAGAAGGGACTTACATTTCACAGGTAGGTAAATGCTTATAAATCATAAAAATAGATACTTTAAATCTTTAAGCATCTTTTCATCTAAGTAGTTGTAAATGAGCCCTTATTCTCCTTTAGATTTCCACACTGCAACGTTCAACTTCTAAAGCAATGGGTAGTAAATATGCGGAGAGACAGGTGGATTCCTGCAGCCAGATCGCAACTCTGTTCAAGTCATTTCACCGAGGAGAACTTGGACAGGACCGGCCAGACTGTTAGATTAGGACAAAATGCAGTTCCAACAATATTTGACTTTCCTGATCATCTTCTAAAGGTATGCTAGCATTTAACTTTGATACTATGTAGATCCTTATCATAACAAATACCTTGTCAACACTGAAATTGACTTTTATGCATTGTAATTTCACACCATAGAGGTAGGAAAAACCTTAAACTGGAGGGAAATTTTGAGATTTGGGTCTAGTAAATTTACTCTGTTTCAATGGAATTTTTGTTTATTCTGGTAATTGTTTGTTAATTTTGTTAACCATAATAAATGTAGTGAATGAAGATACATATATGTGTATGCGTGTGTGCTTTTTGGGTGAAGCAAGATGGCCGACCAATGGCTTCATGCGGTCAGCCGTGACGCCCCTTCCACGTATAGAGTTCAGTGTTTCTGCGCCTTCACTTGCATTGAGGGGATGTTTGCGTTGAAACTTCAAATTAAGAGCAGCACATTCGTTGAGTTTCTGATACGACAGTTTCCTTCTCCGACAGGCAGTGCACACAATCCGGTGTGTTTCGTCAGTGTATTTCCTTTCGAGTACCAGCAGTCAGAGATGTTTCCAGCAACACTAGCTAGGACTGCATGTTAGCATTTTATTTTCAAAAGAGGAGCGGAATTGAAAACTTGTTCCCATAGTTACAGTATCACTTTATACGACTACACTTACCCTACAGTAAGGGATGCGGACATGCTGACGATGGAAATGAAATGATGCATTTCCACCTGGCAAGCTATGTCCTGTAGAGTCACATAGTTTTGATAGCAAAAGTTAATGTTTTTTTTGTTCAAGTCATGTCAGTCAAAATCGTCTTTATTTAAAAAAACAACTCTGTTTCAACAATGAGACATTTTTACATTCAAATATGCAATAAACAGAAAACATATCAACACCATGTGTGACAGGAAAACACATGTATAAATAAATATACACAGTATGTGCACACACACACACACACACACACACACACACATACACTACTGATCAAAATCTTAAGACCAGTTGAAAAATTGCTAGAATTTGCACATTGAATTTTGCACATTTGGATCTTTATGAGGTTTTAAGTAGAGCTACAATATGTAAAAACAAGAAGGGGGAGTGAGACAAAAAGCATTTTGAAAAAGTAATTTATTGAAAACAATTAAACTGAAATAGGCTGTTTATCAGCTGATCAAAAGTTTAAGACCATCGCTCAAAAAATAACCAAATACTCTCCAAACCAGAACAAAAAAGTGTTCTCAGTCGGACTCAGTGATGAGGAGCTCCACCGTTCTTTTTAATCACTTCCAAAATGGCTTTGGGCATCCTTGATGCCAGTGTTTCCAGGAGGCTAGTGGGAACATTGCTCCAAGTGGTGAAGATGGCTTCATCAAGGCCATCAACTGTCTGGAACTGATGGCCATTTTTAGAAACTTCCCTTGCCATCCATCCCCAAATGTTCTCTATGGGATTTAAATGAGGGGAACATGCAGGATGGTCCAAAAGAGTGATGTTACTCTCCCTGAAGAAGTCCTTGGTCAAGCCAGCATTGTGAACTGCAGCGTTGTCCTGTTGAAGAACGGAGCTGTTACCAAACAGACGAGGGCCCTCAGTCATGAGGGATGCCCTCTGCAACATCTGCATCTGTTTGACGACCCCGCACCACCTGAAGCTCCAGTGTTCCACTGAATGAAAAAGCACCCCAGATAATGAAGGCCCCCCCTCCACTGTGCCGGGTAGAAAACATCTCAGGTGGGATCTCCTTGTCATGCCATGAACGTTGGAAGCCATCTGGACCGTCAAGGTTACACTTTTTGTCATCAAAGAATAAAACTTTGTTCCACCTTTCAATGTCCCATGTTTGATGCTCCCTGCCAGTCTAAACGGGCACTTTTGTGGTGTTGAAGGAGACGAGGTCTTTGAATTTGTTTTTCAACCCTTTTCCCGCAGATGCCGTCTGATGGTTATTGCGCTGCAGTCGGCACCAGGAAGGGCCTTCATGTGGGTGGAAGACCGCCCTGTGTCTTGATGGACGGCCAAACGGATCCTCTGGCTCAGCGCAGATGTGACTTTTTTGTTCCATAATGCTCAGGAGCTTTCAAAAAATGTAGAATGACTGATTTACTGCACCCAACCTCAGCAGCAATGGTACGATCTGAGTGGCCGGTGTGACGCCACGGAGGTCTCTGGCAAACATTTTGCACTTTTCAAGCGCCGTGGCGCTGGCATCTCAGGTGGCTGATCAGGTTTTTTTGTGTGCTCCCCTCATCGCGGAGCATTTGGTAGGACGTCCTTCCTCGGAAAGCGAACATTTGTTTACAAGTGAGCTCAGGGGACATTACGAGAGGCCGTTAACGTCACTGGCTGGAGAAAAAAGTAGCGCCTGATTTGCTCACCCTCGCACAATACAGGTAATCTCGCCTCATTGGAGCGTTTTTTAAATGAGTTTTCTGAGCTATTTTTCATGTTATTGGTGACGCTTCACTTCTACGACTTGACAATCTTTTATTCTCCGCTGTGTGTCTGCATGTGTGCTGTCAAACTTCTCTTATAAAAATAACTTTTGCCACAATCTGAACAACTAAAAGGCTTTTCTCCTGTGTGCGTCCGCACGTGTGCCGTCAGATCTCGCTTATAAGAATAGCTCTTAGCGCAGACTGGGCAATTAAACGGCTTTTCACCCGTGTGTATTCTTTTGTGCGCTATCAAAGTGACCTTATCGACAAAACTTTCACCACAAATTAAGCAAATAAAAGGCTTTTCTCCGGTGTGTATCCTCGTGTGTGCGACCAAATTTGACCTTTGAGAGAATCTTTTGCCACACACTGAACAGCTGTAAGGTCTTTCTCCAGTATGCGTTCTCATGTGTTGAGTGACGTTCCGCTTTCGAGAAAAACTGTCGCCGCAAACCGAGCAACTGAAAGGTTTTTCTCCTGTGTGCGTTCTCATGTGCGACACCACACCCGAATGCCGAGAGAATCTTTTGCCGCAAACTGAGCATCTAAAGGGTTTTTCTCCGGTGTGTGTTCTTTTGTGTGCTACCAACACTCCATTTTGAGCAAATCCTTTACCACAAACTGAACAACTAAAAGGTTTTTCCGCCAAATGCGTTTTTGTGTGCGTGACAAGGACTGACTTTCGAGAGAATCTTTTACCGCAAATTGAGCAACTGAAGAGTTTTCCTTCGGGATGCATTCTCATGTGATGCGTCAAATCACTCTTATAAGAATAAGGTTCACCACAAACTGAGCAGGTAAAGCGGGTCTGCTCTTTCCAGTGTTCAGAGTGTTTGTTGTCGGCGTGAGTCCTCATGTCACCTTCACAGTCTGTACCACTGCTCAAAGCTTCGTGGCTGTCGTCCCTGCCTTCATCCTCAGGAGAGTGTGATGTTGTGTCGTCGCTATCTGATAGCGGAGCTAAGAGGTTGTCTGCTTGTGGTTTCTCTTCAAGGTCTTCAGCCTTCACAGAGACGACCGTCAGTGGCAACTTGGTGAGATCAGCCTCTTCTGACCCTAAAAGACTTTCCTGCTTCCGAGTGGTCCAGAGTTCCTCCTCTTCCTCTTTAACATGGGGGGGCTGGGCATTCTCCTGCTTCACAGTGAAGCTCCCCACCTGCAGTTGAGGGGCATGTTCTTCTCGATGACCAGTCAGCTGCTGGACATCTGCGGCACACAAACAAAACAAACGCACTTTAGGTCAGGCATGTCAAATATTATAGAGATCATCCAAACATCAAGATCCTACAATCACTTGGACTGTGATGAAGCTGTGAGGACTCAGGTGGTTTGTCTTCATGGTCTTCAGTCTTCACAGAGACGCCAGTTGGTTGCAACTTGGTGAGACTAGCATCCTCCGGACCTAGAAGACATTCTCCCTCTTGAGTGATCCCGAGTTCCTCCTCTTCCTCTTTAACATGGGGGGGCTGGGGATCCTCCTGCTTCAAAGCGGAGCTCTGCCACTGCAGCTGAAGGGGACATTCTTCTTGACGTCCACGCTGCTGGACGTCTGCAGGACACACAACACAAACGCACTTGAGGTCAGACATGTCAAATATTACGGTATTATTACAGTAATATTACATTTTCTTCTTGTTCCTTCTCAATTAGTGGTGCGAGATGTGTTGTTTTGCTCCCTAATGTTTGGTCTGTAACTTGCCAGGTCAGCAGACAGTTAACAGGTTCTCAAATCAGACTGCGGTTGAGCTCCATTTCACAACGTTGCACACATTAAGTTATACTTATCTAATGTGGAAATAATGGAACATACAATGGTGTGATAAAGTGTTTGACTCGTCCTAATTTTTTATTATTTTGCATGTTTGTTACACTTAAATGTTTCAAATCATCAAACAAATGTAAATATTAGTCAATGACAACAGAACTGAATACAAAATGCAGTTTTTACGTGAAACTTTTTATTATTAAGGGAGAAAAAGTGATTCCCCCCGTGTTCAAACATAACAAAGATGAATTGAGATCTGTCAGTGTGGAAGAGGTTATAAAGCCATTTCTAAAGCTTTGGGACTCCAGCCAACCACAGTGAGAGCCATTATTCACAAATGGTGAAAACAAACAGTAGTGAACCTTCCCAGGAGTGGCCGGCCAACCAAGAGGTCACAAAAGACCCCACAACAACATCCAAAGAACTGCAGGCCTCACTTGCCTCAGTTGGGTTCTGCAACAAGACAACGATCCAAAACACACCAGCAAGTCCACCTCTGAATGGCTGAAGACTTTGGAGTCGCCTAGTCCAAGTCCTGACCTGAATCCTATTGAGATGCTGTGGCATGACATTAAAAAGGAAAAGCCTCCAAAATGGCTGAATGACAACAATTCTGCAAAATTCCTCCCCAGCGCTGGAAGAGACTCATTGCAAGTTATCACAAACGCTTGATTGCAGTTGTTGCTGCTAAGGGGGGGGCCAACCACTTATTAGCTTTAGGGGGCAATCACTTTTTCACACAGGGACATGTAGCTTTGGAGTTTGTGTTCAGCTGTGTTGTCATTGAATAATATTTAAATTTGTTTGATGATCTGAAACATTTAAGTATAACAAACATGCAAAAAATAAATAAATAAAAAAATAAATAAAAAATAAGGGGGCAACCACTTTTTCACACCACTGCATGTGGTCATCCAAAAGAACGACATACTCACGGCGCAACGAAATAACACAACACGTCCACATCACGTTTAACGTCTACTACTACGTGGGTAATAAACAACTGAAAACTAAACTAAACATGTAAATTAAACTGTTATTTGCAAGTGCCCGCAAGGCATGCCGGGTAGTCCAGCGTCAACAATATAAGCTATGAATGATAAAACGCTGGATATCAGGAGAACGTGAACATCCCTCCTCAGCATGTTTTGCAGTCAAGCAGAAATGGTGCCATGTTGGGGAGAGAGTACCACAAGCCACCCAGCATGCCTTGCGGCAGGAATATACAGGTGTAATTTTGGGCATGGGTGTTGCACACAGACGTTTATTTGTATTCCCACATGGTGCAGTTACATTGTGTGTGTTGACGTGTTGTGTTGTTTGGATGGCTTGTTTGCACAGGCTAGTTCCTGTGCGACGTAAGCATGCCACACTAGCACTGCAAGTCATGTTGCCAGCTACAGCTTTGGTGTTAAAAGGGTTTTTTTTAATTTTTTTAAGTCATTTGGAAACTCCCGGTGGGCCAAGTTAAGGCATTGGCAGGCTTGATGTGTGGCCCACGGGCCTCAGCGTTCATAAAAATGACATGCACATGCATGACGTACGGCCAATCTATGTCATATGTAATAATAACTACATTTTACATATTTGATTTAGTGCAGTAGTAAGTAGGCATATTAAGAAGAGTCCATCCATCCATTTTCTATGCCGCGTCTCCTCATTAGGGTCGCGGGGGTATGCTGGAGCCTATCCCAGCTGACTTCGGGCGACAGGGTACAGGGTGTGTACCTATACAGGGTACACCCTGGACTGGTGGCCAGCCAATGGCAGGCCACATATAGACGAACAACCATACACACTCACATTCATACCTATGGACAATTTAGAGTCGCTAATTAACATGCATGTTTTTGGAATGTGGGAGGAAACCGGAGTTCCCGGAGAAAACCCACACACACACGGGGAGAACATGCAACCTCCACACAGAAATGCCCAAGGGAGAATCCAACCCAGATCACCACCGTGCGGCCCTATTAAGAATAGTATGATATGTAATCGCTGCTTATAATGCATTCAATGTATGTGTAACCCTATCTGACAGTGTACCGTACATTGGCCGCCATCTTGCATTTTACATGAACTTAACTGTGAAACCGGTTAACGTCGCTTCATTGGCTCCGTATATTTGCTACAGAAAGCGTGTCGTAACGACGGTGAACACATTAAACACACCTTCGATGTCTAGCACAGCTTGAGTCTTGTCAACGGGCGACAGGGTACAGGGTCCTATTTGCTGTCGATGCCGCTCGTCCTCCTCCTCTCGCGTTCGAGAAACTTCCTCCTCGTAACCCGCCATCGTTCTTTCAAACAGCCCGAATGCATCATCAGCTGCCGCCATAAGTCACTCCGTCGACAACTCTTTCAATATTTGAATGTTTTTGGGGGAGGGTTGGACTCGATTCCGCCCTGTCACCTTACCCTTTTGTCTTGCGTTTTGCCAACTTCCGCCTTTTTCTTCTTTGTGGAAGCTAAAGCATCCATGACGTCGCACCGCTGTCATCTTGCGGTGGCATTGAAGACTGCAGATGCAACATCGCTGCTGCATTTATTACTTTGGTGTAATCAGAGGTGTCAAACTCGTGCCATGGAGGGCTGAGACACTGCAGGTTTTCTTTCCAGCCAACCACAAAAGCAGGTGATTTTAATGATCAACACCTTCAGTTTGAGGGAAGGAGCTCATCAATTAAATCACCTGCTGAAGACACTGGTTGGAGAGAAAACCTGCAGCGTCTCCGCCCTCCAGGGCACGAGTTTGACACATGTGCTGTATATACAGTACTCCGTTCCATAATGTTTTTTTTTATTGTGGTTTACAAACAAGTTGGCGTCCAGCCTGGTTGTTTTGTTTAGAATATTTGATATTTTTATGCAAACTTCAATTAAATGGATGCAGAACAAAGACAAAATGTGACTTATGAGGTACGTATGTACAGTACGGGTAGTAAAATAAAATGTTTAAACAATTAGGGGTGCAGCAGTGCCCAAAGAGAAAAATTCCAAAGCTTTGCCTTTTTCTGGTTTAGAAGAAATAAAATTATAAAACCCTTTTAAAAACAGGAGACATTTTTGTAGTTATGGCATAGAAAACCACGACCTTCTAAATACAGGGTTTAACATTATTAGAGTCCTCTTGACATGAAATAACAGCCCTACAGTCACCTTTACACTCACCTACAGTATATGAGCAAGCTGAAATGCAGTTTTTCTTGAAATACATAGAACTTCTCAGCGTATCTACATGTGTTGCTTTCCAAAATATCAAAGTTGTATCCGTTCATTTTTCACTGTGTGGCCCCTGCCCTACACAGAATTGAACAGAAAAAGACAAACCTTCTGCGTTCTCCAGTTATTCCACTTTTACTACAAAAGTACAAAAAAAAGCCATGACACAAATACAGTTCCATTTATATATTACTAGTAGCGGCATGCGAGCTTAGAGATCATGAGAGAATCTGGTATCATACACACCGCAACTGGAAAACGTTTATTCTCCATTGTGTGTCCGCATGTGTGCTGTCAAACTCGTCTTATAATAATAACTTTTACCACAAACTGAACAGGGATGTAGTTTTTCTCCTGTGTGCGTTCTCATGTGTGAGACCATCGTTGACCTTTGAGAGAAGCGTTTATCACAAACCGAACAACCGAAAGGTTTCTCTCCTGTATGCGTTCTCGTGTGTGTTACAAAGTTGGACTTTTGCGAGAACCGTTCGCCGCAAACCAAACAACTAAAGGGTTTTTCTCCGGTGTGGGTGGTCATATGTCTCTTCAAAGTGGACCGCTGAGCAAATATATTGCCACAAACTGAGCAACTAAAAGGTTTTTCCCCAGTGTGTGTTCTCGTGTGCTTTACCATATTTGCCTTCTGTGAGAAACTCTCGCCACAAACTGAACAACTAAAAGGTTTTTCTCCTGTGTGTATTCTCACGTGTGACACCATTGCCACCTTTTGAGAGAATCTTTTACCGCAAACTGAACAACTGAAAGGTTTTTCCCCACTGTGCGTTCTCATGTGCGTGATGATATTTGACTTGTCAGAGAATCTTTGACCACAAACTGAGCAATTAAAAGGTTTTTCTCCCGTATGCGTTCTCAAGTGCTGAGTCAAATCCCTCTTAAAAAAAAAGCTTTTAGCACAAACGGAGCAGGTTAAACATTTTGTACCCGTTTTCTTTTTCGAGCATTCAGAGTGTGTGTTGTCAGCGTGAGTCGTCATATCATCATCATCGTCTGTATCGCTGCTCAGCAGTTCTTGGGTGTCGTCCCTGTCGTCAGCCTGACGAGATTGTGACGTTGTGTGGTCACTATTTGATAGCGGAGCTAAGAGGTTGTCTGCTTGCGATCCTCCACAGTGGTCTCCATCAGCTTCTGTTGTCATGTGCTGTGGTGAGCTGCTGCTGCTGCTTGGAGGCTCCGCCCCTTTGTTCTCCACACCCGGACTGTGATGAAGCTGTAAGGACTCAGGTGGTTTGTCTTCAGTCTTTACAGAGACAACAGTGAGTTGCAACTTGGTGAGATCAGCCTCCTCCGGCACGAGAAGACACTCCCTCTCCTGAGTGATCCAGAGACCCTCCTCTTCCTCTTTAACGTGGGGGGGCCAGGGATCCTCCTGCTTCAAAGTGGAGATCCCTTCTTGACGACCAATCGACTGCTGGACGTCTGCAGGACACAAGCAACACAAACCGCAGTCACTGCAGTCAAGCTCGTGCATCTCAACAAGACGAGAGCAGCGCCCTCTGATGGACAAGTTGCTAAATGTTCATTCCAACGCAATGGACGCGTGCATGAAGGAGTACGTTCAAAACGTACGGAGCTATTTTCATGCAAACGTAGAGCATACATGATCTTTCAGTAGCCTGGAATGAGTTCATTGTGTTGCTGTTGTGCGAAACGCTGACGGTCAACCACATTAGAAGAAAATGATGTCGTAGTTTGTGGTAGAGCGCCAATTATAGCTAATTTGGCCTGACTACAAACGCTGAGCTGAGAAGACATGTTAAAAGTAGGTCAGTGAACATACCTTCAATGTGCGGCACGATTTGTTTCTTGACAGCTTCCAGTCGTTGTCGGTGGTTCTCCTCTCTCGTTCGACAAAGTTCCTCCTCGTACGACGCCATCGTTCTTTCAAACAGCTGGAATATTTCATCAGCTGCCGCCATGAGTCGCTCCTTCACCAACTCTTTCAACATTGTGATGTTGTTTTGTCGCTACTTATACTAAAGACACACTTGAAGCGTTGCTAACTTCAGCCTTTTCTTCTCCGTCTTTGTACTTCCGCCTTTTTTTCTTCCTGTTGTATTTTAATAGCGGTTGGTATCCCTTGTGGTGCATGACCGCCCCCTCTGTTTCTTTGAGGCCATTACATCCTCCACCTTAGTCGTCTTACTTTGAAATAGTTCAGGATTCTTTTTCTTTTTGTGTTATCATCCAACATCCTCATCTCCCCCTTCATCCATCCATCATTCATTTTCCTCCGCTTATCCGGGTCGCGGGAGCAGCAGTCTCAGTAGGAAAGCCCAGACTTCCTGGTCCCCCCCGGCCACCTCTTCTAGTTCCACCGGGAGGACACCCCTCCCAGATGACTGAGCTCATCACCCTCTCTTAAGGTGAGTCCAGCCACCTTACAAAGGAAACTCATTTCAGCTGCTTGTATCCGCCATCTCGTTCTTTCGGTCACGACCCAAAGCTCATGACCCTAAGTGAGGGTGGGAACGTAGATGGATCGGTAAATTGAGAGCTTTGCCTTCCGGCTCAGCTCTCTCTTCACCACGACGGTCCGGTACAGTGACCGCATTACTGCAGACGTTGCGCTGATCCGCCTGTCGACCTCACGCTCCAACCTTCCCTCACTCGTGAACAAGACCCCAACAGTCAGGACCCTTTTCCAAACCCGAAAGCGTAGGGAAGTGACCCTCTCGTTCACTGGGGATGACTCCAACACAGAGGCACCGGGCCAGGGGCCTATTAATAAACCCACGCCAGCCTCACTCAAGGAGTTTGGTTCCAGAACCCAAACTATGCCGAGGTGAGTCCAACTATGTCTAGCCAGAATGTCTCAACCTCTCACACAAGCTTGGGCTCCTTCGCCACCACAGAAGTGACGTTCCATGTCTCAAGAACCAGATTTGGCTGCTGACGACCAGGTTTCCCCAGGCACCCGCCCATGACCACCACCCAAAACACATTGCACCGGGCCCTTACGCTTTCCCCGGCAGGTGGTGGGTCTACGGGTTGGGGTGGATATCCCGTGTGGCTTCTTCGGCCCCTACCCTGGGCCTGGGTCCAGGGTGAGGCCCGTGTCCCACGTTAGGGCGAGGTACGGTCCCTCACATTTTTTTTTCATAGGGTCTTCGGAATCACTCTTTGTCTGGCCCGTCACCTAGGACCTGTTTACGTACCAGGGGCATGTATCCCCGGGCAACATAGCTCCTAGGACCTGCCCTGGAAGAATCCATTTGTAATATCACCCCTCAGATGAGGGGCACCTCAGCATGGAGAAATGCATAAGAAGAGGCAGCACTGCTGTTTACTGGCCAGCAATAAATAAAGACATACAACTTCTTCAGTGGGCCACCAAAGGTTTTCCAGAGAAGAAAGAAGAGCTGCAAAGTATTAAGCTCGTTTTGATTGTGTGAAACAACGTAAACAAACAATCCAGTGTTTGACCTACCCGATATGCCTAGAGGGAGTGAGAGCCTTGTTGTCATAATAAAATTCTGTGCGATTAGAATGAATTAGAATCCTCTGCACAGGATCAAACCAGAAAAAGATAAACCTTTGGAGGTTTTGTTCTTTCAGATTTATTACAGTAACAGAAATCATTATCATGAATGCAGCAACAGTTACAAGAATAAGAAATAAAACCATAGTAATGAGCGTGGATTGGATTTAAAGCTGCTCTTCTTTGTAGCACACTGACTTGAAATTCATGAGGGGAACTGGTCTCACACACACAGCAGATCATCACTTTCAGTGTGACTTTTCACATTCCACTTCTACGATTTGACCATCTTTTAGCGCAAACTGGACCGGAAACGTTTATTCTCAATTGTGTGTCAGCACGTGTGCCATCAAAGTGTGCACAAAGCAAACAGGAGCATGTTGGGTTTTTTTTTTTATCCTGTGTGTGCTCTCATATGTGATACCATGTTTGACTTTCGAGAAAATCGGTCACCACACACTAAACAACTAAAAGCTTTTTCTCCTGTGTGTGTCCACATGTGTGATTCCATACGTACCTTTCGAGAGAATCCTTTACCACACACTGAGCAACTAAAAGGCTTTTCTCCGTTGTGAGTCCGCATGTGTGCCGTTAAAGTGTCCTGCCGAGTGAATGTTTTAGTACAAAGTGAACAGGAATATGGTTTTTCTCCAGTGTGTGTTCTCGTGTGTTTTACCATGTTGGACTTTTTAGAGAATCTTTCGCCACAAGCTGAACAACTAAAAGGTTTTTCTCCGGTGTGCGTTCTCATGTGTGACACCATATTTGACTTTTGAGAGAATCTTTGACCACAAGCTGAACAACTAAAAGGTTTTTCTCCCGTGTGTGTCCTCATGTGTGACGCCATATGTGACTGTTGACAGAATCTTTGACCACAAACTGAACAACAAAAAGGTTTCTCCCCAGTGTGTCTCAGCATGTGGCGTGTCAAATGACTCTTTTCAGAAAAGCTCTCGCCACAAACTGAGCAAATAAACGGCCTTTCTCCCGTGTGTGTTCTCATGTGTGACAACATATTTGACTTTTTGGACAATATTTTGCCACAAACTGAACAACAAAAAGGTTTTTCACCTGTGTGTGTCAGCATGTGTCGAGTCAAATGGCCCATTTTAGAAAATATTTCAGCACAAATTGAGCAGGTCAAACGTTTCATACCCGTCTTCTTTTTAGAATATTTAGATTGTTTGTTGTCTGTGTGAGTCCTCACATCACCTTCACAGTCTGTATCGCTGCTCAGAGGGTCTTGGGTGTTGTCCCTGTCTTCGTCCTCGGGAGAGTGCGCCCTTGTGTGGTCACTCTCCGATAGTGGAGCTAAGAGGTTGTCAGCTTGTGGTTTGTCTTCATGGTCTTCAGTCTTCACAGAAAGACCAGTCAGCGGCAACTTGGTCAGATCAACCTCCTCCGGCCCAAGAAGACACTGTCCCGCCTGAGCGGTCCAGAGTTCCTCCACTTCCTCTTTAACGTGGGGGGGCTGGGGATCTTCTTCCTCTTGCTCCCAAGTGGTGGTCCCCCCTTGCGCCTGGGGCGGACGTTCTTCCTGGCGACCAATCAGCTGCGGGACGTCTGCAGGACAAATGCGACACATATACACTTTAATAGTAATCTTTCATTTTCTTCTGTCCTGCCATGTAATGTCTTTTGAAAGCATTTGTCTCAACACCCAATTCAGGAGGCGGTCATATGCTTTATTTGGCCAAGTGTGAATGCAGTCCAGGAGGGGTAATGGAGACCACCTGAGAGATGCGTATATATCATGTGCTTGAATGTTGCTCCAGTTGGTGAAGATGTCTTCACGGAGGGCATCCACTGTCTGGAACTGATGTCCATTTTTGGAAATCCACCCCCAAATGTTCTCCTTTGGATTTAGATGAGGGGAACACACATCAGCTGATCAAAAGATTAAAAGCCAAAATCTTGGCAAAAATGTGGATTGAATGTGATTTAGTGTCAGTTATTCACACGGTCATGATCTCTGGATGGCAAAGGCAAAAAAGCATTCTCTCTTTGAACGCGTTGGGATTGTTGAGCTGCATAAGCAGGCTTCTCGCAGCGCACCGTTGCTGCTGAGGTTGGACGCAGGAAGGATCCCATTGGCAGGTCCGTCAGGACCATCTCAGCAGTGGCAGCGTTTCTGTACAGTGGATCTCTGCCTTTAAATTGTGTTTCTTGTTCTTGTAAATTAAATAGAAAGTTGTTTATTGTCATATCTACACAACAAAAGTGCTGCAGTTATGAATCCAGCAGAGGGCGCTGCCTCACAGGTCAAGTCACTCAACATTTCCCAGCAGGAAGATGTTTCTCCAAGACGTGATGTGTGACTGCACATTTGATAAGTACCTTCATGTATACTATATGCTTTGAATGTTTTCATGTGTAAAATGACATTGAAGATGCATTTAATAGCTGTGAGAGGCATATTATAGTGTTTTAGAGCAGCAGTGTCCAAAGTGTGGCCCGGGGGCCAGCTGCGGCACTCGGCTGTTTTTAAAAAATGTTATTTTAAAATTATAGCTCAACAAGAACACACACAAAAATCCAGCAAAAACTGAGAAATGAGTGGTAATTTTACAAGAATAAAGTGAAAAAGGAGTAATTTTATGAGGAAAAATAACATAATTTTAGCAGCATAAAGTTGAAATATTAAAGAAACAAGATGTTATTTGATCAGTGTCGTAATATTATAAGAAACAAACAAAACAATGAATAACGTTGTTATTTTAGGAAAATTAGATGGGAGCAAACATTATATTACCAAAATAGAAGAAAATTTACAAGAGGAAAGTCGACATATTTAGATTTTTTTATTTATTAAAAATGACATTAAAACACTTAATTAAAAAAAAAATACATGAAACCAATTTTGGTGCCTGGTGTCTTCCTGCTCCTCGGCGGTCCGCGCTCTCCGCACCTGAGTTCTGGATTGTATGTCTGGGACCCCGGGGTCCCCGGCTCCGCTGCCCCTTGGGTTACCAACGGGGGATAGAGCGAGGCTTCCGGGTGTCGGGTAGTCGACCACTGTGTGCGCGCGCGTGTGTGTGTGGGCGTGGGTGTGTGCACATGTGTGTGTCCGTGTGTGCGTGCGTGCGTAGGAGTGTGTATGTGCGTGTGTATGAGTGTGTGCTTTTATTTATTTATTTATTTTAGTTATTTATTTGGGGGGGGGGGCATACAGGGGTTTGCTCCGTGGGGTCGGATGCTGGGTGATACATCTCTTCCGCCCATGCCTCCGCCGGGTGGGTGGGGAGTGTGCCTCCTGCATCCCTGGGCGGGGCGGCCCTGTGTCGGGGTCGGGCGGGGGTTGGCCCTGGGCGGGCCGGGCTCCGTTCCCTGGGGGTAGGGGTGGCGGTGGGGGGGATTGGCGCTCCCGGCGTGGGCGGGCTTCTTTCCGGTTGTGGGGGCGTCTCTGGGCCTGTCGGTGTGTGGCCCCCGGTACTCGTCTGCCTTTGTGGGGTGTGATCTCTCGCTGGTCTCAGGGGTTGGCTGTCCTCCGGCCGGCCGGCGCCCTGTCTTTGGCTGGGATTACCTCTCTGCGTGACTCACCATGTCTCATTCCCAGTGCTCATTCCTAACAGTTAACAACTTCCTGCAGCAATGTGCACATGCCACTATTCACCAGCAACAGGCGCTGTTGCAACACTTCTGCCATCATTTATCACAGCACATCTACACTCCGTTACAACGGCACACCTTGATAGCAGCTTTTCTTTTCTTTTTTTTTTTTTAACCAAGCGGACCTTTGGTCGCCCGCGGGGGGTTCCGAACACCCCCGGTTACGGGCCTGCACATACTGTATATTTTAATGCTTATGTTGACACATTTATAGTCTTAATTTGGACTTCCTTGTCTACTATTGTTGGATTGTGTGCATTTGAACGTCAAAGTGGCAGAGCGCCACCTATGGCTTTAGCATGACTACACACGCGTTTTTATGTGGACAGAAATGGATCCGTGAGTTGGGAGGATGTGTTAAAAGTCCTGTCAACATACCTTCAATGCCCAACACAATTGGAGTCGTACGAACAGCTTCCAGTCGTCGTCGCTCGTTCGCCTCTCTTGTTCGACAAAGTTCCTCCTCGTACGAAGCGATCGTTCGTTCAAACAGCGCGAATATCTCATCAGCCGCCGCCATCAGTCGCTCCTTCACCAACTCTTTCAGCATTTTGATGTTCTCTCTTTTAGACACTACACAGAAGCTCTCCTTTTTACTTCCGCCTTTTCCGTCTTCGGTGGAGGATTTACGGCAGGCCAAGCATCCGTGACGTCACGCTTCTGCCATCTTGCGGCGGTATTGAAGACTGCTGAAGATGAGTGCTAAGGACGAAAAGGGTCAAAAACAACACAAAACAGATGGTGTTCGTTGATTGATTATCTGTCGGCTTTTGGGGTTTTTGACGCCCGATTATGTTGAAACTGTCACTGGGGCGGTTTCCACATTTCAGATTCGCCTCAAAGAGTCTGCTAGCAGACGTACAGTAACAGCATTTTTTTTTCTCCCAATGATTGGTTGATGAGAGCAAAAAAGTTAAAAAAAAGCTAAGTTTGACAAGCAGAAGGTGGCTGCCAATTGCCATTTAGGCAAACACAGGCAATTGCCTACGGCCCCGAGATTTCCAGGGGCCCCCAAACATCTTCAAAAACAGATTTTTTTTCCTTAGATTGAATGTACATGCTACTGTCTTGGTCTTAATTTTCATACTTACTGACGGACATTCCGTCTTTTTTCTTCTTCCGTCCAACCTTGCGGCGAGGAAGCAGGCAAAGCTGCAGAGAGGTCAGTATGAAAATCGCATTTATTTCAAAGCATGCGTGCACTTCTTATTTCTGTTTTATTAGCGTAACATAGCAAATTGCCACAACACAAATATCTTAGTGATCAGTGATGCACACTTTTGCAGCTCAAATGAAGGAAGCTGACGAAAGTCCACCATCCAGGGCTCCAGACTAACTTTTTTTTTTCAACTAGCACGTACGACAAGCACGTATTTATGCTATTTTGTGCTCATTTGTCATCAAATGCAGGCATAATGTCTGAATTGAAGACTTATAAAAATACTAAGAGTTGAGGCAAATATTCTTTGGACAGCTACTACTCAAAATCAGTGCGGAGAGAACAAGGTTGTTAAGTGACACCTTAAAAAATTAAGTTAGCGCGTACCCCATGAACGCGACAGCCACTCTTTCCTTCCTTGTGGGATGAAAACAAACCCCGAACGGACCGCATTGTTGGCTTGTTTTAAAAGACAAAACGTCAAAGTGGTTAAAAAAAAAAAAAGTCCGTGGACCAGAGGTTAGGTGCATACAGGCCTTTCACAATAACAAATTTTGCTAATATTTGTGCTATAAATTATCGACAATAATTTTGACTTTTTTTTGTAGACCATATTACCATTACATTTATCATTCAATGATCACTGTGTCATATCACATTGGAGCCACTAGATGGTACTAAAGTGTAGTGTGTCTGCGTGAGGCACTAAAGATGCCTACCAAAGCACTTACAAATTGCAGGTCGTCACCACTTCACATACCCTGGGTACAGCAAGACAAGGAAATGGAACAGGTACACGTACCTGTCGCACATGTCAATTTATCGAGACGTCAGAATTATCGACCTTGTTTTTTTCTATCGTTCCATTAATCGTTTTATCGATTATTGTGACATGCCCAGGTGCATAACTCTAGCTACTGTAGCTAGCTGCCGCCAGAGAAACAGAAGAAAGTGAGAGCCAGGTAAACTGGAAACAGAAGATAGTGAGAGCCGGGCAAAACATATAAACAAGGATGGTAGAAAAGTCGGTCGAATGCGATTCATTTGTGAGCGATCACACAAGCTGTCATCAATTGACTGGTAATCAAGGACAACGTGCGCCCCTTGTCAACAGGCGTACGTTCATCTGGTTGCACATGCGTGAGTAGATGGAAAATTGTTGCGTTGTCTCATATTTTAGCCCTGAGGTCCACCCATGTTATCCTCAAGGCTGTTAGAAAGTCAGCATTTCTTACTGGCTTCAGGTGATTGAGAGTTGTGCTGCTGCTGTTTTTAGTCGCACACTAACCTGGAACCCATGAGGGAATCTGGTATCATACACACACAGCAGGATCATCACTTTCTAGGTGACTATGATTCGAGTCGATCTGTTAGCACGCACGGGACAGGAAAACCTTTATTCTCCATTGTGTGTCCGCATGTGTGCCATCAAATTGTTGTGCCGTGTGAATGTTTTCTCACAAAATGAACAAGAATATGGTTTTTCTCCCGTGTGTGTCCTCTTGTGTGACACCATGTATGACCTTCGAGAGAACGTTTTCCCACAAACTGAACAATCATAGGGTTTCTCTCCGGTGTGCGTCCTCATGTGTGATACCATGGCGACATTTTGGGAGAATCCTTTACCACAAAATGAACAACTAAAAGGTTTTTCTCCAGTGTGCGTCCTCATGTGTGTGATGACGGTGGACTTTCGAGGGAATCTTTTACCACACACTGTGCAACTGAAAGGTTTTTCCCCGGTGTGTGTCCGCATGTGTCGAGTCAGATCGCCCCTTTTAGGAAACCGTTTAGCGCAAACTGAGCAAGTCAATCGTTCTTTACGTTTTTCAGAGCATTCAGAATGTTTGTTGCCAGTGTGAGCCCTCATGTCACCTACACAATCTGTATCGCTGCTCAAAGGTTCTTGGGTGTCGTCCCCGTCTTCAGCATTGGGGGAGTACGACCTCGTGTCGTCGCTGTCTGATAGCGGAGCTAAGAGGCTGTCTGCTTGTGGTTCCTCTTCGTGGTCTTCAGTCTTCACAGAAACACCAGTCACTGGCAACTCCTTCCCTCGAAGACACTCTCCTTCCTGAGTGATCCAGAGCTCCTCCTCTTCCTCTTTGACGTGGGGGCGCTGGGGATCCCCCTGCTTCAAAGTGGAGCTCCCCTCCTGCAGCAGAGGGGGACGTCCTTCTTGACGACCAATCAACTGCTGGACATCTGCAGGGCACAAGCGACACAAACACACTTGAGCTCAGACATGTCAAATATTACAGTCCATCACATACAACTTTCAAGCGTCTGACAAAGGTCAGAGAAATAAAAACCAGCCTAAAACCCTGTGTACCGATAGCTTGGACGTGATTTGGAAAGGTGAATGTTACATCACAAACCTGGGGAAGGGCCCCAATGAGCACAGTGGCCTCCATCATCCCTAAATGGAAGATGTCCAAGACTCGTGATTCCACCATTTTTGCCAGGGGTTGTAGTCGATAGTGAACGAATCGGCTCTAAGAGCCGGCTCTTTATAATGAACCACAGGAGCTGGCTCACGTCGTCAGGAGTAGTTATGTTCTGTTGTGTGGTGTTTTGTCTATGTTGTGTTGTTTTGATGAGTGTCTGTTTTTGTATTTTATAATATATTACTACATTATATTTTTTGTAGCTGTTCATTGAGGTTTTTAATGAATCAATTTAAATAATAAACATTTGCTATCATGTATTTTTTAGATTAGTAATTCATTTTACACAATACACATAATTTGGCAATAAACTCATTTCAGGAAACAAAAAAATCTGAGGAGCCACTTGCCAGTTCTTTTTAGTGAGCCGAGCCAAAAGAACCGGCTCTCTAAAAAGAGACGGAATTTCCACCACCAGCAGTCGAGTTGGAACGCCAGCAAACGTGAGGTCCTGTCACGTGATCTACGAGTCGTTTTGCTGTTGGTTGGTCGAAAAGTCAACATGGCTGCCATCCGTTTTAACATATCGAAGACGAGGCACAAACATTTTTCCAGGCGTTTTGATCTCACTAACTAAAAACTGACTTTTAAATATATGTTAAAAACAGAAGCACCGTAAACATACCTTCAATGGGGAACCCAATATGAGTCTTGCTAAAGGCTTCCAGTTGTTGTCGATGTCGCTCGTTCTCCTCTCTCGTTCGACAAAGTTCCTCCTGGTACGACGCTATCGTGCTTTCAAACAGCGCGAATATTTCGTCAGCTGCCGCCATTAGTCGCTCCTTCACCAACTCTTTCAACATTTTGCTGTTTTCTCTCATCGACTAGACTCAACACGCGCTTGAAGGGTTGCCAATTTCAGCCTGTTTTCCTCTTCTGCCGACTTCCACTCGTTTCTCCTTTGATGGCGGTTGAAAGCATCCGTGACGTCACACTGCCATCTTGCGGCCGCCCCGAAGACTGCGCGAGATGACCACAATCCAAACGGTGATTGTGTGCAGTTTTCATCATGATTACTGACGCACACTTTTGTAGTCTGAAAGGAAGACGTTGTTGGAAGGTCAAAGTTTTTGTAGAACTGTTAATACAACACCATGGTACAATTTTAATATAACTGTACAATATTTATTTATTCATTCATACACGGCAGCTAATTCATAAAACAAGTTCAGGGCAAGTTTTTATACTCTCTTTTTTTAATCTACTTTTATTATATGTCTTATTCCTTTTTTAATGTTTATTTTGTCTTTATTCTTTTATTTGGCACTGAAGAGGTTTGCACATAATTTGACGACAATAAAGTTTCTGATTCAGATTTTTTTTTATTTGCTTCAGAGTTTATTTGAAGTTGTTTAGCTGCCGTTCTTAGTGGCACACTAACTCACAACTCATGAATCCAGAATCCGGTATCGTACAAGCAGCAGATCATCGCTTGTAGGTGAATTCACATGTGTGAGCAATCATAAGGTTTTTCTCCTGTGTGTACTCGGTAAACGTCCGTCGCAGTTAGCACGTTTTTTGCTAAAATTATCCCCGCTTGTTTAGCGTCCTGTCTTGGATCACGAGCCCTAGATTGTGATTGTGCAATGCATTGTGGGCCGCGGGCACCATTTTAGGACATAAGCGTTTATCAGAGTTGTAGAGCGATACACTACATGACAAACACATGGACCGCACAAAAGAGAAAGGCGATGGACATACAGAAACGAGGGTGAAAGAACTTTATGGCTTTAAGAGAAGACAGATCCTCTTCATTTCTGAGGTGTTCGTGCTCACACATCTAACCCTGTTCCCGCGTAACAGTCTATCAACTCGGGGGCGCAGTGGGGCTCTCATTTTACATCCATAACAGTAATTTCTGGATCCAAAAACAAAACAAAAGCATTCAAACTTCAAAATTAATGTAACATGTTCGCAGCATCCGCAGCCAAACATAGCACACGGGGGTGGGTGGGTACAGTTGTCCATTCATTTTTCATTTGCAGTTATTTGTGCATCATTTCCTGCATGTAAAAGTACAATTACTGTCTATAAAATGTGTTTTGTGTGAACATTTTTCGGTGTCTGGAACGGATTAAGTGGATTTACATTATTTTCTATGGGAAAATTTGCTTTGGTTGGAGTCCGTTTTGGTTTGAGCCGGACCTGCTGGAACGGATTCATGACGCTAACCAAGGGCACCACTCTTTTGCCTTTTTGAGAGAATCTTTCACCAACAAAACAGGCCTCTCGCCTGTATGTGTCAGAATGTTGGACCAAGTGAGGCTTTATGGCACAAACTTAAATCGTCGAAATGCAACCAAATGGAGAGCAGCGAAGGGTAAGGCGTATTCAAGGGTCGAAATGTGTTCAGCGTACAAAAAATGCCTACATGTTGGCAGGTCCGGACATGTTGGAATTGGCCTGCTATGTGCTGTTCTGGGTTAAAATGGAACAGAGTCTTCTTAAAAGGCCATTTAACGAGTTCACAGTCATTTTTGTTGTATGTTATCGGTCACGGTCAGGGCCAGTGCGACATTTGATGCCCATCCCTGGTGTAGATGTTTGCTCATATGACCACTTGTCATGTTTAATGCAACACTTCACGAGTTACTTGCTAAAAGTGTTAAAAAGTAGAAGGTCAGTGAACATGTAAACATACCTTCAGTGCGAGTCTCGTAAAAAAACTTCCATTTGTCGTCGGCGGCGCTCGTTCTTCTCTCTTGTATGAGAAAGCTCCTCCTCATATGACGCTATCGTTCTTTCACACAGCCTGAATATTTCATCAGTCGTCGCTCTTTCACCAACGCCCAATACCATACGTGCCTGGGACGAGGGAAAGCCGGACTGCCACCATAAACGCTTGTCATATTGGATGGAAGGAAAAGACAAACACCTGGCATTTTACAGTCGTTATTGCGGTTTCAAAACAAGGCAAACATTTGCACAACACAAATTTCACAGTTTCAATGTCACAGATGCGTTAATATGAGGGGTGTCACGAGTCCACAAGATTTTAACATGACATTTTTTTAAGAAAAGTGCAATGAAGAAAAATGAGTGGACACAACCGCATCACAAAACAACGCGGATGCTTTGTGGAATGGATATTGTCCCACAAAAAACGATATCATTGTCCACATTTTTTGAGACCAAATAAACCACTAATGTCACGGTCACATACTGTATCATAATATATCATAATAATGCGATATTTCCTTTTACGTGTCGTCTTTCACTGTTGTGGAATTGTCGTTTGTGAGAAGTATTTTCTCACAGGCAAGTTGTGCTGTCTGTCAAACGTTTGCAGCACTTCTTGGAACGCTGGCTTTTCAACTCTATCAGCTTTGCCAACCAAACGTCTCGAGAGTGTTGACGGCCAAGACGAAGAGGGTTTTTTTTCCCAGATGGGAAAACTGGGTCGGTAGGCAAGTTTGTTTTGTTGATTTTTATGTTTTAGAATACATTTGGTATAATGGCTCGTTCGTGTTCTTGCTCATTATTAATATTCCCACACGGGCATTTGGCTTTGCAAGCATCTTTCCAAAACCTTACCTTGCATTGCTCTTCAAGAAGCTACACTTTTATGCTGTGTGTGTATGCTAGTGGCCCCGCATCCCCCACAGAGACAAAGTGACCGTACGACTGAAAAGGTCCACTCTGTTCGCCGTTGTTCTATGATGCGTCTAGGTCAGGGGTCGGCAACCCACAACTCCTTCAGCCTCCTCGTTGCTGAAGTCATAGGGGAAATGTGCATTTTCAAAACGAACGTGAACCATCCGACTCACTGCAAGTCTGTGAATGCATCTGTGTTCTCACTGCTGATTGGATGAGCAAGGTAGCTAGAGGTAGGACCTCTCGGCAGCAACCGCAGAACAATACGTTCTTTCGCTTTCACGTATGGCAAATACCAGAAAAATCTGCCACTGACGTTAGACGGGAAGAAGGGGGAATCCATTCACGGATGGAGATCACATGAAAAAATTGTTCATAAAAACATCAGCGATTACTATTTTTACAAGTTTATAAGCTGCGTCGTGTTTTGCGGCTCCAGACTTTTTTTTTTTTACTGGAAGAGGAGGGAAACCCCCTGGTCTAGGTGCACAGTTTGGAGGCGAGAGACGAGGAAAACAGTCGCGCACGTACACGGCAACATATGGAGGCTGGCATAATTATCCTGTTCATTTTCATTTATCGGGTCTTTTAGTCTCGCAAGATCTTGTGACACCCCCAATAATAGTAATAATAATAATCATAGCTTATCACTTTCTAGGTTAGTACAAACTGGCCGTTTACTCTCCATTGTGTGTAAGCATGTGTGCTGTCAGACCTTTCTTGTACGAATACCCTTTCCCGCAAACTGAGCAACTGAAAGCTTTTTCTCCTGTGTGTGTTTTTCTGTGTTTCACCATGTTTGCTCTTTGAGAGAATCTTTCGCCACAAACCGAACAACTAAAGGGTTTTTCTCCCGTGTGCGTTCTCATGTGTGACACCATCGTATACTTGTGAGGGAATCTTTTACCGCAGACTGAACAACTAAAAGGTTTTTCTCCTGTGTGTGTTTTCATGTGTTTCTTCAAAGTGGACCTCTGAGCAAATTTAACGCCACAGACTGAGCACACAAAAGGTTTTTCTCCAGTGTGCGTCCTCATGTGTGTGATAATATTTGACTTTTGATGGAAGCTTTTGCCACAAACTGAGCAAATAAAGGGTTTTTCTCCCGTGTGCGTCAGCATGTGTCGGGTCAAATCGCCCTTTTTTGGAAATCTTTTTGCACAAACGGAGCAGGTCAAACGGTTTTTACCCGTCTTCTTTTTAGAGCATTCAGAGTGTTTTTTGTCAGTGCAAGCCCTCATATCACCTCCACTGTCTGTATCGCTGCTAAAAGTTTCTCGGGTGTCGTCGCCATCGGATAGCGGAGCTAAGAGGTTGCCTGCTTGCGGTTTGTCTTCGTGGTCTTCAGTCTTCACAGAGACGACGGTCAGTGGCAACTTGGTGAGATCAGCCTCCTCCGACCCGAGAAGATGCTCTCCTTCCCCAGCGGTCCAAAATTCCTCCTCTTCCTTTTTAACACGAGGGGGCTGCTGGACGTCTGCCAGACACAAACAACACAAACTATTATGAACGTTGATCGGTTCGCTGACGAAGCTCTTCGAATGAGGAGCGAAACGTCCAACACCTTCTTCACAGAAGTACAGATGACGTCTCAAGAAGCCTTTCCCTCATTACCATAATAGGAATATATAATATACCACCACAATGCAATATTTCATTTCATATGTCACCTTTTACTCTGTAAAGTTGCGGAATCGCCGTTTATGACATGTACTTTCTCACAGGCAATTCAAACTATCTGTGAAACGTTTGCAGCATTTCTTGATATGCTGGCTTTGCAACTGCATTAGTACTAGGGTTGTGCAGGATAAACCCACACGACCTGGTGTCCGGTTTGACAAGCGGTAGCAGCCTCCTGGATGGATAAAAATCAGCCATAAATCCTTAAATGAATGGATTGTAGAAGTATGCACCGGGTGTCGCAAGACTAGCAACCGGTTGACAGTGCGTCTCGACACGAGAGCCTGAGCGAAAAGACTGTCGTCAATGCTCCGTGGCTTAGCGTGACTGAAAACGAGAATGGGCGTAAAGAGTAGCATTATAGCGATTTCATTTATCTTATTTATTATGTCTTGTGTAAAACTAAGACACCAACAACATCAAATTTAAAATACAAAATAAATACACACCCACCTACGAATAGTACGAGCCTGGAGTTTGTTTTTCACAGTGTGCTGGCATGAATTAACTTGAGGTTGTGCAAAAATCCGACAACAAATACGCACATTAGCACTCAATAAGGCCATCAAATCTTGCCTTACCACATAGTATTAGCATTTGGGAGCAAATATGAGGTGAAAGAGAGACCGTATACTATCCTAAACAGTATAGTAGTCAGCGTGTGCAGCAAGGGAGAAAGTTACATGGCGCGTTCAGGGGCCGTCCAACAAAGTAGGACAAGTGGCCGTTCGCAAAAAAACGACATAAACATGCAAAACTGGGGGATTTCTAACGGTATATTATTTTTTGAAGAAAACAATGGCCCCTGGTTCCAAACTTTATACAGGTATCTATTTACATAAAATGAAGTTATTTACAAATTAATCCTATGAGTATTTTTGTAAGTGTTTTTTTTCCCCAATCATTGCGGTTGGGGACCCCTGCCTGAGGATATCATGTGCTCTTTTACACATTTGAAAATGCTGTAATAATGGCACTTTTATACAATTGGCTTCTTTATTTTAGAATGGACGATTAAAGGCTCCCTCACGTGATTCATCATCTTTGCTTAAATACTGTATGTTCTACATTGTTCCATTCTTGAACGCAAACGGTAAATTTGCAAAAATGACATTTGTAGTTCATGGCGCCAGCCATGACAAGCGAGCTCAGCGTCATTTCCGGATGTGACGCCATCGTGGGACTATCACTCAGCTAAACAAACGAGACAGATGATGTTTACAGTGATTATAGCCAAGATTTGAGTGATGTGTCAATAGTTTTCGGGGAGGTAGAAACATTTGGAGATGAAATGGAGAACTTGCAGAACATGGGCTTAAATGTTAAGACATGGAGATGAAGATTGGTCACCTTCAAAACACAGAATGGTAAATACAAATGACTCTGGAGCTGCTTATCCTTCAATTATTGTTTTAAATCAGCTTATTAATTAGCATAAAAGGGTTTTTATAGCTTGTTTGATTGTATATGTGGCCACCGTCGCCCCCCGCAGTAAACATATCGTTGTGAAAAGATGTTTATATAACATGTATAAGGCTTTGCAGCCTTGTTGCTATCATGGAATAGTGCTTGGAAGACATCATGTAACCAAGACATGGCTTAATCTCTTGTGCCAACTTTGACGCAGTAGTCGTTCTTCCTTGTTTTGTGTACCGGCGGAATAGCATACTTTTTCAAACTGTGTTTACACTGTACTTTCAAGCCAAATGGTTCTTGTAAAGGTGTTCCTTCAAAGCAGTTGTCCGTGAAATGACCACTGCAAAGAACAGAACTCGAGGTGGGCATCCATCTGCACTTTGTACAATGTAGACCGTAATTACAACCAATACATAACATATTTAAGCAAAGTTGATTAATCATGTCAGGGACCCCTTGGTGCCTAAATCAACAACTGTAACCGTAAACTCATTTGCAAACTGTATCGAATCGTTCTGTTCGTTAACATATATTGTTTTTTAATTGTATCGTAGCTAGTGTATCGAAATGCGTATCGAACCCTCTGTCACAAAGATACTGACAACACAAGACAACCGTGTACAGTATGTCACTCAATCGCTCGTGTACTGTACAGGTGTACACCGGCCGCCATCTTGGTTTAAATATGTGCTCTGCGATTTTTAAAAAAGCCTTTAAAATTATTAATAATACAGAGATAATATAAATAAAAATGATTCAGAAGGTGAGTGAATGTGTAACCTTCAATGTGAGTCTTGCCAACAGCTTCTAGTTGTCGCCGTTGTCGCTCGTTCTCCTCTCTTGTTCGACAAAGTTCCTCCTCGTACGACTCGATCGTTCTTTCAAACAGCCCGAATATTTCATCAGCTGCCGCCATGAGTCGCTCCTTCACCAACTCTTTCAACATTTTGGCGTTGTCTTTGATCGACCCCACTCAAGACAGCGTCGTTGATTTTAACCGTCTTTCCTCTGCTTCACACTTCCGCCTTTTGTCTTCTTTGGTTTTATGGGAGCAAAACCATCCATGGCGTCACACTGCTGCTACCCAGCGGCTGTATTGAAAACTGCTCAAGATGACAACCGGGGAAGAAACAGGAGCTGAGAAGAGGTTTCAATCGAAGTCGTCTTTATTCAAAGAATGTGTGTATTTCTGACTTCATTTTTTTTATTATTCTAATTACATAATTATTATTTATTTATGCACACCTTTAACGCTGAGTGAATGTTTCTTTTCCTGCGTGTGTCCACATGTGCCGTTCCACACTGGACTTTTTAGAGAATCCTTTACCGCATACTGAGCAATTAAAAGGTTTTTCCCCCGTGTGCGCCCTCATGTGTGACACCATATTTGCCTTTTGAGAGAATCTTTTAACACAAAGTGAACAACTGAAAGGTTTTTCTCCCGTGTGCGTTCGCATGTGTGAGTCCATGTTTGACTTTTGGGAGAAACTTTTCCCGCAAACTGAACAACTACAAGGTTTTTCTCCGGCGTGCGTCTTGGTGTGTTTGACCATGTTTGACTTGAGAGAGAATCTTTCTCCACAAACTGAACAAGTGAAGGGTTTCTCCCCAGTGTGCGTCATCATGTGTTTCTTCAAAGTGGACGTCTGAGCAAACTTCTTGCCACAAATTGAGCACATAAAGGGTTTTTCTCCTGTGTGCGTCCGCATGTGTCGATTTAAATCGCTCCTTTTAGGAAATCTTTGACCACAAACCGAGCAGGCAAAACATTTTCTAACTTTCCGACATTTAGAGTGTTTGTTATCAGTCTTGATGTCGCCTTCACAGTCTGTATCGCCGCTCAAAGGTTCTTGGATGTTGTCCCTGTCTTCAACCTCGGGAGAGTGTGATGTTGTGTCGTCGCTATCGGACAGCGGAGGTAAGAGGTTGTCTCCTTGTGGTTCCTCTTCGAGGTCTTCGGTCTTCACAGAGAGACCAGTCAGTGGCAACTCCTCCAGCCCAAGAAGACACGCTCCCTCCTGAGGGGTCCAGAGTTTCTCCTCATCCTCTTTAACGTAGGGGGGCTGCTGGATGTCTGCAGGACACAAAGAGGCATACATGTCAAATATTACAGTATTATACAGTAATCCCCCATTTAGCGCGACTGCGATAAGTGAATTTCTGTGAAGTAGGATTCAATTCAAGAGAGTTTTATTGTCATGCACATGACAATAAAACTCTCTTGAATCAATGTTAATAAACAGAACATTTTCATAGTTAGAACATAGAAAGCTTGTTTATGACTTTGTAAATACAGGTTTAAACATTATTAGAGCCCTGTACACATTAAATGACAGCCTTATAGTCACTTTTACACTCTATTCTGTGTTTACATAACATTGCGCAGGACACGGGAAACTTCTTTCTCCCGTGTGCGTCTAACTTGTCCCCGAACCACCCCTCTGTGGGTCGATGTCAACGGAGGGTCAAGCAAGAGTGACTGTTGGGATGTTATTTCATGTCTACAGGGCTTGAATAATGTTAAAACACGTACTTAGAAAGTCATAAAACAGGTTATCTGTGCTCAAACTATAAAGATATTCAGTTTATTAATATCGAATCCTACTTTGCAGAAATTCACTTATCACAGAACCAATTAACGGTGCTAAACAAGGGATTACTGTGTAAAATATTTGACATGTATGCGTGTTTGATTCCTACAGACGTACGGCAGCTGATTGGTCTTCAAGAAGAACGTGCTCCTCAGGCGCCGGGGCACTTCTGAACGCACGAATGTCCGACATGTTCAACACTTAACGTACAACTTGCTGTTCTCTAACATGACGCTTGTGTATATCCCTAACTTTTTGTGACCACCCCTAATCAAAACCGCACTCGTGTCAAAGTATGTGTGCAGATCATCACTTTCTAGGCCTGACATGACACTTTTATGCAACAAACAGGACGGGAAAACGTTTATTCTCCGGTGTGTGTCGACATGTCAACTTGATGCGTTCAAGGATATGTTTTTTCTGCTGTGTGTGTTTTCATGTGCAACACCACGTACGACCTTCGAGAGAATCTTTTTCCACACAACGAGCAACTAAATGGTTTTTCTCCAGTGTGTGTCCTCATGTGTGATAACATGACTGTATTCTGAGAGAATCCTTTACCACAAATGGCACAGCTAAAAGGTTTTTCTCCCGTGTGCGTCCGCATGTGTCTCACGCTGTTTGACTTTCGAGGGAATCTTTTACCGCAAACTGAGCAACTGTAGGGTTTTTCTCCCGTGTGCGTACACATGTGTCGAGTCAAATAGCTTTTAAAGGAAAAGCTTTCGCCGCACACTGAGCAGGTCAAGCCTCTTTTACCCGTCTCCTTGTCTGAGCATTCAGAGTGTCTGTTGCCAGTGTGAGTCCACACGTCACCATCACGGTTTGTGTCGCTGCTCAAAGGTTCTTGGGTGTTGTCCCTGTCTTCAGCCTCAGGAGACGTGCCGTCACGGTCTGATAGCGGAGCTAAGAGGTTGTCTGCTTGTGGTTCCTCTTCTTGGTCTTCGGTCTTCACAGAGACACCGGGGAGTGGCAACTCGGCAAGATCAGCCCCTTCCGGCCCTCGAAGACACTCTCCCTCCGGAGTGATGCAGAGTTCCTCATCTTCCTCCTTAACGTTGGGGGGCTGGGGATCTTCCTGCTTCAAAGCGGAGCTCCCCCACAGAGGGTGAAGTGAAACTTCTTCTTGACCAGCAATCAGCTGCTGAACGTCTGCACAAACACACTTTAGCTCAGACGTGTCAAATATTATATCGTCCATCATATCCAACTTTGAAATATACCATTTATCTATTTTAGTCTTAGTCTGGGGACGAAAATGCTTCTTGTTTTAGTCGCATTTTAGTCATTTCTACATGTGATAGTTTTAATCCAGATTTAGCTGACGAAAACTAAAAAAAAAAAAAAGTTTTTAATCGCCAAAAACTAAAAACATTTTAGTTTAGTTTAAGTCAGTTTATGTAAAAAATAAATAAATAAATATAAACATATAACACATATATATGTATAACATATTATGTTTATATAACATATAAACATAATTTATATCAATAAGTATTGGAAATTGGTTGAGGAAAAATACAAAGAAGGGATACAATTACTCTCTCTGTATACAAAGTAAACCCGTAAAAGTCTACCAGTGAAAACAAAATCAAAATCTTATAAAATCTTAAAAAACACAATACAAATACAACCATAATAAAAATAAGTGTATTTAGAAGGTGGTAAACAGGAGTTTTTCTATGTCTTATTTTCTCTGATTATGTCTACTATATTGGGTAACTGGAGCGTAGAGGTGACTATAGGGGTGTTATTTCATGTATAGAGAGCTCTAATTGCGTTAAAACGTGTTTTGTGAACAAACGTTTTTCTCCCCGTGTTTTGATTTCACTCTATGTAAAGAAAAACGGACTTTTTGGGGGAAAAGATTTCGCCCTTCTTAGTAGACGAGTGTGTGTTAAAAATAGGATGGTAAACATACCCTCGATTCGTCGCCCAGTGTGAGTCTTGCTAACAGCTGCCAGTTGCTGTCGTTGTCGCTCTTTCTCGTCTTTTATTCGAGAAAGTTCCTCCTCGTACGACGCCACCGTTCTTTCGAACAGGCCGAATATTTCATCAGCTGCCGCCATTAATCGCTCCCTTATCAGCTCTCTCAACATTTTTGGTGTTGTATTTGTTGAACTACACTGAACACTCCCACCGTTGTCCAATTTAGCCGTCTTTTCGCCCCTCATCTTCAAACTTCCGCCTTTTTCTTCTTCGCTCGAGGTGTCACGGCAGCTCAGGCATCCATGACGTCACAGTGGCTGCCATCTTGCGGCGGTATTGGCGACTGAGGAAGAAAGAATAGCTAAGAAGAGGAGGTCACACAACGTAATCGTGTTTTTTTTAATGTGTGCTTTTTTTTTACAATAACATAAAAAACTGACACAACACAAACAAGTTAATATAATTACTGACGCACACTTCTGCAGTTTAAAAGAAGAAAAATGATAACTGTAGCTGCCATAAGAGCTAGCTTTGAGTCAATTCTTACATTTAAGTTAATTGTGTTGAGTTAGTGTGTGTTAATTGGATAAATGTTAAGATCTGCAATATTGCTGTATTTGTAGGGCTTGGCATACATTGATATGTACAGCACATCGATTCTGAAGTGGAACCATTTGTTCGTTAGTGTGTGTTTCAGTAAGACGTTAATGATTGGTCCACACCAATCGCACCACTTTCTAAAAACAGTTCAACGGGAAAACTAAACAGAAAGGGGAAAAAACAGCAAAATTGGGGGGAAAAGGGCATAAAGACAAAATATTAGCAGAATAATATTAAGAGGGAAAAGGAGCTTAAAGTTTAAAATATTACTATTAAAAATTTAGAAAAAAATGCAAACAGTCATATTCTAAGGAACATAATACATTTGCAATTTTTTGGAAATTTAGGTTGGTAAAAGTTATAATATTACGATAATAAAGTCGAAATATGAGCATAAAGACATCATATTCTGTGAAAAAATGTACAGTCAAAATTATTATGAGCATAAAAGACATCAGAAGAAAAGGTTCATTTGTACCAATTAATACGCTTTGTCACCAATAGCACAAGCTGAGATCCAGGATGCTCTTTAAATGTATCAAAAAAAGGTCTCAGCATATCTACATGGGTTGGTGGCCCCCGCATCCTTTGATTTTTCCACCCCTGAACTAACTCGTGAGTTACTATCTGGTATCAGCACATGATCACTTTGGACACGACACTTGTATGATTTGACAGGAAAACACTGACTCTGCATTGTGTGTCGACGTGTGAGCTGTCAAAGTTTGACGATAAGAATTTGAAAATATGACCACAAACCGAGCAAAGGCCTTTTCTTTCCCATAAATCGAGCGAACGGACGGTTAATCTGCCGCGTGTGTTCTCGTGTGTTTCAGCATGTTTGACTTGTGAGCGAAACTTTCGCCACAAACTGTACAACAAAAGGGTTTTTCTCCCGTGTGCGTTCTGATGTGTGCCTTCACGTTGGACTTTTGAGCGAAGCTTTCACCGCAAACCGGACAACGAAAGGGTTTTTCTCCCGTGTGCGTCACCATGTGCATACTCATGGTATACTTACGAGAGAATCGCTCCCCGCAAAGTGAACAGCTGAAAGGTTTTTCTCCCGTGTGCTTTCTCATGTGTGTGGTCATATTCGACTTTTGAGTGAATCGTTCGCCGCAAACTGAACAGCTGAAGGGTTTTTCTCCCGTGTGTATCCGCAGGTGTCGAGTCAAATAGCTCTTAAAGGAAAAACTTTCACCACAAACTTCACAGGTGAAGCGTTCTTTACCCGTCGTCTGCTTTTTGGAACATTTAGAGTGTTTCCTGTCGGTGCGAGTCCTCGTATCACCTTCACGGTCTGCATCGCTGCTCAAAGGTTCTTGGGTGTCGTCCCAGTCGTCATCCTCAGTGTCGTCACTATCTGATAGCGGAGCTGGGAGGTTCTCTGCTTGTGGTTTGTCTTCCTGGTCTTCGGTCTTCACAGAGACACCGGTCAGTGGCAACTTGGTGAGATCAGTCTCCTCCGGCCTGAGAAGACACTCGCGCTCCTCAGTGGTCCAGAGTTCCTCTTCTTCCTCTTTAACACAGACGGGCTGGAGATCCTCCTGCAGATGTTCCTCTTGACGACCAATCGTCTGTCGGACATCTTCAGGGCACAAGCAACACAAACACAGTTAAGTATTTGTCAGCCTCTAGTCCATAGTAGACCTGGTCCATTTTGAAATCCACTAGTCTTAGACTTTTTATACCTGGACTGGATTGATCTACAGACCCCAAAGGTTCATAAAACACAGTTTATTTGTGAAACCTTTCCTCTTCTTCTATTTGGGAATATGCAGCAAATGCACATTTACATGTTTGTTTGTTTTTTTAGCACCTAGTCCTTATTAGAGCTGGTCCACTTTGAAAACCACTAGACCTAGACTCTTCAAATCTGGACTGGATTGATCTAAAGACCCCAAAGATTCATAAAAACACAGTTTGCGATTTGTGAAACCTTTGTTTTATTTGTGAAAATGCAATAAAGGCACACTTCTCTATGTTTTCAGCCTTTAGTCCACATTAGACCTGGTCCACTTTGAAAACCACTAGACCTAGACCGCTCAAATCTGGGCTGGATGAAGCAAAAGATCCCAAAGATTCATAAAAACACAGTTTGTGATTTGTGAAACCTTTATTCTATTTGTGAAGAGGCAATAAAGGAACATTTTTCTATGTTTTCAGCCTGCAGTCCACATTAGACCTGGTCTATTTGAAAAGCACTAGGCTTAGACTTCTCAAATCTGGACTGGATTAACAGGCAGACCTTGAAGGTTCATAAAACACAGTTTGTCATTTTAGTATCGTAGAGTTGAAGTATTTAAGAAAAATTATGTTGTTTTTTTTAAGTCATTTTTTTTTAAAGTTAGGATTAGCATATTTAATGTATTGTGTGGAGATATGGGGAATAATTACAAAAGCAATCTTCACTCACTCACTGTACTGCAAAAAAGATGGTGAGGATAATTCATGATACCAAGTATAGACAACATACAAACCCTCTATTTTTAAAATCGCAGATATTAAAATTAGCAGATTTAGTGCACTTTCAAACCGCTAGAATAATTTATAAAGTTAATAACTCGTTAGCCAAAAACCTCATACAGTATTTCTCAATCAGAGAGGAGAAATATGATCTTAGAGGAAAATTAAACTTAAAACATTTATACACGAGAACTACGCTGAAAACAAACAGCATTTCTGTATGTGGAATTAAATGATGGTACGGATTGAGTAAGGAACTAAAACAATGTACAGAGATGAGCAAATTCAAAAAACAATACAAGCAGTTGATGTTTGCTAAATACAAGGCAGAAGAGTCCTGATCATCACAATGATGTTCTGTCAGGTTTGTTATTTTTTTTGTTTTGTTAAAAAAAAAGTTTTGTTCTTTATTCATATTTATTGTAAATATTAATTAATTAATTAATTAATTTATATATATATATATATATATATTGAGGGGGGGGGTTCTTACCGTCATCTATTATGTATTATCCTGACTATCACAGAAAACATGAGATGGAATACAGGAAGTGAACTACATGTACTGTACTAGATGTAGAATGGATGGGGGGTAGGATTAAATAGGCTTTGCTTCTTCCTACTCCTTTTGGACATGTGGAACTGTGAAAGGATGATTCATGGGATGTATTCCATTGGAACCTTCATGTTCAAATAAACTAAACCAAACCAAACCAATATGAGTAATTGTAATATTTGGAAAAGGTTTAAAAACCATATTTAGAATAAAGTCAAAATATTATGGGAATAAAGTTATAATTCCGAGATGAAAATTTACCAGAAGAAAGTTGAAATAGTTAAAAAAAAAAAAAACAGTTGAAAAGGAGAAAAAAAACAGCTGTAATTTGATGAGAATAAAGTCAAAATATTAAGATAAAAAGCCATATCCTAACGAGACAAAAAAGTCGCAATTTAACGAGAATAAATTCGTAGAATTATGTGGAAAAATAATATCATCTTTGTAGCACAGTGTTGAAATATTATAATACTTTTGAAAAGATGCAGTATTAAGAGAAACAAACAAAACAAAGTAAAAGGAAAGTAAGGTTGGGGAAAATATTATATCACGGTAATAAAGTCAAGATATTACTATTTTATATTTTACTATATTAATATTTTTTTAAACGCAGATCATTTAAGAAGAAAGTTGAAATATTTGCAAAATAAGAAAAACATCAAAAGCAAAACTGGGGGCAAAAAACTGCAAAGACTGAAGTTTATACCAAAAAAACAAGCTGAGATGTAGCTTTTTCTGGAAATATAGCCTCAGACCCGCCCCGCATGCGGCCAATCCCTCCCCTCTCTGAGCATTTTACCGCATCTGAGTTCTCTTGACTTTTCACTTTCGCTTTCCTGTGACCAACTGCCATCAGAAGAAACAACAAAAACTCCATATGCTTCTTTTTAAGGGCAGAGCTAGGTGGGTGGCTCCTGGGGGACATAGCCCGCCCTTAAAAGGAAGCGCTTCCTTCTTCATGTGTTACAGATTGGAAAAAACACGGCATTAAAAAGGTGAACCTGACAAAAACACCTTCGCCAGCCGTGATGAAGCAGATGATGTTTGAGAATCTTGCTGACTGAGGCGACTAAAATGATTCTCCTTTGTGTGTGTGCATGTGTGCCGTGTACGTCTTCTTATAAGAGTAGCTTTTCCCGCACATTGAGCATCTAAAGGGCTTTTCCCTGCTGTGCGTTTTCATGTGTGACAGCATGTGTGCCCTCTGAGTAAATCTTTTACCGCAAACTGAGCAACTAAAAGGTTTTTCCCCAGTGTGCGTCCTCACGTGTGAGACCATAGATGAGCGGTGAGAGAACCTCCTGTCGCAAACTGCACAGCTAAACGGTTTTTCTCCCGTGTGCGTCCTTTTGTGCGACGTCACGTGTGCCTTTTGCGTGAATCCTTTACCGCAAAGCGAGCAACTGAAAGGTTTTTCCGCCAAGTGCGTTTTTATGTGTGTGATGATGCTAGACTTTCGAGAGAATCGTTTACTGCATATTGAGCAACTAAAAGGTTTTTCCTCCGTATGCGCTCTTATGTGTGACAGCATTGTTACCTTCTGAGTGAATCGTTTATCACAAACGGAGCATCTAAAGCGTTGCTCTCCTGTGTGCGTCTGCATGTGTCGCGTCAAATCGCTCTTAAATGAATACGATTTAGCACAAACTGAGCAGGTAAAGCGTTCTTTACCTGTCTTCTTTTGAGAGCATTTAGAGTGTTTGTCGTCAGTGTGAGTCCTCATATCGTCTGTATCGCTGCTCAAAGGTTCCCGGGTGTCGTCCTCTGGACATTGCAACGTCGCGTCGTCGCTATCTGACAGCGGTGCTTGAAGGTTGTCTGCTTGTGATCCTCCACAGTGGTCTCCGTCAGCGTCTGTTGTCATGTGCTTTGGTGAGCTGCTGCTCGGGGGCTCCGCCCCACCATTCTCAGATGGTTTGTCATCAAGTTCTTCCATCTTCACAGAGACACCAGTTAGTGGCAACTTTGTGAAGTCAGTTTCCTCGGGCCATAGAAGACACTCTCCCTCCGGAGTGGTCCAGAGTCCCTCTTCTTCCTCTTTAACGTAGGCGGGCTGTGGAGCCTCTGTGGATGCTGTGGTGCGCCCCCCATGCGGCGGAGGGGGACGTTCTTCTTGATGGCCGAACAGCTGTTGGGTGCCTGCGGGACACAAACAACTGGTTCAAACATATTCAGTATTAAGTCAAAATATTTGGGGAATAAAGTCATAATATTCCAAAAAGAAAATCTACAAAGATTCTTGGAGAATAAAGTTGAAATAGCTGCAAAAATGGAAAAAAAGCACCCCATTTGTTATGAGAATACAGTTAAAATGGGAATAACGTCATAAATACGAGAGGAAAATTTACAAGAATAAAGTTGAAATGGATGGAAAATTTAAAAAAAAAAGCAACAGCAGCAGAAATGGGGAAAAAAAACAGCAGTAATTTTACGAGAATAAAGTGAAAATATATTTTAAAAAGTGACAATTTCACAAGCATGAACTCATAATATCAGGAGGAAAAATAATGTCATTTTTGTAGCAGAGAGTTGAAATATTAAAAAAGAAATACACTCTTTGTTTTAAAGTCATAACATTATGGAAAACAAGCAAAACAATGTAAAGCTGTACATTTGGGAAAATTGGATTAGGGAAGAAATGATAACTTTATAGAAATAAAGTGAAAATATTTTGGTAATTATGCCATAATATTCTTCTACCAACATTAAGAAGAAAGTTGAAACATTTGGAAAATTACAAAAAAAAAAGCAGAAAAAATGGGGGGAAAGGGAAAAAAGTACCACATTTGTTAGGAGAATAAATAATATAAATAAAGGCGAGAAGAAAATTTACAAGAACAGAGTTGAAATAACAACAGCACAAATATATTAAACATATTTTGAAAAGTAGCAATTTTACAAGAAAAACTCGTCATATTATGACAAAAAGAATGTAATTTTAGTACCACAGCTTTTAAATATATTAAAGAAAAAAACACTTTCTTTTTCAAGCCGTAATATTATGAAAAACAACCAAAACAAAGTTATAAAGTTATAATATTATGGGAATAAAGTCAAAATATTTTGGTAATAATGTCATTATTTTTATTTTGCCAACATTATTTAAGAAGAAAGTTACAAAAAAACACCCCAGCAAAAATAGGGGGGGGAGTACCATATTTGTTACGAGAATAAAGTCAAAATCTCACAGGAATAAAGTCTTAATTACGAGAAGAACATTTACCAGACTTTAAATAGTTGGTAAATTAAAAACGCTACAACAGCAGAAGAGAGTAGGGAAAGAAACCCAAAAGCCCACAGAAGCAAAAAGGAGAGGAGTGGTAGTCCCTTATGTAGCGGGGGTCTCCGAAAAACTCCAGAGGATCTTATGGCAACACAAAATTCCTACCTATTTCAAACCAGTAAATACCCTGAGACAAAAATGAGTGCATCCTAAAGACAAGGCTCCAAACCAAAAACAGAGCAATGTGGTCTATTCCATCCACTGTAAAGATGAGGAATGCAAAGAGCACTACATTGGGGAAACTAAGCAAATGCTCCAAAAAAGGCTTTATCAACATCGCAGGGACAATTCTAGTGGTCCTCAATCAGCAGTACATCTACACCTTAAAGCTACCAATCACTCTGTTGAGGACAGCGAGGTAAAGATTTTGGCCAAAGAAAACAGGTGGTTTGAAAGAGGAGTAAAGGAAGCTATTTTTGTCAAACAACAGAACCCATCATTGAATCGGAATGGTGGTTTGAGGTTTAATTTGGACCCTGTGTTCAGCAGGTTACTGAGACCAAAACCCACAGCTCTTAGTCTTGCAAATGAGGTGAAGGCAGGCCGAGCCAGAACAATAGATGCTAACAAGCCAGTATCAGAGTCGTTCATACCCAACTACAGGGAGCGACACTTCCCTTTTATCGGAGGTGTTAATGGCAGGATAGGATTAGACCACAACTCCGCCCAGGCTTAGTGTAAGGAACCAATAGGAGGAGGGTGTTGGCACACCAATTCCGCCCACTCTTACTGTATTTAAGGCCTAGGCTACCAGCACTTGTTAGTTCGCTGATGAAGCTCTTCGGATGAGGAGCGAAACATCCGACACCTTCTTCACAGAAGTACAGATGACGTCTCAAGAAGCCTTTCCCTCGATGGACAACTCCTGTACGACTGAGAGCGTACACAGACACAAATACAGTCAAACCTGTCTTAGCGGCCACCTTTATAGAACAGCCACCTGCCTATAGCAGCCACTGAAAAATCCCCCGCAGCAAATGTACATGTTATAGACCCTGTGTATAGCAGTCACCTGTCCAACGCGGCCAGCGGCCACCCATTTTGTCTCCCTTGGTCAATATCTGACCGCATACAGCGGCCAAATTACCGACTCAAGTAGAAGCTTCATGCACGAAAAAGTTTAGTTTTCCAATCAATGAAGCCGTCGTGTGTAGACTTTAATTACTGAGTCCTAGCTCAGTCACAATCATTCACAAGATCCACACAAACTGTCAGTTGTTCCTCATAAAAAAGCCGTCTTCTTTTGAGCTTGCTATTTCCTGGTCAAACATGTAACTTTAAGAGCATTTGCACCAAAACATTACCGCAAAGTAGGCTGGGAACAGGACGTGCTCCCAGCCACGCTACAATAAAAAAAAAAAACATACGCTAGCATGCATGCGGCAGCGGGAGCAAAACTGAGTTGGGTTGTACTTAATTGAAGTATTTTAGAATGTACTCACGTTATTTTTCATCAATCCTCATCCACAAATCCATCAAAGTCCTCATCTTCTGTATTCGACACAAAAAAAGCCGTCTTCTTTTCCGTTCGCTACTAGTCTGTTAACTTGTCAGTGTTATTCAGCTCCGAAGCAAAGAAGGAAACTTCTCCTGTTGCTTCTGCCAACTTTATTTATTGAACGCGGCCACCAGACAGCAGCTCAGAACACACACACATCTCTCAGCATCGTCTCTCCTTCCTGCTTGCCCACAAGGCAAAGGTTAAACAAGCCCCACTACATAGCTGTCCAGCCAATGCCTGTAAGAAATGACACCGTTTATTTCCTGGTGTGCACTGGTCAATACTGTAATGCCGCTTGTTGTGGGGAAGGAGAGACTCACGTCGCCGATGCACTTTAATGGCTTTATTAACAGCGGAGAACACTGCAGGACTTTACATCCATGCCAACATAAACACACTTCCCAACTCTCTCCAAACTCACAGCTAGCACTGAGCCTAGCTCTCCTGCTCGGGACGCCCACCGTCACTTCCCGTCACTTCCTGATGAACTAAAGCTGTAATGACACTCTGCCGTATAAAAAGTAAAATATTAAAAACAAGCGTAAGACATTACTAGCACAGCTTTGTTCTGTGGGTGGTGGATATATTCTATCAGTTATTATTAAGCCTCTAGCTTCCTTTTAGTAAGTAAAAACCTTGGCTATGATTGCACTACTGTCATGTAGACCTACAAAGTACACTTGGAAGAACAAGAGGTGAATAAATGTATTGCAACTGATGTGAAACTGATGAGGGGTAGGATTAAATAAGCTTTGCTTCTTCCTACTCCTTTTTGGACATGCAAAATTGTGAATTGTACTATGTGATGTGCTACTGTTTGACTCATGCATGTTCAGGATGAATTAAAACCATGAACCATGATAATAACAAACCTAGTAATGCTGTACAACTTTTATCCGCAGTCCGCAGTGCCCTCTACTGGTCAACATTATTATTATTATTTTCCCTTTTTTTGTCTTTTTTTCCCCTCTACTGGTCAACATTCAGACTGGACGCCAACCTGTCTATAGAGGCCACCTGTCTATAGCGGCCACTTTTGCAGACTCCCTCTAGCGGCCGCTATAGACAAGTTTGACTGTAATTGTTGTTGTTATTTCATGCTTCAAAACGTACAGCGCTGAAGTTGGCTTCCGATTCGGCACTGAAAAGGAAATTTAAGGTGGAATTGACATAATGAGCAGTGCAAGTGTCTCTCCTTATGGTTTGCTTCTTAATGTGAAAACATTATAGCCATTTTAGGTAAGACATTGCCTTGACCTGACACTCACCATTTGCATTTGTGAAAATGCAATCATCATTTAGATGTTCTTTTTTTAAACACCTAATCCATATCAGACCTGGTCCACTTTGAAAACTACAAGGCTTAGCCGTTTGAAGTCTGGACTGCATTGATCTACGGACCCCAAATATTTATAAAAACTGTTTCTGATTTAAAAAACTTGTATTCTATTTGTGAAAATCAAATAAAGGCACATTTAGACATTGTTTTTAGCATCTAGTCCAATTCGAAAACCACTAGACCTACACTTCTCAATTTGGACTGGATCAAAAGTTCATAAAAACACAGTTTCTAATTTGTGGAGACCTTTATTCTATTTGTGAAAGTGCAATAAAAGGTACATGTCTCTATGTTTTCAACCTATAGTCCACATTAGAACAGGTCCACTTTGAAAACCACTAGGCCGAAACTTCTCAAATGCGGACTGGATTACTCTACAGACCCCAAAGGTTCATAAAACAGTTTGTGTGTGAAAAGTAAAATGTGTTCGCATCAAATGTCCCAAAAAAAACGGGCAATCAGTGGACAACCAGTAGCAAAGCACATTATCTTAAATAACACAGAAGTGATCCGAAACCGAAAACACACAAACGCAATTTAAGAAATGCAACCAGAAAACGCTGCGATCATTTAAACGCAACAGGATTAAAAGCAGATGCGGAAGAAAAATGTAACCAACCCCATGAGAGAAATGGCACACGACCACGCAACAAAACAGATGTTAGCCAGGTTTGACAAAGCGAAATGGAAAGGTGCATTTTTCTTGGTTAAACTTTGTCTCTCACGCAGTAGTTTTGCAAGGAATATATGAATGTTGACGACTACTATAACGATGTTATTAGCGACAGAAAGTGTGTAGAAGAGAAGAAGGAAAGTGAATACGTAAACATACCTTCAATGTGTAGCACCCTTTGGGTCTTGCTAACAGCTTCCAGTTGTTGTCGTTGTCTCTCGTTCTCCTCTCTTGTTCGACAAAGTTCCTCCTCGTACGACGCGATCGTTCTTTCAAACAGCGCGAATATTTCATCGGCTGCCGCCATGAGTCGCTCCTTGACCAACTCTTTTAACATTCTGGTGCTGGAATCGACGAGACTGAAACCACACGTCAAACGTTGCTAACTTTGCCTTTGTTTTTCTCCTCCCGCCGACTTCCGCCTTTTTCCGTCTTCGATGGTGACTTTACGGCAGCTCAAGCGTCCATTGCGTCACACCGCTGCCATCTTGCGGCGGTATTGAAGACCGCTGAAGGTGAGACCTCAGAAGTCATAATCAAAAATGGTCTTCATTCTCCCGAGACCCATAATTTGTTTTCGACATTTAAATTCTTTAAAAGTTCCCTGGATGGTTCCTAGATGAAAGAACATTCCAACAAAGTATTCCAACAGCATTTAGGAAGGGCATGTCCTTGTGACCTCCACCGTCAGGACACGCTAGGTGTTCACGGCCCCTCTCAATCCTGGTTCTCGTGACCTCAATAGCTCCGAAGCTGCGCACAACTTGACACGCAGAAGAGGTACAGTTACATTTTTAGCATGATAAATAACCACTTAGGTCGGCTCGCCATATGTTGGCAACCCGTCTATGTGGAACCGGTCCAACGTGTTCTTATTATTTCACGTTGCCTGCTTGATGTCAACATACACGGTCGACCGCTTTTGTCGACATACAACCCACGACCCACTTTTCATTTCGATGAAAACTGTTCCATTTGTGTCGGCATGTGTTGCATTATCAACGTCCTCATTATTGCTAAGCAGTGTGAAACAGCTGTCTTGTTTGCAAAAATACGCTTCATAAATATGCTTCATACTAAAAGCACCAGGTTTAACCTAAATTCCATCCCCATGTATTATTTTTTTATGTGTTAGCCACCAAAAGAAGGACTTGTGCATGAGCGATTGATCATGAGGCAGGATCGGTCTTTGCAGTCCACAAAACAGCGGTTGTCACACTTTAATCGAGGGCTTGAAATGTGGAACCTTGTCATTTTCCAGCTGATTGTAACAAAGAGGTAATCGCTATCAACGACCTTCTGACACATTGTGACAAACAACCTAATCACCTTGCTTGTCACTATGTTATTCCATTCGTTTCCATTCCATTCTCCTCCGCTTATCCGGGTCCGGGTCGTGGGGGCAGCAGTCTTAGTAGGGAAGCCCAGACTTCCCAGTCCCCGACCACCTCCTCCAGCTCCACCGGGAGGACACCAAGGCATTCCCAGGCCAGCTGTGAGACATAATCCCTCCAGCGTGTCCGAGGTCTTCCCTGGGGCCTTCTCCCGGCTGGGCATGCCCGAAACACCTCACCAGGGAGGCATCCGGACTAGATGCCCGAGCCACCTCAGCTGGCTCCTCTCGATGTGAAGGAGCAGCGGCTCTACTCTGAGCTCCTCCCGGGTGACCGAGCTCCTCACCCTATCTCTTAGGGTGAGTCCCGCCACCCTACGAAGAAAACTCATTTCAGCCGCTTGTATCCGCGATCTTGTTCTTTCGGTCACGACCCAAAGCTCGTGACCATAGGTGACGGTGGGAACATAGATTGAACGGTAAATTGAGAGCTTTGCCTTCCGGCTCAGCTCTCTCTTCACCACGACGGTCCGGTACAACGACCGCATTACTGCAGACGCTGCGCCGATCCGCCTATCGACCTCACGCTCCAACCTTCCCTCACTCGTGAACAAGACCCCGAGATACTTGAACTCCTCCACCTGAGGCAGGACCTCATTCCCAACCCGAAGGTAGTAATCCACCCTTTTCCGACTGAGAACCATGGCCTCGGATTTGGAGGTGCTGAGTCTCATCCCAGAAGCTTCACACTCAGTTGCAAACCGTCCCAGTAAACGCTGCAGGTCACAGCTCGATGAGGCCATCAGGACCACATTGTCTGCAAATAGCAGAGATGAGATCCTAAGGCACCCGAACTGGACTCCCTTGACACCTTGGCTGCGCCTAGAAATTCTGTCCATGAAAATTATGAACAGAATTGGTGACAAAGGGCAGCCTTGGCGGAGGCCAACGTTCACCGGAAACAGGCTTGACTTACTGCTGGCAATGCGAACCAGGCTCCTGCTCCGGTTGTACAAGGACTGAATGGCACGTAGTAGCGCGCCACCAATCCCATTCTCCCGGAGCACCCCCCACAGGACACCGCGAGGGACACGGTCAAATGCCTTTTCCAGGTCTACCAAGCACATGTAGACCGGTTGGGCAAACTCCCAAGTACCCTCCAGTACCCTTGCAAGGGTGTAGAGCTGGTCCAGTGTTCCGCGACCAGGACGAAAACCACATTGCACCTCCTGTAGCCGAGGTTCGATTAACGGTCGTACCCTTCTCTCCAGCACCCTGGAATAGACTTTCCCAGGGAGGCTGAGGAGTGTGATCCCCCTATAGTTGGAACACACCCTCTGGTCACCCTTCTTGAAAAGGGGGACCACCACCCCAGTCTGCCAATCCAGAGGTACTGTTCCCGACTTCCACGCAATGTTGTAGAGACGTGTCAGCCAAGACAGTCCCTCAACATCCAGAGCCTTGAGGAATTCAGGGCGAAACTCGTCCACCCCCAGAGCTTTGCCACTGGGGAGCGTTTTGACTACCCCAGATACCTCAGCCACGGTGATGGAACTGTGCGCGTTCGTGTCCTCTGCTTCTGCTTCCTCTATGGAAGGTATGTCAGTGGGATTGAGAAGGGCCCTAAAGTATTCCTTCCACCGCCCAACTATATCCTCAGTCGAGGTCAGCAGGCCCTCGTCCCCACTGTAAACAGTGTGAACCGGGCACTGCTTCCCCTTCCTGAGGCGCCGGACGGTTTGCCAGAACCTCTTCGAGGCCGACCGAAAGTCGTTTTCCATGGCCTCACCGAACTCCTCCCACACCTGAGTTTTTGCCTCGACCACCGCCAAAGCCACGTGCTGCTTGGCCTGCCGGTACCTGTCAGCTGCTTCAGGAGTCCCACAAGCCATCCATGCTCAATAGGACTCCTTCTTCAGCTTGACGGCAGCCCTGACCTCTGGTGTCCACCATCGGGTTCGGGGTTTGCCGCCACGACTGGCACCGACCACCTTGCGGCCGCAGCTCCGATCGGCTGCCTCAGCAATGGAGGCACGGAATAGAGCCCATTCGGACTCACTATCCTCGTCCTCCCCCGGGATGCAGGCGAAGCTCTGCCGGAGGTGAGAGCTGAAGACTCGACGGACAGGTGACTCTGCCAAACGTTCCCAGCACACCCTCACTACACGTTTGGGTCTCCCGGGTCTGTCCGGCGTCCTCCCCCGCCATCTAATCCAACTCATCACCAGGTGGTGATCAGTTGACAGCTCAGCCCCTCTCTTTACCCGCGTGTCCAGAACATGCGGACGCAGGTCTGGTGATACGACTACAAAGTCAATCATCGACCTGCGGCCTAGGGTGTCCTGGTGCCATGTGCACTTATGGACATCCTTATGTTCGAACATGGTGTTTGTGATGGACAAACTGTGGTTCGCACAGAAGTCCAACAACATCACACCGCACGGGTTCAGATCGGGGAGGCCGTTCCTCCCAATCCTGCCCCTCCAGGTCACACTGTCATTGCCCACATGGGCGTAGAAAGTCTCCCAGCAAAATAACGGAGTCACCAGTTGGGGTGCTCTCCAGAACCCCTCTGATGGACTCCAGGAAGGCTGGGTACTCTGAACTGCTGTTTGGCGCGTACGCACAAACGACAGTCAGGACCCTTTCCCCAACCCGGAGGCGTAGGGAAATGACCCTCTCGTTCACCGGGGATGACTCCAACATGGAGGCACCGAGCCGGGGGGCTATGAATAAGCCCACACCAGCTCGCCACCTCTCCCCTGCAGCAACTCCAGAGTAGAACAAAGTCCAGCCCCTCTCGAGGAGTTTGGATCCAGAACCCAACCTGTGGGTAGAGGTGAGTCCGACTATATCTAGTCGGAATGTCTCAACCTCTCTCACAAGTTCGGGCTCCTTCCCCGCCAGAGAAGTAACATTCCATGTCCCAAGAACCAGATTTGGCCGCCGAAGACCAGGTTGCCTAGGCGCCCGCCCTCGACCACCGCCCAAAGCACAATGCACCGGACCCTTATGTTTGCCCCCGCAGGTGGTGGGTCTACGGGGAGGAGATCCCGTGTGGCTTGTTCGGGCTGAGCCTGGCCAGGTCCCACGGGTGAAAGCCCGACCACCAGGCGCTCGCCTGCGAGCCCCTCCCCCAGGCCTGGCTCCAGGGTGAGGCCCCGGTATCCCACGTCCGGGCGAGGTGCGGTCTCTCCTTGTGTGTTTATTCATCAGGGTCTTCTGAATCACTCTTAGTCTGGCTCGTCACCCTGGACCTGTTTGCCTTGGGAGACCCTACCAGGGGCATATAGCCCCAGACAACATAGCTCCTAGGATCACTCGGGCACACAAACCCCTCCACCACGGAGGGGCACTATGTTATTTTAAATGCAAAAACATCTTTTAAAAACGGCAATAATGCACAACTCAATCTGGAAGTTTGATCGCATGGAAAAGTTGACAAATACATACTGTGACGTCATTCGCCAGCTGGTTTTGAGTAGCTCACCAAAAGGTCCAAGAATATTTGCTTCAACTCTTAGATTCTGTTAAATTCAGTAGTGTACAACTGAAATGTTGCCAGTCATAAATACAAATAGATGGCAGCTCAAATAGTCATGAAAGTTGGACACCCCACCAACCTGGACACTATTTAATCTCTTAAGATAAGAGATTCAAACCCAGATCTCCTGACTGCGTGGCCAACATGCTAAGAACCAGGCCAGCGTGCGGCGTGCAGTTTTCCTTTAACACAAAATGAGCAAGGAACATGAACAGGAAACACGTCTACTGTATATAACAACATAAAGAACAAAGCAAATAGGCCTACCTAACATCCTACAACGAGGCTATACGCATTCACGTGCAACTGTGCTTTCTGCTTTTCTATGCTGGAATGCTGGTGGGCGTGGTTGGTTCTGCCCGGTCTATCATTTAAGCAGGTGCAAAGGCTGTCTCCCGAAATACGTCTGGGTTGAAGGGATATTTTCCACTTGGCTGGAATCCTACCTGAATGTTGTCCGGGGTAACTGCAAGAGGGAAGGCTGTAGCCACCACTTCGGGGACGTCATATATCGTCATGGTTTTCCCGGGGTTGTTCAGCATCCAAGCAGTGTTGAGATGTCTCTTCAACAGGCCATAGACGGACACGTCCAGCGGCTGCAGGCGGTGCGAGCAACGGGGAGGGAAGGACACCAGCACAACCCCACTCTCCTTGGCATAACTCAGCCCATCCACGGACAGATGGGAGCTGTGGCTATCAACATTCAAGATTCAAGAGTTTTATTGTCATATGCATAGTAAAACAGCAGTTATACTATGCAATGAAATTCTTATTCTGTTATTCTCCCAAGAAAAGAAAGAAAACACAAGAACAAGAATAGGAACATAAGAAACATATGTAACAATAAATTAAGCAACAACAACAGAAGAGACATTAATACAGATAAATAATACAAATAAATAAATAAATAATAAAGTGCTATGAGTGTGTGTGTGTGTTGTGTGTGGCGTGTGTGAGTGCTTCGTTGAGAAGCCTGATGGCCTGTGGGTAAAAGCTGTTTGCCAGCCTTGTGGTCCTGGACTTCAAACTCCTGTAGCGTCTGCCTGACGGTAGGAGTGTGAATAATGAGTGTTGTGGATGTGTGCTGTCCTTGATGAGGTTGTGTGTTCTTCGTAGGACTCTAGTTTTATAAATGTCTTGCAGTGAGGGGAGGGCTGCCCCAACAATGTTCTGTGAGGTCTTGATCACCCGCTGGAGTGCCTTCCTATCACGTGTTGTACAGTTACCGTACCAAACAGTGGCTGGAGTGCCTTCCTATCACGTGTTGTACAGTTACCGTACCAAACAGTGATGGAGGCGGTAAGGACACTTTCCACAGTGCGTCTGTAGAAGCAACTAAGGATTTTGGTGGACAGGAGACACAGCATCTCCATGATGCATCTTGTACGAGACACAACATGCTCCTCCTTCATCTACCCACTCGGATTTGCCGCTCCTGCACTTCCGGTGTGGGCAGAAAGTAACAAATGGTTGTTGAACTTCACCTGGGGGAAGATGACAAATGGGGGGATGCTTGTCCCAGTGGCAGAGATGGTACAGGAGAATGTTACCAGTGTTCTTCTCTCTGTAGCGGTCAAAGACCCGCCTTGTTTGTCTGTCACCTGTCTGTCTCCTACCTACCACTTTGTTGGGCTCCTGGACATTGTAACCCATTTCATCCATATTCCACATTGACTGGGGCTCCAATGTGTATCTAGCATTACCTCCTCCAAGTTGGCGAAGAAACGGCCCACGTCGTGCTCATTCAAAACTACATATGTGAGTGGCCTCCGGGGGCTGACACAAAGCAAGGGGTGTCTCTTCAGAAACCCAGAGAACCAGTTTGCCCCCGCCATTTCCTTCTCTACCTGGTTTGTGCGGAGAGCGACATTATTGTGCATGCAAGGTGTATGCCAGCTTGAGGACTTGGATAGGGGAGGGGCCAAAGTAAATATCTGAGGCTGTTCTTACATGTTCCTCCAGCTGACATTTTTGCTCCTCGCTGAAAACTGTCTGGACTTCTTCTCCAGCAACCTCTTGCTCATGTTCTGTAATTTATATCCAAGTCCTTGGCAGTGCTCCGGATAGTTATTTAATTTCACCTCCCTGGCTGCCCTCATCTTGACATCTGGTGGACTGAGGCCCTTCTTTGTCTTCAGTGTTTCTGCCCACAGAAAATGGAATAGTAATCTCAATATTGATTTTGGTGAAGACCAACCACAACTGGAATTTCTTGATACAAGGCTAACAATCGTGTTGAACTAGCTAACTAGCTTTCCCTTCACATTTCTAAACGGAAACAACTGTTTTGTTAGCACCCCATTGCTTAAAACACAAAATACAGTGGTGCCTTGGTTATCATTAATCCGTTCCAGAAGGTCCGACTCAAACCAAAACGGATTCTAACCAAAGCAAATATTCACACAGAAAATAATGTAAATCTAATGAGTCCGTTCCAGACGCCCAAAAATTTTAACACAAGACACATTTTATAGACAATAATTCTAATTTTACATGCAGAAAATGATGCAAACATAATTACAAATGACACATGAATGGAAAACTGAACATTTAACATAACTTGTACTAGTTTGTTAGGGGAAAAAAAACCCACAAAACCATCATTTAACAAAATAAACACATTATTCTAATGCAACCACAATTTGCAAAAATGTAAAAAAAATAAATCAACCTAAATGTCAACGTTCTAGAAACAAACACATGCCGATTAATACAGAAAATGAAAAAAAAAAACAGATGGATGTAAAATGAGAGACAGAGTCTCCCTCTCAATGCGCCGCCGGGTTGATAAGACTGTGACGCGGGAACCCGAGTAGATGTGTGTGCTGCACGCATACCTCTGAAATGACCACGGTCTTCTTTTTAAGCCGTAAAATTCGGAGGTATTGCGCCCTTGCCTCGGTACGGTCCATCACCTTTCTCTGTTGTGGAGTCCATGTATTTTGTTAGGTGAGAGTTGAAGTTTGCGGCTCGATGAAGCCAGCGGGACCACATCATCTGCAAAAAGCAGAGAGCCAATCCTGCAGCCACCAATAAATAAATAAATAATAAATACAAATGTGCATGAACAGAGTGATCCCTTTTGTCACTTATACAGTCTCTTTGTCCCGGTGGGTGGAGACGAGGCCGCTAGCATACACACAACAGATTTTCATACTTTTGCCATATGTTTTTCCGGATGTCCTTGATGACTTCATTCATAAGAGTATTTTTTGTAAACCTTAACAGCCTTCTTCTCTGCATATTTTTGCCTCCTCTTCTCATTTACGGTTCTCCTCTCTTGAGCAGACATTAACGCTCTTTGATTTCTTTTCGCCTCTCTCCACTTCTGGACTTGACCCTGTGTCGACTTGCTCGGCCTTCTGGTCGCAGCTCTGGACGTTCCACTTCCAGATGCCTTTTTCCTCTGCCGGTATTTTCTTGACCTTTCCTTTGCAAGTTTCCTTTCATGTTCCTTCTGTTCTTCTGACCGACTCAGTCGCCACAGTTGACACCGCAGTTGATCGCGCTCTTTCTGCTTCTGGTACCTGTCAGCATCTGCTTTCAGCCTCTGACGATACTCTCTTTGTATCTCTGCTTGGGTCTTCTTTGACTTGGGTACATTTTTACCGCAATCCCTCCCCACTTCTGGAGACGGTTGCCACTTTGGCTTTCTTAGATTCATCACGACGTCGGGCCTGCAATCGGAGGAAAAAAATAATTGCATTGTAAGACATTTTTCGTGACCCTCTCCATGAAGTCAGATCACAATGATCAATCTAGAAGTTAAATCTTTGTGTGGATGTTTCTCTTCCTATTAGGGTGTCTGAAGGGTTGGCCAATTTCTCAGCCGAAATAGTCCTGAATCAGCACAGAAATATAGTCTTTTTAAATTTGAGGATATTGCTTGGCCTTTCCTTAGACACCCTTGGTCAAAATTGTAAGAACAGTTGGAAAAACTGCAAGAATTTACATTTTGCGCCGTTGGATCATAAGGATAATGCATTTTTGCGGAGTATGAGCATTAAACGAGTACATCTTGTCATTATCCGTAATCGTGATGAGAGGAAATTCACATTATGCATTCACTCTTCACGCTCTGTGATCGGCCAGTCACACAAAGCGACCGCCCCTCCCGGGACAGACTCTGCAGGCGGCACCCACAGAGGACCTAATCGGTACACGGTGCAGGTTTCTTTTTGTTTTTTTTGCTGATATCGGCCCGATATCTGACATGGATAATGTGTATGTGTTTTAGATGGTGATGAGTGGGTGGGGTGTAGGGGCTGTGGAAGTAGTAGAGGAGTGTTTGTTGTGTATTATTGTGTGTATGTCACTCCTGATCAAAATTAAGACCAGTTGAAAAATTGCTAGAATTTGCATTTTGCACATTTGGATCTTAATGAGGTTTTAAGTAGAGCTACAATATACAAAAACAAGAAGGGGGTGTGAGACAAAAAGCATTTTGAAAAAGTAATTTATTGAAAACAACAATGAAATAGGCTGTTTATCAGCTGATCAAAAGTTTAAGACCATCGCTCAAAACATAACAAAAAACTCTCCAAACCAGAACAAAAAATGCTGTCAGTAGGACTCAGTGATGAGTAGCTCCACCGTTCTTGTTCATCACTTCAAAAATTGCGTTGGGCATGCTTGATGCCAGTGTTTCCAGGAGGCTAGTGGGAACATTGCTCCAAGTGGTGAAGATGGCTTCACCAAGGCCATCAACTGTCTGGAACTGATGGCCATTTTTGTAAACTTCCCTTGCCATCCATCCCCAAATGTTCTCTATGGGATTTAAATGAGGGGAACATGCAGGATGCTCCAAAAAAGTGGTGTTATTCTCCCTGAAGAAGTCCTTGGTCAAGCGAGCATTGTGAACTGCAGCGTTGTCCTGTTGAAGAACCCAGCTGTTACCACACAGACGAGGGCCATCAGTCATGAGGGATGCCCGCTGCAACATCTGCATCCGTTTGACGACTCCGCACCACCTGAAGCTCCGGTGTTCCACTGAATGAAAAAGCGCCCCAGATAATGATTGACCCCCCTCCATTGTGCCGGGTAGAAAACATCTCAGGTGGGATCTCCTTGTCATGCCAGTAACGTTGGAAGCCATCTGGACCGTCAAAGTTACACTTTTTCTCATCAGAGAATAAAACTTTTTTCCACCTTTCAATGTCCCATGTTTGATGCTCCCTGGCAAAGTCTAAACGGTCACTTTTATGGCGTTGAAGGAGACGAGGTCTTTGAATGTGTTTTTTAAACCCTTTTCCCACCTGATTGCGCTGCAGTCGGCACCAGTAAGGGCCTTCATGTGATGGACAGCCAATCGGATCCTCCGGCTCAGCGCAGGTGTGATTTTTTTGGTCTACCATTTGACTGTTTTGTTCCATAATGCTCGGGATCTTTCAAAAAATGAGAATGAGAATGACTGTCTTACTGCTCCCAACCTCAGCAGCAATGGTACGGCTTTGCTTAAGCAGCTTGACAATCTGACCACATTGAAAAAGAGAAAGCTTCTTACCTTTACCGTCAGGAGGGCATTACAGTGTGAATGCCCGACAGAAAATTAACATTTTTAGCAGATTTGGGCTTTTATAGCCTGTGGTCTTAAACTTTTGATCAGATGATAAACAGCCTATTTCAGTTTGGGTTTTATTGTTTAAATTACAAGTTCCAAATGTTTTTTGTCTCACTCCCCCTTCTGGCTTTTGCATATTGTAGCTCTACTTAAAACCTCATTAAGATCCAAATGTGCAAAATGCAAATTCTAGCAATTTTTCAACTGGTCTGAAGATTTTGATCAGGAGTGTATTGTGTATAATATGTCTGTTTATATTTTCTGTTTTTGTGTTGGGACCCTTACGAAAACCAGATGCTGCATCTAAAGTGAAACGTCAATATCGGCTCGGGACATCCCTAACAATGAGCGTGACAACCAACCCCGTTCTCTCCCCACTTTACAGCAAGACGGCCTTCACACTTCAATGCACTCAACGCTGCTCAGCAGCTCTTCCTTTCTTTTGGGCTGGCTCTAACTAGCAAGCAAACGCCACTGCCCCCTGTAGCCCAACCCCTGAATCACAGATCAGAACCTTACAGTGGTACCTCGGTTAACGTCCGCCCCGGTTAGCACATTTTTCGGCTAACATCCAAAATCTTTGCTAAAATTTTGCCTTGGTTTGCGTTCGCCCGCTTTTTTAGCGTAAGGTTTGTTTACGCTGCCATCACGCGCCCAAGACGCATCTGCATCTGGAGCGGATTAACTGGATTTACATTATTTTCTATGGGGAAATTTGCTTTGCTTAGAGTCAGTTTTGTTTTGAGTCAGACCTTCTGGAACGGATTAATGACGTTAACCGAGGCGCCATTGTACTCCCGTCGCGACAGAATCATATGAAACTCGGAGAGTGCACACCTCCACCGAGCACCATAGTTCCCCCCATATTGTGATTTACAGCATAAATATTAGTCCTACATGTATTTCATCGACATATTTAGATTCCTTGACCATGAAAACATGCCATCAGCAATTGGCCTCATAATGACAATATTCGTTCAGTAGTTATTCACAAAAATGGCATTTTCCAGAATGGCGGCCCATAGCTTTTGAAGTTACAACAAATCCGTTGGCACACTCCAGAGTCCACAGAGTCTTGGCTATGGATGACGGTGCTGGCATGTTTATAGCTTCATTTGTTGTCTTCCTGTGATGAAAATTCCAAAGGTCCCCTCTTGTTTCATATTCTGGATCAAAGTATCCGGAATGACGCCATTGTCTGGATCAGTCTGTGATATGTTGTGGAACCTGTTGGAAACTTGTCCTGTGTCTTCTTTCCAAGTACTCTGACCATTTTTTTGCGGAGTTATATGCACAAATGCCGAAAATGGTCCTATCTCGCAATGCTGAAGAATCCTTTAAAAAATTCCTGGATCTGGTGGAGGTAAATACGTACAAATGGACCATCGTGCAAGCAATGGCTATATAAACGTGCTCCGTTCTGGTTAAATAAATCGCTGTACGCTCATGAGTAAAAAATAAACAACAACTTGCAAACACCGTAACAACCAATAAATGCCAACAACAGGAGCTTACGTTTTGTTTTGTGTCCACAGAGGATGGCGAGCCTCTTCAATGTGCTCCCGTCCCTCGAAGGCTGCTTGGTCCTCCTCTGAGGGCTCACCTTCCTGCTCCTTTATCCGGCCTTCCTCCACCTTGTCTCCAGTGAGCTCCATGTCTGACTCAGGGGAGTGTGATGTTGTTTCATCGCTGTCTGACAGCGGAGCTAAGAGGTTGCCTGCTTGTGGCTCGTCTCCAAGGTCTTCAATCTTTACAGAGACAACAGTCATTGGCAACTTGGCGAGATCAGCATCCTCCAGCCGGAGGAGACGCGCTCCATGCTGAGCGGTCCACAGTTCCTCTTCTTCCTCTTTTACGTGGGGGGCCCCGGGATCCTCCTGCAGCTGAGGGAGACCAATCAGCTGTTGGACGTCTGCAGGACACAAACACTTAAGCTCAGACATGTCAAATTTTACATTGTCCATAAAATAAAACTTTCCAGCCTAGTAAGCAGCCTAAAACTCGATGTATCCTTTTGACACGCAGCCGATAGGCCTTACTCTGTTGGCCCAAACCAGGTGGTGTCCAAAGTGCGGGCCGTTTGCTGCCAACGGCACATACTAAAAATATAGTAGAACAATTTACAAAAAAACAAAACTGTAAAAATTGAAAAATCAGCAGTAATTTTACAAGAATGAAGTCAAAATATGACGAGAAAAAAGTTGCAATCTGCCGACAAAAAGTATACAGTATAATGTCTTAATAATACGAGGAACAATAACGTCATTTTAGCCGCAAAGAGTTGAAATAAAGTTGTTCATACTATTGTATTGTATTTATCATAAGTTATAAATAGGGCTGTCAGAAATAGCGCGTTAACGGTGGTAGTTAACTAATTTCATTAATTACGTTAAACTTATTCGCACAGTTGACGCATACGCATCATGGCAAGCCACGGCTCGGTTATGACGACACACGGCGGCACAGTGTAGCTCCCCACAGAATCGCACAGAGCCTGACGCCCTTTTAGAACTTTAATCCGACCTGAACACGTAAACAGCAGTGCAATTCCAACACCGTGTACTGTATGCATCTCCAAATCCAAACAAACATGTCCCTTGTCCATTTGTCACTGCGTAACGACACTTCGTCATTGTCACTAGACAGGCCGCGAGATGGATTCACGGACACTCGGAACACCACAACAACGTCTTTATGATATGTACGTGTGGTCTAAAAAAGTGGATATTCTTATCACTCACTTTGAAACTCAATTTGCTGCATTTAAGTACAGCATTCCCTTGTTTACCGCGGGGGATACGTTCCCAAAATAGCCCGCCCTAAGTGAAATCGGCAAAGTAGCCAACTATATTTCTGTACAATTAATATACGTAGATGTTTTAAGGCTGTAAAACCCCTCAACATACACTTTATACACTTTTCTAAGACAGGCAATAACATTTTTTCACACTCAAAGTTAAAATTTCGTTTAAATTTTAATGATCAACTTGCAAGAGTGGACACGAGAAATGAAGTGACTCACCATGACTTTTCGTTTTTGTATGCTTGTTAAAACACATTCCTCCTTGTCATCCTCCATGAGCTGAAGATTCATTTACAGTAATCCAGGCGCCCTACAGCCGCGTAACTTCTGCCTTCATTCAGCATGTATGACCATACAACAGGAAACAGGTCGTCCTGCACGAAGGAGATTGATTGACAATGGTCTACATCCAATCAGAACGCAGAACACAATGGCCGGGTTCTCGCTTAGCCAATAAGGACTGTTGTTGCCTTCAACCCTCATATGAGTATACAACACCCTCTACTGGCAGCAGTAGTAAATACAATAACAGACCCATGCAACATAGCACTGACAGATCACTCTAATACAACACAAGGACGCAGAACACAATGCACGTTCATACACTGCTAAGAACGAATCCGCAAAAAGTGAACCGCGATGTAGCGAGGGAACACTGTATGCTCGGAAATCCCAGAAAATTCACTCAAAACGTGAATTCAACTTAAATGACGCGGTGTCTTTGAACGCAACTCCTCATTGACTTTAACAGTTAAAGTCTGATTCAAATAGTCTGCTATTAAATAAACCAGTGTTCGGTGAATAGATTTTCAGACGTGTGCCATCTCTTAACTTGATTTCAAGGGGGGGCGGGCACAGACCAAAGTTGCTACTAATACGGTCATCCCTCACTATATCGCGGCTTTTCAAAAAATGATTTATTAATAAATGACCGCTGTCTCCTGGTTGACTATTATTCAGTGTGGAAGTGGTACGATGTTGCCTGCTGATTCTGGCCGTCTTCCTCACTCAGTTTCAAACCCCCGTTTAGGATAAGTAAAGCTGGTTAGCTTGGTATACAGAATTGCTATGAATTGCTATTGCTATGCTTAAAGGCGTGTCGTAGCCTAGGCAGAAGCCGTGCGCAATGTGGTACCGTGTGGTATGTGGTCACGTGGTTGCAACCCAGCAAAGTTACCAGTGCGGTTACCAGGAGAAAAAAAGCGGGAAAATGAGGGGGAAAAAGAAGAACGAGGGAAAAAAAAGTAAAAAAAAAAAAAAAAAAGATGGGGAAAAAAGGAGAAAACAAGCTGCCAGTGCGCTTGAACTCATCATCACATGATGTTCTTGTCATGTTATTAGCTAAACATTGGCTCCAGGTGACGTTTGAAGTTCTTCAGAGACGACTACTTTAATGATATTAACCCCAATTCTGTAATGTCACGCATTGTTATATTGCGATTTCGTATGTTATTGGTGCTTTTTTGTACAATTGTGACGTGATAGTGGTGTTCTTAAGAGGTGGATCGGGTCCCTGAAGGCCCAGGTAGGAAATGCATTGTTTGTTTTCGCTATGCTACTGCTGAAGGTTCTTAGTACGCAGGCGCAGCAGGAACAGCAACAAAATGAAGGCGTGTTCAAAGTAACGGGGTTGTGAACATACCGTCGCTGTGAGTCTTAAAAACAGCCTCCAGTCGTTGTCGATGCCGCTCGCTCTCCTCTTTTGTTCGAGAAAGTTCCTCCTCGTACGATGCGATCGTTCTTTCAAACAGCGCCAATATTTCATCAGCCGCCGCCATTAGTCTCTCCTTCACCAACTCTTTCAACATCTTGGTGTTTCGTAGCAGCGCCCGCGAGGACACGACTTCAATTTCAAGCTTTGTTTATTTGTCCGCTCGGACGTCGCTAATGGCTTCCTCCTTTTACTTCTTCGATGGAGGTTTTACGGCAGCTACAGCATCCAACGGCGTCAAACGGCTGTCATCTAGCGGCGGTATTGAAGACTGCTCATGATGAGAGGAGCAATCAAAATCTCCGTTGTTGCAAACAATGCGTCCACAACCAACATAAAATCATGACAAAAGGGGGCAATTTAGGCGAGATCACTGCTGATTTGTCCATTTTTTCTGTTTTTTTATATTTCCAAATATTCCAGAATTCTTTCTATGTAATCTTTAGTCATTTCCTTGTCGCAACGCACGCACACACTCATAACACTTTTATTTATTGATTTATTTGTATTAATGTCTCTTCTGTTGTTGTTGCTTAATTTATTGGCATTTATGTTTCTGATGTTCTTATTCTTTTTCTTCTGTTTTTCCTTTCTTTTTTGGGAGAATGAACAGAAAAAGAATTTCATTGCATAGCAGAACCACCAGTTTTACTGTGCATATGACAATAAAACTCTTCAATCTTGAATAGCAATTATGACTTTCCCCCAACCGATAGGTTGTAATGTTTAATTTCCCAAACATTACAATTTTGTTTTTTGTTTGTTTTTCATAATATTCTGATTTATGGTCATATTTTTCTTGAATATATTTATATAAAATAATTAGATAAATAGTATTAACAATATAAATAATACTACAAAAATTAATATATGTAAATATAAAATGTATGTTTCATATAACTATATGCTACTAAAATTACATTATTTTCCCTCATAATGACATGTTTATTCTCAAATTACAGCTGTTTTTTCCCCAAAACTTCCAACTTTTTTTCCATTTTCTTAGCAGTGCGATGCACACCAGCATGAACACAAAAATGCAATGGACAGGGGAAACTCTTTAGAGTCAACCGCAGACTGACTGCCCTCAGTTTTCCTTGAGGCGTTTTATTGCATGGCAAATTAGGTCACGGCCACGCACAGGTGGCACAAATAAAACAAATTACCACACATGCATTGTAAACAAAAACACAACTCATGACAACGTGAGAGCACATCCCAACACCCCCACTTGTTCTTACATTGTTAATACCCCTTTTTTTGCATATAACAAACAAAAACCAACAATTCATCCTCCAAAGATGAACCGTGCAAACTTTGCCAACTTAAATTTTGTTGCGGGCTTTGTCATTAAATGAGCAACCATTTCCTCAGTAGGACAATACTGTAACACAATGTGCCCATCATTTATAATGGAATGAATAAAATGATATTTTATGTCGATGTGTTTACATCTTTGTCGTCTAATTGGATTTTTTGCTAAAGCAATTGTGCCTTGGTTGTCCTCAAAGATCTTAGTGGATAAACTTGATTATCAAGACCATCCAGAAGCTGTTTGAGATACAGACACTTGAACAGTGGTTACTAAGGCCATGTACTCTGCCTCACAGGCTGACAAAGCAACAGTGGGCTGCTTTTTAGTTTTCCATGAAACCAGGGTGCCATTTTTGGTTAATCTTATACAATAACCAGCAGTACTGCGTCTGTCACTTTCAGCTGCCCAATCTGCGTCACTGTATGCTTGTAAACTTAAGGAATCGGATTTTGAGTAACACAACTCTTTGTTCAGCGTACCTTTAAGATAGCGTAACATGTTTAACAGTGACCCATTGTTCCTCAGTTGGGGTTGAAAAGTACTGCGACAGTTTGCTTACTATAAAACTTAAATCAGGTCTTGTACACACTGATAAATATATACGACTACCGACAGCCTCTCTGTACTTGGTGACATCTGTCATGTCAACACCATCACTGGAATGACGTTTTTGTTCACAAGGCGTAGACCTTGACTTGCAATCCTGCGTATCAAATCTTTCACGGATTTTCTCTACATACTTAGCTTGTGACATTTTTACACAATTATCTGTCTGATCAAAATCAATACAGAGGAAATGTTTAAGTTTACCCAAATCTTTCATTTGGAATCTTGATGAAAATATTTTTACAGATTTTAGCACATTTTCATTACTTGCAGCAATAATGAGGTCATCAACCCAGATAACAATTATCACTTTATCCTGTTCCGTTTCTCTTGTGTAAACACAAGTATCAGCTTGATTTTGCACAAAATTATTTTCGGTCAAATAATCGTGCAGCAGTCTGTTCCAATTTCTGCCCGATTGTTTAGGTCCATAAAATGAGCGCTGTAGTTTACAGACTAACTTTTCATCAGTGCTCGATTTCACCTCGTAACCTTGTGGTTGATCCATGTAGATCTCACAATCAATTGGTGCATTTAACTATGCACTTTTGACATCCATTTGGTGCAAAATCAAGTTTGCTTGTGCAGCTTTCTGCATCAACACTCTGACACTAGTCAGGTTGGCAGTAGGAGAAAAAGTGTCCTCATAATCAACACCTCTTTTTTGGTTGTAGCCTTTTGCCACATATGTGGCCTTGTGTTTTTATGACCCATCAGTGTTTTTCTTTAAAGTATAAACCCATCTACCCCCCACTGCTTTCTTACCTGGGGGCAAATTGGTTAGAATAAATGTGTTATTTTCTGTAAGAGATTGCATTTCTTCGTCCGTAGCATGAATCCACTCATTGACTTGTCTGAATTGATGACTTCTTTAAAGGTTACAGGGATGTTGTATGTTGCTCTGTAGCAGTAATCCATGTTACTTTGGACCTGGTCCCTTTCTTCAGCTGACTGAGAAACTTAATCATGAAGCTAAGATGGCTTCTTCCGCTCTCTAGAAGGGTAGGTTCTAGGCTCATGTTTAACTTCCACTATTTTTGGCCGACTATTCTCTTCAGTCACAATGGCTGGAACAGCATTTTGCTGGGGTCTATCTGCCCTGTAATTGACTCTCGGATCCCAATCATCATCATCATCATCATCATCATCATCAGGCGGTGAAACAGTTAGGTTTTGCTCCTCACCACTAGGCTCAGAGACAAACTTTACTGATCTATTTTTCTGCACTTTGCCAGTGTCAGGGAAATAGACAAGGTACGCTGGACTGGATTTGTCGTACCCAACAAAAATACCTTTAACACCCCTGGGGTCTAGTTTTTTCTGGTCATGTACATAAGCATAACACTCTGAGCCAAACTTTTGCATTTTGGACAGGTTGGGTTGTCTCCCAGTTAATGACTGTACTGGTGTTTGCTTTGTTCGGTGATTAAAACATCGATTTCTAATCACTGCTGCTGTCTGTATTGCATAAGGCCACAGACTTTTGGTAGCTCACCCTCGAGCAACATGCATCTTCCAATATCAAAAAGTGTGCGTCAATTTCGCTCAGCTGTGCCATTTTGGTGTGGCGAATTTGGAGCTGAGGTTTCATGTTTTATTCCATTTTCTCATTAAAGATTTGAAACTTTTGCAAGTGTATTCTGTACCATTATCAGATCCGAGTCGTTTGATTTTGCCATAAGGCGCTACATCAGCCAAAAAAAAAACGCTCAGTAGCTTTTTATTTATGCTTTGCACAAATTTGCCCTGAATGCACACGTCACAATGTGGAGGTTTTCTGGTTGCTCCTTTAATTTTCATGCCCTCTACAACAGGTGGCAACTTTAACACATCCTCATAGTTGCAGTGACCCAAAATTTCATGCTATGTTTTTAAGTCAAAACACCCTTTAACATTGTCATCACATGACACATGGTTGTCTACAGTGTGTAAATAATAAAGTCTGTTGTGAACATGGATGTTGAATTTCGTACCGTTTTTGTGGATCAACACGTCTTTGTCCTTCTTGAAGATCACCGTCGCGTCGCTGGCTGTAGCCGCTTTGACAGAAGATGTCTTGAGAATAGGAGGGGATGTACAAGGCGCCTCTCAGCGTTGTCTTCAACGCTCGGCCCCGGCTGTCCATCAGCCTAACGCCCGCGTCCCCTCGGTGCTCGGCTACACGTTGCACCGTGTCCCATCTGCCAGCTCGACACAGTGACTCAGCCTTGAAGCTCTCGTCAAAACTTTTGAACTTGGCGAGGTCAGTGATGATGTGCGAGGTCGCACCGCAGTAGACCACGAGGCCCCTCACGTTCACATCCCGGCTCGGCTGGAGGTCGGCTGACATGGAACTCAGCCGGAACGCGTACTCGTGCTCCTCCGGCTTCTCTGTAGCTTTACGGGCATCATCTCGGTGATTTTGGCTTCGGCAGGTCTCCGCTTCTGCAATGTCTGCGCTGACAGGTGCAAGCTCGGTGTCCGACAGTCCCACACCGGAAACACACCTCGTCCCTCGCAGCCACCTGCTGCCGCTCTCGCTCGCCTGGACCCGCGCCTCCTCTGGCGGGCCTCGCTGCCCATCTGCCTCGTGCTGTCATCACATTGTCCTCGTCGACAGTAGCACGCATTTTTTCTGTGTCTTCGTAGCTTCTTAATTTTGTCTTAAATTCAGGAAACGCTATACTCTCGTCTGCTTGGGTGATGTGGATCACAAAAGGCTTATATGACTCCGGTAGTCCCTTTAACACCATAGCCACCAGTAGCCCATCACGCAAAGTCTCTCCTGCGTTTCTGAATGCGGTGATGGCGGTTTTGGCTCTGATCACATAGTCTGTCACACTCTCGCTGTTTAACTTTTGGAGCGAGGTCAGTTCAGTGTAAAGGCTTATAATGCGTGGCTTTCCTTTACCTTGATAGTAGTTTCTTAAAATATGTAGCGCTACTCGACCGTCGTCAGGTGCTTCCCGCATCACCAGGGACAGGCTCTTGTCATCGAGGAACTGGATGAGCTCCGCATACGCCTCCGCATTCTTGGCCTGGTCACTGAGCAGTTGATCTTCATCCTCAGTTTCGGGCATTGTCAGGATGGTTTCTTTCAAACCTTGCAGGCGGAGATGTCCCAAAAACTTCGTCTCCCATAACTCGTAGTTATTTTCATCCCCGTCAAAAAGTAAGCGCGACCAGCGGCTTCCACTCAGCTCGACTGCTTTTCTTCTTGTGGTCATTGTGCTTCGAGCACAGGTGCTGCTCCTCACGGAAATTGCGCGCACCTTGCATTAATTAAGTGCTTAGTTTTAAAGGTCTTTTTCAGGTTTTAGCTCACCTGGACCCATAACCTCTTAGCAGAGCGATGCACACCAGCATAAACACAAAGAAATGCACTGGACGGGGGGAACTCTCTTTACACAGTCAACCGCAGACTGACTGCCCTCAGTTTTCCCTGAGGCGTTTTATTGCATGGCAAATTAGGTCACGCCCACTCACAGGTGGCACAAATAAAACAAATTACCACACATGCATTGTAAACAAAAACACAACTCATGACAATGTGAGAGCACATCCCAACACATTTTGTAATTAAGACTTATCGTCCCATATTTTGACTTTATTCTTGTAACATAATTTATTTTCAGCAACCTCATTTTCCAAAAAGTTTATTTTGTTTTTTATATGAGGACTTAAAAAATACCATCTTATTTCTTTAATATTTCATCTTCGTGTTATAAAATGACGTGATTTTTCCTCATAATATTTCGACGTTATTCTCTTAAATTCCAGAGAAAGTTCCTTCTTGTGCGGCGCTATCGTTCTTTCAGACGGCGCCAGTATTTTTATCAGCCGCCGCCATGAGTCACTCCTTCACCAACTCTTTCAACATTTTCGATACGGATTCGATTCCACGACGTCGCCTTCGACTCTTGGTTCCTGTTTTGCAGCCTTGTCAGCCGCCAAAGTAGCGAATGGAGACGCGCAAGTTATTGTTAACTAAACCGGGACTCGCGGGTACTGGTCTCCTGCTCCCGCGAGATCGTCAAAAGGGTAACTGGGTAATGTGTCACTAAAATGGTTACTCTAACTGCATTTGCAACTCGCTCACTCAGCCCGCAAGTGTCACAGACTCTATTTCATCTCCAGGTCGAAACGAGCACTGCTCGTCTGCAGAACAAAACGAATCATTAAAAGCTGGAACTGAGGGATGCAGCTCTGTTTTCAATCAGGGTTTTGGACTGGGAGCAGGTCCAGACACGTTTAACAGTCGCAACATTGTCTGGGCAGTACTTGATGAAAAAAAATATTTAAAAAGGCTACAAAAGACGTCACAACTAAAATAGTCTTTATTGGGGAAAAAGCAGAGCAAATATCTTTTTGTCTCATAATTTCCACATTTTATTTCATAATTATGACTATTGTCTTCTTACTTCTTAATTTAGACTTTTTCTCTCATAATTTTGACTTTTCAAGTTGCAATTTTGCGTTTTTAATCTCATAATAATTACTTTTTACTTTTAATCTCATAATAATGACTTTTTACTTCATAATTTTGCCTTTTTTGTAATTTCAACTTTTTATCTCATAATGATGACCATTTTAAATATAATTTGGACTTTTTATCTCATAATTTCAACTTTTTGTTTCATATTTTTGAATTTTGGTAATTGAGTTTTTGGTTTATAATTTAAACTTTTTATCTCATAATAATGATTTTTTATTTCATAATTTTGCCTTTTTTGCAATTTTGACTTTTTGTTTTGTAATTTCAACTTTTTATCTCATAATTATGACTTTTTATTTCATAATTTAGACTTTTTATCTCATAGTTGTGACTTTTTAAATATCATTTTTACTTTTAATCTCATAATTGTGACGTTTTGTTTTATAATTTCAACTTTTTGTCTCATATTTATGACTTCTTTAATATAATTTCAACTTTTTATCTCATAATTGTGACTTTCTTATCTCCTCATTATGACTTATGTTTCTTGCAGACAGCAGTCCAAGCTGAGAGGTCTGTCATGTTTCTTTTTTGTCTCCAACGCTCACCCCTCCCAACTCTGGAGATTCTGCCTGAGACGACGGAACAAATCTAAAGTGGCTCTGTGACTTCTTGCAGCTGTGCGGGGGAGTCATGACCTGACTTCCAAGCTCCTGAGAGTAGTTCTGTTGCAGAAACAGGCGTCCAAACAAATCTGACTGGGGGTATGCTGGAGCCTACCCCGCTGACTTTGGGCAAGAGGCGGGCTACACCCTGGACTGGTTGAGGGTCAAATCAAATGTTGAAATAATGAGACAAGAATACCAGAAAACGAACCGCAATCCAATGTAAGTGTGCTGTAGAGATCAGAAAACAAGTCACGTCTGCTCAGCAGTCGTTTGTGTGCTTGGTTCAGGCCAGCGGGGTCCAGGTGGAACCAACTCGTGAGGCAATCCGGTATCTTCTCACGTGTGTCATGACACTTTCACGCTTCAACAATGTTGTCGCCCTTGTGCTTTTTCAGGTGTTGTACCATATTTGCCATCTGAGTGAACGTTTGACCACAATCGGAGCAACTGAAAGGTCTCTCCCTGGTGTATAATATTGGCTGCCTCGCGGGAGACTCTTTTAGCGCAAACTGAGCAAGCGGAAGGTTTTTCTACACTGTGCATCTTCATGTGCCGAACGACGCGAATTTTTCGGGAAAAGCGGTCGCCGCAAACGGCGTGGCTGAAGAGCTTTTCCCTCGCGTGTGTTTTTGCATGTGCAGCGCCATCAACGAGGGGTGAGACAACCTTTTACCGCAAACTGAGCACTGAAAGGGTTTTTCTCCTGTGTGTACTATGTTTTTGTGGGGAACCACCGACTGCTCGCGAGTGAATCTTTTCCCACAAACTGAGCAACTGAAAGGTTTTTCCCCGGCGTGGCTTCTTCTGTGCGCCACAAGAGCCGACTTTCAAGGGAATCTTTTTCCGCACCTTGAGCAACGACACGGTTTTTCCTTTGCGTGCGTCCTCATGTGTTGTGACAGTCTCCGCAAACTGAGCAGGCGAAGCGGGTCAAAGGTCCTCCGACGTCGTCCCTGTCTTCGTCCTCGGGAGGGAGCGACGTGGCGTCGTCACAGTCTGGCAGCGCAGCGAGGAAGAGGTTGTCTGCTGGTGATCCTCCGCGGCGGTCCCCGCCAGCTGCCGCTGTCATGCGCCGTGGCGAACTGCTGCCGCTTGGAGGACTCAGGCGGTTCGTTCATCTTCATGCTCTTCGGTCTTCACAGAGACGCCAGTCAGTGGCCACTTGGCGAGATCAGCTGCCTCCGGCCCTGGAAGACACGCTCCCTCCTCTTCCTCTTTGGGGGATCCTCCTGCTCCAAAGTGGGGCTCCCTCCCTGCGGCTGAGGGGGACGTTCTTCCTGGCGGCCAATCAGCAGCTGGACACTTGCAGGACACAAATGCACTTAAACTCAGACGTGTCAACTATTACATCGTCCATCCCAGGAGTGGGCAAACTTTTTGACTCGTGGGCCACATTGGGTTAAAAAATTTGGCAAAAAAACAACAACTAAGTGCTAAACATAACACATGACTTAAGACTGTTATTTCCAAATGCCTGCAAGGCATGCTGAGTAGTCCAGCAGCAACAACGGCATGAACTACGAACAATAAAACATTGTTGAGTATGTTCACTCCTCAGCATATTTTGCAATCAAGGAAAAATTCGACAAACACGGCAAAATGTTGGGAGAAAGAGTACCACGAGCTACCCAGCATGCCTTGCGGCGGGAATATATGGGTGTTTTTTGTGGCACGGGTATTTTGTGCATAGACACTGTAGTTATTTCTATGCCTGCATGGTGTGGTAGCTAGGTTCATTTTGTGCACCGTGTCTGTTGGCGTGTTGTGTCGTTTGGACGGCTTTTTTCTCCGAGCTACAGATTGCGTCTGACTATTTTGGCAACTCAAGCGTGCCACACAAGCACTGCAAGGTTTAAAAAAAAAAAAAGAATTTGGAAATGTCCGGTGGGCCGGATTAAGGTGCTAGTTGGGCCTGATGTGGCCCGTGGGCCGCAGTTTGCCCACCCCCGGTCTATCCTAATATGAATATTTTACAAGTGGACAGACAGACGCAGTGGTGGTGTCCTCCTACAGGATTTAGTGATTATATCTGTGATTACACTGCAAATGATTTGCTACGTATATAGTGTATATGACATGTTAGCTCATTATCCTAGCTTCAAGGGCTATTTACTCATTGACTTTAAACTACAACCTTCGTTCTAGAATGAGAGATTATGTTAAAATTGAGCAAACAGCTCTCAAAATAAGTTCTTTTGGTTTTCCCCACAAATAAAATCTTGCTCTAAAGATTCCACAACCTCCACAGTGATAAACAACAACGTTTTAACATTCCGTTTTGTCAACAGAAAGGTAGCGGCACGCCGTCGACAATTTTTGATGACCAATGCAGACTAAATGTTGTGATTTTTTAATAGCATGAGTTACGATGTGTATCCGTGGAACAAGTAGATTTTTTTTGGCCTACTGAGACAACTTTTCTTATTCCAAGCAAAACATTCTGCCAGTGGGGTAAGCTAAAGTTGCTTGGCTTGGAATTCTTTTAACTCGAATATTTTTCTTGTGACATTTAAGAACATAATGAGCCCTAAAATAAGCAAGTTGCTAGACTGAAGTAAAATGGTACAAAATCAGCCAAATGCTCTTGTAAGATTCTTAAATTGAGATCAAATGTGCTTTTATAGGCAAGATTTAAGCAAAAATGTTGATGGAGGAGTATTATTCTATTTCCTTGCAATTTCTAGGGTTTCCAATTAACCTACAATGCGTCACCTTCCGCACGGTACACTCCACGCTCTCTCACTTCCTCCTCCGTGTCACGTGGGATTCTCCCGTCCACACAACGCAGTGAAAATGCGTTAGTGGAGAGACGTCGTTGGGATCGGGCGTTGAGGTTTATAAAAACGTACAACTACGTCTTTGGCATTGAGTGAGTTAAGGATGAGCAAACGCGGCACCGACCACCTTTTTACAAACTACAGAAAACATCCTGCTGGGGTTTTAATATTTTACCTGACTCCATAACTAAGTCTGTCGTGGTTAATCAAGATGAGTAAATGTCCGCCAAGTACAACTAGATATTCAACTGGAGTATTTTCATAGTTATGGCATAGAAAACCTACGCTTATTAACGTTGCAAAAATTAAAAATTAATTAACAAATAAAAGATCGCTGTTTTGTGGTTGAATATGGCCTATTATTCATTTTAAAAATGCATATTTAAGTAAACTGTGCTTATTCTTGGCCCAAATGAAGCATTTTTAAGCATAAACATGGTTAAATGAACTAAAATACAAATACAAGGCAGAGGAAGCAACGTAATTGCAAATGTGGAGTCCTACATTGGCACTAGACTCGTCACGAAGGTTCCTGGGGAACACATTTACTGTGACACCGCTGGAACAGGAGTTTTTATTTACGTTTTACATCGCTTGTTTACTCTTATTGGGTAATCCCAGTGTATTTAGTCATTTAGTCCCGCCTTCTTCGGGTGTCATTGCCTGTCTTTTCACTGATACTGTGATAAGTAACACTGGTTCGTGTCGTTTCTCTGGCAATAGAAAGTGTGTTAAAAGATGAAGTAGAAGGTCGGCAAAACGTACCTCCAGCGTGTATCACAATCCCAGTCTTGCTAACGGCTTCCAGTTGTCGTTGTCGCTCGTTCTCCTCTGTTGTTCGAGCAAGTTCCTCCGCGTGAGACGCTGTCGCTCTTTCAAACAGCCCGAATATTTGATCATCTGCTCTTTCAACATTTGTACGGTTCTAAGCTTGCTTCCGAGGCATCGTCTTCACCCTTCGGGTCGTGCTTGTGCAACGCACTGATCTGTATTATATATCTGGATAGCTCATTGGCGATGACTTGTGAAGCCACACGGCCGCCACATTGCTACTCTCAAAAAACACTTCTCGACAAGCTTTTGCATTCGTGGTGAATTTATTTTATTAATTCGGATTGGACACAAATTTTGCCTTAAGATGCCTGCACGTGCAGCTATTAACTGCACAAATCGCCAGTTCAAAGGCTGTGGACGAACATTTCACGTGTAAGTATGATTGAAATGTAGATTTATGATTGATCATTTAAGGGTTTTGCACTGTCCATCTCTCAGATATTTTCGATCGTGTAAAATTCCTCTGATTAAATGTATGTCCAGAATTGATAGGTTTATATAGCTCTATAATAGCTAAGAGGAAATGTACCTACTTTTCTGTTATATCATGATATATGTATTTCTTTAAGGGACGAAGGTTGCGTTACTTGAAGGAATGGGAGAATCTCAGTGCTTCCATGATGCTTACCAGGCATTGTATACAGTGCAGTTAGCAAGCCAGTTTGCATACAATTGACCCGGCATGACCCTTCATTTGGATAAACAACCTTTTTTTTTGCTGCTGAATGACTGACGTAAAAGGATTCATTCATATGATATGTTCTGGAAAATAATATTACTGAACATGCATACCGTATGTTTGAGATTGCAAACAACGTATTGTCTTACCCAAAGCATATGGTTTTGTTTCAGTGTTGTTGTTTTTTCTGTGTGTGTTTATGGTTATTACACATTATGGTTATCATATATTATTCCTGTGGTTTTTGTTCAAATATATTTCTATATCAGAAAAGAGCTTATTTCTATTTCATAACACAAACAAAAAAAATCATCAAAATGTGAAATGATTTTAAAACTTGTCTTTTTTATGATTCATTTGTACAGACGAGAGCATAGTGAATTGTATGAAAGTAAGAATAAAAAGTAAAGGATCATGACCATGGATTTTAGTGGAAAAAAGGGATGGGATATGCAGTTCAAATGAAAATCTCTTTCTAGAGGAGTAAAACTATCATTGCTATAGGGGAGTGCTGAGCCAGGGTGCACAGTAGCATTTTGTCCCAAGGCAATGAGAATTGGAAGGGGAAAAAGTACATTTAATATAGCCAAAAGATAGAGAATAACGTATCAAATGGTCTTTAAGGGACGAAGGTTGCGTTACTTGAAGGAATGGGAGAATCTCCCCGCTTTTTAATGTCAAATATAGATGTTCTGTTAGCCTCTTCATCTGCTTTGTACACTATGTACGCTGTGCCAATGTAGTCGATGTGAGTGGTAAGATTCTCATAATTTCGATTTTTTATCTCATAATTATGATTTTTATCTCATAATTTGAACTTCCTATCTCATTATTACGTCTAATCTCACAAGTTTTACTTTTCATTTCATAATTATGACTCTGATCTAATATTTATTACTTTTTATTTTGTAATATAGATACTTTTTCTCATTATTTATGATTTTATCTCATAATTTAAACTTTTTATGTAACAAGCACGGCTTTCGTTTCTCATATTTTCGACTTTTTATCTCATAATTTGAAATTCCTATCTCATAACTCTCTTATGTCGCAACTTTGACTTTTACTCTAATAGTAACGACTTTTTATCTCTTAACTTTGACTTTTTATTTCGTAATTTCAACGTTTTATCTCATAATTGTGGCTTTTTATCTCAGAATTTCGACGTTTTTTATCTCAATTTGAAATTTCAATCTCATAATTGTCTTTATCTCACAATTTTGACTTTTTATTTCATAAATATGACTCTCTCATTATTGTGACTTAATAATTTAATTTGATTCATGTTTTGGAGTAATACAACTAAAAAATTTCGACTTTTTATTTCATAATTTTGACTTTTTGTTTTTTGTAAATTTGACTTTTTAATCTCATAATTATGATTTATCTCATAATTTTGACTTTATGTAATAATTATGACTCTGATCTCATATTTATTGAATATCAATCCTTTTTCTTCATAATTATCTCATTTCAAGTTTTTATCACATAATTATGGCTTTTTTCTGCACAATTTTGGCTTTGTCTCATAACTGTATTTCTTATCTCACAATTTTGACTTTTTATGTCATAATATGACTTTGTATCTCATAATCTTGAGGTTTTATTTTGTAACTTCGGCTTTTTATCACATAATTCTGACTTTTTATGTCAGGAATATGACTTCCTTATGGGCGAGGAAGAAAGAAAAGTTCCAGGGAGGTCACCACCTTTATTTACAAAGAATGGGAACTCAATATAAAAAAACGCTACAAGTAAAAATACAAGAATTAAAATGAAATGAAATCATAACGAGACCAGACAACCTCAAATCAGAGCACAACAAAAGAGAACCGAAAACTAAATATCAACAGCATGCGTCATGAATATGGAAGCTACGATCAGCGTTTTATGCTGCCGATGCCGACCATCCATGAGCGAGATCGGCCGATACCGATCTCAATAGTACACTGTTATTTACCAAGCACATCTCCACTCAGAGTGTGGCCATCGCCTTCATGCAAGGCATCAAGTCTGAAATCAAACACGCTGGCACGGACTGGCCTAGCCTGTGGCGTAGCCTGTGTCGAGCCGCCACAAGGAAGCCATTGAGGTTTTTACAGACTAGCGTTGATTCTCGCGACAAAGTGCGTCCCTCGTCAGCTCAACACGGGTGTTGGCAACCCTACGCGACACAGCACGCTTGTAGGGCGTGCCACCGCTCGGTTTTTCGGAAAGGCATTTATCGGCATACAGTATACCGTTCACGTGGGTTTTAAGGAAATTGTGTTGTTGTGTCCGTATAAAATGTTGTAAATCTTCACTAAGCAGTCACATTTAGCTGCTGTTCATACGCGGCACACTAACTCGAGCCCCATGAGGGAATCTGGCATCATGCACACAGCAGAGCTCGCTAACTGCCCAGGAAGACCTTTATTCTCCGTCGTGTGTCCGCACATGCGCTGTCAATGTCTTCTTATAAGAGTAACTTTTACCGCAGGCTGAGCAACTAAAAGGTTTTTCTCCCGTGTGCGTCCTTTTGTGCGCAATCAAAGAGACCTTCTCGCCAAAACTTTCGCTGCAAATTGAGCAAACAAAAGGTTTTTCCCCCGTGTGCGTCCTCATGTGAGCTATCATGTTAGCCTTTTTGGAGAAGGTTTTACCGCAAACCGAGCAACCAAACGGCTTCTCTCCCGTGTGTGTTCTCAAGTGCGACAGCATGTGCGCCTTCTGAGTGAAGCCCTTGCCACAAACCGAGCAAGGAAAGGGTTTTTCTCCCATGTGCGTCCTCATGTGCTGAGTCACGTTGCTCTTGCGAGAAAAGCTGTCACCGCAAACGGAGCAAATAAAAAGTTTCTCTCCTGTGTGCGTTCTCATGTGTGACACCATAGTAGAATGGTGAGAAAATCTTTGGCCGCAAACGGAGCACCTGAAGGGTTTTTCTCCCGTGTGCGTCCGCATGTGTTCGCTCAAATGGCTCTTATAAGAAAACCTCTTCGCACAAACCGAACAGGTAAACCGTCCCTCGTGGGCCTGGTTCTTCGAGCGTTTCAGCACGCCAGCGTGAGTCCTCATATCGCCTTCGGCATCGCCGCTCACAGGCTCTTGGATGTCGTTGGGGCAACGTGACGTTGCGTCGTCGCTTTCTGATAGCGGAGCGACAAGGTTGTCTGCTCGCGGTTCGTCTTCGTGGTCTTCGATCTTCACGGAGACAACAGTCACACCGGCCTCCTCCTCCGGCCCGAGAAGACGCTCTCCCTTCTGAGAGGTCCAGAGTTCCTCCTCTTCCTCTTTAACGTGGGGGGGCTGCTGGATGTCTGCAGGACACAAACATCGCAAACAATGAACAGTGGCAGCACAGACCGCCCCCCCCAAAAAAACCACGAGCCAACAACCTCAGCGCTTGAATGTGGAGAGCATCGTTAAGGATGAGGATGGCATCATGGCGTCTACACACATGATGGAAGGATAACGAGGACGTGGTGATCGACAAGCTCTTTATTGCAAAAGCAAAACTTCTGTTGGTCGAACCGTGCCAAAACAACATCAGCAAACTCAACTGGCAGGTGGCTACAGCATCCTTGAGCATGTTCAAGGATGTCCATCATTTGGACTTTTTATCTCATAATTATGACTTTTTTTTATTCTAATAATTTTAACTTTTATTTCATAATTTGGATTTCTTATTCCATAATTTTGTCTCTCATAATTCTAACCTTTTATTTCATCATTTTGATTTTCTAGTTCATAATTTAGACTTTTTATCTCATAATGACGACTACCTTATCTCACAATTTTGACTTTTTATCGCATATTTTTAACTTCATCTCATAATTTAGACGTACCTTATAATTTTGACTTTGTCTCATTTCTGACTTTTTCTTTTGTGATTTCGACTTTTTATCTCACATCTATGAATTCCTTATCCCACAATTTGGACATTTTATCTCTTATGACTTCATATTTTTGACTTTTTATTCTATCATTTCAACTTCACACAATTCCAACTTATTATTTTATAATTTTGACTTTCCAGTTCACAATTTCCACTTTATCTCAAAATCTAATTTGTATCTCAATTATGACTTCCTTATCTCACAATTTGGAATTTTTTATGTCATAATTTCGACTTTTGATCACATAAACTTTTTATCTCATAACTTTGTCTTTATCTCATAATTATAACTTTTTATTTTATAATTTGGACTCTCTAGTCCAGGGGTGTCCAAACTATTTCCACTTAGGGCCGAATGCTGAAAAATCAAAAGATGCGGGGCCGCTTTTACATAAAAAAACAACCCAAACTTAATATTTAATATAATATATATATATTTACACATATAAAATATATTTATTCATTTTATCAGTGATAATATTATTTTGAAGTGTTTCTCCTTACATTACTTTTTATAAATATCTACATTCTATGTTTTTTTTCTCATACTAATATGCCTTCTCTTGATATTTTGACTTTATTATCATAACATTACAGCATTCACCCAACCTAATTTTCCTAAAATTTCAACTTAATTCTTTGTTTGGTTTGTTTCTTATGTTACAACTTTTTTCCTATAATTTTTCAGCTTTATGCTGTTTTTTTCTGTTAATATCATGACTTTATTCCCTTCATGTTTTGTCTTTGTTCTTGTAAAATTACTGCTTTTTTTTTCCATTTTTGCTGTCGTTTTTTATATTTTATTGTTTAATCGTATTGTTAGAATGTGCCAAGGGCCAGTAAAAAAACAGTCGCTGGCCGTAAATGGCCCCCGGGCCGCACTTTTGACATCCCTGCTCTTGTTCATAATTTCAACTTTTTACCTCATAATGAGACTTCCTTAGCTTACAATTGTGACTTATCTTGTAATTTTGACGTTTTATCTCATATTCATAACTGTATCTCGTAATTTATTTTAAAATCTGTACTTTGTCTCACATTACTGACATCTTATTTTGTAATTTCGACTTTTTATCTCCTATTTAATTCCTTACTTCACAATTTTGACTTGTTTTTTAAATCTCATATTTATAACTTTATCTCATAGGTATAACTTTTTGTGTTATAATTGTGACTTTTTAATCCCATAATGATGACTTTCCGTTGGGATATTTACTGCCAGGTGGCTGCGGGATCCTTGAGCATGTTCAAGGATCTGCTCTTATGGAAGCATCAGAGTGTTTCTTGTTGTCTTTTTTTTTTTTAAATACAGTTTCATGTAATTCTTCTATTTGTGTTTTTATTGCTGTGTTTTATGTCCTCGTGAGTTCTGTGTACATTGTGAGTGACTCAGATGTTAATTTACACCGCAGTTCCAACTTACACGAACATTTGACTTCAGTGTCACAGGAAGGGGCCATCTCTTTATTTGGACAAAATGCATCTTCTGGGGGTACACCACGTCAAAGCACACCTTTTTGGCTTTAGGAATAGTATTGTTTGCGTTCGTTGCTTAAAAAGGTACCATCAACACAAACTAACAGCGTGTGTGTGACACATTAACAGTACATTGGCCGCCATCTTGGATGACACGTTTACGCTACTGTGTTTAAAGAAATAAAATGCCTCCTTGTCGTCTCACTGACTCCGTGCATTTCAGATATGAAGTGCGTTAAACTATGACATGGACGGCTAGTAAATATACAAACATACCTTCAACGTGTGTCACAGCTTGAGTCTTGCAGCCAGCTTCCAGTTGTTGTCGCTGTCGATCGTTCTCCTCTCTCGTTCGAGAAAGTTCCTCTTCGTACGACGCCATCGTTCTCTCGAACAACGCGAATATTTCATCAGCTGCCGCCATTAGTCGCTCCTTCACCAACTCTTTCAACATTTTCTAATGTTTAACTCGACTCTACGACGTCGCCTTGGCCTTCGTTTGTTTTGGTTTCGGCAGCGTTGTTAACGTCCGCCTTTGTCTTCTTCGGAGGTTTTTACAACAGCCACGCAGCAACGACGTCACACTGCTGCCATCTGGTGGTAGTGCTGAACACCACACATGACAAAGTATATTGCTAAAAAAAAATTAAAGGAACACTTGGAAAACACATCAGATCTAAACTGGGGAAAAATGATGTTGAATATGTTTCCTGATAATAAGTGGGTGATGTATTAGTAACAAAATGATGCCACATCATTTGATAGAAATGAAAATGATCACCCTATAGAGGGGGGAAATCAAAGACACCCCAAAAATGAAAGTGAAAAAATGATGCAGCACACTGGTCCATTTAGCTAAAATGTCATTGTAGCAACTCAAAATGATTCTCAGTAGTTTGTGTGGCCCCCACGTGCTTGTACGCATGCCTGACAACGTGGGGGCATGCTCCTAATGAGACTATGGATGGTGTCCCCCCCCCTCTATAGGGTGATCATTTTCATTTCTATCAAATGATGTGGCATCATTTTGTTACTAATACATCACCCACTTATTATCAGGAAACATATTCAACATCATTTTTCCCCCAGTTTAGATCTGATGTGTTTTCCAAGTGTTCCTCTCATTTTTTTGAGCAGTGTATATTGCATGTCAATTAAACATTTAATGTATTGATTATAAAATGTTTCACATTATTGACTAAATTAAACATTTTACTTTAACATTTAAATGATTACTGATTTTTCTCCTACTGATGACCCCAAATGTAAGCCAATTGATTATGTATTGACAAAGTCTATAAGCAAAAATTTTTTTTTCAACGCAACAATAACAAGACAACAGCAAAAACAGTCAGATCAGATCGATTGATATTTTACAATTCTCTTCGACTTCTACTTTCGCAAAAAAAAAAAGAAAAAAAAGATGCTAAACCATTCCTGTGTACGCCAATATATGCTAAGCTATCGACACAAAACACTGATATCTTTACTTTGTGTTAATGGTGACAGAGCAAATTAATCAAATAAGTCATTAATAATGATGTCATTTCACTCCACAGTACAGTTTATCACAATCAGCGAGTAGGATTCCTTATTTATAAACGGAATATATTCGTAGTTAGAGTTAGAAAACCTGTTTAGCATCCTCTAAATACGGGTTTTTAACATTATTAGAGCCCTCTAGACGTGGACTAACACCCCTATAGTAACCTTTACCCTTGTATTATCCAATATAGCAGACATAAAAGGAGTAAATAAGCCATCGTGTGTTACCATAAATGTGTTCTGAGTGACGAGTGGACAGGAAGTGACATTGGGAGATTCAGAAATGAGTTTTAGCTTGCCTCAAGACATGAAATACCACCCCTGTAGCCACCTTTACACTCCTATTGCCCAATATAGACATAAGAGAAAATAAGACATAGAAATCCTGTTTACAACCATCTAAATACACTTTGTAACATAATTAGAGCCCTCTATACATGAAATCACAACCCTATAGTGACAAAATGTAGATGATATATGCTAGCATTGGGAGGGTTCCATGTTTTTTCTGGATAGCGTACGTATTGTCTCATTAATGTAACATTGCTGATATCTAGTGACTGCTGTAGAATACTACATATCACGTCCCGAATGTGTCTTCTGAATGCCTTATATTTGTATTTTTGTTTGTTTTTTTTAGCTTGAAAATGATGAATTTTGGCCAAGAATTGAGGATAAATTGACATGTGCGTATAGGTAAGCCTGTTTCTTTTCCTCGCTGCTGTACCACACATGCCGGATGACAAGAGGGTTCACTCTGCATGTGTCTGTGCATTGGTTCTATAGTGGAATGAACGGGGAGAGTGAACCCTCCTGTCAGCCATTCAGCCTCTTTGTCCCAGTATGTGGAGTTGGGGGCTGCTAGAGAGCGGATACACAGACAGTGCGCTAGCAGTTAGCAAGCAAACCCTAATGTGAATGAAGGCACAAAAGCCGAATGACACACCTCCAGTGTGGATGCGCAGCAGAGCCTTCGTCCCGACAGTTACTGAGGCGTCTGATCGGCCGAGTAAATATAAAAGGAAAGTGCGGAAAACGGTGCTCGCTCGCTTCACAAAGAAATGCAACCTTTCAGTACGGTTGAAAAGCCAGCATTTGGGGAAATGTTCGAAATGTTCAGAGAGTAGGAATTGCCTGGGGGACGTACATGCATATGTCACAAACACCAATTTGTATAATGGAGTGAAAGGAGACCATTTGAAGGACAACCAACATCATCGCATTTTACTGCGCCACTAGATACAGTATAGCCAAAAGTTTGGACACGCCTCCTCACTCAATGCGTTTGTTATTTTCATTTCAGATTCCTCAAAGTAGCTTTTTTGATAGCACTGGCTATACACTCCATATACTACATAACTGTGTGTGTGTCGTTTTTGTTGGAGTGTTTTTTTTCCTAAGAGACAGGGTCTGAATGGGCAACTTCTGTGTCAAGCATGTGGCTCACACCAGTACACTACGTTAGTACCACTCAAAATGTCAAAAAATTTCGATATTATCGATGATAATTTGTAGCACAATTATCCTGACAGGTCTACATGTGTTTTGGTTGCCTCTTTGCTAATGCCTCAAACCACCACTGTGTGCTTGGCATGCGGAGAGAAGCTGGTTGCTCCTTAACTTTGGTTTAAAGCTAGAAGCTATCCGAAGTGTTCCTCAACGCAGACGAAGACGTTCTTCCGGTGCAGACTGCCACCCAAAAAAAAGTCATGGTGAAAACACTCGGCACAAAACTCGCACTGATGGTGAGTCACTATTTCATGTGGAGCTTTTATTGGATTTACACGTCGGTAAAACAAACAATAAGATCGCAACGCCGCATGTGCGCTCTCACAGGCGACATTACATTTCTATGATCTGACAATCTTTTAGGACAAACTGGACAGAGAAACGTTTACTCTTCCGTTGTGTGCCATTTGAACCTTTCAGCGCCAAGTGAACAGAAAAATGAGCGTATGCTCATGTGTGAGCCCATCAGTATCCACTGACTACATTTTTTGGCCACAAACTGAGCAACTGTAAGGTTTTCCCACGTGTGTGTTCTCACATGTGATGCCACAGGTGAATGGCAGGAACGCTGTTGACGAGAAACTTCCACATGTGGTAACTCAAACGGCTGCTATAAAGAAAGCTTTCACCGCAAACTGAACAGCAAAAAGCTTTTTCTCCAGCGTGTAACTTCATGTGCGAGTAAAAAGGGTTCACGTGAAGAAAGCTTTTACCACAAATCCAGCAGGTAAAATGCTTTTTACCCATCTCCTCCTGAAAGCATTCTGACAGTGTTTTGCCAGCGTGAGTGTGTGCGACTTCAACATCAACTTTTGAGTCTGTATCGTCGCTCAAAGGCTTTAGGGTGTCGTCCCCGTGTTCATCTTCAACCTCGTCACTATCTGATAGCGGAGCTAAGAGGTTATCTGCTTGTGATTCGTCCCAGTGTTCTCCACCGGCTTCTGCTGTCATGTGTTGTGGTGAGCTTCTGCTTGGAGGCTCCTCGCTTGGACTGCGATGAAGCTGTGAGGACTCGGGTGGTTTGTCGTCATGTTCTACGGTCTTCACAGAGGCACCAGTCGGTGGCAGCTTGGCGGGATCAGTGAGAGAGTCTCCCTCCTGAGTTATCTAGAGTTTCTCCTTTTCGTCTTTAATGTGTGTGGGCTGGGGATTCTCCTGCGTCAAAGTGGAGCTCCACCCTGTGGCTGAGGGGGAATAGGTTTTCCTCCATGTGTGAATAAAAAAGGAAATACAGTATATTACCACAAATCCAGCAGGTAAAATGCTTTTTACCCGTCTCCCTCTGAAAGCGTTCAGACTGTCTGCTGTCAGTGCGAGTTCCTCCTTTTCCTCTTTTACATGGGGGGGCTGGGGATCCTCCTGTTGCTCTTGATGACCGATCGATTTCTGGACGTCTACGGGACACAACCACACTTGAGCTTGTGACAGGTCAAATCTTCTCCAGTTCATCACACACAGTTTTGTAGCGCCTCAAAGATCAGCCTCAATCTCCGTGTGAGACCCAGTGAATTAAAGAGATGGCTGTGGTTTCTCCACGAGTCATGACACGGCTTCTTTAACTCGCCGTTCATGGGGATGTCCCTTGATAATATGCTTTGCCGCTAACAGCACAAAGCTAACACAACATTTTGTATTTAAATACATATAATACGCCTTTTTACTATCAAAATGGCCCCTGTGTCCTTTTCCATATGCAGCCCTTGGTGGAAAAAGTCTGGACACCCCTGCTTCACGTTAACAGTACAGGACACCCTAACCTTTCATTTTTTGGAAATATGTGCCTTAACTGTTGGGGATGTTAACGTGTCGCTTGCAAACGAGGCGATGCTATGCCCGTCACGGTAACAAATTTTGCTGGTCGATAAATGTGCTACGAATTACCTGCGATCAATGATTTTATCAGCATTTTTGTAGACCATTTTCTTCATTAATGACTGTGGCATAATACAAGCCTTCCCTCAGCTCACCATGATCGGTTTTATCTTTGTTTTGTCGTTTGTTGTGAGGACCATTGACTCTGCTGGTGTATGGTCGTCAGGAATTACTTAAAATCCAGGACATCGTGGCCGCCTGTGCGAAACAAACCACGTCCCAGCTGATGTGCCAGAGTTCCTGCTGTGGGAGGAAATGTTGCATCCCAGGAAAATGGAGACGCGGTGGGACACGGAGTGGCAGACTTGTGAAGCACAAAGCCTGGGTGGCGCTTCCTCCCGAGGTGGTGCGGTTCCCTCATAATTATCGACCTGTTTTTTTTTTTTATTGTTCTGACTAATCGTGAACGAGAAGAGACGATTCTTCAGCCTCTCCTGCTGCGCTCCGCTGACTCAGGGCGGGACTTTGTCGACGGGACTCACAATGCGCCCAATCACATTCCAGGGCAGACAAGGATCATATCAATATGTGAATAAGGAAAAATGCTAAAACATGATACATATTTAACGACAAAGCTAATAAACATTTCAGCCTTCTCTGGCTACATTATCCCTTTTGGTGTATTTGCCACCATTTTTGCTGGGTTTTTTTATTTAGACACTGCAATTTTATTTCTACACTGTGCCGCGGGCCAACAACAAATGATCCATGGGCCACTATCGGCCCCCGCACTGCACATTGGACACCCCAGCTTTTATAGCTCTACGTGACGTGAGCAACCACAACTTTTGTTGACGATTTAGCCCCTTAGCTTCCGTCGAAGCAGGCGAGCGATGGTAATTAAAGAGAGAAGGGGAGCGTTAATGCGGCTGGAACAAATCTACACAACAGAGCAGTCATTTTTAGTGCAAAAAAGATACCTCCCTTTAAAAAATTCTGGACAATTTAAGGCTTTTTTTTAGGTCTTGAACACACCTTGGCTGCTATTTACACTTTTCTCCATAACAGTGACGAACAGAACCCGGCACAAGTGGAAAAATAAATCGAAAAGGCATCATGTAGCAAGAAAACGCTAGAATGTTGACACTAATAACCCATAAAAGAAAAAACAAAGACTTGTCTTTCAATATATATATGTATAATGTTTATTTTTATTATACATGTTTTTTTTTTTAAGATTATAATGACCAAAGGAGACAAAGACATGTAGCTAAGAGAAAAACAGTGAGTTTTCTCATGCCAGTGGTCCATCTGGTTTCAAAAAATGTTGACAATAATATCTTTGAGTGTCAATTTGTGGGACAATAAACATTTCAAAATGCAACTGCATTGTTTTGTGACTCAGTTAAATAAAAAGGTTTGCATAGCCCGTCATATTTTTTCATTGTAATTTTATTAATGTCAAAATCTCGTCCTCGTGGACGCAATCGTGTGCATCATCTCGCCTCAAGACACCCCTATTATTTATACATCAAATATGTTCATAGAGCACAGAAAACCCGTTTGTGACCTTCTAAATGTGTTTATTAGAGCCCTCTACACACAAGCTAACACCCCTATAGTAACCTTCACACTCCTATTACCCAATATCAGTATAACATAAGAGTTAATTAGCCATTTAAGACATAAATAAGACTCATGCTCGTGTGTTACTATATATAAATATGTTGCCTGGGGACAGGAAGTGACGTCAAAGGTTCAGTGTTGAGTTTTAGCGTGTCTTGGGTTACGAACGCAACAGTAGCCTGTGTTTTTATGATGGATTCGTGTGCCTGTTGTTTCCGGCAATCAAGCCTGATGCTTGTGTGTCTCACCCAACATTAGAGTAACATTACTGACACCTAGTGACCATTTTAGAATACGACATATAAAGTTGATAAAACTGTATTCGAATATTAATACTTTATTTATTTAACTTCTTAGACTGCAAGGTAATTATAGGAAAGGACAGACAGCTACTTCCAGAGGTCTTTAGAAAGGCCACACACACTGACCAATACCTGCTTTTTGAATCAAACCATCCACTACAACATAAACTAGGGGTTATTAGGACCCTCCAACATAGAGCGGAACAAATACCAACTAGTGCTGAGGGAAGGAAAAAGGAGACACAACATGTCCAGAGAGCGCTCTCAACCTGTGGGTACCCACGGTGGGCTTTTAACAAATGTCAAAAGAAGAGAGTAGGGAAAGAAACCCAAAAGCCCACAGAAGCAAAAAGGAGAGGAGTGGTAGTCCCTTATGTAGCGGGGGTCTCCGAAAAACTCCAGAGGATCTTATGGCAACACAAAATTCCTACCTATTTCAAACCAGTAAATACCTTGAGACAAAAATGAGTGCATCCTAAAGACAAGGCTCCAAACCAGAAACAAAGCAATGTGGTCTATTCCATCCACTGTAAAGATGAGGAATGCAAAGAGCACTACATTGGGGAAACTAAGCAAAGCTCCAAAAAAGGCTTTATCAACATCGCAGGGACAATTCTAGTGGTCCTCAATCAGCAGTACATCTACACCTTAAAGCAACCAATCACTCTTTTCAGGACAGCGAGGTAAAGATTTTGGCCAAAGAAAACAGATGGTTTGAAAGAGGAGTTAAGGAAGCTATTTTTGTCAAACAACAGAACCCATCATTGAATCGGAATGGTGGTTTGAGGTTTAATTTGGACCCTGTGTTCAGCAGGTTACTGAGACCAAAACCCACAGCTCTTAGTCTTGCAAATGAGGTGAAGGCAGGGCCGAGCCAGAACAATAGATGCTAACAAGCCAGTATCAGAGTCGTTCATACCCAATTCAGGGAGCGACACTTCCCTTTTATCGGAGGTGTTAATAACAGGATAGGATTATACCACTACTCCGCCCAGGCTTAGTGTAAGGAACCAATAGGAGGAGGGTGTTGGCACACCAATTCCGCCCACTCTTACTGTATTTAAGGCCTAAGCTACCAGCACTTGTTAGTTCGCTGACGAAGCTCTTCGGATGAGGAGCGAAACGTCCGACACCTTCTTCACAGAAGTACAGATGACGTCTCAAGAAGCCTTTTCCTCGATGGACAACTCCTGTATGACTGAGAGCCTACACAGACTTTATTTAACGTGGATTCTACGTTTAACTATCAAGTAAACTATCTTCTTTAGCTTTAATTCGTGTCCTTGTTAGTGTAAACATGCTCGGTCTTCTTTTGTGAATGTAATGTTATATTTTTACAGCATATGCCACTTGCCTCATTTCCATACACCAACTATCTTACTTTCACTTCTCCACTCTAGTTTTTCCAAGTGTTCTTTTTTCACGTTTACGGTCAAATATAAAGTTGTGAAACACGTGAGGGTGAGAATGAAACAAACCTGCTCTGCGTAGAACAACACGAGGCTCCTTGAAAACAGCGTCCAGCAGTTGACGTTGTCGCTCGTTCTCCTCTTTTGTTCGAGAAAGTTCCTCCTCGTACTCTCTATTGTTCTTACCAACACCACAAATATTTCTTCGACAGCCGCAGCGAGTCGCCGATTCACCACAGCTTTGAGCATTTGTACTTTACACATGTTCGCACACTTCACACTTGCGACGTGTTGCTAACTTCCGCGTTGTCTTAGCTAGCCGCTAACAAGCTCAGCTACGATGAGAAGCTTCGAGGTGACGCTGAGATTATTTTCTCCTGGCATGAGAAGGTAACGTGTACAGACTCTCTCTTGTGGAAATATGGAGGAAATGTCGTAAACGCTGGTTCGTCTTATTTTCCTTGACCATTTTTTCCATTTCCGGCAGAAAAGACAGTACATCCAAGCATTACTGCCTCCGTCAGGTGAGGTGTAATTACACGATTACGTTACACCTCCATCTGGGAGTATTGTTTTTTTGCACACATATAATTAAAATTTAGAATATTTAAAGCACTATTGTATTAAATAATTCAACTGCGTGATTGATGTACTTTACCATCGCCAGGACTCCACATTCATTCATTGTTGGCCCTGCCCCCCTCCTCCCTGTCCCACAGCAGTTAAAGGGTCCCTCCTGACATGATTCATCAACTTTGCTTAAATGTCATATATTGTTTGTAATTATGTTCTACATTGTTCAGTTTTTGAAAGCAAACAGTAAATTCACAAAAATGACATTTACGGTTCATGGCGCCAGCCATGACGAGCTAGCTCTCGCAGTTCAGCCTCATTTCCGGATCATTTCCGGATGATCACTCAGGTAAACAAACATGGCGGTGTACGAGGCAGAGGATGTTTACAGTGATTACAGTGAAGATTTGAGCGATGTGTCAATAGCTTTCGAGGAGAAGTCGTGGAAGTCAAGAACACCACCTCTGAATTGGCAAACCGGGGTGGTGGTCCCCCTTTTCAAGAAGGGTGACTGGAGGGTGTGTTCCAACTATAGGGGGTTCACACTCCTCAGCCTCCCTGGGAAAATCTATTCCAGGTTGCTGGAGAGAAGCGTATGACCGTTGAGCTGACCTCAGGCCTGTAGCCCTGATGTCGCATGTGATGAAGACCATGGAGCAGGTGGTACTCTATCACATGACTATGACTCGACCCTGTGCAGTTTGCGTACCGGGGGAAAGTAGGTGTTGAGGACGCCATCATCTTCTTGCTCCACTGATCTCTTGCTCACCTGGACAGAGGCAGTGGTGCTGTGAGGATTACATTTTTGGACTTCTCTAACACCATCCAGCCTGAGCTCCTCAGGGACAAACTGAGGATGGATCAGACTGACTGGCAGACCCCAGTACGTGCGACTGGGGAACTGCAGGTCTGACACTGTGACCAGCAGCACGGGAGAACCGCAGGGAACCGTGCTCTCTCCTGTTCTGTCTACTCTGTACACGTCCGACTTTCAGTCCAACTCTGAGCTCTGCCACGTACAGAAGTACACGGCTGACACAGCCATGGTGGGATGTACAGGTCTCCCCTAGGATTTTTTAAGCTGTCTGTGGGCTGCATGGGACTGCTGCAGCTGTGTTGTGCTGCTGTGTCTGCAATTTTTTTTTTTATGATGACATAAATGGTTGTTTTTCTATATGTGCCCTGCAATTGGCTGGCGACCTATCCACGGTGTACCCCGCCTCTCGCCTAAAGTCAGCTGGGTAGGCTCCAGCATACCCCTGCAACCCAAGTGAGGATGAGCGGCATAGAAGATGAATGGAACTTGATCAACATTTTTCAACAACCAGCAGAACATGAACCGTGAACCGTGAACCGTGAACATTTCATGGAAAAGTTGCTGAGAGCACTTAAAAGGGATAGTTCGAAATCGGGATGACTTCCCTTCATATTTTTAACGTTCACCTCATAAAAGCACTATTTTCAGCAAACTTGCATTCATTCTAATTGCGATATTTAAATAACCGCTGGCTTCACACGCAGGGGCGGACTTACAATTAGACCAAGACAGGCAATCGCCCAGGGCTGTTTGAAGCAACCCCCGTGGAGCAGAGAAGAGCAGGCGGCGAGAGGAAAACAGTTTTTATCTAGAAGACACACGACAGAAGAGTCAGATGGTCAGTGTCAGCCGCGGACAATGCAGTAGTTCTAGCGATGAAGCTGGGGGACACCTTTCATCAAAAAGATGCAAGTATTACCGTGGTAAACTATTAAATGATGCTTAATTACAGTAAAAGCGATGCAATGACTCACTTGTTTTTTGTCATACATGGGGTGTGGGAGGCTATTTAAACATGGCTATGTAGCTAGCAGCTTCCAAGGATGTAGAGGTCCCCAATAACTGGGTCCAGTAAGCATTGGGAGACCACTCGTGTCAACGTAAACCATACTTTATTGATTGCAAAGGAAATTCCAACATCCAGTAGCTCAAAACGCTATATCATTATTCAAAACACAGATCATAGGGGTGTCACCAAATGTCTGTCAGGAACAGGGCAGCCAGAAGCCAATCAAATTGTACTAAGCGCATTGCTACTGTGAACGATAACACGCGAGTGGCAGTGGGCCAGGCAGGATTGGAAGCTCACAAATGCTTTACACACACTCGAAACCTTGCAATCCAACCTGCACTGGCGTTTCTAGCGTCACTCGACTATGACTCAGTTAAATTAGCCTGGTTTGTCCAGTCTTGTAGGTTTTCACTATAGTTTCCTAACGTCTGTATAGGCTCTCAGTCGTACAGGAGTTGTCCATCGAGGAAAAGGCTTCTTGAGACGTCATCTGTACTTCTGTAAAAAAGGTGTCGGACGTTTCGCTCCTCATCCAAGAGCTTCGTCAGCTAACTAATAAGTGCTGGTAGCCTAGGCCTTAAATACAGTAAGAGTGGGCGGAATTGGTGTGCCAACACCCTCCTATTGGTTCCTTACACTAAGCCTGGGCGGAGTAGTGGTATAATCCTCTCCTGCCATTAGCACCTCCGATGAAAGGGAAGTGTCGCTCCCTAAGTTGGCACACCAATTCCGCCCACTCGTACTGTATTTAAGGCCTAAGCTACCAGCACTTGTTATTTCTCTGACGAAGCTCTTTGGATGAGGAGCGAAACGTCCGACTTCTTCACAGAAGTACAGATGACGTCTCAAGAAGCCTTTCCCTCAGTGCTAGCTTTAGTTTGTAATTGGGTGTTTTGTCTCCAGTCTTGCAGATTGTTAGGGATAACGTGCACGCTGATTATGATTATGATTCATTAAAGCGACTGAATTGAACGCAGAGCGATGATCTTTCAGCACTGACGTCTTTGAAGGAGCACCCAGATCACACAGTGGAGATCATCCCATCAGTACTGACAAATAAATGGTTGTTTCAGATCACATGACTCATCACCTAGTCCACGATCTGTGAAGAAATCGAGTACAAAAGTTACAAGATAAAGTGTTAAAATGTTTATCATTCATAAATGCATTTTTGCAATCTTACCGTAGTCCTGTATCACCATACAGTCTTCGTTGTCGGGCTCATTCCATGCCCATCCAGCATCCTTTTCAGACTTCTCTTCATACTTCTTCACTTCAAACTTGGAACCATCCGTCCATTTCCACTCATCGTTCTGAAACATGAAAGGATTAGTTCAAGCTATGAAATTGGCATCCTATTGAGCAGTGCTCTGGCCTTTTTTGTGAGAGCTACTTTTACAACATGAAAATGGCAGAGAACTACTCATCTTCTTAGGTGAGTTCAACCCAAACTAACTTCTTTCCTACATTAACATACACGTAGGTATTTACATACGTACACATTTTGGATAAAAAAAACATGTCTGTATTTAACCTGTGATTATTAAATCACCCACCTCTTTGTAGCCCCCAACCCAAATAAAATATTCATGAGCCAATCGCTTGAGGAAGTCGTACATGGTTTGGTTGTCAACTGAGGCCAAGTGTGCACCTTTGGCTACGCAGTACGCCTGAAAAAGCAATAGAAGACGGCTTAAGAATCAGTTCAATTTATTTCTACAGCTCCAAATCACAAGAATCTCAAGGCACTTGACATGTCAAGGTCACATCCATAAATGACAACATAGAAACAACTGAAACCCCACATGAGCAAGCACTTGGCGACAGAGGAAAGGAAGACCTCTCTCTGGGGAAGAAACATAGAACAGACCTCAGGCTCTGTGGAGTGGTCGTCTGTCTCGACCGTTTGGGTTGAGATAGAAAAATGTAGAGGGATTGTTGCTAGGCCAGTCTTTCTCTCAGTCCAAAGAACTGATACATATCAGTGCTTAGCAAAAAGGTGGGTTTTGAGTTTACATTGGAATATAAGAGGGTGTCCCCCCGTAAATTGTGGGATTGCAGTGTTCTACTGGGGTGATAGTGTTCTGTAAGGTATACTGGTGTCTGGCCATGTAGTGGTTTATAAGAAGGAGAAATTTAAACTCAATTTTAAAGGTAAACCGTGCGGTGAGGCTAATACATGTAAGATATCTCTTCTTCTGTTTCTGGTTAAGATTTGTGCAGCAGTATTTTGTACTAACTGAAGGGTCTTTAACGATTTCTTAGATCAACCTATTAACAGAGTTCCAATACCCGGAGGTCACAAAAGCATGAACAAGTTTTCTAGCATCTGGTAGCAGCAGGAATTTTCTGATATTTTAAATGTTTGCCAAATGAAAAAATGCTGTTCTTGACACTTGTTGTATTTGGGAACTAAAGGAAAGGTCCTGATCGAAGATGACACCAAGGTTTCTGACTGTTCTGTGGGGGGTGAGTGTAAGACCAACTAGGGAAGTAATATCTGCACTCTTGTCTCTGAGGTGCTGGGAACCAAGGACTATGGTTTCAGGGCATTGAGAGGTTCCGGTTTGGTGGCCACAGGATTGGGTCTCTGCTTTTTGCAGATGATGTGGTCCTGTTGGCCTCGTCAAGATGGGACACTTCATCTCTCACTGGATTGGTTCGCAGCTGAGTGTGAAGCGGCTGGGATGACAATCAGCACCTCCAAGTCTGAATCATTGGTTCTCGCACAGAAAAGGGTGGCATGCCGTTCCTGTCCCCAGTGGTGGAGTTTAACTAACTTGGGGCTTTGTTCACAAGTGATGGACGAGTAGAACGCGAGATCGAGTGATGCAGACTCTGCATTAGTCCATTGTGGTGAAGAGGGAGGTGAGCCCAAAGGCAAAGCTCTCAGTTCACCGGTTGAACTACGTTCCTACCCTCAGCTAGGGTCATGAGCTTAGGGTAGTGACTAAAGGACAAGATCACGGGTACAAGCGGCCAAAATGAGTTTCCTCCGTAGGGTGGCTGGGCTGTCCCTTAGATATAAGCATAGAAGCGCTAATCTGGGAGAAACTCGAGTAGACCCGCTGCTCCTGCGCACTGAGAAAATGACGCAAAATAAAAGCGCAAAATATTTTTGCCTGCTTTAAAGAGTTGACATTTTTTGTCCTTTGGACAAATGCGCGAGGATATTGCAAAGGACATTTGAAGGGCTGGCATACCTCAGCATCAGTCCAGTTCTTTCTGTCGCTAACAAGGAGGAAACATCTATCCCCCCGTTTACGCCATGTCTCAAGGCAAGTGCCTGTGAGAATAAAATATTCATTAAGAAAAAGCGCAAAACAAAGGGAGCATTATGTGAATCGTAAACAAATGGCTTGACATGCTAACCTGTTTTTAGCAGATGAGCCTGTGAACGTAAAACAAAATTATTCAACTTTAGCAATTCTTTTTCTTTATGCTCATCTATTTTTAGCCTGGTCCCAAATACTGTGAAGGGGTAGAATTTAATTAAGCTCTGCTTCTTTCTACTCCTCTTCAGACATGCTCAATTGGGCCATTTTGTTTTTTTAATTTTCCAACCATCTCAACTTTGTTCTTGATACTTTATTCCCATAATATTTTGATTTGATTCTCATAACTTTTGAGCAACCTAATTTTCCAAAAATGAAGTAGAATTGAACTTCATGCAACTAAAATGATGTTATTTTTCCTTATGACCACATTATTCTCATTAAATGACTTTGGTCAGATTTTCTTTTTTCTCTTCATGTGCCACGGGCTGCAAACGGCCCCCAGGCTGCACTGTGGACACCTTCATGTCAGCACGTTGCTTGATCTCACATACAGATCATGTGCTGTAGGTTTTTTGTGAGCGGCTTGTTATTTTAGCTGTTTGGAATCCTACAAGATCTTTTACCTCCATGTTTCTTGTCCCGCACCCACCTGGTTCGTCTGCAGTTGAGACTGTTCCGATGGCATGAATATGAAGATGAAGAGTCCAATGAACACGGTCAAGAGGATGGCGGCCGCCAGGAAGATAAAGGGCTTTGGAGGCTTCTTGCACGGTACGTCTTCCATGCTCTGCAGGTTGCAAGTTCCTGTTTGATGGAGTTTGCCTGTACTTGGGAAGATGGAAGAGGACACTTGATCAACTCAGCTCCACTAGCTTTTATTTTCTATTTATTTACAGCAGCCTGTCCGTTCAGCTTGTTCAACGTTACTTAATATTTTGTTAAAATTCATTTGTTCTACAAACGAGCACACAAATAGTCAATATTCTATTTACAATTTAAACAGATTGCCACTGACTATGCATTTCCCCTTTTACTATTACTGTTCCTCACATGCTGTAGCCCAAGGGTCTCACACATGGCCTGTGGCACCGTATTTTGTGGGCCCCCTACTTGACACCCTGCCATCATGATCTGCTTTTTCCTTCCATGGAACAATGGAGCTTCGGGTTGTGCAGGGCTGTCCAACGGCATCCCTCATGACTGAAGGCCGTCTGTGTGGTGATGACTGGCTTAGGATATCATCTCATCTATTCGCAGGCGATGTGGTGCTGATGGCCTCATCAGGCTGTGACCTTCAGCGTTTACTGGGGTGGTTTGCAGCTGAGTGTGAAGCTTCTGGGATGATGGTTGTGATGGTTAATTCATCATTTAATTGCTGTATCAATTAACTTTTTTCTTCTTTTGTTAAAATAACATTTTAACATATTTTATATGATTTTGTCCCCCGTTTTCTGTCATTGTGTATTATCTTAACTATACTGTAAATCACCCCCCTATATACAAGGGATTCAAATAAATTGCTTTCATTATTAAATGAATTTATTCCTTGTAATAATTGATTTCAATAATAATTCAATTAAAGGTCTTGTATTTGTTATGCTATGATCAGGAATACACTACTTTTTGAAATTTAACACACACATTAGGTGAATTTACGCCAAGTATTGGTATCGCCGATATCAGCCTGAATTTTACCCAGTATCTGAACAGAAACTAAATCTGTGGTCATCACACATCACAGGTTGAATCTACACAAAGTATTGGTATCGCCGATACCAGCCTGAATTTTACTCAGTATCGGATTGGATTCAAAATCAGTGGTATCGCACATCATCAGGATGCCCCCGCCACCCTAATGAGGATGAAGCGGTACAGAAAATGGATGGATGGACAGCGAACGAGGTGACGCTGCAAACAAGCTAGTGAGGCTAACGGAAGCTAACGGCAAGAGACTGCAACAGTGTGTACAGAGGAGGAATCACACAAGATGGAGCAGCTTCGACCTCCGCCGATACTTTGTTTGGACTCTACCAACTTGGCGAAGACGTGGAAATGTTGTAAAGAGGAGTTTATTCTGTACATGGACCTGACTATGCCGGACGCAGAGGAGTCTACAAAAGTCAAGCTTTTCTATTACCTCATCGGCGAGAGTGGGAGGGAGTTTAAACACGCTCGAGAGCGGCAGTGCATCCGCGAGGAGGAGCGTGAGTGCAATGATGTGGCTGTTTGATGGACACTGCTACCCTAAACTGAATGAGACAGTGGAAAGGTACAATTTTTTGTACGGAATCAGGGACTGGAAGAAAATATTGACAAGTATGTCACTGAATTGAAAGTTTTGGCCAGCACCTGCAATTTTGGAGACATAAAAGACTCTTTAATAAGAGATCGGATAGTGTGTGGCACGAACAGCTCAGCAATGAGAAAGAAGCTGCTCAGGGAGGAGAATTTAACCCTGGAAAAGTGCCTACAAATATACAGGGCCACAGAGCTGTCAAAAGAAGACAGCAGAATGTTGCAAGGCCAGAACTGCGAAGAAATACATGCAGTGCAGAAAACGACAACACAAGACAGAAGAGATCAGTTGCAACTTCTGTGGTAGAACACATGCAAGAAATGAAAAAACTGTGTCCAGCTTTTGGAAAGACTTGTAAGAAGTGTGGCAAAGAAAATCATTTTGCTGCTAAATGCAGATCACAGGCACAGCAACACAGAAGTCAGAGAGCCGTGCATGCTGTCACAGAGGATGTGGAATTATGTGATGACATTGCCACAGTAACAGAGTCGAGCAAGAAGCAGGAAGTAGTGAATAAGCTGCAGGAAAACAAAAGGCAAAGCCAACAACATTTTGCAGGCATGTTGCTGAACAGTAAGCTGATCAACTTCCAAACTGACTGTGGAGCCACCTGCAATGTTATGCCGATACAACTGCTGAATCCTGACACACTAGAACCTACAGAGAAGGCCGACACGCGTGTGACGTCACAAAGCTTCGCTTCCGCGGCCAGGTGATTTTCCACTGAATGAAGCGAGACATCGGTACAACGTATCGGGATACTTGTTGCCGCGAGCGCTCGACACTTGTCGGGCGTCTGCTTCGAGCGTGACGTCACGAGCTGTTCCACCGGATCCAGCGAGACATCGGGACAACTGATTGTGATACTTCTGCCGCGAGCGCTCGACACTTGTCTCGAGCGTCTGCTTCGAGCGTAACATCACCATGTTTGGTGTGAGGAACACGGTACAGGGAGTCAGTCGGGCTATGTACATGTGCGCATGGTGACTGCTGTTAAGTTTGGAATAAAGTTCAAGTGAGCAAGTGTACTGCTCTAACCGTCCACTCTTTATGGTTCAGGAAGTAAACAGTTGTTATTTAAAAACAAACTTTGCCAGAATGCACAGATGAGCCACAGGCAGAGAACCCATCGTGTTTCCGGTAGGGATCGTGAAGTGACACGCAGCAACCCAACAAAGCGAGTTAAAAAAATCTAATAAGCGCGGCGAATATTGGGATAAGACCAGCAGCAAACTGACAAGCGGACGATGAATCTTCATCACACATCAAAGTTGCGACTCAGACATTTTAGCATGTGACAGCATGAAGCCCAACGTCCACAGGCGCGCGCGCGCACACACACACAAAAAAGACGAAGCAACAGCCAATTAAAAAGTGGCCTTCTGTCGAACAATACCATCTATGACACAAGACATGGACGAGCAGCTTCATGACTAAACATGAATTACATCCATTTGAACAATGCGCTTATTTGTCATGGGACCATTTCCATCCGACAGTACAGTATATGTTAATAAGAGATTTTAGGATTTACCACTTGTGACCACAGTCCAGTCTGAGCGAATGAGCAGCACTAGGAATGGAGCCACCAAGCACGGCTTATTGGCAAACATGTCATATTCAGAAACGTGGCGTCAAAGTCATTTCAAGGCATGAAAGACACGTTTCAGTCGCATATTCATTGCCACGAGTCATGGAGAGATTAAAGATACTGTTTTGTCACACGCTTTAATACAAGCGTGTGCGCAGGCATCACGTATGTTATTCATAAAATGATCACTATTAACATTAATGATAAATTGTAATAAATACATCGAATAAAATATGATAGGCAATTATTAAATATATTATGAAACATAATAAATGATTGTGCAAATTTGATAAAAGTTAATGTGCGCAGTACACACATTTATTTGGATTATTGCTTGACTGCTGTCTGACAGAGGTGAAGCATAAGCAGCGTCACACTAATAAAACAGCAGTATCGGGGGGTGCAAAAATCTTAGTGAACGGACCTTTTGCGAGGGTGTAGGAGGGCGGTGTCCCCCCTCCCAGAGCAGGGAAAATTTTGCATTTGGAGCCCGAAAAAACAGTTTTGTGATGCATATTTTGGACAGACATAACAACAATGTTATTTCCTCCAAATGACAAGCTTAAGGGCAAAATGCCAACATCCAGCTTGCCCTATTTAGATAAGTTCATCAGTTGACTGGGCGACTGAGCATGCCATGGCTTCAGTGGTGGATGCTATTTCCACAATATGAATCACTACAATGTGTTTCAGCCTTACCTATGCTCATTCAGCATCATCTTTCTTGGATGTGTCGTGGAAAATATGTCCACCACTTCCTCCAGGTTGATGACCTTTTTGTAGTGAATGTGGAGTGCCAGCGAGGTCAGCCGCTGTTGCATCATACCGGCCCTCATGTACGCTTCAAGGTACTGGCACTTGGCTCACATTCACACCATGTTACTGGGATTGGTACAGGCCAACTGAAGGAGGACCCTGATGTTGGGGAAGTGACGGTCCACAACTTGATGTGCTGTGGCTTGAATGCATCACATCCAGTCAGGTGGATTATGGACTTCTTTTAACGGCAGTGTGTCCTGTAACAACACTTTTACAGAGGAAGGACAGGTGAGCGTCCACTTTGGTCACGGGATAATCATGTCTCATTCCTAACAGTTCTCAGCACTTTCTACAGCAATTGGGATTCCATTTTACAAAACAAAAAGTGTTCCAATTGGTTGTGATGGTATAGTATATTGGTTGGCTAACCCTTTCTAATTCCCCTTCACATTATTATCTTCACATTTTATCATTTGTCTCACAGGTGCGCTGATATTCATACAATGAAATATTTTGTAATCCAATTTACAATACAGGACAAAGATAACACATTCAAACTTCTTTTGCATGATGTCCCTGAACACATCTCACGTGGCCAACATGGCTGCTGCACAGCGTGCTATACTAAATGAGGCCCAGCAATTAGCATTAGCAAAGTAGCAACAAGTAGAAACACCATACTGAAAACAACATCGTCACAATGACATAGAATATTACCTGTAACAACAGTTTTACAGAGGAATGACAGGTGATCATCTACATGGCACATAAATGATTCCAAGTTAGTTCAACAAAGAAACTGCATTAAAGTCTATAAAACTTCACTCAAAAGTGCAGACTGGCTCTTTCCAATGAGTGAACACTATCAAATGCACATGACAAAATATAAACACACAGTAAACATTACATCACCAAATATCCCCGACAGTACAAAAACGTCACTCAGCATCTCTCATTCTAACAGTTAACAACTTCCTGCAGCAATGTGCACATGCCACTATTCACCAGCAACAGGCGCTGTTGCAACACTTCATTTATCACAGCACATCTACACTCCGTTACAACTGCACACCTTGATAGCAGCTTTTTTTTCTTTTTTTTTAACCAAGCGAACCTTTGGTCGCCCGCGGGGGGGTTCGTTCAAACCCCCCGAACCCCCTCTGGTTACGGGCCTGATAACTATCATTTGAAATGAAACTAAACTTGTCACAGTCACAAATGTAACCCCCGCTGAATGCACTGTAGCTCTGGGTGGTGCAGGTCTCCTGAGCTCTGCGTTGTGTTTAATGGTGGTAATGAACAGGAGACTTGGAGCTTCTTGCAGACATGGACACCGTTTATTCCTGGTGTGAGACAATGTGCACTGATCACTACCGTGAGGCTTGTTACAGACTCGGGTCACAGGGCTGATGAACTAAAACAAACATGAACAATGTATAATATGGATTACATAAACAATAATAAACACGTACCTGGTGTGAGACAATGTGCACTGATCACTACTGTGAGGCTTGTTACAGACTACAATGATAATGAGTTACATTAGCATCACAGCTAACCATACAATGGCATTTTGTAGAGGAGCGCTCCTCTACTCACCTCGGGTCACGGGGCTGATGAACTAAAGCTGCAATTACACTCTGCCCTATATACTGTATATATAGCCCACGAGTGAGAGAGGGCGCTATTGAGCCATTACTCCAACCACTGTTAGAACAAGTGGAACCACAATAACCAAAGTAAACCTGGTACACAAACTTTATTGTCAATGACACTATGTGCAAAACCTCTTCAGTACAAAGTAACACAATCAAGACAAATAGTACAAATAAAAGGAGATTTTAAAAAACTGTAAAAGCTTCCCCTGAACTTGTACTGTGAATGAGCTGCCATGTATGAATGAATAAATCAATATTGCATTATGGTGATATTAACACAGGTGTGTTACATATGACCAAGAACAGCTGTAGATGTATCAACTCGTCAACTTGTTTACTTTGTAGAAGAGTAAAAGTGTCTTGGAATGGTCTGCCTGCCTTCATTCAACAGGACAAACAAGGCTTTGATGTGTTTTGGAGTTTGGAGAACAAATGAGATTGCAAATGACATCCACCCATTAGTGTTGAGAATTCTGTTGATAAGCTTTGTGCATCAATCCTGGCTTGGACAGTGGAAGAGGTCATGTCATTTCTCACAGATGAAGGCCAGACAGGTTTTATTCAAGCTCGTCAAACACATGACAGCATACAATAAGTCCAAGTGTCCATGGGGAGGATTATATTTGAAAGTTAAATTCTAGTGCGGTCCTTCTCAGCATCAGGAGTGTCCAAACTTTCACCGCCAAAGGCCACACACTGACAAATGAAAGGATGTGGTGGTGGTGGTCCCCCTTTTCAAGAAGGGTGACCAGAGGGTGTGTTCCAACTATAGGGGGATCACACTCCTCAGCCTCCATGGGAAAGTCTATTCCAGGGTGCTGGAGAAAAGGGGACGGCCGTTAGTCAAACTTTAGCTACAAGGAGGTGCAATGTGGTTTTCGTCCTGGTCGCGGAATGCTGGACCAGCTCTACACCCTTGCAAGGTTACTGGACGGTACATGGGAGTTTGCCCAACCGGTCTAGACGTGCTTTGTGGACTTGGAAAAGGCATTCGACCGTGTCCCTCACATTGTCCTGTGGGGGGTGCTCCGGGCGTACGGGATGGGTGGCACGCTGCTATCGGCCATTTGGTCCTTGTATGACCAGAGCAGGAGCCTGGTTGGCATTGCCATCAGTAAGTCCAGCCTGTTTCCAGGTGAAGGTTGGTCTCCACCGAGGACACAATTTCTCGGTGCAGCCAAGGAGTCGAGGGGGTCCAGCTTGGGCACTTTACGATCTCGCCTCTGCTCTTGGGACTATATATATATATATATATATATATATATATATATATATATATATTGTGGGAGGTAGGAACATATCTGACCACTTGTGAGACGTTCTAATATTTTTGCCAAGCAGGGTCATTTTGAAATTTGCCGACAGATGTTTAGTTCTTTAGAGGGAGCCACTTCTATGAAGAGGAGTTACATAAGCTGTTTTCCACAGTTTAGGAATGCACCTGCTTAAAAGAGTCAGATGATAAATATGCAGGACATCAGCAGGAACAGGTGTGGCAGTTCAAATGATCAGCGCCGATTATCGGATCAAAACTATGCAAGGCATTGAACACCTTGGCTGTAATAAAGGGACTCCTAAAGGTATTCCGTGTTTGTTGATGTAAATATAGAACTGTTGGTTGGTACATCCTGGCCTGTGTTCCTGAAGATATGACTTGTGGGGACAAAGTGTTTCTTGAAAATGTCACAATATCGATCCCCAAGAAAACCGTGGCTTAGTACTTGGTGGAGGAAGCCTTGTTGGCAAGCACAGATGTCAGGTGTTTCTGCTAGCTGGTGAAGGATTCCCTGATCCTTGTGGGTGTCGAAGTCGGAGGAGAAATACTACATGAGACTTTCTGAGCAAGCCATAGATATATTTATTCCTGACAAACAAACCTAATACAGCGGAGCTCCGGGCCTAGCGTCTTTCCCTATAGGCCTACACAGAGGTTGGTCTTAATACAGGGTCAGACAGGAAGAGCACAGCTAACTATCCCTGCCCGGCCTTTATACATTTGTAGATGCAAATGGATGTTGATCCTCAGCCAATGGGAGAAGACAGCGCCCGTCACTGCAGATGTTGGAGAGCCAATCAGATGTCTCTGGAGGTGTGGTGTTGTAGTTCCTGAGGACCAATCAGCAAAGTGGGGTGGCACCCGCCGATGTGAGAAGTGGGCCTTTGTTCGTTGTGAAGGTCAACCAGCTGCTGTAAGCAGGATGTTGCTGTGGTTTGAGTACTCCCTCCTTGAGCTGCTTATCAGTTGTGAGGTATGTGTAGATGAGGTAATGAGCGCAGGCCATGAGAACACTATGTGTTTTGTGTGACTACCTGTATAAAATGGATGTGAGTGGCTTAGCAGATTAATATGCATATAATAAGAACACAAATGAGATATAAAACCCTTCATTCCCCCTCATGGCCTCGAAAGAGGCCAAAGAAACACACAGTAGGAGATAGTACTTTATTTGTCAGGATCAGGAAGCACGGCTCGCGTCTCCCCCTCAGGAAGTGGTGGAAGCCGGATCAGTTGGTACTGACCTCAACCATCACCAAAAAGACCTATTGTGGAACGCTGGAAAAGGCACTTAAAACAAGGTATACAACAACCCACAAACAAGGCAAAGAAAATGAAGAAAACCATAACCGCAATAATAATTCCAGAAGCCAATTTTTGCCATTTACCAAAGAAGCTCGTCAACCGGTCCCAAGGGCTGGTGTCCACTCCCACATGCGATTTCATTCGCACGTTAAGTGCTTTGAGACCATTGATGGCATGGGTCAGTCGGCCACCGGGTGCAGTATTATTAGGAATAAGTGCACAACATTCAGTGCCAATCATTGCACAAACTCCATGTTTTTCAGCCAATAACATGTCTAGGGCAATATGATTCTGGAAGGCCATGAGAGATGTGGCTCGTAATTGGTCGCTCACCGCTCTGAAGGCTTCCTTGGTCTGATTGTATAAACGCTGCAAGTTGTAATGAATGTAATTAATGCGATCAACATTTTTATTAACTGTAACCCACGGCAAGATAGATTCGAATCCAGCAGTGACTTGATTAGTCAATTTCTATTCGTCAGGAACACCACGAGGCACTCCAATGGCGTCAATGTATGTCGGATTAGGAGCCTCCAACCAAGGAGAAGATGTATCACGTTTGGAACGGTGGGACGAGGTGGTCATGAGGTGCGATCCCACAGAGGTTGCACTATGAATCAAATGATTAATGTCCAAAGGCAAAATAGCCATAAGCAGTATAAATGAAACCAGGGCACAAAGGCCAGTCATGTTGTTAGTGGGCAACCTATCTATGACACCGGACCCACCACACCACCACCAGACATCCGCACGAACAACCGGCTTAAAGTAGCCGTCCACCTGAGTGGTATTTAGACACCAAGATGCATTGACGCCAGGCTGCACAAACAGGTTTCCTGTGGAGACATTAAAGCAAGTAAAATTATTGGATGCCACCAAGCTATTGAAAATAGGCCTGCCGCACATTTCAGAGATGACTGGATGAACGAGGTCAAATTGGGTACACTTTGGGGAACCTGCCGAACTGGTGCTGGTCGAGTAGGCGGTGGAAGTGTTCATCAACTGGATGACACACTGCTCAGTGATCGCAGTGGGGACAACACGCAACAATGGTCTGGCACCCATGCATGCCAAACAATCTCCGGCCTTGGTTCCTCCCGCCTACTCGGCCAACAGCAGCCAGTTGTTGAACTGTCCCGATATTCCTGCGGACAGCACAAAGGATACATCCAATGGGTTATCCCCACTAGGGGTCAAGTGGTAAGCTGTGAGGAACAAAACAATCAGCAAGGGAACCAAAATACACATTACAATCTGAGCGAAGCAAAGCACGCGGTTATATGTATATTGTCTAAGTAAGCGAGCACGTTTGTATTTATCTTGTATATGGTCATCAGTATCAGTATAGGTGTGTGTGTTGTCATCAACCAGATGTTTATCGGCTTCAGTTGGAGGAGGCGGGGGCGGCGCTCCCAGAACTTGGGCCAGCACCGACATTGCCACTACCCCCCCCTCACGGGCTGCGCCGGAAGCAGCCCGTCAAATGGACAGGAGGCGTCTGCACAACACACATAGAAGCGGCGGAAGAAGTGTTATAACCCGCCGCGGTTTTAGCAGCCAGGTCAGCAGCCTGAGCAGAAGGAGTAGAAAACACAGTATCAGTATACACAGTGTGGAAGGTGTTAGCCACAGGGTCAAACTGGACAACTGCGGAAGCTGCATGGAGGTCACCAGAGGGCGACAGCAGCCGTCCTATGGGCTATAGACATGGCATAACCGGACGCGGAGAGAACGCGGCCCAAGAAAGTGACAATACGACAACAACACTGCAGTTTCTTGCGTGACACCTTGAACCCGAGTTTATGCAACTCCGTCAACAGGGTTTGAGTAGCCAATAGGTAGACATCAGCTGAATCACAGGCAAGTAGAACGTCATCCACGTACTGGACCAACAGGCACCCCTCCGGGAGCTGTAGGCCGGACAAGGCCTGACACAGGTGGTGGTTGAACAAACCGGGGCTGTTTTAAAGCCCTGTGGCATGCGCGTGTACTGATAACGCTGGCCATGATATGTAAAAGCAAAATACTTTCGTGAATCTGGATGGAGCGGGAGACAGAAAAATGCATTTGCCAGGTAAATCACCGAGAACCACTGGAATGAGGGAGACAGGGAGGACAGGATCCTGTGAGGGTCAGGTACCGGAAGCACCGGCGTCAGAGTGACATCGTTAACAGCACGTAAGTCGTGCGCCATACGGTAGCTTTCGCCGTCGGCTTTCAAAACAGGGCGGAGGGGTGTGGGCCACTCCGAGTCCAAGTGTTCCAACACCCCTGCGTCCCACAGACCCGCCAAGGCCTGTGCCATTCCCTCGTCTGCCTCAGGAGGCCACCTATATTGAGGTCGGAACACAATGGGATTCTCTTGCACTTCAAGTGTAATAGAAGTGACAGATGAACAGAAGCCCACGTCAAAGGGACCCGTTGACCACACCCCCTCAGGGATGCTGTCAAGTATGGGTGCCGACAAATCATGATCAGTGAGCTCTTTGCGCATGTGTCGGTCAATCAGCTGATGTTGGACCAACGAGGGGTCTTTGAACTGGCCAAATATGCGATACGCTGACTCAGACGGAGAAAAGTGCACTTGTGGGAGATCAGGGGACGGCGTCAAGTCAGTTGCGGCTAACAACCGTTTGACCATGGGACCTAAGGCCCTCTGTTCGTGACCAGGTGCCACAGCCAAAGGGATGTGAGGTACTGACGCTGGACCTCCATGGAACCAAGCCTGTTCCAACACTTCTACAAAGTAGACGGAAGACGCCACCCCCTCAGGTCCTGCAAAGATACAAGAAGAGTTTAGCACCCAAACAGTGTTTTCGATTTAACAATGTGCAATGTGGTGATGTTACAGTAGGCAGGTAGACAGCCCGGGAAAGGATCCAAGGCTTCCACATCTCATAAGCTGTCAGCACACTGTCCAGAGCGGATGTCGGCTGGCAGATATTAGCCACCTCGAGGGCTGCCGTTGCAGTCCAACGTTACACCATTTGGTAACGTTGGTGTGAGTCCCTTGTCAGTACACATGATGGTGGCGTTTGCAGCACTGAGAATGTCTCTTCCGATCAAACACACAGGTGCATCCGTGGCATGGATGTAAGCGTGTGTAAAACGTGTCCCAGCAAAATCAGTTGGTAGGTCAACAGTGAATGGCAGCAGACGTCGTTTCCCCGAGAAGCCAACCAGAGGTACGCAGCATGACGTAATCTGGTGTGGTGACCGTGGAACATTGATGACAGAATGTGTCGCCCCCGTATCTACAAGTCCTTTGATTGCCTTATTGTCCACTGTGAACAAGAGCATGGGGTCTGCTGTTTCCCTGCTCTTGGGGCCTCCCGGGCCTCCCTAGGCCTGATGGTAGTTGAGGTCATCACCCTGGTCGACATAGTATTGACCAGCAGGTAGGGTCTGCTGCATGGGCGGGCGTTGAGCAAATGGATGGCCACGCCCTCTGGCGGGTGCCATCGCCTGTTGTTGGGGTGGGCCCTGTTGTGGTGCGGGCCCCACACTTGCTGCTGCTGTGGACCTTGCATGTAGCGGCGTTGTGGGCAGCTGCGAGCCCAGTGATCCATGGCGCCGCACACGAAACAGCCACTGAAGCCCTGCGACATGTTACCTCTTCCTCTTCCCCTACCAGCTGTACCACCCCGCCCCTGCCACATCACACTAGCAGGTTTTGCTTCCTTCTTTTGTACAGTGCTTTTTGCACGTGCTTCAGCCAACTGTAATTTCAGTAACTGTACAGCCAATTCAGTATTTGTTTTGGTCTTTGCACTTTCGTCCTCCCGGTGTCTGCGCATGTGATGGAATAATGTGGACTTAAAGTCCGCCTCAGGTGAGGACAGCAAATTTGGGACATCATTGAGCTTGTCCGACACAGGTGTAGGCATGCCAGAACGAATAGCAGTTCTAAACAACGCTGTTATGGGAGCACTGTTCAAATGATTACACCCAGTGGCAGTGGTCCAGTCACGCATACAGTTAGTATAATATGTGGTTGGATCTACCTCGCCACTCCATGCAAAGACAGTGGGGAAAGTCCGCTGTTCATGTGGAAACTCCTCCCTCAAGGCAGCAAATAGAGGACGAGCAAATGGCCCAAACGGCTCATGTACTGAAGTATTTAACATTCCAGCTCGTTGTAGCAAAGTGCTAAATTGTGAGGGTATCATGGCAGTAGACAACAAACAGCGAATGTCCCCCCAAGCCAAACTGAGACCTGCAGTTGCCTGTAACACAGCATCAATCCACGCGTCTGCACCGCCACTTATGGGTGGTAGTTTTTTTTTACTGAGACCGTCTATGTCTGTGATGGAAAAAGGTGTATATTCGGTATGGTTGCCGCCACTATCAACACGTAATGGCATGGTAGTTTTTAGGCGAGTCCCCCGCATCCGCCTGTGCTAGTCTGACTTGTGATATGTTCCATTCAGCCTCTGTGCGAGGTACAGTGGAATGGTCACCAACCGGTGGCGCGGTTTCCGCGGGGTGACGTTGTCTAGCTTGTTGCAATGTGGGGATCGGAGTGACTACGTCATCTCCGTTCAAGTCCAATTCGCCTTGAAATAGAGAGTGGGATAAATACCCCTCTGTGTATGAACATACGGCGGCGGCGCGGTCGGAGGCGCCGACTTCTTTTTGCCTGATGTAACTTTAGCCATATACGTAGGGGGCGGCCAAAGCCAATCTGGCCATCCCCATTAAATATATCATTCACCGTAGTTCATCCAACTCTTTTAATTCCTGTTTCAGCTTGCCTCTCTTCAGAACACTCGCCTGTTCAATATCTACTTCTAATCTCAACATTTCTTTCACTATGTCAACTTCCCTTTTCCTTATCTTTCCCTGCACTTCCACTATATTTCTACAATGCTCACCGCCACATTCTGTCCAAATTTTCTACATAACTTTCTTGTCCTTGTCTTTATCCTTTTCATCACAACCACTCGACACTTGTCTTTCCACCATATAAAACAACTCACCACCAACCATACTCGGGGCGCCCCCACACAACTCCCATTCCTCACACTCCCTGTCAAACTCACCATCCATTCTTACAACTTCACCCAAACAACAATACAAATAGACAAATACGAACACCAATATTCAAGACAAAGCACAAATAAGCAAGGCCAAGATAAAAAAAACACTGCTTTTAGGTGTCTGACAGTGGAGAACGACGTCTCCCGAACCACAGTTGCCAATATTCTGTCAGACACAACTTTATTCACGACGGTTATTAGACTTAAGGTCTGGTCACCCACCCACTATGTAATTTCGAGAAGGTCCAAAAAGTTAAACGCTAAGAAGTGTTCATCCACTGCCCGTTAGTGGACTACCAAGCATTCATGCAAATTCTATTTATCACCGCTATTTGGTGTAGAATTTACCGAACCCGATTATTCAGCGATATCCAATACCTGCCCTGATATAATCAGTAGGACCCCGTCCTTATTTGGAGCGATGATTGGGGAGCGACCCCAACCCCGGCCCCTGTAGTAAAAGCGTTACTGTCCCGGTAGACGTTCTGCCCTTTTACTACTCGTAGTCCCCGACTACGGTGGTCCCCGACCACTTACGCGTTCCGGTTTAGTAGTCCCAGACTACTGTGGTCCCTGACCACTGTGGTCCCAGACCACGTGACGTCACTATCTTCAATACAATGTAAGTAATATAAAATAGGAAAGAAATAGGTAAAATAAGCAACAAGCGACACTGATTAGAACTACAATTAAAACAAATATAATTGATATTAACGAAACCTGTGAATATACCACAATATTCTTACTTCCACTTTCAATTTGATATCATCAATAGCAGAAATTCGTATGTAACAGGTTTCCTGCGTTACCTTTTAGATGGCCGGCCAAGTGGAAGATCGAAGTATTGTCGTCACAGGTCGAGTGAGAATTCGATCACCGAAGTGAGAATTCGATCACTAAGACACCACTATCCCCCTCCAACCACGTTGGGCGCCAAGTTGAAGGATTCCCTGATCCTTGTGGGTGTCGAAGTCGGAGGAGAAATACTACATGAGACTTTCTGAGCAAGCCATAGATATATTTATTCCTGACAAACAAACCTAATACAGCGGAGCTCCGGGCCTAGCGTCTTTCCCTATAGGCCTACACAGAGGTTGGTCTTAATACAGGGTCAGACAGGAAGAGCACAGCTAACTATCCCTGCCCGGCCTTTATACATTTGTAGATGCAAATGGATGTTGATCCTCAGCCAATGGGAGAAGACAGCGCCCGTCACTGCAGATGTTGGAGAGCCAATCAGATGCCGCTGAAGGTGTGGTGTTGTAGTCCCCGAGGACCAATTAGATGTCTCTGGAGGTGTGGTGTTGTAGTCCCTGAGGACCAATCAGCAAAGTGGGGTGGCACCCGCCGATGTGAGAAGTGGGCCTTTGTTCGTTGTGAAGGTCAACCAGCTGCTGTAAGCAGGATGTTGCTGTGGTTTGAGTACTCGCTCCTTGAGCTGCTTATCAGTTGTGAGGTATGTGTGGATGAGATAATGAGCGCAGGCCATGAGAACACTATGTGTTTTGTGTGACTACCCGTATAAAATGGATGTGAGCGGCTTAGCAGATTAATATGCATATAATAAGAACACAAATGAGATATAAAACCCTTCACTGGTCACCAGGGTTGCACACATCTCAAACATGCTCAAACATCCCCAAAGCACGCTTCTCCCTCCATGTTTGAGGAGGGATACTGTTCTTGAGATCATATTCAGCAATTCCACGGGCACAACGCTACATGCGCCACGTCGTGTTGATGCCAAAGAGCTCAGTTTTGGTGTCATGTGAGCACATCACATTTTCCCAGGCCTTGTCCGAGTCATTCAGGTGTTTTCATGTTAAACATTCAGACAGGTCTGTACATGTCTTCTTGAGCAGGAGGACATTGGGGAACGCCGTTACAGCAAAGTATCGAATGCTTTTCATGCTGACTGTGCTCCCAACTCCCTTGACATCATGAACCAGCTCCTGCCTTGGCATTGTTGGCTGCTTGCTCATCTTCTCACCATCATCCTTACCCCTCCAGGTGAAATCTTGGCTCTTCCACCAGCGCCAAGTCTGCCCAGGGCATATTGTATAGTTCTAGAGATGAAGCTGAGTGATGCCCTTCATTACAAAGATGTGATCTTAAAAGCGGTAAACTATATTAAATGTTGCTTAATTCCAGTACCCAGGAGGATTTTAATGACTTTAACTCAGGAAATAGAACTTTCTCATAACATTGGGGGGTATTTAAACATGGCTACATAACTAGCAACTTAAGCTGGCGGATGACAGACTTGAAAAGCAGGAAAAAAGTATTCTAAACAACTTAAACCATATTTTATTGATTCCAAAGTAAATTCCAACACCCAGTAGCACATATTGGAATAACGTGTGCAACGCTAGCATGTTAGCACAGTGGTTTCAAAGACAACAAAAAAAAACGTTTATTTGGAGTCATTGAGTGGTTGTGATAGGCTATACATTCAATGATAGCTAATGTTTGTAGCTAAACCTAGCCATTTATTTAATTTGTGTTATGTGGGGCGGGGCTTACGTGCTCAGGGTGTAATGCATGCAGCACCTTCCAAAGTTAGCGACCTCTAGCTCGCCGTCCAAGGGTTCCAAACAGTCCCTTTCCGGGTTAGATGTGAAACGTATACACAAAAACATTAAAATTGTCAAATTTTCAACTTTTTTCTTGTTATAACGCAGTACTTTTTTTCCTCTTGATATAATTGATGATTATTTGACTTTATTCCAATAAAATTAGCTGCTGGAAAATGCAGAAGATGAGTGAATTTCAATAACTGTTCAATTTCAATAACACTGATGAGCTTTTTAACGCTTTACTAGCCATACTTCAGCTAGGAGCTCATTTTGAGCTTAGACCTTTTACATAAGTACTTACCGTATTTTTATGACCATAAGGCACACTTAAAAGTCTTAAATTCTGTCCAAAATGGGCGGGGCGCCTTATAATGCAGCGTCCCTTGTGTGTGTACCGGGTTCCAAAATCTAAGTATTGCTGTGTGACTTTTATGAGCGCTCCGCTCCACTGACTGGGAGCGTCTCCTGCGGACACGCTGCTTCTACTTGTATAGCGGAAAGGTGGCTGTGACTGAGGACGCTAAAGACACGCCCCAGTAGTTATATAACTATATTTTATGAAATGGTGCCATCTATCCATCCGGACAAGGGCTACCGTGGCGTAGCAACATCAAGCGGATTACAAGGAAAGCTGGCCTCTTCAGCTCCTACTGCAGTAAAAACATTGCAGACAAACACATCCAGCCCAACTACATAGCTTGGTGTCATGATAACAATCTCCTTCTCAATACAGATAAGACTAAAGAGATGATCATCGACCCAAGAACAAGGGAAAAGGAGCCGCATAGACCCCTGTTTATTGATGAGACTGAGGTGGAGAGGGTGAAAACCTTCAAGTTCCTTGGCACACACATCAGCGAGGACCTCACCTGGTCTCACAACACCCAACAAATTCTGAAGAAGTCCCAAAGGAGACTGTACTTCCTGAGAAGACTGAGGAAATTTGGCATGTCCACCACAATCCTGAGTTGCTTCTACAGATGCACTATGGAAAGTGTCCTTACCGCCTCCATCACTGTTTGGTACGGTAACTGTACAACACGTGATAGGAAGGCACTCCAGCGGGTGATCAAGACCTCACAGAACATTGTTGGGGCAGCCCTCCCCTCACTGCAAGACATTTATAAAACTAAAGTCCTGGCAAACAGCTTTTACCCACAGGCCATCAGGCTTCTCAACGAAGCACTCACACACGCCGCACGTGACACACGCACACACTCATAGCACTTTATTTATTTATTGGTATTCATGTCTCTTCTGTTCTTGTTTCTTTCTTTTTTTGGGAGAATGAACAGAATAAGAATTGAATTGCATAGCAGAACTACCTGTCTTACTGTGCATATGACAATAAAACTCTCGAATCTTGAATCTAAAGAGGCAAGCATCAGGCAGAAGTGGTTGGAGTTGGTGATTCCTGGACAGCAAGGGAAAAATATGGTCATCTGTCAACGACACTTCACACGGGACTGTTTTGTGAACATGGGCCAATACAAAGCCGGACTATCTGCCAAACTGTTGCTGAAGTCCAACGCTTTTCCGACATTACTTGGTTGTGTTGAAGAGTCAGAAGAGCAAGCTGTAAGTAAGAATTTATCCGTGTCCTAACTGTGTTTATTTTGTGCAAGTAATCGGACATAAGGGATTCGACAGCTGTCCAGAAGTCCTCGGGAACTCTTGAGAGTGTGACCAATCACAGCGGAGTGGGCTCGGCGGAAGGTGTGCCTGGAAAGGGGCCAGGGGTGGAGAAAATTACACCACCCGTTTGGGCAGAAAGCAGGAAACCCAAGGAAACACTGCAGGGAGAGGTGCAGAGTCTGGAAGATCTAGAAATCTTTCTGTGCAGGTTATCGTGTGTAGCTTGCTCTTTTGGAGTCAACAACTCATAACCTGAAAATGAGTATAATAGGTCCCCTTTAAGAGTTTGGCTTCTCAAAACAATGTGCGTTCAAAAGAGTAATACATGCGCATCACAAAAATGCCTCTTAGAAAAAAATAAATCAGACCTCATAATCAGTGTTTACATGCGCAGATGCGACGCGAGACTCCACAGCCGCACTGATGATATTAAGGCCGAGACATAATCTCTCCAACGTGTCCTGGGTTTTCCCCGAGGCCTCCTACTGGCCGGACATGCCCTGAACACTTCTGGGCGTCTGGGCGACATCCTGAGTAGATGCCCAAGCCACCTCATCTGGCTCCTCTCAATGCGGAAGAGCAGCGCTTCTACGCCGAGTTTCTCCCGGATGACAGTGCTTCTCACCTTATAGAGGTGAGCCCAGCCACCCTACGAAGAAAACTCATTTTGGCGGCTTTCAGTCATTGTTCAGGTTATTCCATTGAATTGACCTGTTTAATCACCAATAGGATTGGATTTGATGGGCTACCTCTTATTTCAGATGATCTGTTTCCAACGTTGTGGAAAGGCGGTGTGACTGTCCATGATGCCTGCATGATCCATCAACTTCTCCAGTCCTGTTTACAGGCGTTGAGCACAAGGTCAAATTGATAGACGCTTTAATAACCCCCTTGGGGGGATTCAGGAAAAGACTGGCAGCAGTGGGATTCAAACCCACACCCCCAGAGAGACTGGAGCCTTAATCGAGCACCTTTGACCGCTCGGCCACACTACCATGAAGTATGACATTTCATGACTCAGCCACCGTACCGATTGCGTAGCAGGCACTAACTTAGCTAATGTTGGGGATTTGGCCACTAACAGGACCTACCAATGAATGTCTATGCGGTATGTATATGTATCATAACAGAAGCATGACTGCAAATTGCTGGTCGTTTCTTTGAGGCCGCTTACGAGACAGCCGTGAGTGACGACAGCCATGAAGGCCAGTGATCCCATTCGGGCCGATCAGCAATTTATTTAGTGAATATCAGCGAAAAAATCGAGTCATTTCTCCTTTCTGTGTGTTCTTTCAAACCACTTTTGGTAACATATGCTAGCTGGTGGTGTTCCAATGATAATTGCTAAAATCCCAGATAGCAAATTAACACTGAAATGATGTCAAATCAGCATTGAATTGTCAGCGTGGGATCAGTGTTGATTCTTCATCGGTTTGCACCCACCACCGATACCGAAACATTGATTCCGTAACCACAGACCAAGAGAATTTCAAATGGCTGAGAATACTGAAACCAGGTTGAAACCTCAACACAGCAAAAATCAATGTGGTTTCAATATTTCAATGATAATACCAAAAGAAATAGGGCTACTTTAACACCAGCATTTCATTAAAAGCCTGCTCTATCTATAGCCAGGATGTCATGGGCTTAAAAGCTGTGGCTTTATCGAGTATAACAGCAGACACACACTTCTGGAACAGAAATTCAACAGGTTTTATTTCATTTCATTCATGGCTGCGCCTAACCTGACCCCTCCAGCCCGGTGTGGCGCGTAACGAAGCCACTTCTGCACTGCTTGTGCAAAGGCGTAATCGTTCATGTCAGTGCCAAGCTGCTGGGTGAGGGCATCTGAAACAGAAGCACAAAGCACACACTTTTGCTTACTGGTGACACAATGACGCCACACAACTTCCAAGAACCCAACTCGACCCCGCATCCGTCCCTGCGCGTCGTTTTGGAACGGAACGCTGATGATGCACTTCAAAGCCAAATAATGGCAGGAACCCAATGCAGTGCGAGTCCCACTAAATTTTGTGGTGTGCTTTCTCCCTTGGGACTTTGGTTTAAGGCTTCTGCAAATAGTTCATTACTCTTGGCTCTTCAATCAATTTATAAACATCAACTGAATCTTCTGCAGCCTCACTGTCAAGGTTTTTCAAAAAGATGTTAATGTTTGTGGTTAAATACAGACCATGAACAGAAAAAAGTATTCATATTTAAGTCAATTTTACGTTTTTCTTTTGCCTAAACAGAACCTCGGTTTGACCTCATCAAACCGCCCCTCAAGCGTGTGAACAAACGTGGGTGGCTAGTAAGTACCAAGCTAGCTAGCTCGCTCCTTCCATCCATCCATGTTCTATGTTGCCTATCCTCACTAGTAGGAATATAACAATTCCCGGAAGTAAACGACGGTAAAATCTGACGCAGTGTGCGCGCGCAGGATTAGGAGTCCAAGGGGAAGTCTCTGAAAAAGCTGCTTTTTCATATAATATTGAGTATTTTCATTGGTGTACATGTTTGTTAGGTAGATTCCTTCTTCAATTTGTATTGGATTTATGCTGAGTGTTGGACCACCACGACTCAAACGACTGCTTTCAAAGTTAAGTCCAACTTTGACCCTTTCAAACTCATGGATCGGAGCTTCAGGACAAGATAAAAGGTACGTGGGGTATAAATTTCATCTGCAGATGAAATTTACTCAAATCTGATGGTGCGAAATATGTACATTTTGGGCCGGAAATAACGTAGCGTGGAACCCAATGCAGCGTGCTGCTGCACAGTGGCCACTCTCTGGCCGCCCCACGGGCCATCTAGACATTTCGGATATCAACTTATTGCCACCCCTACGTGAGTAATGGTCTCACCTTGGCCACCCCAATGAAACATTTCTGGCTCAGCTAGGCCGACAATGAAAATTACGACACTTGATTTTCATCCGTGGACTTTTTGATGATCACAAAAATGTAAATGGCTAATCTGTTGACTTTTAAAACACATGTCACAGCCTAAGCCTAATGGCAGGTATTTCTCAGATGTTGTACGATGTTGTTTACAGCTACGTTGACAAGCTAATTTTTGATGCTCTATCCATTCGCTTCACAAAAGATATGTGTTCATTCCACCACGTGATGGTATGTATACACCCCTGATCAAAATCTAAAGACCAGTTGAAAAATTGATAGAATTTGCATTTTGCACATTTGGATCTTTTTTTTGCACATGAGGTTTTAAGCAGAGCTACAATATGCAAAAACAAGAAGGGGCTGTTTATCAGCTGATCAAAAGTTTAAGACTTTTTTCATTTTTCAAATTTTCATTTTCTGTCAGGCATCCCCACTGTCATGCCCTCCTGATGGCTAAAGCTAAGAAGCTTTCTCTTTTTGAACATGGTTGGATTGTCAAGCTGCATAAGCAAGGCCTCTTCGCAGCATGCCATGGCTGCTGAGGTTGGGCACATTAAGCCAGTCATTCTAAATTTTTTGAAAGATCCTGAAAATTATGGAACAAAAAAGTCAACTGGTAGACCAAAAAAAAAACCAAAAACAAAAAAAAACACCTGCGCTGAGCCAGAGGATCCGATTGGCTGTCCATTAAGACACAAGGCGGTCTTCGACCCAAATTAAAGCCCTTACTGGTGCCGTCTGCAGCGCAATAACCATCAGACGGCATCTGCAGGAAAAGGGTTTAAAAAACAAAAAAACGAATGAAAAGACCTCGTCTCCTTCAACACCACAAAAGTCCCCGTCTAGGCTTTGCCAGGGAGCATCAAACATGGGACACTGAAAGGTGGAAAAATGTTTTAGGTGGTGCAGAGTCGTCAAATGGCGGCCGCTTACGTGCAGATGTTGCAGCGGGCATCCCTCATGACTGAGGGCCCACGTCTGTGTGGTACCAGCTGCGTTCTTCAACAGGACAACGCTGCAGGTCACAATGCTGGCTTGACCAAGGACTTCTTCAGGGAGAATAACATCACTCTTTTGGACCATCCTGCATGTTCCCCTCATTTAAATCCCATAGAGAACATTTGGGGATGGATGGCAAGGGAAGTTTATAAAAATGGCCATCAGTTCCAGACAGTTGATGCCCTTGATGAAGCCATCTTCACCACTTGGAGCAATGTTCCCACTAGCCTCCTGGAAACACTGGCATCAAGCATGCCCAAAGCCATTTTGGAAGTGATGAACAAGAACGGTGGAGCTCCTCATTACTGAGTCCTACTGACAACATTTTTGGTTCTAGTTTGGAGAGTTTTTTGTTATTTTTTGAGCGATGGTCTTAAACTTTTGATCAGCTGATAAACAGCCTATTTCATTGTTGTTTTCAATAAATTACTTTTTCAAAATGCTTTTTGTCTCACTCCCCTTCTTGTTTTTGCATATTGTAGCTCTACTTAAAACCTCATAAAGATCCAAATGTGCAAAATGCAAATTCTAGCAATTTTTCAACTGGTCTGAAGATTTTGAGCAGGAGTGTATATCGGTATCGGAAATTGAGAGTTGGAGAATCCCGGCAAAAAAGCCAATATCGGACATCCCTAATAATATTAACAAAAAATATGATGATAATCACGATAATAATAATAAAAAATAATTAATAACAACAATAACAACACGGGCTACTGTTGCGGCCATAATCAAGCTAAAACTCAACTCTGAATCCCCGGTCTCACTATCTGTCCGCAGGAAGTGAACGAGCGAACACGTCGTGAATACATTTTATTGCAACACACGAGCACGAGTTTTATTTCTGTCCTAAATGCTTATTTTCTCAGATTATACCTACTGTATTGCATGCAAATGTGATTATATGGGTGTTATTTCATGTCCAGAGTGCTAGAATGATGTTGAAACCATATTTAGGAGGTGGTGAACAGGTTTTCTATGCTCTAACTGCAAAAATATTCCATTTATAAATAGGGAAAATCACTTATCTGGAGCCTGTGCATAAGGACATACCAGAAATGCATTTACACAGTCGTGTCCCTTTGAAAGCCCTCTTCTGCTTCTGCTCGTCCTTCTGTTTCTTTCCTGCCCAGTTCAGGCCAGAGGCCATTTCATTAGTGAACACCAAGGACATCATCCGCCGGACCCTTGAATCCAAGTTGTTCCCGCCAACAATAGTCAGACGAGTCACCTGGCACAGTTCAGATGACAAACTCAACTCAACAAAACCAAGTTATTCGCATGGTGCATTTTGAAGTCCGCATTTTGAAGTCTGGTTTGTAGGCCTCTGAAGTCTGGAGGACTGCCTCCGTATGGTCCAAATCCTGCATATTTCGGATGGGAATTTCCACCGGGTTAGCCAGGCTCAGCTGGTGGCCCACACCGCCCAGAGCTTGGCAACACCTGCGAGACTGCCGGATCTGCTCGACTTCCTTTCGAAGTTCCCGGATTTCTGAGGTCAGCTGGGTGACCGTCGTCAGTAGCTTCTGGAAAGCGGCATCAGTTCACCGGGATGAGGTGGGACATTTAATACAGCTGAAATATTAATAATAATAGTAGTACCTTTTCCTCCAGCGAGGGCCACATAGTGCAAAATGAAAGGACTTTGCCACTTGGATATTTTGTGCCATCTGCTAAGACGTTATTTCAAGAAAGAGCGGCATCTCAGCCTTGTGATGAAAGTGAAATGATACTAAAATTACGTCCTTTTTCCTCATCATGTTGAGTTTATTCTGATATGAATTGCAACTTTTTTTCCCTCATTCGATGAAGACTTTATTCTCAAAAAAATTCCAGCTGTTTTTGTTCCTTTTTTGCTGTTTATTTCCCCCCATTTTCCAACAATTTCAACTTTACGTTCTTTTCTTTCTGGTAATTATGACTTTATTTGCATAATATTTCTATAAATAAGTATGTTCCAGAAATTACCAGTTTTTTTCTTTTGTTTCGTGTGTTTGACATTTCTTCTTTACATTTTTTTTATTTTAATATTTCAACTCTGTGCTACTAAAATGACTTTATTTGTCCTCGTAAAATGTTCCAAATATTTCAAATTTCTTAACAAAACTTCAACTTTTTTTTACCCTCATTCGATGACAACATTTTTCTCTTCATACATTCACTTTCTTCTCTGTTGTTCCCCCCCCTTCACCGACTCGCAAGTTTTTTTTAAGTGCAATTTTGCATGTTTTTAAAAAAAGATTTGCAGCGGATGAACACGCATTGTGTTCTGCGTCCTTGTGGTGTATTAGAGAGATCTCTCGGTGCTCTGTTGTGTGTTCCATTCCATTCCATTTTCCTACGCTTATCCGGGTCCGGGTCGCGGGAGCAGCTATCTCAGTAGGGAAGCCCAGACTTCCTGGTTCCCGGCCACCTCCTCCAGCTCCACCAGGAGGACACCAAGGTGTTCCCAGGCCAGCTGGGAGACATAATCCCTCCAGCGTGTCCTAAGTATTCTCCCGGCTGGGCATGCCCAGAACACCTCACCAGGGAGGCGTCCGGGAGGCATCCGGACTAGGTTCCCGAGCCACCTCAACTGGCTCCTCTCGATGTGACACGATGTGAGCTCTACTTTGAGCTCCTCCCGGATGACTGAGCTCCTCACCCTGTCTCTTAGGGTGAGTCCAGCCACCCTACGGAGGAAACTCATTTCAGCCGCTTGTATCCGCGATCTCATTCTTTCGGTCACGACCCAAAGCTCGTGACCATAGGTGAGGGTGGGAACATAGATCGAACGGTAAATTGAGAGTTTTGCCTTCCGGCTCAGCTCTCTCTTCACCACGACGGTCCGGTACAGCGACCGCATTACTGCAGACGCTGTGCCGATCCGCCTATCGACCTCACGCTCCAACCTTCCCTCACTCATGAACAAGACCCCGAGATACTTAAACTCCCCCACCTGGGGCAGGACCTCATTCCCAACCCGTAAGAAGCAATCCCACCTTTTCCGACTGAGAACCATGGCCTGAGATTTGGAGGTGCCGAGCCTCATCCCAGAAGCTTCACACTCAGATGCAAACCGTCCCAGTAAACGCTGCAGGTCACAGCCCGATGAGGCCATCAGGACCACATCGCTGGCTCGTGCTAACTCGTTTTCTCTTTTTAGAACGCACAGAGAAGGGAAAGAAATATGTGGATAATGGGCAAAATTAAAAAAAAAAGTTAAAAACTCTGACTTGATTCTAGTAAAACCACTGCTGAATTTTCCATTTCTGTTGTTGTTGTGTTTTGTTTTGTATTGTATTTTCTTTTTTTTTTTAATCAGAAATATTTTGATTAAATTTTGACAAAGTAAAAAAACAAATACACACAATGTTTTCTGGTAGTTTAGGCAGAGAACGAGAGAGTGAGAAAACAAAAACAAAAACAGCAAAATAACAAACAAAAAACCCCAACACAAAAAACATCCACAAAGTAAGCCACACACAGAAGTCCAAGAGACAGAAGTCCGAGTTTGGTTGGACAACCAAATGCAAAACAACCAAAGCAAATGCACAAGTGAGTTAAACAACAGATGACAGCAAATAGGCCAGAGAGGGAAAGCTATTGGGGAGCTCAGGTAAATTTAAAGTTGTGGAAATATACTAAGAAAGGTCCCCAGACATTTTGGAATTTTTCTTTGGCATTACAAACTGAGTAATGAATTTTCTCCAAATTTAGACAGGACATGACATCTCTCAGCCACTGAGCGTGGGTGGGCGGAGCAGCATCCTTCCACCTTAACAGAATTGCCTGTCTGGCCAAGAGGGAGGCAAAGGACAAACTTCGTTGTCGTGTGGGGGTCAAATGCAAGTCGGGTTCACCTGTGGTGCTTGTATTTTCTTTTTTAATTATATTTTTAGAATATGGTGCGGCCACTGATTCAAATCAGTCACTGCACTGCACTCCTTTGGTGGAAGGCTTTCACAGATGATAATCTCAAAGTGCAACCATTACACTTGCCTTTAAGAGCCCGCCTGGCAGTGTCTTGTGCATCCATGATAACCATAAAAGGAGGACAAAAATGATGTAGGAATTGAATGTTACCGTACATGAAATGTCTGCTTTCAAAACATACCTTCATGTGATAACCCCTGGAAGGGGGGAGCAGGCATCTCCGTGAGATCCTCTCTTAAAGGTGCTATTGGAGATTACAGAGTGATTACAAGCCATTGTGCTGAATTGGACTACTTTATGCAGATACTTACTTACACACACGTAATAAAACTCTGGGTGGAGGTGGATGTTTGTATGGGGGCTGGCATGGGACATTGTCCTGGTCAAATTCGTCTTCAGCATAAATTGGATTTGCTCTAAAAACAAAAAACAACAAATGCAACAGCAGTTTAAAAAAAACCTTGCGAGCATGACTGTGGTACAGAAATTGCGGGTTTGATTCCCAGCTGACGCCATTAACAAGTGAGAAATATAAGTCCCTTTGAATAAAAGCGTAGGCTAAATGCGGAACTATCAACAAATGGATAAGCTTCTATGGACAGAACATAAAAGCAATATGAAACCTTTTCAGTCTTTTGTTTGGGGGCTCTGCATCAGTCTCCATCAGGTACCTGTCCGTGGACCTCGCTGCTTCCTCGTACGCGTCTACAATGCAGAATTACAGACAGGTGTAAGGAAAATTGTTGATACGTCGACATTCTGGTCAAATATCGAGGACTCGGGAGTGCTACTGAACGAAATGCCATTTGGGAAAGCCGTAAGAACCGCCCATTTGAAGGCAGCCGACTCCAAAGAGCCGGCCTTCCCACCGCCAATCGACACCAAACAGTCACATGATCGGCCAACTTGTGTAACTTGTGTAATTAATTCATCACACAATAACTGAAAATGAACTCTGTAACTTCGCTAGCCTCAATACATTCCTCGTCTCCCGCTTCCAAACAGGCAGGAAGAGAGTCTGTGCATTGGTTTCAGAGTAAAGTTCCTTGTTTCCGGGTAAATTTCTTACTTTCAGGGAGAGGTTGCTGGTTCCAGGATAAAGTTCCTGATCCGGGGTCTACCTTCTGGGTCCAGAGTACAGTTCCTTGTTCTCGGGGAAAGTCCTTAGTTCCAGGGTAAAGCTGCTGGTTGCAGGATAAAGTTCCTGATCCAGAGTAAAGTTTGTGATCCAGGGTAAAGCTCCTGGTCTCTGAATAAAGTACCATGTTCCCGGGTAAAGTTCTTACTTCCAGGCCAAAGTTCCTGGTTCCAGGATAAAGTTCCTGATCCAGGGTCAACTTTCTGCTTCCAGAATAAAGTTCCTAGTTCTCAGGGAAACTTCTTAATTCCAGGGTATAGCTCGTGGTTCCAGGATAAAGTTCCTGATCCAGAGTAAAAGTTCCAGATCCAGGGTAAAGTTCCTGGTTTCGGAGTTAAGTTCCTTGTTCCCGGGCAAAGTTCTTAGTTCCTGGTTCCAGGGTCAATTTTGTGGTTGCATAGTAAAGTTCCTCGTTCTTGGGTAAAGCTCCTGGTTCCAGTGCAAAGTTCCTGATCCAGAGTAACGTTCTTAGTTACAGGCCAAAGTTCCTGGTTCCAGGTTAAAGTTCCTGATCCAGGGTCAACTTTCTGGTTCCAGGGTAAAGTTCCTAGTTCCTGGGTAAAGTTCTGAGATCCAGGGTATAGCTCCTGGTTCCAGACTGAAGTTTCTAATCCATGGTCAAGTTCCTGGTTCTAGGGTAAAGTTCTTAGTTCCTGCAGTGAAAAAGCAGCCTCTTCTGTGCATTGGTTTCAGCACCTTGGCGCGACTATTCCACAGAACAACGGCATGAACGGAGTGAGCCCTTTTGTCAGTCATACAGTCTTTGTCTCGGTGGGTGGAAGCAGATGAGTGTAACGTAGTAGAGATTATATTTGTAGCTTCCAATATATTGTCATATATATTTTTTCATTGTACTTTTCTGTAAAGTAGCGGTAAAATCAGGCCTTGTCTCGTAGAACCAATCTCGTGTATCATCTCGTCTCGTGACGCTCCTACTGAACGTTGCCGATAACTCGCATTTGCAGGAGCAGTGATCACAGTAACGACGCATCACGTCAAACTAATCTGTATCACATCCACTCACAGGTCAAAGAAAAATCACATAAAACACAAATGGAATTGTTAGCTAGTTTGTTTCACTCATGTGGTGGCTCTACTTACAGTCTTGTCCGCCATCCGTTCTGTGCTCGAGTCGTTTAACTCAACTTTGCCTACGGTTTGATCTCTTTGAGTCTTCACAATCACCGTGGGCGATTGTCGGTAGGTGACAAAAAGGTTGCAGGCGAGGGTCCAAGGGAACACGTGTCGAGTGCTGCCACATCCTTTACGTTCCGCCGCCTGATTCCCACCCGTGTGGCACACACACGTTTGACAGCTCAGTATTAGATGCCCTGTTCATTTTGCGTCTTTATCCACTTACAAAGATATAAACAGTCCAGAATTGTTTGGTTAGATTTATTGTAACAGAGACAGAATAAAAAAAAACCAACATGAAATAAAAGGTTATAAATGAATATGTATTCGAAGTAGGGAAGTAAGTATTAGATCCCCAAGAAAACTTTCATTCTCCGTCGTGTGTCAGCAAGTGTGTTGTCAAACTTTTCTTTTGGAAATAGCTTTTCCCACAAACTGAGCATGTGTAGGGTTTTTCTCCCGTGTGTTTCCGCATGTGCTGGGTTAAACTGTATCGGTAAGAAAAGCTTTTCCCGCAAAATGAGCAATTAAAAGGTTTTTCTCCTGTGTGCGTCCTCATGTGTGATACCATGCTTTTGTTGTGACAGAATCTTTTATCACAAACTGAGCACCGAAAGGGTTTTTCCCCTGTGTGCATCCTCATGTGTGCATCCATATTTACCTTTTGGGAGAATCTTTTGTCACAGACTGAGCATCTAAAGGGTTTTTCGCCTGTGTGGGTTCTCATGTGTCGAGTGAAAGCGCTCTTTTTATAGAAGCTTTTAGCACAAACCGGACAGGCAAAACGTTCTTTACCTGTCTCCCTTTCAGCGCATTCAGAGCTTTTGTTGTCAGTGCGAGTCCTCGTACCACCTTCACAGTCTGTGTCGCTGCTCAAAAGTTCTTGGGTCTTGCCCCAGTCTTCAGCCTCAGGAGAGCGCAACGCCGTGTCGTCGCTATCTGACAGCGGCGCTAAGAGGTGGTCCGCTTGTGGTACATCTTCAGGGTCTTCGGTCTTTACACAGGCAGCGGCCGGCGGTGACTTGGTGAGATCGGCCTCCTCTGGCCCGAAAGGACACTCTCCCTTCTGAGCGATCCAGAGTTCCTCCGTTTCCTCTTTTATGTGGGGGGGCTGCTGGACATCTGCGAGATGTTGAACAACACAAACGCACTTTAGCTCAGACACGTCAAATATTATTCATAGAGCTCAAAGATGATGACGTATCGCCAATTAATCAACATCAGCGATTATGTAACCGATAAATTCACGTCTTTTTTTTTTTTTTTGCTGTGCAGAGATTCAGTCACTCAGTGCCTGGCCCCTTCCCCACACAAACACACAGACCAGTGAGGGGCAGCTTTTCCTGTCTCACTCACTTGGGTGCAGCAGAGAATCCGACGATAGAAATGGTGAAGGAAAGTGCATTTTTTTGATACCGTGGTAAGCCGTGACCTTCTAAAACAACAGAACACTACACTTTAGTGCCCCATGTGAATAACGTCCTTGGTGGTAGTGTGATGGTCTGGGGCTGTCTTGCTGCTTCAGGACCTGGAAGACTTGCTGTGATGAATGGAAGCATGAATTGTGCTGAAGGAGAATGTGTGTGACCTCAAGCTGAAAGCAACTTGGGTTCTGCAGCAGGACAATGATCCAAAACACACCAGCAAGTCCACCTCTGAATGGATGAAGACTTTGGAGTGGTCTAGTCCAAGTCCTGACCTGAATCCTATTGAGATGCTGTGGCATGACCTTAAAAAGGCGCTTCAGGCTGGAAAAGCCTCCAATGTGGCTGAATGACAACAATTCTGCTAAATTCCTCCCCAGCGCTGGAAGAGACTCATTGCAAGTTGATTGCAGTTGTTGCTACTAAGGGGGGCCCAACCATTTATAAAGTTTAGGTCTGCATTTTTTCACCCTTAATAATGAAAGGTTTCATTTAAAAACTGCATTTTGTGTTCAGTTGTGTTGTCATTGACTAATATTGAAATTTGTTTGATGATCTGAAACATTTAAGTGTGACAAAAATGGAAAAAAAAACCAAACACTTTCATACCACATGTTCATCATTAATAATATGTGTGTGTATATATATACACACACACACACACATATATATATATATATATACATATGCACATATACATGTACATATATACATATACATACATAAATACACACACACACACATATATACATATATATATATATATATATATATATACATACATGTATGTATATATATATACACATACATATATATATATACACACACACACACATATATATATATATATACACACACACACACATATATATATATATATATATACACACACACATATATATATATACACACACACACACACACATATATACACACACACACACACACATACTGTATATATAATATACTGCTAAAAAAATTGAAGGAACACTTGGAAAACACATCAGATCTAAACTGGGGGAAAAATGATGTTGAATATGTTTCCTGATAATAAGTGGGTGATGTATTAGTAACAAAATGATGCCACATCATTTGATAGAAATGAAAATGATCACCCTATAGAGGGGGGAAATCAAAGACACCCCAAAAATGAAAGTGAAAAAATGATGCAGCACACTGGTCCATTTAGCTAAAATGTCATTGTAGCAACTCAAAATGATTCTCAGTAGTTTGTGTGGCCCCCACGTGCTTGTACGCATACCTGACAACGTCGGGGCATGCTCCTAATGAGACTACGGATGATGTCCTGGGGGATCTCCTCCCAGATCTGGACCAGGGAATCACTGCGGTACCTGGACGCATGGAGGAGATTCCAGGAGACAGGTAGTTACTCCAGGAGAGCTGGACAGGGCCGTAGAAGGTCCTTCAACCCTCAGCAGGATCGGTATCTGCTCCTTTGTGCAAGGAGGAACAGGATGAGCACTGCCAGAGCCCTACAAAATGACCTCCAGCAGGCCACTGGTGTGAATGTTTCTGACCAAACAATCAGAAACAGGCTCCATGAGGGTGGCCTGAGGGCCCGACGTCCTGTAGTGGGCCCTGTGCTCACTGCCCAGCACCGTAGAGCTCCATTGGCATTTGCCATAGACCACCAGAATTGGCAACTACACCACTGGTGCCCTGTGCTCTTCCCTGATGAGAGCAAGTTCAACCTGAGCACATGCGTCAGACGTGAAAGGGTCTGGAGATGCCGTGGAGAACGTTATGCTGCCTGCAACATCATTCAGCATGACCGGTTTGGTGGTGGGTCAGTGATGGTCTGGGGAGGCATATCCCTGGAAGGACGCACAGAACTCTACAGGTTAGATAACGGCACCCTGACTGATATTAGGTATCGGGATGAAATCCTTGGACCCATTGTCAGAACCTACGCTGGTGCAGTGGGACCTGGGTTCCTCCTGGTCCATGACAATGCCCGACCTCATGTGGCTAGTGTATGCAGGTAGTTCCTGGAGGATGAAGGAATTGATATCATTGACTGGCCCCTACGTTCACCTGACCTAAACCCAATAGAACACCTCTGGGACATTATGTTTAGGTCCATCCGGCGCCGCCAGGTTGCTCCTCAGACTGTCCAGGAGCTCAGTGATGCCCTGGTCCAGATCTGGGAGGACACCATCCGTAGTCTCATTAGGAGCATGCCCCCACGTTGTCAGGCATGCGTACAAGCACGTGGGGGCCACACAAACTACTGAGAATCATTTTGAGTTGCTACAATGACATTTTAGCTAAATGGACCAGTCTGCTGCATCATTTTTTCACTTTCATTTTTGGGGTGTCTTTGATTTCCCCCCTCTATAGGGTGATCACTTTCATTTCTATCAAATGATGTGGCATCATTTTGTTACTAATACATCACCCACTTATTATCAGGAAACATATTCAACATCATTTTTCCCCCAGTTTAGATCTGATGTGTTTTCGAAGTGTTCCTTTAATTTTTTTGAGCAGTATACAGTATATACATATATATATATGTATGTATATACATACAGTAGCTTCAACATACACACACACACACACACACACACACACACACACACACACATCGAAGAAGGAGAGGAGGAAAGTGTGTCCGTAGGAAGAGAGAGAAGAGGAACGCCAAGAGTATAGGACTGAGAGTAGGGACGTTGAATGTTGGAACTATGACAGGAAAAGGTAGAGAGTAGGTTGACATGATGCAGAGAAGGAAGGTAGACATACTGTGTGTCCAGGAGACCAGGTGGAAAGGTAGCAAGGCTAGAGGTTTAGGAGCAGGGTTCAAGTTGTTCTATCATGGTGTAGATAGGAAGAGAAACAGAGTAGGAGTTATCTTGAAGGAGGAGTTTGTTAGGAATGTCTTGGAGGTAAAAAGAGTGTCAGATAGAGTGGTGAGTCTGAAGCTAGAAATGGAAGGTGTGATGTTCAATGCTGTTAGTGGGTATGCTCCACAGGTAGGATGTGAGCTGGAGGAGAAGGAGAAATGCTGGTTGGACTTGGATGAAGTGATGCAGAGCATACCTAGAAGAGAGAGAGTTGTCATTGGTGCAGACTTCAATGGACATGTTGGTGCAGGAAACAGAGGGGATAAGGAGGCCATGAGCAGGTTTGGTATCCAGGAGAGGAATGCAGAAGGACAGATGGTGGTTGACTTTTCAAAAAGGATGGAAATGGCTATAGTGAATACTTTCTTCCAGAAGAGGCAGGAACATAGGGTGACCTATAACAGTGGAGGTAGGAGCACACAGCTAGACTACATCTTGTGTAGACGCTGTCATCTGAAGGAGATCAGTGACTGTAAAGTAGTGGTAGGCCATAGTGTAGCCAAACAACATAGGGTGATGGTGTGGAGGATGACTCTGGTGGGGAGGAAGATGAAGAGGACAAAGACAGAGCAGAGGACCAAATGGTGGCAGCTGAAAAAGGAAGAGTGTTGCATGACTTTTAGGAAGGAGTTAAGACGGGCTCTGAGTGGTCAGGAGGTGCTTCCAGATGACTGGACAACTACAGCTAATGTGATCAGGGAGACAGGCAGGAGAGTACTTGGTGTGGCATCTGGAAGGAAAGTAGACAAGGAGACTTGGTGGTGGAATGAGGAGGTACAGGAGTGTATACAGAGAAAGAGGTTAGCTAAGAAGAAGTGGGACACTGAGAGGACTGAGGAGTAGACAGGAGTACAGGGAGATGCAGCGTAAGGTGAAAGTAGAGGTAGCAAAGGCCAAACAAGGCGCTTATGATGACTTGTATGCTAGGTTGGATAGTAAGGAGGGAGAGACTGATCTATACAGGTTGGCAAGACAGAGAGACAGAGATGGGAAAGACGTGCAGCAGGTTAGGGTGATTAAGGATAGGATGGAAGTATATTGACAAGTGCCAGTAGTGTGATGGGAAGATGGAAAGAGTACTTTGAAGAGCTGATGAACGTGGAAAATGAGAGAGAACAAAGACTAGAAGAGGTGACTTTTGTGGACCAGGAAGCAGCAAAGATTAGTCAGGATGAAGTGAGGAGGACATTGAAGAGGATGAAGAGTGGAAAGGCCGTCGGTCCTGATGATATACCTGTAGAGGTTTGGAAGTGTCTAGAAGAGGTGGCAGTAGAGTTCCTGACTGGGTTGTTGTGGTTGTTCAACAGGATCTTAGATCATGAAAAGATGCCTGAGGAATGGAGGAGAAGTGTGCTGGTGCCCATTTTGAAGAACAAGGGAGATGTGCAGAGCTGTGGCAACTACAGAGGAATAAAGCTGATGAGCCATACAATGAAGTTATGGGAAAGAGTAGTTGAAGCTAGACTAAGGGCACAAGTGAGCATTTGTGAGCAGCAGTATGGTTTCATGCCAAAAAAAGAGTACTACAGAGGCAGTATTTGCTTTGAGGATGTTGATAGAGAAGTACAGAGAAGGCCAGACGGAGCTGCATTGTGTTTTTGTAGATGTGGAGAAAGCTTATGACAGGGTGCCCAGAGAGGAAATGTGCTATTGTATGAGGAAGTCTGGAGTGGCAGAGAAGTATGTTAGAGCGGTGCAGGACATGTATGAGGACTGGAAGACAGTAGTGAGGTGTGCTGTAGGTGTGACAGGAGTTCAAGGTGGAGGTGGGACTGCATCAGGGATCAGCTCTGAGCCCCTTCTTGTTCGCTATGGTGATGGACAGACTGACAGACGAGGTTGGACAGGAATCTCCATGGACTATGATGTTTGCAGATGACATTGTGATCTGCAGTGAGAGCAGGGAACAGGTGGAGGAGAAGCTAGAGAGGTGGAGGTTTGCCCTGGAAAGGAGAGGAATGAAGGTTAGCGCAGTAAGACAGAGTACATGTGTGTGAATGAGAGGGACCCAAGTGGAAGAGTGAGCTTACAGGGAGAAGAGATCAAGAAGGTGGAGGATTTGAACTACTTAGGGTCAACAGTCCAGAGCAATGGAGAGTGTGGAAAAGAGGTGAAGAAGCGTGTACCGGCAGGATGGTACGGGTGGAGAAAAGTGTCAGGTGTGATGTGTGATAGAAGAGTTTCAGCTCAAATGAAAGGAAAGGTGGACACAACTGTGGTGGTGTTTGGTCTAGAGACAGTGTCCATGAGGAAAAGACAGGAGACAGAGCTGGAGGTAGCAGAGATGAAGATGCTGAGGTTCTCTCTGGGAGTGACCAGGAAGGATAGGATCAGGAATGAGTACATCAGAGGGACAGCACATGTTAGAGGTTTTGGAGATGAAGTCAGAGAGGCCAGACTGAGATGGTTTGGACATGTCCAGAGGAGAGATAGGGAATATATAGGTAGAAGGATGCTGAGTTTGGAACTGCCAGGCAGGAGGCCTCCAGGAAGACCAAAGAGGAGGTTTATGGATGTAGTGAAAGAGGACATGAAGGTAGTTGGTGTGAGAGAAGAGGATGCAGAAGACAGGGTTAGATGGAGGCAATTGATTCACTGTGGCGACCCCTGAAGGGAAAAGGCCAAAGGAGAAGAAGAAGAAGATATATATATGTGTGTGTGTGTGTATACTGTATATATATATATACAGTCAAACTTGTCTATAGCAGCCACTAGAGGGAGTCTGTAAAAGTGGCCGCTATAGACAGGTGGCCTCTATAGACAGGTTGGCGTCCAGTTTGAATGTTGACCAGTAGAGGAAAAAAAAGAAAAAAAAGGGAAAATAATAATAATAATAATGTTGACCAGTAGATGGCACTGCGGACTGCGGATAAAAGTTGTACAGCACTACTAGGCTTGTTATTATCATGGTTCATGGTTTTAATCCTGAACATGCATGAGTCAAACAGTAGCACATCACATAGTACAATTCACAATTTTGCATGTCCAAAAAGGAGTAGGAATAAGCAAAGCTTATTTAATCCTACCCCTCATCAGTTTCACATCAGTTGCAATACATTTATTCACCTCTTGTTCTTCCAAGTGTACTTTGTAGGTCTACATGACAATGTAGTGCAATCATAGCCAAGGTTTTTACTTACTAAAAGGAAGCTAGAGGCTTAATAATAACTGATAGAATATATCCACCACCCACAGAACAAAGCTGTGCTAGTAATGTCTTACGCTTGTTTTTAATATTTTACTTTTTATACAGCAGAGTGTCATTACAGCTTTAGTTCATCAGGAAGTGACGGGAAGTGACGGTGGGCATCCCGAGCAGGAGAGCTAGGCTCAGTGCTAGCTGTGAGTTTGGAGAGAGTTGGGAAGTGTGTTTATGTTGGCGTGGATGTAAAGTCCTGCAGTGTTCTCCGCTGTTAATAAAGCCATTAAAGTGCATCGGCGACGTGAGTCTCTCCTTCCCCACAACAAGCAGCATTACAGTATTGACAAGTGCACACCAGGAAATAAACGGTGTCATTTCTTACAGGCATTGCCAGGACAGCTATGTAGTGGGGCTTGTTTAACCTTTGCCTTGTGGGCAAGCAGGAAGGAGAGACGATGCTGAGAGATGTGTGTGTGCTCTGAGCTGCTGTCTGGTGGCCGCGTTCAATAAATAAAGTTGGCAGAAGCAACAGGAGAAGTTTCCTTCTTTGCTTCGGAGCTGAATAACACTGACAAGTTAACAGACTAGTAGCGAACAGAAAAGAAGACGGCTTTGTTTGTGTCGAATACAGAAGATGAGGACTTTGATGGATTTGTGGATGAGGATTGATGAAAAATAACGTGAGTACATTCTAAAATACTTCAATTAAGTACAACCCAACTCAGTTTTGCTCCCGCTGCCGCATGCATGCTAGCATATGTTTTTTTTTATTGTAGCGTCGCTGGGAGCACGTCCTGTTCCCAGCCTACTTTGCGGTAATGTTTTGGTGCAAATGCTCTTAAAGTTACATGTTTGACCAGGAAATAGCAAGCTCAAAAGAAGACTTTTTTTAATGTGGAACAACTGACAGTTTGTGTGGATCTTGTGAATGATTGTGACTGAGCTAGGACTCAGTAATTAAAGTCTACACACGACGCCTTCATTGATTGAAAAACCAAACTTTTTCGTGCATGATTCTACTTGAGTTGGTAATTTGGCCGCTATATGCGGTCAGATATTGACCAAGGGAAACAAAATGGGTGGCCGCTGGCCGCGTTGGACAGGTGACTGCTATACACAGGGTCTATAACATGTAACTTTGATGGGGGGGGGAGAAGAAATTGTCAGTGGCCGCTATAGGCAGGTGGCCGTTCTATAAAGGTGGCCGCTAAGACAGGTTTGACTGTATATATATATATATATATATATATATACACACACACACACACACACACACACACACATATATATATATACACATATATGTATATACACACACATATAGAAATATATACACATATTCAGGATTCAAGAGTTTTATTGTCATATGCACAGTAAAACAGGTAGTTCTGCTATGCAATGAAATTCTTGTTCTGTTCATTCTATCAGCAGAAAGAAATAAAGAAAAACATTAATAACAATAAATTAGGCAACAACAACAGAAGAGACATTAGCTTTTCCAAAATGGGCACTTGGAAGAGCCTTCAAAGCACCTTTCATGTTGCTGTAGACTTGGTACAGGATGCTATTTGCCCTCGTGGGAAAGCCTACATGCTGGTAACATTCGGGGAGAACAGTCCCAAGGCTCTGTGTCCACAAGACCCGGCAAGCAGCAAATGTCCATCCAGCCAGGCCTCCGCAAACACACAGCACTCTCCGATCTCACGTAGCTGCAATCCTTGCTCTCAGCTCGTCCATCCTGTCTTCGAGAGAGCGGACGCTGGCTAGCAGCAGGCTCGGTAGTGGTGGCCCAGTCGCTACAGCCTTTAGCCTAGCACGCAGGCCGCCCCTCCTGCCTCGCCTCCGCCCCGGACGCTCCTGGGCATTTAGCTCACCAGGCCCGCAGGCTGCTGCGTCCTCCCGATGTAGAAGAAAGCCAGTCCGAGAGGCTGAACGAAAGCTCATGGTGAACCCCGCCGATGTTCAAAAGTTGTCTCTATGCCGCAATGCAACGCAGCACGTTGAATGTCAAACATGAACAAGGAGGAGGGTGTTGGCACACCAATTCCGCCCACTCTTACTGTATTTAAGGCCTAGGCTACCAGCACTTATTAGTTCGCTGACGAAGCTCTTCGGATGAGGAGCGAAACGTCCGACACCTTCTTCACAGAAGTACAGATGACGTCTCAAGAAGCCTTTTCCTCGATGAACAACAAAATGGCAAAAAAATAGAAAAAAAATGGGAGAGTGAAACAGAGATGTCTGCCACGGAGGGCTCCATCTTGTTGACATATAAACACACACACACACGTATATAAACATAAATATATATACACACACACATATATACAGTATATACACATACATATACTATACATATATACACAGATCTACCACACCAGGCAGAATCCCAGGTGCAGGCTGTGGAAAGAGGCCCCTGAAACAGTCCAGCACCTAATAGCAGGGTGTAAGATACTGGCAGGAAAAGAATACATGGAACGCCATAACCAAGTAGCCAGTATAGTGTACAGAATCTTAATGCAAGATGGCGCCCTCCGTGGCAGACGTCTCTGTGACACTCTCCGTTTTTTTCTATTTTTTGCTATTTTATTGTTCATTTTAGACATTCAACACACTCACGCAGTACATTACAACAGAGAGACACTTTTGAACATCGGCAGGGTTCACCATGAACTTTCATTTAGCCTCTCAGACTTTGCCTTTCTTCTGCACCGGGAGAACGCAGCAGCCTGCGGGCCTGGTGAGCTCAATACCCGGCGAGCAAAGCATCCGAGGCGTAAACGAGGCAAGCGGGCCGGCCTCCATGCTAGGCTAAAAGCTAGAGCGACTAGGCCACTGCTACCAAGCCTGCTGCTAGCCAACGTCCGCTCTCTTGAAAACAAGATGGACGAACTACGAGCAAGGATTACAGCTCATCGTGAGATCAGGGAATGCTGTGTGCTCACCTTCACAGAAACCTGGCTGACGGAGGACATACCGGACTCGGCAATCCAGTTGGAAACATTTGCTGCTTACCGGGGAGATTGGACTTTAGCGTCTGGTAAACACAGAGGTGGCGGCGTCTGTGTTTACGTAAACAAACGGTGGTGCACAGACGTACAGACGATGGAAAAGCACTGCTCGCAGGACATTGAGCTGCTGATGGTGAAATGCAGACCTTTTTATTTGCCTCGTGAGTTTAGCGCTGTGTATTTAACTGCTGTTTACATCCCACCACGAGCTAACACTGCTAATGCACTAGGCCTCCTGCATGACATCATTGATAAACACGAGACCAAACACCCAGACGCTGTATTCATTATATCTGGCGATTTCAACCACTGTAACCTCAGGACTGTCCTCCCCAAATATTACCAGCATGTGAGCTTTCCCACAAGGGAAAATAACATCCTGGACCAAGTCTACAGCAACATGAAAGGTGCTTTGAAGGCTGTTCCAAGACCCCACTTTGGAAAGGCCGACCACATCTCTATATTCCTTTATCCAACATACAGACAACTTCTTAAACAAGCTCCCCCTGTAAGTACAGCAGTTAAAGTGTGGAATGAAGAAACTGATCAAGTACTTCAGGACTGCTTTGGCTGCACAAACTGGGATGTGTTTAAAACTGCAGCGGGGAGGGAAGATTGTACTGTTGATTTGGATGAATATGCTTCTGCTGTTACTGGCTACATTAGCACATGCATAGAGACTGTTACCACCACCAAGTATTACAGAAAATACCCTAACCAAAAACAGTGGATGAACTGTGATGTAAGGGCTAAGCTACGTGCTCGTTCCACTGCATTTGTCATGGGCACTGCTGAGGACTACAAAAAGGCCAGATATGACCTGAGGAGGTCCATACGAGAGGCCAAAAGACAGTACAGACAGAAGCTGGAGGGCTACTATTCCACCTCAGACCCTCGGCGCATGTGGGCGGGGCTCCAGCACATCACAGACTATCGACAGCGGAGTAGCGTAGCCACGTCCAGCCATACCACACTTCCAGATGAGCTGAACGAGTTCTATGCCCGCTTTGACACCCAAACTCCTGATGAGCAGAGAGGGTGGCTGGACTTGGGGAGCACACAGGACTCACCTCTCATGGTGACATCAGCTGATGTGCGCAGGGTTCTGAACAAAACAAACCCACGAAAAGCAGCAGGCCCAGACAACATCTCAGGACGTGCACTTCGGGTTTGCTCATCAGAGCTAGCTGATGTGCTTGCTGACATATTTAACCTGTCGCTTGCACAAGCATCTGTACCGACCTGCTTTAAGTCCACCACCATAGTGCCCGTACACAAGAAGAGCAACGTGACCAGCTTGAATGACTATAACTCCCCTCCACTGTTATGAAGTGCTTTGAAAGAATAGTCATGACCCACATCAAAAAGAGCATCCCGGCCACTGTGTACCCTCTACAGTTTGCATATCGCCAGAACCGGTCCACGGATGATGCAGTCAACACTGCCATCCACACAGCCCTTTCTCACCTACAGGGCCAGGACACATATGTCAGAATGCTATTTATAGACTATAGCTCTGCTTTTAATACAGTCAGCCCCCACAAACTCACAAATAAGCTCCTCACACTTGGCCTGTCACCCTCCCTCTGTAACTGGGTGTTTGACTTTCTAACAGGCAGGCCCCAGTCAGTCAGAGTCCACAATCGCACATCCAGCTCAAGAATTGTGAGCACTGGGACCCCACAGGGGTGTGTGCTGAGTCCGCTCCTCTACACGCTCTTCACCTACGATTGCGTGGCCTCCCAGAACAACACCAGCATCATGAAATTTGCGGATGACACTACAGTCATCGGACTGATCACTGGTGGTGTTGAAACATCATACAGAAGAGAGGTGGTGGACCTCATAGCTTGGTGTCGTGATAACAATCTCCTTCTCAATACAGATAAGACTAAAGAGATGATCATCGACCCAAGAACAAGGGAAAAGGAGCCGCATAGACCCCTGTTTATTGATGAGACGGAGGTGGAGAGGGTGAAAACCTTCAAGTTCCTTGGCACACACATCAGCGAGGACCTCACCTGGTCTCACAACACCCAACAAATTATGAAGAAGTCCCAAAGGAGACTGTACTTCCTGAGAAGACTGAGGAAATTTGGCATGTCCACCACAATCCTGAGTTGCTTCTACAGATGCACTATGGAAAGTGTCCTTACCGCCTCCATCACTGTTTGGTACGGTAACTGTACAACATGTGATAGGAAGGCACTCCAGCGGGTGATCAAGACCTCACAGAACATTGTTGGGGCAGCCCTCCCCTCACTGCAAGACATTTATAAAACTAGAGTCCTACGAAGAACACACAACCTCATCAAGGACAGCACACATCCACAACACTCATTATTCACACTCCTACCGTCAGGCAGACGCTACAGGACTTTGAAGTCCAGGACCACAAGGCTGGCAAACAGCTTTTACCCACAGGCCATCAGGCTTCTCAACGAAGCACTCACACATGCCGCACACAACACAAACTCATAGCACGTTATTTATTTATTTGTATTATTTATTTGTATTAATGTCTCTTCTGTTGTTGTTGCTTAATTTATTGGTATTTATGTTTCTTATGTTCTTATTCTTTTTCTTGTGTTTTCTTTCTTTTCTTGGGAGAATGAACAGAATAAGAATTTCATTGCATAGTATAACTGCTGTTTTACTATGCATATGACAAAACTCTTGAATCTTGAATCTTGAAACATCTGTGCAGAATATGGACTGGACACCCCTAGATCTCAATGGGAAACACCTCCCAAGGTGGTGGAAAATGAGAGGACTAAGATCCTGTTGGACTTCCCAATACAGATCGATAAGATGGTTGTAACCAGCCAACTGGACATGATGATCATGGATCAGCAGCAGAGGAGAAGGCAGCCATTGTGATGGATGTAGCCATCCCCAGTGATGGCAATATCAGGAAAAAGGAACATGAGAAACTAGAGAAATACCAAGGGCTCAAGGAAGAGCTGGAGAGAGCCTGGAAGGTGAACGCAACAGTGGTACCCGTGGTCATAGGAGCAATGGGGACCGTGTCCCCCACACTGGAGAAGTGGCTCCAGCAGATACCTGGAGAAACATCAGACATCTCCGTCCAGAAGAGCGCAGTCCTAGGAACAGCTAAGATGCTGCGCAGGACCCTCCAACTCCCAGGCCTTTGGTAGAGGACCTGAGCTCGAGATGAACAGCCACCCACCCTACCAGGGGAGATGGGGGGTGGGTGAGGAAAGAGTTTTTTTTTTACTTTTTTAATACTCCTGATCAAAATCTTAAGACCGGTTGAAAAATTGCTAGAATTTGCATTTTGCACATTTGGATCTTAACGAGGCTTTACATAGCGCTACAATATGTAAAAACAAGAAGGGGGAGTGAAACAAAAAACACTTGGAACTTGTAATTTAAATTAAAAAAAACACACAAAAAACAGGTTGTTTATCAGCTGATCAAAAGTTTAAGACCACAGGCTATAAAAGCCAAAATGTTCATTTTCTGTCAGGCATTCCCACTGTCATGCCCTCCTGACGGCTACAGCTAAGAAGCTTTCTCTTTTTGAACGTGGTCGGATTGCTGAGCTGCATAAGCAAGGCGTGTCATTGCTGCTGAGGTTGGGAGCAGTAAGCCAGTCATTCTACATTTTTTTTAAAGCTCCTGAGCATTATGGAACAAAAAAGGCAAGTGGTAGACCCCCCCCCCCCCCCCCCCCCGCAAAAAACACACCTGCGCTGAGCCGGAGAATCCGATTGGCTGTCCATTAACACACAAGGCGGTCTTCGACCCAAATTAAGGCCCTTACTGGTGCCGACTGCAGCGCAATAACCATCAGACGGCATCTGCGGGAAAAGGGTTTAATAAACAAAAAACAAATTCAAAGACCTCATCTCCTTCAACACCACAAAAGTGCCCGTTTAGGCTTTGCCAGGGAGCATCAAACATGGGACATTGAAAGGTGGAAAAATGTTTTAGGTGGTGCGGAGTCGTCAAATGGCGGCCGCTTACGTGCAGATGTTGCAGCGGGCATCCCTCATGACTGAGGGCCATCGTCTGTGTGGTAACAGCTGGGTTCTTCAACAGACAACGCTGCAGTTCACAATGCTCGCTTGACCAAGGACTTCTTCAGGGAGAATAACATCACTCTTTTGGACCATCCTGCATGTCCCCCTCATTTAAATCCCATAGAGAACATTTGGGGATGGATGGCAAGGGAAGTTTACAAAAATGGCCATCAGTTCCAGACAGTTGATGCCCTTGGTGAAGCCAACTTCACCACTTGGAGCAATGTTCCCACTAGCCTCCTGGAAACACTGGCATCAAGCATGCCCAACGCAATTTTTGAAGTGATGAACAAGAACGGTGGAGCTACTCATCACTGAGTCCTACTGACAACATTTTTTGTTCTGGTTTGGAGAGTTTTTTGTTATTTTTTGAGCAATAGTCTCAAACTTTTGATCAGCTGATAAACAGCCTATTTCAGTTGAATTGTTGTTTTCAATAAATGACTTTTTCAAAGTGCTTTTTGTCTCACTCCCCCTTCTTGTTTTTGCATATTGTAGCTCTACTTAAAATCTCATAAAGATCCAAATGTGCAAAATGAAAATTCTAGCAATTTTTCAACTGGTCTTAAGATTTTGATCAGGTGTGTATCGAAAAATATTTCAACTATAGATGTCATTTTTGCGAATTTACCGTTCTCTTTCAAAAATCTAAGAATGTAGAACCTAATTACATGTCAAGTCAGGGCCCCTTTAAAGTGCTTGTGACACCAAAATACATGTTAATATTATTTTGTGAAAAATTACGTGGAAAGGCGCATTTCCTATGTCAGATGTGTGACTGAATCTGGACTTTTGTCTCTTTCCGCTGTCTCCAGCAGAACGTGGAAGTGACGTCACACCCGGGAGACCCCGTCCATATGTACTCTTTGACACTATGCCTGAGCATTGTGTGGCACTCGATCAGAAGGAGTAAGGAGTGTTCACCTCTCCAAAAGACCCAATTCTCCGCGATAGGTGGTAAGTGCAACGAACGCAAGCAAAATGGGCACTGTCAGATTGGTCGGTATTGTGCTCGGCACACTTGGAGGACAAATGTTTTGATACTATTCCTCAGTTAAAGGAATGTTTGGGACTGAGTGTGTATTGCCTCCATGGCTGGAATGACTGCCGAAAGGCTTACAGATGCAATATTGCTAAGTGCTAGCACTCTGTCTATGTATCCACTCACTAATAATGGCTGACAGGAGGATTCACTCTCTCCGTTCATAACACTATACAACCGATGCGCACCGACACACGCAGAGCCTCTTGTTATCCCACCTGTGTGGTACAGCGAGAAAAGGAAAAGGAACAGGCATACGTACAGTATATGCAGATGTCAATTTATTAAATATTTCAATAGTGGGGTGGCTGCAACGTCATTTTTTCCCCCATGTGGCCCAGAATTCCTGGCGTTGGTGACGGTAACCACGCTCCAGAAGCGGCAATCTGCGAGGACAATGTTGGCGCACTTCGGGTGAAGGGGGCGATATTTTCCGGAAAACTCCACTTTTTTTCCTCAAATGCTGACGGGTGTTTTAAAATACAAAACCCGTAACTCGGTGTTCACGTGGTCTGGCTCCGTGCGTTAGCAATGCAAAGTCGTTTAAATTATTACGTGGAGGGTTAGTGAACATGCATACATACCATCCACCTGTAGCCTGACCTGCGGCTTGTGAAAAGCTTCAAGTTGTCGTCTTTGTCGCTCGTTCTCCTCTCTTGTTCGAGAAAGCTCTTCCTCGTACGACGTTACGGTCATTTGAAACAGGCCAAATATTTCATCAGCTGCAGCAATCAGTCGCCCCCTTATCAACTCTTTCAACATTTTGGATGTGGTATTTTCACTCGCGTACACCTCTCGTCCCCTTTGAATGTTTTTAAGCTATTTTGGAGTGGGTAACTTGTCTGGGGGAAAATGTCTCCTTCTAACGCGTCACTAACGTCCGCTTTTTTTTATTCGATTGAGGTTTAAGGCTACTAAAGCGTCCGGACGCCATACTGCTGCCATCTTGAGGCGGTATGGAAAACGCCTCAATGCCGCTGCCATCTTGGGGCGGTAATTAAATACGCGTCAACACTGCTGCCATCTTGGGGCGGTATTGAAGACTCTTCAACACAGCTGGCATCAGTGCAGTGCAAGAATGTGGAGGGCACCAATGAGTGTGTTTGCCTTGAGCCCCCAAATGACAAAATACACCCCTGTGTCGTGGAGGAGTTTTGTCAGCAAATCAGCTGAGTCGATTGTGAACCAGATTCTTTCGATTTTAAAAACAAGCGCTGACATTCTGGTGAAGGACTTCACTAGCGAACCTCGCCGGTGGCGGCTATAAACTGTGTTAACTGTTATTCTGAGACCCCTGTCCAGGAAAAAAGGCCAAAAGAGCAATAGAAGTTTTTTTAAAGCAGCAGAAGGCAATGACAAGTCTGACCCCAGGCTTAATAAAACAGTGTGATTTCTTTCAAATGTAACCATATGGCCCTGAACATGCAGCGTCAGATACATACATATACAATTTGTATATCAATATATATACACGTATGTATATGTGGGTAAAAATAAGTATTCGATGCTCTGCTGGTTTTACAATAAAGTGTTACTAATGCTTTCCTTAATGACTGTGCTGCCAACTCCCTTGACATCATTAACCAGCTCCTCCCATTGTAATTCTGGTCTGGTCCCTCAGTTTTCTTACAATCATCCTTACCCCAGGAGGAAATCTCTTGCATGGCTCTCCAAACTGAGGGATTTCTTCCATACCCATTTATTGCGCCAGTAGTGGTCCCTTCTCTCACAAGCTTCTTGTAGATGGTCTTGTAGTCCATTCCAGTCTTGTACAGGTCTACGATCTTGTCCCCCAGGTCTTTGGCAGCTCTTTGGTCTTGCCCACGGTAGTGTTTTATCCAGTTGAGTTGAGTTTAACGGGTCCCTGAACTGATTCTTCACTTAATTATTTCACTTAATTATTTTCGTAATTATGTTCTACATTGTTCCATTTTTGAACGTCAACGGTAAATTCACAAAAATGACATTTATAGTTGAAGACGCCACCCATGACGAGCTAACCCTCGCTGTCCAGCCTCGTTTCCAGAAGTGACATAAATCGGGCAGACACCTCTCAGCTAAAGCAGAGTAAACAAATGCTTCTCGAGGTAGACGGTGAACTCGGTTAAGTTTAGTTTTCATCCAAATAGTAGTCATGCCAAAATGTAGTGTTGCTGCTGGATGTTCACAGTTTCGAGTGATACTGTAAGTTTGTTTTCTTTTCCAAAAGAGGAAGGTTTAAGGCAACAATGGATGAAGCAACTGCAGAGAACGAGAGACAGATGGACGGCCACCTCGAGTTCTGATCTTTGCAGTGATCATTTAACTGATGACTGCTATGAAGGAACACCTTTACAAGAAGCATTTGGCTTGAGAGTATGGTATAAACGCAATATGAAAAAGGATGCTATTCCGCTGGTCCACAGGAAAAAAAAAGACAAGAAGAGTGATGCCAAAGTTGCCACCGAACAGATACTGTAAGTCATGTCTTCTTTATATAATGCCTTCTAATCACTATTCCATGATAGCGACAAGACTGTAAAGCATTACACATGTTACATATATAAACATCTTTTCACAGCGATGTGTATGTTTACTGTGGGCGGTGAAATATGAATAAATCAGGCTATAAAGACCTCTTTACACCCATTAATAAGTCAATTTAAAACAATAATTGAAGGATAAGCAACTCCAGAGTAATTTACACTTACCATTCTGTGCTTTGAAGGCGACCAATCTTCATCTCCATGTCTTAAGACTTAAGTCCATGTTCTGCAGGTTCTCCATTTCATCTCGAAATGTTTCATCCTCCTCGAAAACTATTGAAACATCACTCTAATCTTTGCTGTAATCACTGTAAACATCCCCTGTCTCGTACAGCGCCACGTTTGCTTACCCGAGTGATCGTACCCCGATGGCATCACTTCCAGAAATGAGTCTGAACAGCGAGAGCTAGCTCATCATGGCTGGCCCCATGAACTATAAAAAATGTAAGCATGTAGAACATAACTACGAACAATACAGAACATATTTAAGCAAAGTTGATCAGTCATGTCAGAGTACCTCATACGAAGAAGGGACAGAACTAGTCTTCATGGTCACATAACCGGTCTGTGGGGGCCAGAATGCTGCAAATTAATGTCTTTGGGTTGTTGTTTTTTTACATTTTGTCTCTCTCGGTTACAACAAACCAGCTATAAAAATTCTGGACTGCTCAAACTTTGTAAGGGCCCAACTTCAACATCTGATCAAATACTGTACTTGTCTTCCCTACGAGATACTGCATACGCACAGAAAGAGAAACGTGCAACATATTTAAACATCCCGCACAGCCTGACTTAACATTTTTATACACAGTGCAAAAAATGTTTTTCTAATGTATATGTATTTGTGGAGAAAAGAGAATCATGATCTTGATCTTATTTTTCCCAGAATCGTGCAGACAGACAGCAGCTCATCACTCGGTAGGTGACTTCAGACGTGTCGCATGACACGTCTATGATTTGACAATCTTTTGGCGGCACAAACTGGACATAAAAACATTTATTCTCCTTTGTGTGTCAGCATGTGTGTTGTCAGGCTTTTCTCGTAAGAATAGTTTTTACCACAAACAGAACAACTCAAGGACCTTTCTCCAGCGTGTGTTCTCATATGCGATTCCATATTTACCTTCTGAGAGAATCTTTTAGCGCAAACCGAACAGCCGAAGGGTTTTTCTCCCGTGTGTTTCCGCATGTGCTGAGTCAAACTGTATCGGTAACAAAAGCTTTCGCCGCAAACTGAGCAGCTAAAAGGTCTTTCTCCCGTGTGCGTCCTCATGTGGGACACCATGGTTGCATTGTGAGCGAATCTTTTATCGCAAATTGAGCATCTAAAGGGTTTTTCTCCTGTGTGTGTTCTCATGTGTGATAGCATAGTTTCTTTTTGAGAGAACCTTTTGTCACAAACTGAACATCTAAAGGGCTTTTCACCGGTGTGTGTTGTCATATGCGATTCCATATTTACCTTTTGAGAGAACATTTTACCACAAACTGAACAACTAAAGGGTTTTTCTCCCGTGTGTGTTCTCATATGTTGAGTCAAGCTGTATCTGTAAGAAAAGCATTCGCCACAAACTGAGCAACTGAAGGGTTTTTCGCCTGTGTGCGTTCTCATGTGCGATACCAAGGTGGCATTGTGAGAGAAGCGTTTATCACAAACTGAACATCTAAAGGGTTTCTCTCCTGTGTGTGTTCTCATGTGCGATACCACAGAAGCATTGTGGGAGAATCTTTTATCGCAAACTAAGCACCTAAAGGGTTTCTCTCCCGTGTGCGTTCTCATGTGTGATTCCATTGTTTCTTTCTGACAGAATTTCTTACCACAAACTGAGCATGTGAAGGGTTTTTCTCCGGTGTGCGTCCGCATGTGTCGAGTGAAATCGCTCTTTTTGGAAAAGCCTTTAGCGCAAACTGAGCAGTTCAAACCTTCTTTACCTGTTTCCCTTTCAGAGCGTTCAGTGTTTTTGTTGCCAGGGTGAGTCCTCATGTCACCTTCACAGTTTGTACAGCTGCTCAAAGGTTCTCGAGTGTCGTCCCCGTCTTCAGCCTCAGGAGAGTGTGACGTGTCGTCGTTATCTGATAGCGGAGCGAAAAGGTTGTCTGCTTGTGGTTGGTCTTCATCGTCTTCACTCTTCACAGACACGACAGTCAGTGGCAACTTGGTGAGATCAACCTCTTTCGGCCCGAGAAGACACTCTCCTTCCTCCTGAGTGATCCAGAGTTCCTCCTCTTCCTCTTTAACGTGGGGGGGCGGCTGGACGCCTGCAGGACACCAGCAGCACAAACACACTTTAGCTTAGACTTGTCAAATATATCATCGTTCATCAGCTATGAATATTTTACAAGTGGATAGATATAGTTGATCTACTTTTCTACAATTACAGGAACTGCTGCTATAGCGTGAGCGGTGGCAGCACAGACCACCTTTTTACAACGTATAGGAAACATTCTGCTGTGACTTCATTAACTCAGTTTGCACGTATTACTCCTTTGAGGCGTTCCTTCGGATAAGTGATCAGTGAAATGATCACCGCGGAGGACAAAACTCGAGATGGATGTTCTCTGCACTTGCTTCGTCCATTTTTTTCTTAAACCTTCCTCTTTTGGAAAAGAAAACAAACTTACAGTATCCGTCGGATACATCCAGCAGCAACACAACATTTTGGCATGACTACTATTTTGATGAAAAATATACTGAACCAAGTGGAGCATCTTCATCTTCGTTTGTTTACTCTGCTTTAGCTGAGAGGTGTCACGGCGATGACGTCACTTCCGGAAATGAGCCTGAACTGCAAGCTAGTTTAAACTATGAATGCAATTTTTGCCAATTTACCATTCGCTTTCAAAAATGGAACAATGTAGAACATAATTACAAACAACAAACTTATATAACATATTTAAGCAAAGTTTATCAAATATGTCAAGGACGCTTGAAACTTTAATTTGTTTCGTCATTTTTATGCTTGAAAATATAGCTAAACATTTATATTTTTGACTAACAATAACCCGTAGTCAACCAAAAAATGTATTTTTTTTTTTATTTCACCACAATAGAGTGAGGGCACAATGTTCAACCCGTGAAGTGGCGAGGGACAACTGTACATACAGTATAGTTAGGCTATTTCAGTGCAAAAAAATCAATTGTTTGATGACGCCGTTGTGCATCTGGAACTCCATTATAGCAAGCTGTTTTTCTACAGTTTGGCTTGTTAAAAAAATGTGCCCTTTACAAAAACCCTTTTATTGCTTTGATTGCTTTTGATTATTTTGAATAATGGTTTCCATTTTTTGCGTATTTGTAATGTTTGACAGTAAATGCTAACCGGATGTTGTGCATGAACTGTGTATATTATGTAGCTATTTTGACAAATGCTATTGAGATTCTGAACAAAATTGTTGGTGAATTATGTGGAATTGCCTTCATTGCGAGTATTAAATTGAGAATTACAGAATGATAAGTACAATTTTTATTTAAATTTTGAAACTGAATGTGAAATGCTAGTTGATGTTTTCTGGCCTCTGCTTATCAATTGGACAAAATGTATTATTTTATGATTTGGACCAAATGCATCCTTCTGGAAGTAGGCGGTGGGAAGCGTATTCTATTTTTAGCATCTGTCTACTTTGAAATTTAACTTAATTGTAATTTAAATTGATGTTGTGCACTGTAACGTAGGTATGCTAGAATTGTACTGCTCATAAACACAAAGTAGTACAATGTACGTGTAACGCAATCTGATACACGTCAACAGTGCAACTTGGCCGCCATTTTAGGTTCTACATTTGTACTGTGATTTGACAGCGTAAAAAGATTGGAAATGGTTGAAAAAAAAGGCTCGTGAACATACCCTCACCGGCTAACACATTTTGAGCCTTGTACACAGCTTCCAGTTGTTGTCGTAGTCGCTCGTTCTCCTCTCTTGTCCGATAAAGTTCCTCCTTGTAAGGCGCGATTGTTCTTTCAAACAGCGCGAATATTTCATCAGCTGCCGCCATTAGTCGCTCCGTTATCAACTCTCTCAACATTCTGGATGTTTTTTTTGTCCTCGCTCGACTATACTTCTCGTTCGTTTAATGGGTTTTCAGCTTTTTTTGGATGATTGTATTAGGGGGGAAAACTGTACCCTTTCAACGCTTTGCCAACTTCCGCCTTTTTTCTTCGATGGAGGCTTTATGGCAGCTACAGCATTCGCGACGTCACACTGCTGCCATCTTGCGGCGATATCGAAGAGCTCCCATTACCTTCAGCAGGGCCCGAGACGTTCTTCCTGCAGTCTGTGACAACGTCAATTTAGTGCAGTGATATAATTTACTCCCTAAATGTAAGCATAAACAAGACATACACAAATTAGGGGTGTTACAAGACCTCTCGTTCAGAAAAAAATGTCTCGTGGGTGCTAGGCTTGGGACAATAATCACTCAATGAATTAATCACACAATAAATGAACATGAACTGGATATTTTGAGTGTGCCGAGAAGCGGCGTATAAAGGGCCTAACAAGGTGCGCTGTATTCGGGCACATGCTCCGAGCAGCCGGCGTGAAACTGCTGTTTATTTTTTTCCCTCCCATTTTTGAGTGCCTTAACGTGCATGAAAAGTCAGCAAAATTTGCAAGCACGTCCAGTCCGGCGAGAAATTTGATACTTCAGGGGTCTTGAACGCAAACTCCCAAAGTAGTGCCCACTTTCAATTTTTAAAAAATTTGCCCCCCGCCACCAGTTTTATGGATCGTCACGAAATTTGGTGGAGACGTCAATCATGACAGGTCGGACAAAAAAGTCTCAAGACCCCATATTCCCAAACAAACATGAGGTCGGCCATTTTGGTCTGCGGTGGCAATTCTGGGGCGAAAATCAGGGGTTGTATTTTGACGAACTCCTCCTGGGGACTTGGACCAAATGAGCCCAACTGAAAATCGACGGACACTAGGCAGATGGGCGATGTTAAACAGCGAAGCATTTCAAGCTGGTCCATAAGATGTGGGCGGGGCATGGCGGCAAATTTTGATGTTTTGATTCTTACGTCGCTTTGAACTTCAAAGTGTAAACGTTCATAACTCGGCTCCGCAAGGTCAGATCAGGGTTGTGCCTTCGCCAATGACCATCAAAGTGTCATCATTTGACTGCCAATGGTCACATGGGGTTGAAAATGATCCCCTGCCACCCGTTTGATAGATCTTCATGAAATTTGGTGGAGATGTCACTCATGAAATTACACACAAAAAAGCCTCCAGAACCCATGTTCGGAAACAAACAGGAAGTCGGCCTTTTTGCTTTGAAGCAGCCATTTTGTTTGAAAACCAGGGGTCCTACTTTGACGAACTCCTCCCAAGGGAATTTGAGCAAATGAGGCCAATTGCAAAACAATTTAACCAACGCCACAGAATGTGGGCGGAGCCTTGGAGACTCGCCAAGCAGCACGAAACTCCCAAGGGTCAGACTTCTACAATAATTGGCGTGTATGACGTAGATGACACCCTCAACAGACCCTTATGTCGCTTTCTCATTTAGTAACAGCGCCTCCTTGTGACGACAGGAAGTGACTCCAAAACACATGCCTGTACTCTGAGTTCATTTTTTGTATCATCAAATTCAGTAGGAAGTGTGACTGACAAACTGATGAGTTCTATTCATTCCATCATTTTGCTTAGCACTGGTATTAAACTCATAGGATGAGTGTTTGGACGTGAAAAAGGTCATAGTGCATACTTGTACATTTCCTGTCCCTCACTGTTGGTAGAAAGAAGCGCTGCAAAGATGTCACAATCAAAATCGTCTTTATTGCAAAGACTGCGGCCAACACATTTGACTTTTGGGAGACTCTTCTACCATGTGTACAGAACAACTAGTCCTTTTTCCCCGCAGAGTGTGTTCTTTGGTGTACAGTCAAAGATGCCTTTACGGTATAACGTTTGCCACAAACTGAACTGCTAAATTGTTTTCCTTCGGTATGCATTGTCATGTGTGACACCGTTGTTGAGTTTTGAGAGAATCCCTTCGCACACACTGAGCAATCCAAGTGTTTTTCTCCATTGTGTGTCCGCATGTGTGACGTCAAACTTGTCTTGTAAGCGTACCTTTCGCCACAAATTGAGCAAGTGAAACGTTTTTCTCTTGTGTGCTTCTCATGTGTCTATTTAAATTGCCCATCTGGGAAAAGGTATCGCCACAGGCCGAGCAGCTGAAGGGTTTTTCTCCTGTGTGCGTTCTCACGTGTAATTTCATGTGTGTCGTTTGAGTAAATCCTTTCCCACAGTACGAGCAACTAAACGGTTTATCCCCAGTGTGCGTTCTCATGTGTGATACCAAGTGTATTTTTGGAGTAAACCCTTTGCCACAATCTGTACAGCCAAATGGTTTCTCCCCTGTATGTGTTGCCACGTGTGATACCAAATTTATCTTTTGAGAGAATCTTTTCCCACAAACTGAACATCGAAATGGTTTTTCAGCACTGTGCATCCGCAAGTGTACTTCAATATTGAGCTTACAAGAAAAACTTTTAGCACAAACTGAGCAAGTATAAGGTCTTTTGCAGGTTTGCAAATGCTCTTTGTTGCTCTGAGCAGTCGTCTTTTTCCATTTTCTGTCGTCGCCTTCACAGTCTGTCGCCGTTCTTGGGTCTCTTGGGTGTCAACCCTGTCTTCATCCTCAGGAGAGTGTGAGGTTGTGTCGTCATTATCTGATAGCGGAGCTACGAGGTTGTCTGCTTGTGGTTTGTCTTCACGGTCTTCCGTCTTCACAGACACACCAGTCAGTGGCCCGAGAAGACACTCTCTCTCCTGAGTGGCCCAGAGTTCCTCATCTTCGTCTTTAACGTACGGGGCCTGGGGATCCTCCTGCTTCAAAGTGGAGCCCACCACCTGCAGCTGAGGGGGGTGTTCTGGTTGATGACTAATCAGCTGGTCGTCTGCAGGACGCAAGCAACACAAACACACTTTAAGATACACATTGATGTCACAATTAATTTCTATGATTATCTGCTCAAGGCTAGAGGCCTCTTGACTCCAAAACAAGTTTCTCCAATGGCGTTTCCATGGCAACGAGCTACGATTAGCCTAGAATGCACCTGTTAAAGTGTGTCAAGGCATGTGAGTCTGTCCTTCACAGTCTCTGTCCCTCACAGGAGGGGGATGAGACCTCCCCCCTTTGCGTATGTTGTCATTTTAGCATGAATAGTCAGACATTTCTCTGCAGTGATCCTGTAGCCTGAGAAATGTGATGTAAACAAAGAAAAGTAGGAGTGTAAATGGGACTATAGGGGTGTTATTTCATGTCTAGAGGGCTCTAATAATGTTAAAACAGGTATTTAGGAAGTCATAAACAGGTTTTCTAACTACAAAAATATTCAATTTATTAACATTGACTCATATAATACATTTAACGTGGTTTGGGTCTGCAACCTAAATGACCAGTAGGAACTCAAGAAAAACGTGCCCATGTACCCTTCAACCCAGGGGCCCCCAGTACCAGTCTGTGGTTCAGGCGCAATGTAAAAAAAAACACACACACACTTAAAAAATGTATTTGTAGATAACTACATGGGATTTGATGTGAATGAATATCAATTTTGGAAATATTGGCCATTAGTTCATTTAAAAAATATATAGTTAATATATACAGTATATTTGTTGTCCTTCAAAGTACCATCACACGTGCGTTAACGTTCTCTCGTATGATACTGCATTTTCCCGTTTTTCTTCCACATCATATTTGCTCCCAAGCGCTGATACTATGTGGGAATGCACAAAAGAAAGATTTGATGACCTTATTGTGTGCTAATGTGCATATTTGTTCTGCTCACGACCTCTAGTTAATTCATGCTAGCGCACTAGTCCGTTACAAAACAGCAAAAAAAAAAAACAAAAAAACTCCAGGCTCCTACTGGTGGATGGTGCGCCTGTACTGTACGTTCCCTTTTTGATGTTCTCCTGTATTTTTAAAAGCAAACGTTTAAAAATGGATTAACACGTAAAACACACCTTCAACGTGTTTTTGTTGTCGATGTCGCTCGTTCTCCTCTTTCGTTCGACAAAGTTCCTCCTCGTACGACGCGATCGTTCTTTCAAACAGCCCAAATATTTCATCAGCCGCCGCCATGAGTCGCTCCTTCACCAACTCCTTCAACATTTTCAACGTCTGTTTTCTTTTAAACTCTGTTCCACCTCGTCGTTGTTTGCGCCAGCGATACCAACTTCCGCATTCTTCTACTTCCGTGGTAGTACTGCGGCCGCCAAAGCGTCAGTGACGTCACCCTGCTGCCACCCCGTGGCGGCATTGACGACTTGCTGCAAACGGACCACAATCACAATTATCTTTAGAGCCAAAATGACAGCACGTGTGGGGTTACAAGGAGTAAAACACAATGTCGGAATAATATCTAATAAAAAGACAGCGAAGATCAGAGAATAATAGAATAAAAATGCCAACATTTAAATGTGAAATAAAGATAACAGGCAAAACATGTCTTTTTTTAATGCAGTTTCCAACCTTTACATATGACTTTTACATTTTTAGAGCATATGGTTATGTCCAGTAGTGTTTGTTTTCAGAGGTTTGCCTTCATAGTCCTTCATCCTCATTAACTTGGGATAAAAAAAAGCGTGTGTCCTGTCTCATTCCTCGGGTTGGGCATAGTTTGAATGTGAACGATTCCGGTTCCTAAGGATTCTCGATTCCGATGCTTTTAAGAGGCAGGGTCGTAAAAGTCTGCATAGTTCAAATGAGGGTGCTGACCAGAATTCTTTTTGGATGAGATATCTCAACTTTTCAATTAATTATCCAATGATCTAAACTTTTTTTTGATCTACTTTGCTATGACTTTCTTACAGGGGTATTTTCAACCAGTGTATAAATATCAAAGTAGTATTTTGTTTGCTGCCTCAATGTTGGTGTACATTTTTTTAATAACACAATTAAACAGGATATAGCGCAAAGCACTCTTATTTTGAAGGCCGGGAAGTGGTGTTATGTGTGTTGAGAAGTTTCCTTGACTGTTGCTAACAGAGATACTGTGGCAACAAATAAAACTTGCCTAGCCGTAGCTCCCGTCCTTTATTTACACCAAACTTCCAAGCCACCAGCGGGCATCCTGAAACCCTGGCTCACAATGGCATGAGACCGACGTCGTTTATTGTTGGACTTCTCCGATTCTGACCGCTTGGAGGAAGTCAGTCGGCTATTTCTTCCGGTGGGCGAAGTGAGCATCGAAACTAGGAATAGAAATAAAAACATTTGAACAATCCCAGGAGAATGGGAATGTTAATCCCCTCGATGCCCAACCCTACTCAGTGCAATCAAAGAAAAGTGGATTTAAACTTTTACATTTTCGCTGCGCTGAAGTCTCACAACATGTGTTCTCACGTGTGTGTCTGCATGTGAGTATTCAAAGCGCGCCTGTAAGAATAACTTTCGCCACAAATTGAGCAAACGAAAGGTTTTTCCCCCGTGTGGGTTCTCATGTGTGATAGCATGTTGACCTTTTGACAGAAACTTTTGCCGCAGACTGAACAGCTAAAAGGTTTCTCTCCCGTGTGAGTCAGCATGTGTTCGTTCAAATGGCTCTTAAGCGAGAAGCTTTTGTCGCACACTGAGCACCTAAAGGGTTTTTCTCCTGTGTGCGTTCTTTTGTGCGATACCATGTGCGCCTTTTGGGTAAACGTTTTGCCACAAAGTGAGCAGCTAAAAGGTTTTTCGGCCAAGTGAGTTTTGAGGTGCGTTATTATAATAGACTTTCGACAAAATTTTTTACCACATGTGGAACAGCTAAAAGGTTTTTCCCCTGTGTGTGTTCTCATGTGTCGCACCATGTGTTGCTTTCGAGAGAATCGTTTATCGCAAACTGAGCATCTGAAAGGTTTGTCCCCCGTGTGTGTCTGCGTGTGACGTGTCAAAGCGCTCTTATAAGAAAAACTTTTAGCGCAAACTGAGCAGGTAAAGCGTTCCTTGCCCGTCTCATGTTTAGAGCATTCAGAGTGTTCCAGGTCAGTGTGAGTCCTCATGTCGCTTTCACAGTCTGTATCGCTGTTCAAAGCTTCTCGGGTGTCTTCATCCTCGGGAGAGTGTGATGCTGTGTCGCCGCTATCTGACAGCGGCGCTAAGAGGTTGACTGCGGGCGGTTGGTCTTCGTCGTCTTCAGTCTTCACAGACACGACAGTCAGTGGCAACTTGATGAGATCCGCCTCCTGCGACCCGAGGAGACGCTCTCCCTCCTGAGTGGTCCTGAGTTCCTCCTCTTCCTCTTTAACGTGGGGGGGCTGCTGGACGTCTGCCAGATCAAAGCAACCCAAACACACTTTAGCTCTGGCAAATATTAGGTACTTCGTCAAACAGATTGACATGATTCATCAACCTTGCTTAAATATGTTATATATTGTTTGTAATTATGTTCTACATTGTTCGGTCTTAAAACTTCCTCTTTTGGAAAAGAAAAACTTACTGGGATACTAAGAACATCCAGCAGCAACACAATATTTTGGCATGACTACTATTTTGATGAAAAATATACTGAACCAAGTCGAGCATCTACCTCGAGAGGCGTTTGTTTGCTCTGCCTTAGCTGAGAGGTGTCACCCAGATGACGCCACTTCCGGAAATGAGAATGAGCTGCTAGCTACTTCGTCATCCGTGTCGCCATCAGAGGTAGCATGCGCAGTAACATGATTGGTTATGCATTTTGGTGTAATTGTATGTGGTGTAAAAGTATGTGAATTGATTATATAACAGTAATATGTACATTAATTCAAAGAAAAATCCTCAATAATCTGTTTTTATGAGATGTTTGGGGGCCCCGAAATGGCAATTTCCTGTGTTTGCCTCATGGTAAGTCCACCCCTGCCTGTTAAGAATAGTATCATGCACTACCTTGCAAAAGTATTCACCCCCACGTGAATGTTTCAGCCTTTTATTGCTTTGAATTTAGTCAGTGATTTAACGGGGCTAATATTTATGCACATAGTTATTTAAGGATATATATTTCTAATTATTTGACACCGATTTGTAAAACTCTGTATTCACTTTGACATGAAAGCGGTTTAATTTTTCCAAATTTTTGTTAAAAAAGCCAAATTACATTGACCATGATATCATTTATAAATGGAATAAAATGCTGAAACATCCGGGGGGTTGTTTTACAAGGGACTGTATCCTACTGGTACAGTCTGTATCCTACAAGGTACTGCTTCCTCAAAGTAGTACAATGTATGTTGAACCCAATCTAGTGCAAATACTGCATGTAAACTGGCCGCCATCTTGGATTATACATTTACGCTGCTGTGATTTCATAATTAAAACTTACAATACAAACGTACATTCCAGGTCGAACGTATTTTTAGTGGTTACGTAGCTGGTTAGCGAACATGTAAACATACCTTCAATGTGTAGCACCGTTTGAGTCCGGCCAACAGCTTCCAGTTGTTGTCGTAGTCGCTCTCTCTCCTCTCTTGTTCGAGAAAGTTCCTCCTCGTACGACGCTACCGTTCTTTCAAACAGCTCAAATATTTCATCGGCCGCCGCCATTAGTCGCTCCTTCACCAACTCTTTCAACATTTTTAAAAAATCGTTTTCACCCGATTCCGCCTCGCCGGATTAGCCGTCGCCGCTGCAGCGTTGGTAACTTCCGCCTTTTGCGTCTTCCATGGGAGGTTTTACGGCAGCGAGAGCGCCCGCGACGTCACACTGCTGCCATCTTGCGGCGATATTGAACACTGCTCGCGATGAACGAAAAGCAAAGACGTCCCAATCAAAATGGTCTTTATTACAAAGTTGACAGCAGATAAAAGTGACGTAATGGAGCACGTGTGGAAAACAGAGAATGAAGTAAACACATATCTATATCTGTATAAACACTATCAGTCAAGAAAGTATGTCCAAAGAAAGAGAGAGAAAATGATGCTGGAAAATCATTCTTTACAGAAGAAGATGAAATGTTGATACTAATAACAAATAAAAAAATCTGTCTTTAAACATCTTAAAATCATTAAATATCTGTCTTTTCTCAAGTGTGTCCCCCGCATGTATGCGTGCAAACTACGCTTATAAGAATAACTTTTAGAATAACTTAACCACAAATTGAGCAAGTGAAAGGTTTTTTTCCTGTGCGTGTTCTTACGTGCATCTCCATATTTACCTTTTGAGAGAATCGCTTACCGCAAATCGGACAACAGAAGGTTTTTTTTGCTCCAGTGTGAGTCCGTATGTGTTTATTCAAATTGCCCATGGTAGAAAAGCGTTCGCCGCAAACTGAACAACTAAACGGTTTTTCCACCCTCCCGCGTGCATTCTCATGTGCAACACCATATTCGTTTTCCGAGACACTCTAATGTCGCAAACTGGACACCGAAAGGATTTTTCTCCAGTGTGCGTCTGCACGAGTCGACTCATATTGCTCTTAGAAAAAAAGCTTTCGCCACACGCAGAACAAATAAAAGGTTTCTCTCCCATGTGCGTCCTCATGTGTGACAGCATCTTTACCTTTTGAGTGAATCTTTTATCGCAAATTGAGCGGCCAAAGGGTTTCCCATCGTGTGACCGACTTGCGCGTTCAGATTACTCTTAAGAGAAAAGCTTTTAGCGCAAACGGAGCAGGTCAACCATTTTGTATCCGTTTCCTTTTCAGAGCATCAAGATTGTTTGTTGTCAGTGTGAGGCCTCATATCACCTTCACAGTTTGTATCGCTGCTCAAAGGTCCTTGGGTGTCGTGTGATGCGTTGTCACTATCTGGAGTTAAGAGGTTGTCTGCTTGTGGTTTGTCTTCACAGAGACACCAGGCGAGAGAGTCAGGACCACCAAGGCATGACTTGGCGGTGTAAATGTCGACAGATATGGAGTGTTTGTACCGCACTGAGAGGCATCCAGTCTTACCATGAATGGAAAGGCTTTGTGTATATGGCGAGGAGGACACTGCTCCAAGAGACTGCATCACAACGAACGAAGCGCTAACAAACCATGCTGTGATAGAAACTTTTTTCCGCCTACCCAAAGCCGACTGGAAAAGACAGCTGGACCAGACGGACAACCATCCATGGAGTAAGTCACCATGATATTGATTGATACATGGAGCGCATAGCACATGATATCACAACACGAGCTGTGTACAAACAAAACGTGGAATGTGGGCTAATACTTTACACATCATTTGGTTGTCTATTCCTCGTTGGTCATACACTTGTTCTCCTTTCCCAGTCAGTACAGATTGGTGTCCTATTGCGTTGATTCGGAGTGAACCCGGTACCTCTCCGTAGTGGCGTGAGGCGCTGTGTCACTATGCCAGAAAAATAGTACTTTGTGTTAGCTGCTACAACAACAGTGTCGCTGGAGCTCGGCTTATATACTGTACAGGTCAAGTTATGTTCATAGAAGATTGTTGGTGTTTTTTGGAGGGTTTTTTTTTTTGTCGAAATAGGTGTGTCTCTTTACGCTTTTCTCTTCAGAACGCACAGAAAAGGGAAAAGGGATGTGTGGTCATGTTTGTTGCACAACGGCCTGCGAGACTCACGTCCTGCTGTTAAAAAAGTAATTTTTACTTTGGGTAAATTACAAATGAGCTAGTTTTTACTTTATTTGAGTGTCTTTTTAGACCAGTCATCTTACTTGTATTTACATAACTGTCTGAAAGTCTGTTTGTGTAACTTTGATGTCTGTTATAAGTAGAACATTTGTAGCCCTTTCTGTGATGTCCAAGCGTCCATGAACGCAGCAGCAACTTGTTCCTGGAAGGTACGTGATGCACTTGAATGCAACCTTCTTACAAAAGGAACTAGCTGAGCACTGGTAGCAGTTTGCTAGTATGAGCTTGCTTCCCATGTGGGGTATGAAGTGTCCATCCTTGGTGTGCGTTGTATGACTCAACAAGGTGAGTTTGATGATTCTTTCTGCATTAGGAGTGTTTGTTGTTGCATGATTGACGCTGTGTAGGAAGCTAAAATGAAAGCTAGTTTGTTGGATGTGGTGTGATTGGGGTACACTTCTGAGCCATGTGCTTGTTTGTTGTTTGCTAGCTGGCTCACCGACTAGCATGTTCGTCATCATCTCTTAGCATGACTTGATATGTGTACTGTGCATGCCTTTATTTGTGTCATGTGAGTGCTATTTGGCTGCTTTATTTGGCATTGTTGTAATTTCATGTGTTCCTATTGTTTAGACCACACACATACAAGCCTTTGGACACACACATACAAGCCTTTGGACACACAGCTACTTGGACAAATCCACTCCTTTTGGACAAACCCAATTTCAGTGGACTAACACACATTTCTAACAAGCACATCCACCTCTTTAATAAAGATGATTAAATGATTCTCTGACCGGAATCTTTCCATGGTGTCCCAACTCTTAAAGAACCACTAACCCTTTCCCACATTGGTCCTTCGAGCCGGACAGAGTCCCACTATTGAACACCATGGAGTCATCACATGTTGATTCACAGCAGCCCTCTGTCAGACCCAAGAGAGATCGTCGTCTTCCACAGCATTTGGCTCAATATGACGTCACTCTCCTTCCCTCTCAGCTGCCTGGCGCCCAAGCCTCCTCACTTCCTGTAGGACAATACGGTGAACCAAGGCCAACCAGAGCGAGGAGTGCATCGAGTTACCGGTCATCTGCTTCTTCACGTCGGTCCTCTCGACTTTCCTACAAGGCCCTTCTGTGATGCCTGTCTCTTCCCATCAGCCTTCCTGTCTACACATTGCCACTGAATCCCCATATACTGAACTTCTCAAGAATGTGGAACGTCTTTGGCAGATTGATACTCTCCCATATATCAGTGAGAAGACTGCATCTCGTTCCAAGCAAGACCAACATGCGCTCACCCTTTTACAGATGGACTCTGAACATGTGTCTGTTGACGGAATCCGGCGCTATGCTACTCCTCTGCTACGTCGCCAACCAGCCACTATGCTATATGCACCTCTAGATGCTGTAATGCCAAATTTACGCAGCATTGAACGCAGGTTGGCCAAAGACCCTCAGCGTGCAGATTCTTACTGCAAAGAAATGAACAAGCTTCTACAAACAGGATATGTTGAAGAGATTTCGCCCGAGGATGCAGCAAAGACCACTGAGTCATGGTATGTACCTCATCACATGGTGCACCACAATGGAAAGGACAGAGTAGTCTTCAACTGTTCTTTCACTTACAATGGCCAGTCTCTGAATGATCAACTCCTGCCTGGACCAACGTTGGGCCCTACCATGATTGGGGTCCTGCTGCGGTTCAGACGCCATGCTATAGCCATAAGCGGAGATATAAAGGCGATGTTCCACCAAATTCGCTTACTGCCCCGTGACAAACCACTCCTTCGATTTCTGTGGCGGAGCATGGAGACGACCTCTAGTCCACAGATCTTTGAGTGGCAAGTCTTACCCTTTGGTACAACCTGCAGCCCCTGTTGTGCAGTGTACGCCCTACAGCAGCATGTCAGGGAGCATGAGCCACCAGACTCTCTGCTCATGCAAGTGATTGAGCACTCGTTCTATGTGGACAATTGCCTCCATAGTCTGGAGAAGGCTGAAGATGCCAAGACTTTGATAGATAACCTGCGTGCACTTTTGAGCAAGGGAGGCTTTGATATCCGGCAGTGGGCAAGTAATCTGCCAGAAGTTGTTGCTCACCTCCCTGCTGAAGCACAGTCAGCTAGTAGTGAGCTGTGGTTAACCCAAGCCAGCGATAACATCAACGAACCCACTCTTGGGTTATGCTGGGATTGCTTGAATGATACACTCAGTTTCAAGCATTATGCTACTCCCTCTTCAGTTGCCACCCTCCGAAATGTCTACAGTGTTCTGGCCAAGCTCTACGATCCCTTAGGATTCATCCTGCCATTTACCACTAGATGTAAGGTGCTTATCCAAGACATGTGGAAGGCCAACATTGGCTGGGATGATCAGATCCAGTCCGTGGAAATACTTGACAAATGGCGGAGCTGGGTAGAGGAGATTCCTGCTCTACAACACATTAAATTGCCACGTTCCTATGCAGACTCTACCACTGACACTGCCACTTCAACCAGACACATTCACATCTTCTGCGATGCCTCAGAGCGTGCCTATGGGTCAGTAGTGTACATGCAGACGGTAGATGACAATCAGCACCTCCATGTGTCCTTTGTGTTTGCCAGATCCCGGGTGGCACCCAGAAAGCAGCTATCTATTCCACGCCTTGAACTCAGCGCCGCACTTACAGGCGCACAGCTTGCCAAATTGATTGGGATTGAGCTTGATATACCTCCCGAGCACATCACACTCTGGTCAGACTCCACGACTGTGCTACACTGGATTAAATCAGAATCCTGCCGTTTTAAAGTGTTTGTGGGGACCCGCATCACAGAAATCCAGAACTTGACAGACCCTGCTCAGTGGCGCTATGTCGATTCTTTGAACAATCCAGCAGACGATATCACACGGGGACTCACCCTGCAAGAGATAATCCAAGGACATCGCTGGAACAAAGGCCCACATTTTCTTTGCCTGCCCGAGACAGAGTGGCCAACTATACCTTCATTGGAACTGGAACCAGATGCCACAGAGCTGAGGAAATCTGCCTTTGTTGGAACCGTTTCCACTACTTCACTCATGCAGCTTCCTGACCCCAGGAAGTGCTCCACTTGGAAGCAGCTTCTTCAGGAGACAGCGAGCTCCCTTCACGGGGCGGCTGACGCCAGTATCACATCCTCACATTCAGCTGTTGACTTCCTGCAGGCGGAGAAGCTTATGCTGCAACGAGTCCAAGAAGAGTGTTTTCCTGAGGAGTTAAGAGCTCTAAGAGCCGGACATTCTCTGCCCTCAAATAGCCGCCTTGCATCACTTTCGCCAGAATATGAAGAAGTCACAGGGCTGCTCAGAGTTGGCGGAAGGTTGCGACATGCAGAAGGCATAGATCTGGATACGATTCACCCTATCATCTTGGACCCAAAGCATCACGTGACAAAGCTTGTAATTAAGGAGACTGATGAAACATTGCTACACCCTGGGCCGGAAAGAGTTCTCGCTGAAATCAGGCGCAGATTTTGGATTATACGAGGCAGAGAGGCAGTGCGGAAGCATCAGAATACATGTCTGGAGTGCCGACGATGGAAAGGCAAACCTGACTTTCCCAAGATGGCTGATTACCCACCTGCCCGACTACGAATACACAAACCACCTTTCTATTCAACCGGCGTTGATTGCTTTGGCCCCTTCCAAGTGAAAATTGCGCGCCGCAGGGAGAAAAGATGGGGAATTATCTACAAATGTATGACAACTCGTTCAGTGCACTTGGAATTACTGGAGAGCCTTGATACAGACGCCTTTCTGCTGTCCCTACGAAGATTCATTTCGCGACGAGGCAAACCCTTTGAACTTCTCATGGACAATGGGACTAACTTTGTTGGAGGGGAACGTGAATTACGTGAAGCATTCGCTTCAATGACAACTCACTTGAGAGAGCAACTAGCGGCGCACCAGATTTCATTTCGATTCAATCCTCCAAGCGCGCCGCACTTTGGGGGCACATGGGAGAGGGAAGTGAAATCCATTAAAACGGCCCTCAGAGTCGTTCTAAAAGACCAGACTGTTCCTGAACCCGTCCTATTGACGATGCTGGTGGAGGTTGAAGGCATAATGAATGCTAAACCCCTAGGTTACCTGTCTTCAGACGCCTCAGATCCAGACCCAGTCACGCCTAACCTCCTCCTCATGGGTCGTCACGATTCATCTCTACCTCAAGCCATCTATGACCCGAGTGATTTAGGAAGAAGACGCTGGAGGCACAGCCAAACCCTTGCAGATCGCTTTTGGTCATCTTTCATCCGGCATTACCTGCCAGGGCTGCAGGAGCGTAGCAAGTGGAGGAACGAGGGCAAGACACTCTTGGTTGGTCAAGTCGTCCTGATAATGGATCCTCAACTCCCCCGATGATCGTGGCCTGTGGGAAGGATTATTCAAACCCATCCCGGAGCCGATGGACGCATCCGCACGGCCAGTGTTCAAGTGGGAAATCGCACCTACTGTCGTCCAGTGGCTCGCCTCATTCTGCTCCCGCCTCTTGAAGAAATGGCTGATGACAACACCAGCACATAGACTTTCTCACTGCTTTCAACTACCTTACGGACAGTTGGGGGCGGCTGTGTCTGAAAGTCTGTTTCTGTAACTTTGATGTCTGTTATAAGTAGAACATTTGTAGCCTTTTCTGTGATGTCCAAGTGTCCATGAACGCAGCAGCAACTTGTTCCTGGAAGGTACGTGATGCACTTGAATGCAACCTTCTTACAAAAGGAACTAGCTGAGCACTGGTAGCAGTTTGCTAGTATGAGCTTGCTTCCCATGTGGGGTATGAAGTGTCCATCCTTGGTGTGCGTTGTATGACTCAACAAGGTGAGTTTGATGATTCTTTCTGCATTAGGAGTGTTTGTTGTTGCATGATTGACGCTGTGTAGGAAGCTAAAATGAAAGCTAGTTTGTTGGATGTGGTGTGATTGGGGTACACTTCTGAGCCATGTGCTTGTTTGTTGTTTGCTAGCTGGCTCACCGATTGTTTAGACCACACACATACAAGCCTTTGGACACACACATACAAGCCTTTGGACACACACATACAAGCCTTTGGACACACAGCTACTTGGACAAATCCACTCCTTTTGGACAAACCCAATTTCAATGGACTAACACACATTTCTAACAAGCACATCCACCTCTATAATAAAGATGATTAAATGATTCTCTGACCGGAATCTTTCCATGGTGTCCCAACTCTTAAAGAACCACTAACCCTTTCCCACAATAACAATTCATCTAAGTATTTTTGCTGGTGCACAATATTTCAGTAACCTTTCCATCTCGGGTTAAGCCGTGGTGGGCCCAAGCCTTCACATAATACCACATCACCATTATACAAACCATCAACAACATATAAAAACAACTGTAATTTTATGAGAATAGTCAAAATATTTTATGAAAAAAAAGTTGTATTATAATGAGAAGATGTCGTAATTTTATCAGGATAAACTTGTAATATTATGAGGAAAAATATTGACATTTCAGTTTCAATAGTTTAAAAAAAGTTGTTTTAAAGTCATAATATTATAAAGATGAAATAATACAAAGTTGTAATTTGGGGAAAATTAGGTTGCATAAAAGGTTATGTTATAGGAATGAAGTAAAAATATTCTGGGAATAAAGTCATATTACAAAAAGAACATTTTGAACAATTACAAAAAAAGTTGAAATATTTGAAACAGCAAAAATTGAAAAATCAGCAATAATTTCACAAGAATAAAACCAAATATTAAGAAAGAAAAAGAAAAACAAGGTTTTTTTCATCTACATGACAAATCTGATATGCATTTTTTCCTTGAAAAAGTAACAGTATGATAAAGGGAAAAAATGTCATTTTAGCAGCATAAAATTTAAATATTAAAGCAAAAAGACGATTACAATTTTTTTTTTGTTCAACAAAAATTAATAAAGTTGTATGTTTTGGAAAATTAGGCGGCAGGAAAAGTTGACGTGTTCCAAGAATAAAGTCATAATTAGGACAATTGGGGGTGAATCCCATGACCGCCACAGCAACAAACCCAGTTTACACTTTATCATCAAATATGTCATCTCTAAACAACAAACCACCACACTGCAACATCATCTGGAGCAGTCCAGCATCAATATTTATCTAACAACGTGACAGAAACATCAAAAATGACATAAAAAAAATGACACTCACCGCTCACTCATAAGCGCTGGTCTGGAAGAGTTCCAGCAGAAGTTGCGCACAAACGCTTTCCTGGGCTGATTTATATTAAAAAAATAATACATAAACTCACTTATTTGTTCATATAGCACACACACAACAACAAAAAACACAGTGTCTGTCTCCTTTCTTTGTGCCAGAACAGAATTTATATCGCTGGTTCATGTGATGAGGCGTTCAAGCGCACTGGTGATTTGAGTGCAAGGAAATAGGATTGCTGACTTGACTGTGTGGCTAGTAGGTGGCCCTGTGAGGCACATCTCAACTCTGATTGGTTATAGAAACAGGCAGATTGCGTTTACATGGTAACACATGGACGCTGAACTCTGATTGGACACAAAATAAAGACACGTTCACGTTGCTGCTAAATGATAATAGATTGAGAAAATACTCGAATTTATGTTGTAAATGCAGACCGGTGTTTCTGATTGCGTTTAGACTAGCAGAGAAGGCCTTGTTTGCACACCACTGAGCTTAGTGAATACGTAAACATACCTTCAATGTGCCATAGAGTCTTGTCAACGGCTTCCGGTTGTTGCCGATGTCTTGTCCGAGAAAGTTCCTCCTTGTACGTTGCTATCGCAGCGCCGATATTTCACCAGCTGCCGCCATTAGTCGCTCCTTCACCAAGTCTTTCAATTTTATTTAAAAAAATGCTTTCACCGGATTCCGCCTCGCTTTATTAACCGTCGTCGCTGCAGCGACGTTGCTAACTTCCGACTTTTGCGTTTTCTGATGGAGGTTTTACGGCAGCGAGAGCGTCACGCTGCTGCCATCTTGTGGCGGTATTGACCACTGCTCAAGATGAGACCCGAGGAAGAAAGAAAAGCTGCAAAGACGTCACAATTAAGTTTGTCATTACATGAGTAAAATGTAATTTACGTTTACATTATATACAGCCAAATAAGTTGTTTCACAGGAACCATTTGTCACATTTTACATCGTTCACACTCTTCTGATATCGCATGCACACAGTAGACTTCTCACATGACATTACACTTGTGTGATCTGACATCTTTCAGCATACACCTGACACGAAAACCTTTATTCACCATTGTGTGTCCGCATGTGTGCTGTCAAACTTTTCTTATAAGAATAACTTTTACCACAAACCGGGCAATCGAAGGCTTTTTCTCCCGTGTGTGCTGTTTCGTGTGCAATCAGAGACACCTTTTGACTAAAACTTTCGCCGCAAACTGAGCAGCTGAAAGGCTTTTCGCCCGTGTGGGTTCTCATGTGTGAGACCATGTTTGACTTTTGAGAGAATCTCTTGCAACAAACAGAACAAATAAAGGGTTTTTCTCCCGTGTGTGTCCTCATGTGTCGGGTAAAATTTCTCTTACAGGTAAACCTCTCGTTGCAAAGTGAGCAGCTAAAGGGTTTTTCTCCTGTGTGCGTTCTCAGGTGTGATTCCATATGTGCCTTTTGCTTAAATGTTTTAGCACAAAGAGAGCAAGTGAAGGGTTTTTCTCCCGTGTGCGACCGCATGTGCACATTTAAGCTGCTCTTTTTGGAAAAGCTGTCACGACAAAGTGAGCATTTGAAATGTTTTTGTCCTGTGTGTGTCCTCATGTGCAACACCAGGACGGACTGCTGAGAGAATCTTTCGCCACAAACTGAGCAACTGAAAGGTTTTTCTCCCTTGTGCGTCCGTATGTGTCGAATAAAATCACAGTAGTAAGCATAACTTTCCCCACAAACTGAGCAGGTCACGGCCTTTTTACCCGTCTTCTTTTTAGAGCGTTCAGAGTGTTTGCTGCCGGCGTGAATCCTCGTATCGCCTTCACAGTCTGCATCGCTGCTCAGCAGTTCTTGGGTGTGGTCCCTGTCTTCATCCTCAGCAGAGTGTGACGTCGTGTCGTCGCTATCTGACAGTGGAGCTAAGAGCTTGTCTGCTTGTGATCCCCCACAGTGGTCCCCATCAGCTTCTATTATGTGTTGTGGGGAGCTGCTGCCCGGAGGCTGCGCCCCTCTGCTCTCCTCACCTGGGCGAGGATGAAGCTGTGAGGACTCGGGTGGGTCTTCGTCATGGTCTTCGGCCTTCACTGAGACAACAGTCAGTGGCAACTCGGTGAGATCAGCCTCCTCCGACTTTCCTGTCTGAGTGATCCAGAGTTCCTCCTCTTCCTCTTTAACGTGGGGGGGCCGGGGATCCTGCTGCCTCACAGTGGAGCTCCCGCCCTGCGGCAGAGGGGGGCGTTCTTCTTGACGACCAATCAGCTGCCGGACATCTGCAGGACACAAAGAACACAAACACATGTTAAACATGATGTAGTACAGTGGACAGTGGACTGAAGTTGGCTTCTGATTCACCAGCTTCCGATTCGGCACTCAAGGGAAAATTAAGATGGAACTGACGTGATGAGCAATGTAAACGTTTGTTTCAGCCTAGGGGGGTTTTAAAGTGTATCAGGTCTAATGTGGGTCAGGGGCTGAAAACATAGAAAAATGCATCTTTGTTGCATTTTCACAAATAGAACAAAGGTTTCACAAATCCCAAACTGTGTTTTTATGAACCTTTGGGGTCTGTAGATTAATGCAGTCCAGATTTGAGAAGTCTAAGCGGTGTGGTTTTCAAAGTGGACCAGGTCTACTATGGACTAGAGATTGAAAACAGAGAAAATGTACATTTATTGCATTTTCACAAATAGAATAAAGGTTTCACAAAAACAATAGCGGGCGTCAGGCAAAGGCAAAGGCAATGTTTTGACTGAAATGTTTTCACATCGAGAAGTGTCACAAACAGACAAACAGTCAGTGGACAACAGTGGCACTGCATATTACGGTAATACCAACTTAAATCCGAGGCTGGCGAATCCAAAGCGAACTTCAGCGTCGTTTTCATTGTTGAGTAGGACCATCAAGATTAGTGGCATTTGATTTGCTTTGGCATTGTTATTTGGTTAAATGGATACCACCAACACAAAGCCGTACAAATATGTGCAACACAATTCGACACGTCAGGAGCGTACGTTCTTGGCCGCCATCTTGGATTCTATATTTACCGTACTCGTTCATGGCGTCTTCCCGCCTCCGCATATGAGCGACACAAAGTATTATTCGTAAATGTATTGGCAGTAAATGATTAAGTAGAAGGTTAGTAAACATACCTTCAATGTGGAGCACAGTTTGAGTCTTGCTCGCGGCTTCCAGTTGCTGTCGGTGTCGCTCGTTCTCTTCTCTCGTTCGGCAAAGCTCCTCCTCGTACGACGCCATCGTTCCTTCAAACAGCGCCAGTATTTCATCCGCTGCCGCCATGAGCCGCTCCTTCACCAACTTTCTCAACATCTTTTTCAAGGGTTTGTCGAGCGTTGCCTTTCGTTGCTGACTTCCGCCTTTCTCCATGTCCCCCCCCCCCCTTCTTCGCGTGAGGCTTTACTGCAGCGAAGGCACCAATGACGTCACGTTGCTGCCATCTTGCGGCGGTGTTGAACGACTGCTCAAGATGAGAGGACAAGAACCAAGAGGTGAGCGGCAAAATTGTCTTTATTACACAAAATGTGTGCGGCACAAACACCAAATGTGATTCACATTTACATTAGATACACCAACAGCGGAATAAATGTTTGACAGTGAACAGTTGCACCACCACAGGAATTCTGGGCCCCACGAAAGGAAAAACCATCAGATTGGGCCCCAATTGGCAGCTGTGGCCGCTACATCTCCAGGACTGACCCTTAAAAGCTATTCTTATGATACTTGACCCGAACGTAATGCAGTGATGAATGAGTGAATGATGCAGTACGTTAATGAGTAATTTATTTTTACAGCAAAATAACAGACTAACAAACAAAAAGTAATGTGGCACAGTCGGGGATCGAACGGGGGCTGTTTGCCTTGGCAGGTTGAAAAATTGATTTTAGCAGTATTGAGATTTCCTTTCAGGCTACATTAAAAAACCTGACAGGTCCTTCTGAAGAGTAAATGACCCCAGGGCCTTACCAAGAGCAACAAACCAAAGTCGAGAGCAAGCATCTTGAAAGTGGAGGACTCAGCGTTGGGGACGATATAAATCAGGTTACGCTACTGTGCTCGATCTGCATGTAATAGGGCCGTCTCTACACGGCAGCTTGCGAAAACCTGGGTGAGTTCCCCTTGCCCCGACTCAGAGGTCTCACCCTCATACGGGAGAGATTTCACCCCTCAAACAGAGCAGTCATGCCGGGAGGTGCGCATGCTTGAAACAGAAGAAGTGTGGTCTTGGACATGTTTATGAGGACCGGATTGTATTTTAGGACTGTACTGAAATAGAATCAGCACCTTCAAGTCCGAGTCCATGGTTCTCGCTTGGAAAAGGGTGAAGCTCCATCTCCGGGCCGGAGATGAGATCCTGCCCCAAGTGGAGGAGTTTAAGTACCTCGGGGTCTTGTTCACGGAACGCGAGATCAGCAGGTGGATCGGTGCGACGTCTGCAGTGATGCGGCTTCTGCATCGGTTCGTTGTGGTGAAGAGGGAGCTGAGCCGGAAGGCAAAGCTCTCAATTTATGGGTCGATCTACGTCCCTACCCTCACCTGTGGTCATGAGCTTTGGGTAGCGACAGAAAGGACAAGATGGCGGGTACAAGCGGCCGAAATGAGTTTTCTCCGTAGGGTGGTTGAGCTCTCCCTTAGAGATAATGTGGAGAAGCACTGTCATCCGGGAGAATCTCAGAGTAGAAGAGCGTAGCCAGATGAGGTGGTTCGGTCATCTGGTCAGGGTGCCTCCCGGACGCCTCCCTGGGGACGTGTCCAGAGCACGTCTGACCTGTAGGAGGCCTCGGGGAACACCCGGGACACATTGGAGAGACTATGTCTCTCAACTGGCCTGGGAACGCCTTGGGATCCGCCGGCAGGAGCTGGACGAAGTAGCCGGGGAGAGGGAAGTCTGTGCTTCCCCGCTTAGGCTGCCGAACTCGGATAGCACCATCAGTGGTGTGTGTGCTAAATGCAGGACCTAACCATTTCATACAGTTATGGGGGTCAATATTGAGGTTTACTTTTTGGCTCAATGTAGATTTAACTTTTACTGCCAAAAACAAAGATTGTTTTTGATTGTTTGATGAATATATTGGAAAAAAAAACAACCAGATAGGCGATAGCCTTCGCGTACACCGTGATGTTGAACAATCCTCATTTTCAGGTCATTTGAACTGTTTTTGAGGACCACATGTTGCCTGCCTTCACCAACTTGCAACGAACCACCTTGATACCTTTGATTAAATGATCGGATGAATCTGTCTATGAAATTCAAGGCTCAGTGAGCACACAAAACCCATTTTGTGTTCCAGTTAGCCAGCGCTAGGTAGGTAGAGGTATTCAAATCAACACAATGACAGGGGTGGCCAAATTTCTGCACCTGTCTAATTTTGTTTAGATGCATACTACTGTGTCCATCCGTTAAGTGATATATCAAAATGAAACAATAGATCCAAATACGCATTGATTTATTCATGGAAATGATGGAAATTGTAAGGGGTGCCCATGATCCGTTATCTTACACACAGCACATCATCACGCTCTCAGTAGCTTCTCTCGTGCGACATTAAACCTTTATTCTCTGTCGTGTGTCAGCAAGTGTGCCGCCAAGCTTTTCTCATAAGAATAAGTCTTACCACAAACCGAGCAGCTCAGTTTTTCGCCCGTGTGTCCCCTCATGTGTCGAGTGAAATTCCTCTTACAAGAAAAGCTGTCCCCACAAAGCGAGCACATAAAAGGTTTTTCTCCCGTGTGTGTCCTCTCGTGTGACAGCATGTGCGCCTTCTGGTTAAACGTTTTTGCGCAGAGCGAGCAACTGTAGGGTCTTTCTCTGGTGTGCGTCCGCATGTGCACGTTCAAATTGCTCTTATTGGAAAAGCTGTCGCAGCAAACCGAGCAGCTGAAAGGTTTTTCGCCCGTGTGCGTTCTTCTGTGTTTAATCAAGATGTCCTTTCGAGCAAATTTTTTGCCACAGACCAAGCAACTGAAGGATTTTTCTCCCGTGTGTCCCTGCGTGTGTCGAGTCAAATGCCACTGGTGAGAAAAACTTTCACCGCAAATTGAACAACTGAAAGGTTTTTCTCCTGTGTGTGTCCTCATGTGTGATACCATACTTACCTTGTAAAGGTAGTTTTTACCACAAATCGAACAACTGAACGGTTTTTCCGATGCGTGCGTTCCCATGTGTGACAGCATGTTCACCTTGTGAGTGAATCTTTTATCACAAACTGAGCAACTAAAAGGTTTTTCCCCCGTGTGCGTCCTCATGTGCGACAGCATGTTTACCTTGTGAGTGAAGCTTTTACCGCAAACTGAGCAATTGAAAGGTTTTTCTCTGGTGTGCGTCCTCATGTGTAAGCTCAAATTGCACCTCTGAGAAAATATTTTACCACAAATCAAGCAACTGAAAGGCTTTTCTCCTGTGTGAGTTCTTATGTGCGACACCATATTTGACTTTTGCGAGAATGTTTTCTCACAAAATGAACAACTGAAAGGTTTTTCTCCCGTGTGCGTTCTCATGTGCTCCGTCAAAATGTAATTTTCCGCAAATTTATGACCACAAACTGAGCAAACAAAGGGTTTTTCTCCAGTGTGTGTCCGCATGTGGCGACTGAAATCACAATTATAAGAAAAGCTTTTATCGCACACGGTGCAGGTAAACCGTTCTTTACCCGTTTTCTTAGCAGGGTGTTTATTGTCACTTTGAGTACCTTCACAGTCTGTATCGCCGCTCAAATGTCCTCGGGCGTCGTCCCCGTCTTCAGCCTCAGGGGAGTGTGACGTCTCGTCGCTATCGGACAGTGGCGCCAAGAGGTTGTCTGCTTCGTCGTCTTCAGTCTTCACAGAGACAACAGTCAGGTCGGCTTCCTCCAGTCTGAGAAGACGCTCTCCCTCCTCCTCCTCTTTAACGTGGGAGGGATGGGGATTCTCTTCCTCCTTAACGTGGGCGGGATGGGGATCCTCTTCCTCCTTAACGTGGGGATCCTCCTGCTCTAAAGTGGAGCTCCCCCACTTCAGCTGAGGGGGACGTTCTTCCTGGCAAACAGTCAACTGCTGGACGTCTGCAGGACACAAACACACTGAATTGTAAAGTAAATAATAAAAAACAGTGAGCAATATTGCTGATGATCGTTGGATGGATTGATCTGTTTAACACGCGTACAGTGTAAGACAGTGTTCCTTTCATTGTACAAGAGCACAAGTAGGCGAGGTTTAGGCCCCGTTTTAAGCGTACGCAACCTTTCTAAGCGAAACCCCTGAGTATTGACGAGTGGTGCAGTCCCGGATCTGCAAAACTGGACCCGCGCAAGACTCTGGACTTTAGTGGCTTATTGCAGTACAGGTAATATGAGGCTGTTCACACTGACAAAGGCTGAAAGAACCCCAAATTTATTGTATCAAATAATATATTACATAGGATACAGTATTGATTTTAACTGGTGATAGCAAACATTCTGGCTCTTGGACAAATGTAGTCGATGATGCTGCCATCGCAAGTAAAGCACGCTCAGGCCCGAATAATAACGGTTTTACGACCCTGGAACGTATTCATTCTGTTTCCACTTTTTCTCGTGGAAACGCGTCGCAACCACGTCGTTATGACAGAGACAACTTTTAAAGGATGCCGCACGTGGAGGATGAATGTTTGCCGCAGTCGCCGCCCCCCACAGTGAACATATCGCTGTGAAAAGGAGTTTATATAACATATACAATGGTCTGTCGTACTTTAAAACGCCAGCAAAAATATTATGAATATTTATTTTCCACAATATGTTCACTTGATTCCCATAACATTATAACTTTTTCCACAACCTGGTATTCCAAAAATTACAACTTTATTTTGTTTTGTTTCCCATAATATAACAACTTAAAAAACACACACGTAATGGATGCCAGCCTGTGAGGCTGCGCAAGTGTACGTTGGTAAAACCTCACTCCCTCTACCTTGAGAGCTGCGCTGAACACGCGGTCGACAGTCCCGGCTTTTTGGCCGTGTGGTCAGCGCTCTCGTCTCCCATTGCGAAGGTGCTGTGGATGAGCCCCAGTGCAGGCAGTGCGAAACAGGGCGGGTTACACACACACATTTTTTTTCAACTGTATGCGACTAAAATGACATTTCTACTCATACTATTTAATATTTAGACTTTATTCTTGTAAAATGATTAGATTTTTCCATTCTTGCTGCAGGCTCCCGCCCTTTGAAACACAGGCTAAGAAGTGATATATATAAACATATATGTATTTCAAGAAAAAAAAGAAAATAAATAAATGCTGTCATGCTGAGAAACGTCTGGGAGCCGCACACCGGATGCGGTCATCATAAGAGCCACATGTGGCTACCGAGCTTATCCCTCACATTCATCGTTTATATGTATTTGTGTGCATTTGGAATTGTTTCCCGCATGTAAAAGTGTTAAACTATAAAAACGCGTTTTGTGTTTGCATTTTTGTCTTTCTGGAAGGGATTAAATGAATTTATGTTATTTCTTAGGGGGATTGATTCAGTTAGCGTCCATTTTGGGACGAGTCCGAACACCAAGCCGTTCCTACTTTCTTTTTCCGTCAGCTCTGCAAGTGGCCTCCGCATGGCGTCATATGAAGAGTCCAGGGGAAGTCAACGAGGACAACTCAAACTGCTGTTGGAACGCAGCCTGAATCAGTTGGCCAATGGGTGGCCTCCAAAGGAACCTCCAGAGAGCATTAGCATTAGCATTAGCAACATGACACACCTGAACTCCAGGAGTCTCAGCAGCCTGCTTGTTGTGAAATAGGAACAAGTGGTGTTCTGACATTACTCACGGCATAAAGCATGTTTAAAGCGCACCTTCGACGGTCTTGCGCACAGCTTCCAGTTGTTGTCGTTGTCGCTGGTTCTCCTCTCTTACTCGAGAAAGCTCCTCCTCGTACGACATTATCGTTCTTTCAAACAGGCCGAATATGTCATCGGCTGCTTGCATCAATCGTTCCCTGATAAACTCTCTGTTGAACAACATTTTTAATGTTGTTTTTCGCGACTCAGTCCACCGAGCGGTTTGTCTTTTCGGGGTCGCCTTGCTAACTTCCGCCTTTACTTCTTCGATTGCTTTTTTGTGGCGGGGAAAAAATCCATGGCGTTACACTGCTGTCACCTTGCGGCGGTACGAAAGACCGCTTAAGGCGAACGCTGACGAAGACAGACGAGCTGAATGGAACGAGCTGCAATTATTTGTTTGTTTAGTGAGGCTTCTGTGTTCCGAATCCGTTGCTGTGTTTGTAAACATGGTGCATTTTCCCCTCGGTTCGATTCCCTTTTCATGCGGGTAAAAATCCGAGCCACTCCGGACGCGTCACACGACACACGTGACGCACGTTCCCTTCTCTTATTGGACATCAGAATGTAAACAGGAAGAAAATTGCTGTCAGGGCCATTGAATGAAACGGCGCTATACCCCCAAATTAGTGTTTGTCCCGCTTAAATAGTATACGTCACTGTTAATAGGCAAGATTAAGAGGCGCCCCTGATATTGGTTCTCAGCGAACTTTCGCCTTTTTCGCTTGTGATAACAATGTTAACATTAATAATGTTTATTTTAACATAGTAGCATTTTCCGCCAGTATTAACATACGCATACACTTAGCGCCACCTTGCCAGGTGTTGCATGGCAGTGATAGTTACGACAGATTAGCCTCCTAGCGAGCACGTCAGCTAGGTATTAGCACTGCATTAGCGGCCACCAGGACGAGGCTGGCTACTGTGGGGCTTATTAGCAGGAGAAATGTGAACTGACTTACTGCCACCTTGGCACGCGTTTCCACAGTCCAACGTCTTGTGGGTTTGTGACTTTTTAGTTCAATCTGCGGAGCAGTATGGAAACATCTGTCCCACAAAGTTTGCTGATCATCTGACAAGAGCAAAAGCCTTCAACACAACACAAGCGGGCATAATAACAACCAACATGAATTCACAGAGAACTGGAGTATGATAACTGGGGGAGGATTGTAGTGAAGGAGAACTTCCGGGTAGGACTGTCTGGTTTAGATGCCACTATTGTCACGACTGCTGTAATATAAAAATAAAACATCAGGTCCCTTATAAAGTGCTGAAGTTAACACATAAAAAACAGTAATGCAAGCGTTGAACACTGAACCCGCTGAGGTCCGGTGAGCTCCGTTTATACCAACACAATTGTTTTGCCATCGTTTGCTAAATTGCTAACGTTAGCTGGTTGGCTAAACTTGAGCTGCGTCGGAGGTAAGCAAGCTCCTTTTTACGGAGAAGGTATATCGCTCCACCTTTAATCAACGTGGGTGTTTCTCAAATGTAAATTTGCCATTCACTGGACCGACAACGCTCACATGCTCTGCCGTTTTCACGTCTCCTCTCTGCTACTCACCGCCCCTCGCCTTGCCCTCCCAACGACACTGGGGCACCATTTAAAATTAAAAATGGAATTAAACTGGCTTTCTACAATTATGAAACGTTTTGCCACGGAACGTAAACAATCAGACCAATCATATGCAACGTTGCCTACGTCAGAAAAAGACAAACCTTTGATGTTTTCAGGTTAATTTCAGTTTATTAGAGTAAAATTTAAAAAAATGCCACAACATAAACATATATTTAGGAGTAATAATAATAACAATAACAGTAATATAGCTACTGTTGTTAGCGGCACACTAACTTTCAAACACACAGCAGATCACCACTTCCTGGGTGACTTCTCACGTGTGACACGACACAACTGCGATTTAACAATCTTTTAGCACAAACTGGACAGAAAAACAATAATTCTCAAAAGCGTTCTTACTCACGTCTGCCGTAAACTGAGCAACAAAAGGGTTTTTCTCCTGTGCGTTCTTTGGTGTCTAATCAAAAATACATTTAAAAAGCAAAACCTCTACCACACTCAAATACAAGTTGTATGTCGGCACTGTTTATTAGCGGCACTTTAGCTTCAAAGCCCTGGCAGATGGCTGTCGCAGCAAGACCAAAGTTAGTTGTATCTACCGTCGCCACAATTTGAGTTGCCCCGGAGCACATCACCTGCCAGAGAGAAGCAAAAAGTGACTTAAATTGTCATTTATGCAGTGGTACCTTGGCATACAAGTCTCTCGGCTGATTTTTTGCTTTGAACTGAGAGCTAAAATTTGGGTTACTGCTATTTAATGGCAGGCATAGCCGAGGACAGCTATTTGGGGGCTTGTGTCGATGTGGCCACGATGTTAGACAAGAATTGGTGTAGATAGCATTAGCAGCGGGCTAGCTGCTCACCGGGAAACATTTTCAACACATCAGCAAAACAGAGTTAGATCATAGCATCTAATTGATCTTATTGATGATGTACCCTTAAAACTACGACGGGAACAACATCAAATTAAGAGAACAAAATGAATACAGAGCCACCATCGACCAGTATGAGCCTGGACTTTGAGCATGACACAAATATGCACATGAGCACTCAAGGTGCGTTCAAGGACCGTCAAACATAGTGAACAATTTGCTGCTCGCATTAAACATGCGAAAACTGTGGGCTTTCTAACTGTAGAGTATTTTTTACTATTCCCAAAATTGATATCGTTGGAGTTGCGTATCGAATCGTTTACCACAAAGAGATTTACATCCCTACTTATCACAGATAAAAGCCTATTTATACATGTGGTTAATTATGAGTTAACTATGGACAAAATGTGATTAATCGTGATTACATTTTTTAATCAGTTGACAGCCCTAGTTTGGTTATCCTGTGTGATTACGCATGTGATCCACCAAAGCGTCGTGCTGAGTGAACGCTTTGGCACAAAAAGAACAGGAAAATGTTTTTTCTTCCGCGTGTGTTCTCGTGTGTTTCACCATGTTTGACTTCTGAGAGAATCTCTCCCCGCAGACTGAACAACTGAAAGGTTTTTCTCCCGTGTGCGTTCGCATGTGTTTCATCATATTTGACTTTTGAGAGAATCGCTCGGCGCAAACGGGACAACCGAAAGGCTTCTCCCCCGTGTGCGTTCGCACATGTTTCACCAAGTTTGACTTTTGAGAGAATCTTTCCCCGCAGACTGAACAGCTGAAAGGTTTTTCCACCGTGTGCGTTCTGAGATGCACGTTCATGTTATTCTTGCAAGAAAAGCTTTTCCCGCAAAATGAGCAACAGAAGGGTTTTTCTCCGGTGTGCGTCCTTATGTGTCTATTCAAGCTGTTCCTCTGAGCAAACGTGTCGCCACACACCGAGCAACTAAAAGGTTTTTCTCCCGTGTGCGTTCTCATGTGTCTGGTCAAAGTGGAACTCTGCACAAATTTGTCACCGCAAACTGAGCATCTGAAAGGTTTTTCTCCAGTGTGCGTTCTCATGTGTGACAGCGCGTGCGTCTGTTGTGAGAATCTTTGACCGCAAACTGAACAACCAAAGGTTTTTTCTCCTGTGTGTGTCCTGATGTGTCGAGTCAGATAGCGCTTTTTAGAAAAGCTTTTATCACAAACTGAGCATGTCAAACCTTTCTTTCCTGTCTTCTTTTTAGAGCATTCCGGGCGTTTGTTGCCAGCGTTAGTCCTCATGTCACCTTCACAGTCTGTATCGCTGCTCGCGGATTCGCGGGTGTCGTCCCCGTCTTCATCGTCAACCTCGTCACTGTCTGATAGCGGAGCTAAGAGCTTGTCTAGTTGTGATCCTCCACGGCGGTCTCTGTCGACTTCTGGAGGCTCCGCCTCTCCGTTCTCCTCACCCGGACTGTGGTGAAACCGTGAGGACTCGGGCGATTTGTCTTCACGGTCTTCGGTCTTCACAGAGACGACGGTCAGTGGCAGCTTGGTGAGATCAGCCTCGTCCGGGCCGAGAAGACACTCTCCTTCCTGAGTGATCCAGAGTTCCTCCTCTTCCTCTTTAACATGGGGGGGCTGGGGATCCTCCTGCGGCTGAGGGGCACATTCTTCTCGGAGACCAATCAGCTGCTGGACACCTGCAGGACAAAAGCAACACAAAACATACAAAATTTCACGTGTTAAATATTGCATACGGTAGTCCATCCAAAACAACATTCAAAGTCGGAAATTTGAAATCATATCAATATTTTATCCTATCACAATTATCAGTGTTAGAGTTAAGTGTTGTTTTAGGACATTGGACCATCATAAAGTGTCATCACACAGCAGTGGTCATAGACCTGCACAAGGGTGGCATGGATCCTTCTCACTCACTGGTTTGGGTCAAATATCCAGTTGTGTTATGATGCTCACTGCCATGCTTACCAATGCATTTTGGGACACTGACGTGGGGGTAAGGGCCTAAGACACAGAGTGAACGGAGGGCTCTTCCATCCGAGAAGACTGCAGGCTGTCACAAAATTCAAAGGAAGGGTGCTCAGAGACATCCTCTCTGCAGTTGATTGTGCTTTGAATGCCTGTACTGAGGCGTAAAGTCAGGCTAGCATGAACAAGTGTTCCCCTCGGCCTCACAATCAGCACTAAGAAGACTGAAGTAATGCATACTACATACTAGGATAAACCCATGCCACCGGATATGCAGTGTGACAAGCGAACGTTTCGGTATCGGTAAGAATCAGCCGTAAATCTTTGGCTCAGGGGCTGGGAACCTTCTTGGCTAGGAGAGCCATGAATGCCACAAATTTTAATATGTATTTCCGTGAGAGCCATATCATATTTTTTAACAGAGAATACAACTAAATTCATGCATTTTAAAGCAAGACCGACAATTCTACAATATAATACGTCTCTGAATTGGATGGGTTAAAATGCATAAGAGAGTTTTATAGTGTGAATCTTATTTTTAACGCTGATTTCTGTCATGTTTTACTTTAAAATGTCAGCGGAAAAAAATGCTATTTGTTTTTGTTATTTTATGACTTTATTCCCACAATATTTTTATTTTATTCCCATAATATTATAACTTTTCCCCCAACCTAATATTCCAAAAATTACAACTTTATTTTGTTTTTTTTCTCTTCTCGTATTTATGACTACATCCTCGTGACATTATAACCGTTTCTGCATTTTCCACAAATTACTTTATTGTTTTGTTTCTCATATTACTACTTTTACATCTGCTTTCTTTGTGCTACTAGAACAGGGGTCACCAACGTGGTGCCCGCGGGCACCGGGTAGCCCCCACAACCACGAGGTGCCCTCAAGCCTGCTTTTCATTCAGGTTTTCAGTTAATAATGTGAGAACAGTAGAAAGAAAAGTATTCTGAAACATAAAATGTGCGTAGTGGATACCAGCATTTTGTGAATGTTTTGGTAAAACAAGCATATTTGCTTTGTTTGGGTTGAAATAAGCTATGAAAATCATTTCTACGAAAATGAGTAGTTCGTGGCCATTTTCATTTTCTAAAAGTAACTCTCGCAATAAAAAACGTTGGTGACCCCTGTACTAGAATGACATATTTTCTTCATAATATTACAATGTTATTCTCGTAAATCTTTTTTTGTTAGATTACAACTTTTTTTCTTTGTATTTTGACTGTAGATTTCTGCTGATGTTTCCATTTTTGCTGTTTTCTTGTTAAATTGTATTTTCAGAAAGTACCCGGACCACACTTTGAACACCCTTGTTGTAACGCAATACATGTAGATGTGCTAAGAAGTTACATATATTTCAAGAAAAACTCAATTATAAATAAATGTTATCATGTTAAGAAACGGCTGCGAGCCAGAGGCGGTCATCAAAAGAGCCACGTCTGGCTCCCCAGCCATACGGTCCCTGCCCTTGATGTAGGAGACCGTGTTCAACCACTGTGTATTGTAATCAATGTTATGTTTAGTAAACATGTAAACATACCTTCGACGAGGAGAAGATTGCGACTCTTGCTAAGAGCTTCCAGTTGTTGCCGTTGCCGCTCGTTCTCCTCTCTTAATCGAGAGAGTTCTTCCTTGTAGGACGCCATCGTTCTTTCAAACAGGCCGAAAATTTCATCGGCAGCCACCATCAGTCGCTGCCTTACAAAGTCTTTTGTACACAGCATTTTTAAGGTTAAGATTAAGATTAAACCCAGTCCACCAGGCGCCTTGACTTTCGTCCTCTGCGGACTTCCGCCTTTTTCGTCATCTATGGCGGCTTTACGGCAGCTAAAGCGTCCATCGCGTCATACCGCCGCCATCTTGCGGCGGTGTCGAAGACGGCTCAAGACTACCCCCAAAGTCGTATTTATTGCAAAGAATGTGTGTGTGGTACGTTGTAAAATAGCTGTCCCTCAATGTATTTGGAATAATACCGTATGTGCAAGTCATTATCTGTTCAGCCTATGGTCAGCAGGTGGCGCATTGTTACGGCCTTCCAAATGGGAGAGGAACTGTGACCAAACCACCGAAGAAGAGTCGTGAACAGAACAGGGAAGGAACGAGATGTGACGCAACAGTTTCCCTGACCTGTTTTTTTTTTTTTACTATGCTAACAGGTCAAATATGAACAGCAAACACATAAACAAGGTTTAGAATACACGTTGACGATGATAAGTGGAGAGAATATGACGTGTTTAGGGTATGTAAAGTCCGTGACAATACATTGACACAACATTGAGACGGAGACAAGTGTGGAAAAAGGTTATAATGTTACCACAATAAAACCAAAAATTACAGGAATAACGTCATAATTACAAGAAAAAAAATTACAAGAGAGGTGAAATATTTGGAGGACAAAAAAAACAACAGCAGAAATGGAAAAAATGCTGTAATTTTACGAGTAGAAAGTCAAAATATCCAGAGAATAAACTGGTATTTGTAAAATAATGTCATTTTTGTAGTACAGAGTTGACTTTTTTATAAAAAGAAAAAGTTTTAATATGAGAAACTGCTGTGAGATAAATAAAGTACAATACAAACAAAACAAAGTTGTAATTTTCGGAACATTAGGGAAAAAGTTATAATATCATGAGAATAAAGTGAAAATATTGTGGGAATAAAGTCAATACAAAATAAAACAGCATTTTTTTCAGACATTTTAAAATAAAACTTGACCGAAATCACAGTTTTAATCCATCCATCCATTTTCTATTGCAATGCTGGTGGCCAGAGCCAATGATCCCCGTGACCTTGTCCGGGTCAGATCAGACACCTGCCATGTCCCAGGAAAGGAATCTGGTCCTGTAGAAATCTGCACTCGCGTTCATTCAGCTTGACACCTGCTGCCTCAGTGACCTTCAGTGCCTTTGCTAAGCAATGGTCATAGATTTCCTCATTTTCTCCATGAATAATCTGAAAATGCCACTGACCTTGTTTATCCGTTTCATAAGGCCCATATTCACAGCTTTATGAAGTCCTAAAAGACAGCTGATTCTTCCTCTCATGGCGTAAACTTCAAATGAATACTGCTTCTCCTTTAACTGTGCTGTAGCCTGAAACAGCCCCATGCAGCTGAAGTGCCCCCCTGGGCTAACAAAGCTGGTGTCAGGCGGATCCAGTTTAATTGTGGGCTCCATTCTTTGAAATGTATTGAAGTTGAAGACTGTGGCGTCCGCACCTGTATCAATTTTAAAACTTATTGGGACGTTTCTCACCTCCAGGTTAACTGTCCAGTCATCCTGACAGCTGGTCTTCCTGCCAGTTCGCCATTGGAAGTATGGCTGCTTCACCTCTGTGATCTCTCTCACTTGTTTTGAGTGACAGACTCACTCCCAGTGTCCTGTTTTTTGACATTTGTTACACTTTCTCTTGCGTGCAGGGCATCTTTTCATATCAACCAGCTCCTGAGGCCGCCAAACTGGACTCCCTCGACGACTTGGTTGTGCCTAGAAATTCGGTCTTTAAAAATTATAAACAAAATCGGTGACAAAGGGCAGCCTTGGTGGAGCCCAACGTTCACCAGGAACAGGCTGGACTTACTGCTGGCGATGCGAACCAGACTCCTGCTCCAGTTGTACACGGTCAAATGCCTTTCCAAAGCACATGTAGAGCTGGTCCAGTGTTCCACCACCGGAGCTTTGCGACTGGGGAGTGTTTTGACTAACCCGAGATACCTCAGCCACGGTGGTGGAACTCTTGAGTTCATGTCCTCAGACTCTGCTTCCTCACTGGAAAGTATGCCAGTGGGACTGAGAAGGGCCTCAAACTATTCCTTCCAACATCTGACTATATCCTCAGTTGAGGTTAGCAAGCTTCCGTCGCCACTGTAAACAGTGTGTACCGGGCACCGCTTCTCCTTTCTGAGGCGTTGGACAGTGTGCAAGAAACTCTTTGAGGCCGACCGAAAGACATGCTCCATGGTCTCACCAAACTTCTCTCACACCCAAGTTTTTACCTCGACTACAGACGAAGCCGCATGCCGCTTAGCCTGCCAGTACCTATCAGCTGCTTCAGGAGCCCCACAAGCCATCCATGCTCGATAGGACTCCTTCTTCAGCTTGATGGCAGCCCTGACCTCTGGTGTCCACCATCGGGTTCGGGGCTTGCTGCCACGATTGGCACGGACTACTTTACGGCCTCAGCTGGGCTCGGTTGCCTCAGCAATGGAGGCGCGGAATACAGCCCACTTGGACTCGATATCCTTGTCCTCTCCAGGGAATGCAGGCGTAGCTCTGCCAGAGGTGAGAGTTGAAGACTCAACAAACAAGAGACTCTGCAAGACGTTCCCAGCACACCCTCACTACAGCTCTGTCTGGCATCCTCCCCCACCATCTAATCCAACTCATCACTAGGCGGTGATCAGTTGTCAGCCCAGCCCCTCTCTTCACCTGCTTGTCCAGAACATACGGACGCAGGTCTGATGATACAACTACAAAGTCGACCATCGACCTGCAGCCTCGGGTGTCCTGGTGTCACTTCTTATACCGTTTAGTTTTTAAAGTAGTGTGTCCATAAAGTCTCTTGATATATAAAAGCAAAGGAATTGTCAGCGTTTATTATAATCATAATAATATAATGAGAAGTCATCCATATTATTCGTATCTGAGGTTGACTCCAACCCTTCTTGACATGCCGTGTCTCCTCTGTGCATTCTCATGTGATTCACCACGTCTGACTTTCTACTAAATCTTTTACCACAACTCTCCAGTGTGTTTTCTCATGTGGTCTGCCATATTTGACTTATCGGAGAACACTTGACTGCAAACTGAGCATCTAAAAGGTTTTTCTCCAGTGTGTGTTCTCATGTGTTGCATTAAAGTAGACTTTTGAGCAAATTTACTCTCACAAAATGAACAATTAAACGGTTTTTCTCCAGTGTGGGTTCTCATGTGTTGCATTAAAGTGGACTTTTGTGCAAATTTACTCTCACAAACCGAACAATTAAAAGGCTTTTTTCCAGTGTGTGTTCTCATGTGTACTGCCATATGTGACTTCTGGGAAAATCCTTGACGACACACTGAGCAACTAAAAGGTTTTTCTCCAGTGTGTGTTCTCATGTGTCGAGTCAAAAGGCTCTTACTAGAAAAGGATTTAGCACAAGTCGAGCAGGTGAAATGTTTTTTACCAGTCTTCTTCTTAGAGCATTCAGAGCGTTTGCTGTCGGTGGGAGTCCTCATATCACCTTCACAGTCTGTATCGCTGCTCAAAGCGTCTTGGGTGTGGCCCCTGTCTTTATCCTCATGACAGTGTGACATTACGTCATCACTGTCTGATAGCGGAGCTAAGAGGCTGTCTGCTTGTGATCCACCACAGTGGTCTCCATCAGCTTCTGTTGTCAAGTGATGTCGTGAGCTGCTGCTGCTTGGAGGCTCCGCCCGTTTGTTCTCCTCATCTGGACTGTGATGAAGCTGTGAGGACTCAGGTGGTTTTTCTTCATGGTCTTCAGTCTTCACAGAGACACCAGTCAGTGGCAACATAGTGAGACCAACCTCGTCCGGCCTTAGAAGCCAATTTCCCCCCTGAGTGGTCCAGAGTTCCTCCTCTTCCTTTTTAACGTGGGGGCGCTGGGGGTCCTCCTGCTTCAAAGCGGAGATGCACCCCTGCAGCTGAGGGGCACGTTCTTTTTGAAGACCAATCAGCTGCTGTACGTCTGCAGAAACAACACAAACACACTTTAACTTGTCAAAATAGGTAATTAAAAGAAATCAATAAGGCGTGATTTAATTTTTTTTCATGGGGTTCAGAATTCCTGGCTGCACCCCTGCTGTTGGCTATATGACATGAAAAAAGGAAGCATAAAATCACCTTCATTTACCAGGGTATTTTTTAAGTGCAAACTTATAAACTGGAAAGTTGCAACTTGAAGTGCAAACAAAGCTCTCATGTCTCAAAGGTGCAATTTTGAATTTGGAGAGGAATTCCATGTGAAAGCATTCAAGTTTCATAATCGGTTATGACGAATGTGCCTGTAGTTGTTATCAAAAGAGAAAAAAAGACAAATATTTGCGTAATTCTTCAATTAATTATCAGACTTTTCTTGTTCCATTGTGACTTTTTGCTTGATTGTTTTGGGAATATCTTATTTCTCCAAATTGCAGACTACAATGTTCCACTGACCCATAAAAAATGACCCGCGGTCCACAAATGGCCCCCGGTTCGCATTTGGGACATCCCTGGTTTACATATTTCACCCGGAAGGTGAAGGCTCGTATGACGTAAATACAATGTAATCGTAAAAGTAATTAAATAAATGACAGGTTGGGCATTATGTGTAATAGACTTGACAAAGCAGACGACGTCCCATCACATGACCACCTACTCGCTTTCCTATTGGTTGTGAAATCAACATTGCGACCGTCCACTTGAGCCTACGTCACGATTAAAGACATTTTTGGACATTTTCACCCATACAAACCGCTTACGAGAAAATTATAGCTAAATAAGAGAAGGACAGAGAAAATACCTTCAATGTGGAGCACAGTTTGAGTCTTGCTCACAGCTTCCAGTTGTTGTCGATGGCGCTCGTTCTCCTCTCTCGTTCGAGAAAGTTCCTCCTCGTAAGACGCTATCGTGCTTTCAAACAGCGCCAATATTTCATCAGCCGCCGCCATGAGTCGCTCCTTCACCAACTCTTTCAACATTTTCAATGTTTTTAACTCGAAGGCACGTCGTCGCCTTCGCCCCTTTGTCTCGCGCCTGCCTTGAAACGTTGCCAACTTCCGCCTTTCGCTTATCTTCTTCTTCTGGTTGAATGGTGGGTTGTAACCGTGTCTTCAAAGGTGCATACCGCCACCTACTGTACCGGAGTATGCAACACGGGCCATGTAACTTACTTTATATTAATTCAGATAATGAAAAAAACTCTATATTGTATTATATAATTCTGTGTCCTTCAAATACTCTATCACTGGCCTCGGTGTATGTCCAACTGTTCCTAAAATACCCTCAGTGCTCCATTTCTTTCCTATCTTTGCAATCCTTTCCCTTAGCTTTACATGCTCTTCCCTATATTTCTTGCAATGTAATATGTGTTACACATTCTCTATAATTTTACACGCCGCACATACTTCCCATTTACATTTACCTAGCAAAAACATTGTTTTATTTAACCCAGTGTGATCGAACCGTAGCGCGGGTAGTGGGGGACAGCATCCTTCCACCTGAACAGAATTGACCATCTGGCCCAGAGAGAAGCGACGGACAAACTCCGTCGCCTTGTGGGGGTCAAGCGCAAGTCAGTTTCGCCTGTGGTGCCAAACAGCGAGATTAAAATGTGGGTTGCAAATCTAGATCGGCAATCAGGGAAATCCCTCCAATACTTCTCCAAACGAGGACACAACCAAAACATGTGAATAAGTGTCGCATCATCCCTCGTACATTTGTCACAGCGGGGTTCCACGTCTGGGTATATGCGGGCTGGTTTGGTTTTAGACGTGTGAGAGGCTGAGTTGATCGTTTTACTGTAAAGGTTGTATGCCACATGTCCCCCCGTCAGTGGTACATTCAATCCTTGCTCCCGTGATATTTTGATGTTACCGAGACAGGTCTGTCTCATGCCCAGCAGTTTACTATAAATGGTTGAGATCAACCCCTACGTGATGGTTGCAAGTCAAGAAGTGCATACACAATGCACAATCCTTTTATGACTCTGTGGTGGCCTCAGCCATCTTCTACGCTGTGGGCTGCTGGAGAGGGGGCAGCACGGACAGGGACAGGAGCAGGATCAATAGGCTGATCAGGAGAGCGAGCTCTGTCCTGGACGGTCCTCTGGACTCCGTGGAGGAAGTGGGGGAGAGAAGGATGTTGGCTAAGCTGACATCCATCATGGACAACACCTCTCACCCGCTACATGACACTGTGGGTTCCCTTAGCAGCTCCTTCAGCAGCAGACTGTTACACCCACGGTGTAAGAAGGAGAGGTTCCGCAGGTCCTTCATACCGACCGCTGTCAGGCTCTACAACACCTGCACCACCTGAACCATGTTGTAGTCACGATGCTTTATTTTACTTGTCTTGCTTGCTGCTGTAACAAGTCAATTTCCCCGCTGTGGGATAAATAATGTACATACAATACAATACAATACAATACAATGCTCATATCAGGGGTCTCAGGGACCTTTGGTAACTGACCACGGATAAAGTGTCTAACCTAGAAATACCTAAATGATGGGACTTCAAAAGATTATACTTTTCTGTTACAAACGGCTATTCCATGTGCTGCAGACGCCAAGCCTCGTTCTGTGCTGCCTACACCAGTTATGCTATCTTGCAGTTGGCCTTCCAGACTGCCATGCAGTCCCGCTACTTACAGTATAGTTTTGCTGCACGAAGCGAGAAGTTTTCAGCTGTCTCCGACTCCATCTACACCCATGTGGGGTAGTCAGGATGATGCTGATAATAAATTCAAAATGTAACCCATCTGTAGGAGCCTAAATACTCTAAGTTGATTGATATCAGGATAAAAGGTGATTTAGGTTTATTCAGCTAAAAACTGGCTACTTACATTGTTTCCAAGTGTAATGTTGATAGTTCATATCTACAGTAAGTTAAAAGTTAATTCATTGTACTTTGTGTGTGGATAGTTTAAGGTGTACTATTTCATATAGCATTCTAATATTGAAGAAATGTTTTGACTTTCCTATGTAAGGTATGTACATCTTTAATTGCTTTGACCCGGAAGTATCTATCGGGTGATGTAACCTGGAAGTGCATCATTAGGAACAGTGGAGCAAAGCCACACAGTTTTTTTACCTCTCTCGCTACCATTCTCTTTTTTCGTCTTTACATACTCACGTTTTGTATTTTTGTCATGATAAGAATGTTGTTTGTTTTGAAAGTAAAGTGAACCCAAGGAAGAGGAGCATTCTGGAGTGTTTTTGCATGCAACCAGAGGAGCACGAGGGAAGAATTGGGAGCGTCAAGCTCAGGCTTCACAACTAGGAACCTACACCATCCAATACTGGCTGCCCAATAAAAACACGGAAAATTAGGCAGCGCCATCCCTCCCTCTTGTTTAGGTTTTTGCAGATGGATTTTATTCGACTTGGGTCGTTTATCCTTCCATATATAGGAAGCTATAAAAGAGTCTAGAGTATCGAAAAGAGACTTTGGGATGAAGATTGGATGGATTGAAAGAAATACCAAAATTTGGGAAGAACGATCATTTTAATGGAATTGATTCAACCGATAGTGGAAAGGGGTGACCACTGTGTCAAAGAAGTACATTTGTTTTACACAATCTTAGGGCCTCTAATGTACTACAAACTGAGCATCTAAAAGGTTTTTCTCCAGTGTGGGTTCTCATGTGATTTGCCACGTTTGCCTTGATACTAAATCTTTTACCACAAACTGAACAGCTAAAGGGTTTTTCTCCAGTGTGTGTTCTCATGTGTCGACTCAAATAGCCTTTACAAGATAAATATTTCGTACAAATTGAGCAGGTGACATTTTTTTTTTACCAGTCTTCTTTTTAGAGCATTCAGACTGTTTGTTGTCAGTGTGAGTCCTCATATCACCTTCACAATCTGTACCAATGCTCAGATTCTTGGAGAGGAGAGTGTGACGTTGTGTGGTCACTATCTGATGGACATAAGAGGTTGTCTGCTTGTGATCCTCCACGGTGGTCTCCTTCAGCTTCTGTTGTCATGTGCTGAGCTGCTGCTACTTGGAGGCTCCGCCCCTCGGTTTTCCTCACTCGGACTGTGATGAAGCTGTGAGGACTCAGGTGGTTTGTCTTCATGGTCTTCAGTCTTCACAGAGACACCAGTCAGTGGCAACGTAGTGAGACCAGCCTCCTCCGGCCCAAGAAGACACTCTCCCGCCTGAGTGGTCCAGAGTTCCTCCTCTTCCTCTTTAACGTGGAGGGGCTGGGGATCCTCCTGCTTCAATGTGGAGATCCATCTCTGCGGCTGAGGGGCATGTTCCTCTTGAAAACCAATCAGCTGCTGTAGGTCTGCAGGACACAAACAACACAAACACACTTTAGCTTGTGATGTTTCTCCAGGACGTCTACACTTTTCACGTGTACTCAGTCACTCAGACATGTCAAGTAGGGATGTCCCGATCCACATTTATTGGCTTCCAATCTGATTCGATTTATTTTAGATGGTCTTGCTGATCCAATCCAATCCGGAACGATTATTTTTTTGTCTGTTGTTTTAATAATAATAGGCTTTTGTTACAAACATGAATTTGTAGAATTGAATATGTTTATGAAAATAGCTCTTCAAAGCATTAAAAATAATGCAACACAGATCGGACACTGATCAGTACAATTACATCATCGCACTATAAATACACCGTTTACAGCCCTAGCTGTCGCCAAGAAAACAGGCCTCTTAAACTGGAAAACAAGAAATGAGCTGACCATAACACATTGGAAGAATGTTAACACATCAACTTTCAACAGGAAAAATGTCTACAAAAATCTACATCTTCAAATGCCTGATCTCAATTCCACAGAATTTGCAGATTTTTTTCACATTTTGTTTTGTGTTTTCAATCCATTTTTATTGATTAATTCCTTCCTATTCACTACTGCTATTACCACCATCACTGGTGTTGTAATACTTAAGTATAGTGAAGGATAATATTGTTTTATTAACTTGTTAGCTGAGTGAGTAAATATTTATCACAAGTAGATTTTAGAATAACTGTTGGCATTGATGTTTGATTGAATTATTAACTGAGTGCCTTCATATAAGTACAGTATAAATATAACTTTTATGATTAACCGAGTGAATGATTACAAGTAGTTTGTAGAAATAATGCTTTATTAAACAATTAGCGGAGGAGATGAACTGTTTAAGTATGTCAAAGGTTAAACAGAAACATTGGGTGCTCACACATAGTGTACAATCAGCCAGACAAGGGCAAGAGTTTAAGAGACAGACTGGGAAAGTATGTGCTGTTTGTGCAACAAAAGCGTCAACAACTCAGCGAAGGTTCAGACTGTCACTGCTGGTGCTACTTTGTGCCCTATAGCTGATGCAATGTGAATTACTCCTGTGTGGGATCAATAGCGTTCTTATCGTTGCCATCAAATAATTAAATGCATCGTATTTGGTGCCTAACTGTTTCCCAAGTATATTAGTGCGTTTGTGAATGTATAAACGTGAGGCAATAACTTCAATTTCTTTGTAGAAAGACGCTTTATGGAAGTAAGTACATTTACTTGAATTCATGTCAAATGCAGCCTTGACACATCCAATATGGCGGCGACGTTGACGTATCGCAGCTGTGGCCAAAGCCACTCGATGCGGGGTCTATCTATGTCTATGTTTTCACCCAAAAATTGCGCTTACTAGTAAATTACAGCTAAATAAAGAGAAAGAAAGAAAAAAATACCTTGAATGTGGAGCACAAATGGAGTCTTCTTAACAGCTTCTAGTTGTTGTCGAAGTCGCTCGTTCTCCTCTCTGGTTCGATTAAGTTTCTCCTCGTGCGACGCTATCGTTCTTTCAAACAGCGCCAATATTTCACCGACTCTTTCAACATGTTCAGTGTTTTTAACTCGATTACACGCCTTCGCCTTCGTGGCCAATTTGTGCCTTTTTTCTTCGGCTCTTCTTCTTCTTCTTTTAGTTTAATGGCGGGTTGCAACCATGACTTGAAAAGGTGCATACCGCCACCTACTGTACCGGAGTATGTAACATGGGCCATATACAGTATCTTACTTTTTGCTATCTTAGATAGTGAGGAGACTACTTATACTACTACTAATAATAATCCTAATAATAATACTTATACTAAAATATTCTAATACTTATCTATATTCTATTATATAATCCTGTGTCCTTCACATATTCTATCACTGCCCTCTGTATATCTCTTACCCCCTCCCCACCTGTTCCTAAGATACCCTCAATGCTCCATTCCCTTCCTATCTTCTTAATTCTTTTCCTTAACGTTACACGTTCTTCCCTATATCTCTTGCAGTGTAGTAATATGTGTTCTACGTTCTCTATACTTTTGCACTTCATACATACTTTTGATTTACATTTCCCTATCAAAAACATCTTGTCATTTAACCCGGTGTGATTGAGCCTCATCCCAGTTAACACTACTTCCTCTTTTCTGTTTTTTCTCTTCACCCCTTGTGCACTGATAGATTTTTGTACTTTATAATACTTTCTCCCGCTACTACCCTCATCCCACCTATTTTGCCATTTCTCCATCATTTGTTTTTGATTATTGCCTTTACTTCGCCTTTACCAGCAGGTATATCTATCATTTCATTCCTTCTAATCCCCATTTTAGCCATTTTATCTGCCACATCATTCCCCTCCACCCCTACATGTGCAGGTACCCAGCAGGATCTTATGTCTATTTTTAACATGTGTAGTTGGAATAGGTTTTGATGTATTTCTAATAATAAATCCTCTCCACTTGATTCCATATTTTTAATACTATATAATGCTGCCAGAGAGTCCACACAACATACCACTCTATCTGCTTTTATTTCCTCTATCCATTGCAAGCCTATAATAATTGCCATCATTTCTGCTGTATAAACCGAGAGCTGGTCAGGTAATCTTTTAATGATGCTATAATTCATTGTTGGTACATAGATTCCAATCCCCACCTTCCCTTCTTCACTTTTTCATCCATCTGTATACATATCTTAGTAACCATAATATTTCTTTTTAATATATTGACTTGCCTTATGTCCTTTTTCATTATCTTTCCATTTATTTTTTAACTCTGTTATATGTATATCTACTTCAGGTTTAGGAAATAGCCAGATAGGAATATTGCTTATGGGTGTATAATTATTAATATGTATATTTTTTATGTTATATTTATCTATTTTATCTTTAATTACCCACCCAAAGCTATTACTTTTCGTTGTATTATAATACGTCACTTCCGCCTTTAGCACATTTTTACTACAGCACTTCTGCGACGTCATGTGCAGTGGTAGTTATATATTTTTTTAAATGTATGAACATAAATGGCCAATAACCATACTTAATATATGTAATATGTTGGGGGGTTATTATATTAGTGACTCGTATTGAAAGACTTCGTTAGCATGCGGATGTTTGTATCGTCTTATTCAGGGGTGTCAAACTCGTGCCATGGAGGGCCGAGACACTGCAGGTTTTCTTTCTAGCCAGTCACTAAAGCAGGTGATTTTAATGATCAACACTAGTGATGGGTAGATGAGGTAGATGAGGCATCACGTATCGTTTCGGCGCAGTGACACACTGTATTGACACCGTATTGACACTGTGTTGCTGAATACTGACACCTGGTGGACTTTAAAAATCTCTGCAGGAAACATAGTTGACAGACTCAACTGACACTGATATGATGACGTATTGCATCCCATACCGTCATTTACGTATTTGCATTCACATGTTCTTGTTCCATACTATATGTTATTTAATTAAAAATCCTCTTTGATATTTGAGACACAGTTGATCAATTAAGTGAACATCTGTCATAATGTCAACGCCTCAGTGAAGGTGCTGTGAATGACGATGACAATGGACTCATTGTTGAAAGATTTTTATTAAAACATGAGTTTCTCCAGTGTTTTGTAATTCAGTCTATTTAGTTTCTTTGACGCAGTTTCTCCTGCTTTGGAGAATATGCGTTCGCAAGGCACAGAAGATGCTGGTGTGCACAAATACGACATTTCACCTGCAAAAAAATAATATGAATAATAAACTAAGAGTTATTTTGAAAAGAATTTCACTAGAACAGAATATTTGGAAAATATGACAAGAAGTGGGTAAAATGAGGAGATCGATATAAATACCTTATTTTCCGGCAGAAGGTCAAATGATCCCACGCGGCAGAAAATGTACGTTTTCCATGGAGGTCCTCCATCTTTGACCGCAATATTCGCCAAGCAATGAACGCGTCAATAACTCGATGCTCGTTTTGCTCTTCCATCCTATTGACAGATGCGCTTCCTTATAAACACAGTTTGGCGCTCGACTGCCGGGTCGACACAGTTTCGGCATTGGTCACGTGACTATCTTAAAGCGGTACGCGCACCGACACGGGGTTTGCCCTGGGAGCTCCGCGCACGCATCGGCGCATCTGTGTCGCTGGACCCATCACTAATCAACACCTTCAGTTTGAGGAAAGGAGCTCATCAATTCAATCACCTGCTGCAGAAACTGGTTGGAGAGAAAACCTGCAGCGTCTCGGCCCTCCAGGGCACGAGTTTGACACATGTGGTCTTATTGTAGCCGGGCTGCCAGTGGATCCGCATGTCCCGACTACACTGCGTTGTGTTCTGGTGCACGATGGAGGGACACAGAGATGGCTTTGGAACAACAGGCCTGTCAGCCAGCACAAAAATGGACTCAAAATGTAAAGAAAGTAAAGTAAATAACAGAGGTCATGAAATGAATACAATACATAATAATAATGTAATTCCATTAACTTAAATGCACATAACTGAAGCACAAGAAATGGAATAAAAGAAATAAATCATTCAAAGTCAAACAATATACCTGCAGTGTGGTGGAATATATGACGTGGACATGCGCGTGAGCTCCTCAATAACAACAGGCCTGTACAGGAATAAGGCACATTCAGCACAATGCACGATAGCACGCTCACACACCCCAATAGGAGAGGAAACGTGGCTTGTACGCACTGTAAACCCGAATGCTCAACTTAATTAAAAAATGATTGGTGTATAATGCTACTTAATTACATTTTTAGATTTTTTAATGCATATGTCCAATGTTTTTTTACTTTAAATTATTCATTTTAATTATTAATTACATACAATTTTAATGAAGCAGAACTTATAGTTTATACTTTTCTTTAGTATTATTTTTCATTTACAATTACTTAATATTTTCAACAATCCATCTGGACAACAATCAGAATTAACAATTGCATACAACAATTTTTCCACTATTTTATTAAGACTACATGATTAATTTGCAATATCAGTACACTTTAAAGATGGGGGGTTATTATTATAATGATCTGTACATATTTATGCACTTTAAAAGTAATGTCTTAAAACGTAATATGATTCCTTTTCATGAATTCATTTTACAAGTGCAAAGGAAGGTATGTAAGTTTTTTCTCTGAATGTACCAGGATAATCCCGTGCCCCTGCCTGTTTGTTTTTTTTTGTTTGTTTTTTTTGTGCCCCTGCCTGTTCTCCCTGTAATATGCCCAAAGATGACATCATACGGTGCGCATGAAGCCTCGAGAAATGAACCTTTTTGTGAACCAGTTGGATGGAAAGATTCTAGGTCACCCCCTTGTCCTCGCTACTCAGTCTGTTCCGGACATCTCGCCCTCCACCTGTCTGGTTTCAAATCTCCACGCATGCGCATTGTGTGCTCTTGCACTTCCTCGGCTTCACCATCGGCGCGGCCGAGGCGAACCGGCATCCAAAGATTGAATCAGGTAACATCTTCAAAATGCACACACTTTCCGAGCAGTTTCAAGTTTCGCTATGAGTGTTAGAAGCAAGTCTTTATTAGAAGCACGTCGCTTTTCTCTCATTGATATTTCAAAAGCAGAGTTTGATTTACTACCTGCTTTGATTAGCTCAGTCCTCATGCTAGCTAACTTTTCTTCTTACCGCCGTTGCAAATGTTATGTTGTCGTATTTATATTTTGCAACAATATAACACATTTAGAGGACATTTAAGTAAGTCCACAGTGCATGTCCCCGACCACGCTAAAGTTAGTGCGTTCGGACCATCGCGGACATGCTAATATGCTAGCAAGATGGCACACATGCTACTCCACAGCCCTCAGAGCAGCACAACAGCATTAAGAGGGTCACATTCTCACAACCTTTCACATAATTGCGCAGGTTGTATTTCTGTCTGTGCAGGTGTTTGTGGGCAAACCAGACTTAAGACTTTTGGGTAAATGTAAGTATAAATACATATCTAAAATTGGCTCTAAAATTAATGCAAAGGACTTTTGCCCTTCAAAGACAAAACATTGTGGTTCTGAAGCACCTGTGAAGAACTCGCTGGAGCTTTGGTCTGCACTTCAGTTGCCATCTGAGGTCATCCAGGTGGGAACATTTTATTTTGTTAGTACTGGAATTATGACAAACATGTTTTTATTGCAGGTATATGCTGAACTTCAGCAGGTAACCAATAAACATCTGCCAAATTCCTTCTATGCTGAGCTCAACATGCACACCCCCCGTATGATGACGCCGTTCAGACAAAAGTCCTCCCAAACCAGCAAGACAGCTGGTGTCTTGGCTGCCGTTTTCAAAGTTCCTGATGAACAGGTGTGTACTACTAAGCTCAGTGATGTTGGCCACAGTATGTCTTCTAACTTCATATGTGAAGGCTTCATATTGTCAACAGACAATATGATTAGACATGTTGTACTTGACCTTGACATGTTTCATGTTTGTTTGCCTCGGTGGGACTCGATGCTAACAGACCCTGTCTAGAGCAGCTGCACCCTGCCTGGCCTGCCGTTTAGAAGCTTCGGCTGGAAGATTCAGCTTTGATCTCAGGATTCAGCAGAGGTTCAACTGCAGGGCTCAGATGCATAAGGATGGTGCGGGTTAGTCGTGCTTTTGGCCAAGAGGCTGCTGAGCTGTGATCCACGGCTACCGTCAGCACAGCCCAGGGCTGCTACGCCCCCACAAAGGTACAGTTGTTTTCTAGAGCTTCGGGGGGCTCCGCAGGATTCAGCCAAGGGTGAACAGATGCACGGGGATATTGCAGGTTTACTGAAATTAGCCCCAGACGCTAACTTGCCAAGTCTGGGTTAATACGTGTAAAAGTGTAGCGGCTCTGCGAGGGTGTGGCCCGTCTTCAGGTGGTACTGCGCGTGGCCTGAGCTGCACTAAGGACGGCTACGGATCACAGCTCTGCAGCGTCTAGTCCGTAGCTCTGCTAACCTGCACTGTCCTTGTGCATCTGAGCCCTGCCGTTCATCCTCAGCTGAATCCTAAGATTAAAGCTCAGTTCTCCAGCCGAAGATGCCAAACGGCAGACCAGTGCAGCTGCTCTTATCGAGGTCTGTTAGCACCGAGTCCCACAAGCCTTGGAGGAGCTGCTTAGAAACAATGTTGGGAATAACATTTTCAAGCAGGCCCTTTCTCATGAAATAGATATGTTACATTAGAGTGATAAAGTTGTTGTCTGAAATCAACTTCAAACAGAATTTAATTTCACAATAACTAATATTTACACATGAAAGTAATCCTTGCCTAATCTTACAAATTGTACTGCTAAACGGGACCGACCTTTTCAAACAGCAACTAGATTTGTATCCATATTTTTTGTATTTTTTAATTTTGTTTTGTGTGTTTGTAAAATGTTTTGTGTGCCTGTAAATGTTTAGTTTTGCTGCTCTTTTCTCATTTTGTTCGCTCATCTCTTGCGCTCTTCTTTTTCCCCTTTCGCTGTTTCTCACTTTTGTCTTTTTTTTTTTTTTTTACCCAGATCCAACATGTCTACACCCGACACACAACTGTGTTCTATACCCTACCCGCTAACCGCTAACCTGCGTGAACAAACATCAGGGTTTTTCATCAGCTGCCATGTAAGTCTGCACAGCACACAATGCACTTAAAGCTGAAACTGAAAAAGGCTACTGCAGTTTTCAGTCTGAGTTTCTTAAAATATCCATGTTGATTGTCACAGGAGGATGCGAAGGGGCCTGATGTGTTTACTACGCCTGTGAGTTGCGGAGAAGGTCGTCCAGTGAACTACGGAAACAAGGTCTACGTGGTCTTGGAGGGTCAAGAGATCGTAACATTGGGAAACTTTGGAGAAGCCTTCCTGGTCATGTTTGGACAAAGAAAAAACTGTTTGCAAAAAAGAACTGTTTGTGGAAAAAGAACTGTTTAAAAAAAAAAAAAAAAAGTAAATTGTTGCAAACTTTATTGAAATAAAACTGAAGTTTAGTCTTTTCCACTCAAGGGTACATTACAATCTTCTGGTGGGATGCACTTAAAGTGCTTAGGAAAACATTTGAAGAATAAATATATCATTCATTAACATTTTTATGTTAACGGTTGCCTAACCTTTTAAGTTTATATTCTTTAATTTTTTTTATTACTGTTAAATGTGAAAAGTATGCCAATCGTACATGAAATCTTTAATAACAAAATAATAAATTTAATTTGGACAATTTTTTTTTATCTTTCTGAAACTATATTTTTCAGTTAATTCACACCGAAGTAAATAAAAAAAACAATGTACTACTTAATATTTTTAGTATCTACAGAAATAAAAAAAATTAAGATGTTAAACTTGAAAAAATTGGGCAGCCGTTTACATAAAAATGTTTAATTACTGCTAACTAATCCGGGTTTACAGCGCGGAGTTTTGTATGCTCGCCGAGAGCTGCATGCAGGTCGCGGGAGCGCGCACGCTCAGCTGAAAACTAAACCATGTGACGCCGTGCTATTCTTACGGCACAGTACTTCATGATAACGAGGCGATGGTATTTTGTCAGCTTTATGGGTAACTATACAGCACCCAAAGCACACGGCATATGAAAGCTTGAATTTCTTGGCTTTATGTCATATAGTTATATGTTCGATATGTCGAAGCATTTGATTCAAGCATAGCCAGAAACGCGGTGAGAGGAGCAAGGTAGACATTCACAATGGAGCTGTGGCACTTTGTTACAGACTGTGTTGGCCAACATGCTAACCACGAGACGACCGTGCAGCCCAGATATGTACCAAGCTCATTCATTTATAGAAAAGAGGGGCATGCAATATTCGGTAGGGAGAATTTTGGACCTGCCGAGATTGGCATGCACCCCTCCTTGCTCAAAGATGACTCTACATGTATGTAATTCACACGATGTGCTTCAAAGACACCCACCTCTCACGTGGTTGGCATCATTTCACCTCAAAATGTCCCAAACAAGAAATAGGGGTGCATGCGAATCTCGGCAGGGCGGATTTTGGACCTGCCGAAAATTGCATGCACCCCTCCATGGTCAAAGATGGCTCCTACACGTGTGTAATACACATGATGTCCTTCAAAGACACCCACCTCCCACGTGGACTGCATCATTTCATCTAAAATGTCCCAGTGAGGAATTAGGGGTGCATGCAATTTTCGGCAAGGCGGATTTTGGACCTGCCGAGAAATGTATGCACCCCCTATTTCTTGTTTGGGACATTTTTTGATGAAATGACACAAACCACGTGAGAGGTGGGTGTCTTTGGAGCACATCATGTGAATTACACACATGCACATACACCACTATCTCCTTTGTGCTTCTTAACCTTCTCATTCAGGTACCATCTGTCTCCGGGTACGCTAGCAACCATGGCGGGTGTGGTGGATAGACCACATGAGGACTACATGCAAGGTTTGCAATACCACATTTCTCTACGTTTTCCTGCACACTTCTACCTACGACAGAGTATTAGGGCCACATAGGAAAAGAAAATAATCAGCGATTTTAGGAATAAAGTCAAAAAGTCATCAACTCAAAAAATAGTCTTTTCATAGACACCATTTCTTGCTGCTCAAACATCTCATTATATTCATAACTTTTTACACTTACTCTTTATCCAATATGTATTTGCCATGTGAGTTTAGAGTCAAACCACATTCACACAAAGAGTACATTTGAAATACAGGAAGTGAACAAATGTATGGCAATTGATGTTAAAAGGATGGGGGGTAGGACTAGATAAGCTTTGCTTCTAACGACTCCGTTTTGGACGTGTGGAATCATTCTTTCCATAATTTTCCCCAGATGAGAAGTTAAGGCAATTGGCCTGTAATATGTTGCTGCAGGTCCCCCGGTGCCCACTCCCGACCACCACACACATGAGACAAAAAAAATCCAATAAGGTCAGCAGGTCAGAAAAATCCAAAAGCTTTTATTGCTGAGAAAAAAACTCTTCAGGTGGTACATCACTTATTTAGTTTTTAAAATACAGTGTGTACATAAAGTCTCTTTATACACAATAGATAATGAATTATTATAATCCTAATTCTATAATGAGGAGTCATCCATCTTAATCATATCTGAGGTTGACTCCAACCCTTCTTGACATGCTTTTCCTCCACTGTGCATTCTCATGTGATTTACCAAGTTTGACTTTCTACTAAATCTTTTACCACAAACTGAACAGCTAAAGGGTTTTTCTCCATTGTGAGTTCTCATGTGATGGTTTAATGTGCACCTCTGAGCAAATCTACTGTCACAAACCAGACAAATAAAAGGTTTTTCTCCAGTGTGGGTTCTCATGTGTGCTGCCATAGTTGACTTGAGAGAGAATCTTTCTTCACAAATTGCGCAACTGAAGGGTTTTTCTCCAGTGTGAGTTCTCATGTGTGTTGCCATATTTGACTTATAGGAGAATCCTTGACTACAAACTGAGCATCTAAAAGGTTTTTCTCCAGTGTGTGTTCTCAGGTGTGCTGTCATACTTGACTTATGGGAGAATCCTTGACTACAAACTGAGCAACTAAAAGGTTTTTCTGCAGTGTGCGTTCTCATGTGCTGCTTTAAAGTGCACCTCTGAGCAAATTTACTGTCACAAACCGAACAAATAAAAGGTTTTTCTCCAGTGTGGGTTCTCATGTGTGCTGCCATAGTTGACTTGAGAGAGAATCTTTCTTCACAAATTGCGCAACTGAAGGGTTTTTCTCCAGTGTGAGTTCTCATGTGTTTTGCCATATTTGACTTATAGGAGAATCCTTGACTACAAACTGAGCATCTAAAAGGGTTTTCTCCAGTGTGGGTTCTCATGTGTCCTGCCATATGTGACCTTCGAGAGAATCGTCGGGCACAAATTGTGCAACTGAAGGGTTTTTCTCCAGTGTGGGTTCTCATGTGTCGAGTCAAAAGGCACTTAAAAGAAAACGATTTAGCACAAATTGAGCAGGTGAAACGTTTTTTACCAGTCTTCTTTTTAGAGCATTCAGAGTGTTTGTTGTCAGTGTGAGTCCTCATATCACCTTCACAGTCTGTACCGCTGCTCAGAGATTCTTGGGTGTGGTCGCTGTCTTCATCCTCAGGAGAGTGTGACGTTGTGTGGTCACTATCTGATGGAGCTAAGAGACTGTCTGCTTGTGATCCTCCACAGTGGTCTCCTTCAGCTTCTGTTGTCATGTGCTGTGATGAGCTGCTGCTGCTGCTGCTTGGAGGCTCCGCCCCTTTGTTCTCCTCACTCCGACTGCGATGAAGCTGTGAGGACTCAGGTGGTTTGTCTTCATGGTCTTCAGTCTTCACAGAGACACCAGTCAGTGGCAACGTGGTGAAATCAGCCTCGTCCGGCCCTAGAAGACACTCTCCCTTCTCAGTGGTCCACAGTTCCTCCTCTTCCTCTTTAACGTGGAGGGGCTGTGGCTCCTCCTCTTCCTCTTTAATGTGGGGGGGCTGGGGATCCTCCTGCTTCAATGTGGAGATCCACCCCTGCGGCTGAGGGGTACGTTCTTCTTGAAGACCGATCAGCTGCTTTATGTCTGCAGGACACAAACAACACAAACACACTTTAACTTGTGATGTTTCTCCAGGACGTCTGCACTTTTCACGTGTACTCAGTCACTCAGACATGTCAAGTATTACATCGTCCAAGGATGGGAAACTTCTGTGATGACTCGGGCAGGGGATCATAGCTCATCTCCTAAATCAATTCCATTTTGATTCATCAGCTTCTAAATCAATTAATCACAATTCTATTAAATGTGATTTGATTTGCTGAAAAATATTGAAAAGTAGGGATTCTTCCATCAGGGTTTTATGCTGCTGATTCCGATACCGATCATCCATAAGTGAAATCATCATCTATTCCGATGAATTCAATTATTTTTCGGGTTATTAGCTTTGCTTTCTGACTGTCACGCACATACAGGTGAGTGTTGTCCAGTGTTTTGGCTGCGTTAACTGCCGTTTGATTGATGATCACACTGTGAGCCTCCAAAGCTCACCATATTCTATCACGTGTTTGTTCTTCAAATGTCATATTCAACGAAATCTTTTTAACTTCCTACCCCTGCAGTGTGAAGGAAAGTCAGAGAAGGACGCTACCCAAGACACTACACTGCACACAGGGATCGCTGCAGGCTGCAGGGTTTCCGCTACATGTACTGGATCAAAGATCAAAGATGGCGCCCTCCGTGGCAGACGTCTCTGTGACACTCTCCTGTTTTTTTTCTATTTTTTGCTATTTTTTTTGTTGTTTTTGGACATTCAACACACTCACGCAGTACATTACAACAGAGAGACACTTTTGAACATCGGCAGGGTTTACCATGAACTTTCATTTAGCCTCTCAGACTTTGCCTTTCCTCTTCGCCGGGAGAACACAGCAGCCTGCGGGCCTGGTGAGCTCCGGCGAGCAAAGCATCCGAGGCATAAACAAGGCAAGCCGGCCGGCCTGCATGCTAGGCTAAAATCTAGAGCGACTAGGCCACCGCTACCAAGCCTGCTGCTAGCCAACATCGGCTCCCTCGAAAACAAGATGGACGAACTAGGAGCAAGGATTACAGCTCATCGTGAGATCAGGGAATGCTGTGTGCTCACCTTCACAGAAACCTGGCTGACGGAGGATATACCGGACTCGGCGATCCAGTTGGAATCATTTGCTGCTTACCGGGGAGATCGGACTTTTGTGTCTGGTAAACACAGAGGTGGCGGCGTCTGTGTTTACGTAAACAAACGGTGGTGCACAGACGTACAGACGATGGAAAAGCACTGCTCGCAGGACATTGAGCTGCTGATGGTGAAATGCAGACCTTTTTATTTGCCTCGTGAGTTTAGCGCTGTGTATTTAACTGCTGTTTACATCCCACCACGAGCTAACACCGCTAACGCACTAGGCCTCCTGCATGACATCATTGATAAACACGAGACCAAACACCCAGACGCTGTATTCATCATATCTGGCGATTTCAACCACTGTAACCTCAGGACTGTCCTCCCCAAATATTACCAGCATGTGAGCTTTCCCACAAGGGAAAATAACATCCTGGACCAAGTCTACTGCAACATGAAAGGTGCTTTGAAGGCTGTTCCAAGACCCCACTTTGGAAAGGCCGACCACATCTCTATATTCCTTTATCAACATACAGACAACTTCTTAAACAAGCTCCCCCTGTAAGTACAGCAGTTAAAGTGTGGAATGAAGAAACTGATCAAGTACTTCAGGACTGCTTTGGCTGCACAAACTGGGATGTGTTTAAAACTGCAGCGGGGAGGGAAGATTGTACTGTTGATTTGGATGAATATGCTTCTGCTGTTACTGGCTACATTAGCACATGCATAGAGACTGTTACCACCACCAAGTATTACAGAAAATACCCTAACCAAAAACAGTGGATGAACTGTGATGTAAGGGCTAAGCTACGTGCTCATTCGACTGCATTTGTCACGGGCACCGCTGAGGACTACAAAAAGGCCAGATATGACCTGAGGAGGTCCATACGAGAGGCCAAAAGACAGTACAGACAGAAGCTGGAGGGCTACTATTCCACCTCAGACCCTCGGCGCATGTGGGCGGGGCTCCAGCACATCACAGACTATCGACAGCGGAGTAGCGTAGCCACGTCCAGCCAAACCACACTTCCAGACGAGCTGAACGAGTTCTATGCCCGCTTTGACACCCAAACTCCTGATGAGCAGAGAGGGTGGCTGGACTTGGGGAGCACACAGGACTCACCTCTCATGGTGACATCAGCTGATGTGCGCAGGGTTCTGAACAAAACAAACCCACAAAAAGCAGCAGGCCCAGACAACATCTCAGGACGTGCACTCCGGGTTTGCTCATCAGAGCTAGCTGATGTGCTTGCTGACATATTTAACCTGTCGCTTGCACAAGCATCTGTACCGACCTGCTTTAAGTCCACCACCATAGTGCCCGCACCCAAGAAGAGCAACATGACCTGCTTGAATGACTATCGCCCTATAGCACTCACTCCTATTGTTATGAAGTGCTTTGAAAGAATAGTCATGATCCACATCAAAAAGAGCATCCCGGCCACTGTTGACCCTCTACAGTTTGCATATCGCCAGAACCGGTCCACGGATGATGCAGTCAACACTGCCATCCACACAGCCCTTTCTCACCTACAGGGCCAGGACACATATGTCAGAATGCTATTTATAGACTATAGCTCTGCTTTTAATACAGTCAGCCCCCACAAACTCACAAATATCCTCACACTTGGCCTTGGCCTGTCACCCTCCCTCTGTAACTGGGTGTTTAACTTTCTAACAGGCAGTCCCCAGTCAGTCAGAGTCCACAATCGCACATCCAGCTCAAGAATTGTGAGCACTGGGACCCCACAGGGGTGTGTGCTGAGTCCGCTCCTCTACACGCTCTTCACCTACGATTGCGTGGCCTCCCACAACAACACCAGCATCATGAAATTTGCGGATGACACTACAGTCATCGGCCTGATCACTGGTGGTGTTGAAACATCATACAGAAGAGAGGTGGCGGACCTCATAGCTTGGTGTCGTGATAACAAACTCCTTCTCAATACAGATAAGACTAAAGAGATGATCATCGACCCAAGAACAAGGGAAAAGGAGCCGCATAGACCCCTGTTTATTGATGAGACTGAGGTGGAGAGGGTGAAAACCTTCAAGTTCCTTGGCACACACATCAGCGAGGACCTCACCTGGTCTCACAACACCCAACAAATTATGAAGAAGTCCCAAAGGAGACTGTACTTCCTGAGAAGACTGAGGAAATTTGGCATGTCCACCACAATCCTGAGTTGCTTCTACAGATGCACTATGGAAAGTGTCCTTACCGCCTCCATCACTGTTTGGTACGGTAACTGTACAACACGTGATAGGAAGGCACTCCAGCGGGTGATCAAGACCTCACAGAACATTGTTGGGGCAGCCCTCCCCTCACTGCAAGACATTTATAAAACTAGAGTCCTACAAAGAACACACAACCTCATCAAGGACAGCACACATCCACAACACTCATTATTCACACTCCTACCGTCAGGCAGACGCTACAGGAGTTTGAAGTCCAGGACCACAAGACTGGCGAACAACTTTTACCCACAGGCCATCAGGCTTCTCAATGAAGCACTCACACACGCCACACGCAACACACGCACACACTCATAGCACTTTTATTTATTTACTTATTTATTTATTCATTTATTTGTATTATTTATCTGTATTAATGTCTCTTCTGTTGTTGTTGCTTAATTTATTGGTATTTATGTTTCTTATGTTCTTATTCTTTTTCTTGTGTTTTCTTTCATTTCTTGGGAGAATGAACAGAATAAGAATTTCATTGCATAGTATAACTGCCTGTTTTACTATGCATATGACAATAAAACTCTTGAATCTTGAATCTTGGATCGTGGCACAGCGCCACAGTAGAATAGAAGCCGCCACACCTTGGAAATGAGGGTTTTTTTTCAAAAGGAAAACAATGTTAAGTAACACATTGTATGAATGGACATACAGCAGTGTGGCTAATTTCATGACATCATATACTTCAGAACGACTACTAATCCTTTAAATACAGTGCCACTTGCGAATCATTGAGGAAGGTGTAGCTCTTTCTTTGGCAAAAGCCAATCATGATCTGCAAGGGAACTCATGACAAGCTTGTCAACTCATCGGGAATCACAGGAGGTCATTACTCACATAACAGTCTGACTCACTGTGTCAATAAAGAAAAAGCTAAACTCGTCACACAGCAACTTGACACTCAAAAGGGTAAGAAATATACAAGACAAGTACCAATGCAAGTTCCATTGCATTCCATTTTCCTCCGCTTTTTGCGAGGTTTTTGCCTCGACCACCGCCGAAGCCGCGTGCCGCTTGGCCTGCCGGTCCCTGTCAGCTGCTTCAGGAGTCCCACAAGCTCGATAGGACTCCTTCAGCTTGACTGCTGCCCTGACCTCTGGTGTACACCATCGTGTTCGAGGCTTGCCGCCACGACTGGCACCGACCACCTTGCGGCCGCAGCTCCGATCGGCTGCCTCAGCAATGGAGGCACGGAATAGAGCCCATTTGGACTCAATATCCTCGTCCTCCCCCGGGATGCAGGCGAAGCTCTGCCGGAGGTGAGAGCTGAAGACTCGACGGACAGGTGACTCTGCCAAACGTTCCCAGCACACCCTCACTACACGTTTGGGTCTCCCGGGTCTATCCGGCATCCTCCCCCGCTCGTCAACTCATCACCAGGTGGTGATCAGTTGACAGCTCAACCAGTTGGGGTGCTCTCCAGCACCCCTCTAATGGACTCCAGGAAGGCTGGGTACTCTGAACTGCCGTTTGGCGCGTACGCACAAATGACAGTCAGGACCCTTTCCCCAACCCGGAGGCGTAGGGAAATGACCCTCTCGTTCACCGGGGATGACTCCAACACAGAGGCACCTAGCCGGGGGGCTATTAATAAGCCCACACCAGCTCGCCGCCTCTGCCCTGCAGCAAGTCCAGAGTAGAACAAGGTCCAGCCCCTCTCGAGGAGTTTGGATCCAGAACCCAAACTGTGGATAGAGGTGAGTCCGACTATATCTAGTCTCAATGTCTCAACCTCTCCCACAAGTTCGGGCTCCTTTCCCGCCAGGGAAGTAACATTCCATGTCCCAAGAACCAGATTTGACCGCCGAAGACCAGGTCGCCTAGGCGCCCGCCCTCGACCGCCGCCCAAAGCGCAATGCACCGGACCCTTATGCTTGCCCCCGCAGGTGGTGGGTCTACGGGGAGGAGATCCCGTGTGGCTTGTTCGGGCTGAGCCTGGCCGGGCCCCCCACGGGTGAGAGCCCGACCACCAGGCGCTCGCCTGCGAGCCCCTCCCCCAGGCCTGGCTCCAGGGTGAGGCCCCGGTATCCCACGTCCGGGCGAGATGCGGTCTCTCCTTGTGTGTTTATTCATCAGGGTCTTCTGAATCACTCTTAGTCTGACCAATACAAGTGTATAATAATAAACTATCTTAACTGCTTCCCATCATACATTTCTTTGCTTTGATGGGAAGCTGGCTGGCCACCATGCACTGTTGACAGCCTATTCATTCAGTTGCAATGACAGCCTGTGTCCACCGGAGGGAACAGTGGTTAGCATGTTGGCCACACAGTCAGGAGATGGGGAAGACCTTGGTTCGAATCCCTGCAATGTGGAGTTTGCATGTTCTCCCCATGCGTGAGTGGTTTTCTCCGGGTACTCCGGTTTCCTCCCACATCCCAAGAACATGCATGTTAGGTTAATTGGCGACTCTAAATTGTCCATAGGTAAGAATGTGAGTGTGCATGGTTGTTTGTCTATATGTGCCCTGCCATTGGCTGGCAACCAGTCCAGGGTGTACCCCGCCTCTCGCCAAAAGTCAGCTGGGATAGGCTCCAGCATACCTCTGTGATCCTCATGAGGATAAGCGGCTGGATGGGTTTCTACAATGTTCCAAAACAGAGCCGTGGTCCACAAATGGCCCCCGGGCCGCACTCTGGACATCCCTGGTTTACATATTTCACACGAAGGCTCATAAGATATAAATGCAATGTAATTATAAACGTGATGAAATTGATTACAAGATGGGCATTATGTGTAATACACTTGACAACGCAAAGACGCCGTCCCATCACATGACCTGACAGTCGTTTTCCTATTGGTTGGTTGCTAAACCAACATGGCACCGTCTCCGTCCATTTCAGTTTACGTCACGATGAGATACATGTTCACCCATACAGAGCGCTTACAAGTAAATTATAGCTAAAAAAAAAAGAGAGGGACAGAGAAAATACCTTCATTGTGGAGCTCAATTTGAGTCTTGTTAACAGCTTCCAGTTTTTGTCGAAGTCGCTCATTCTCCTCTCTCGTTCGAGAAAGTTCCTCCTCGTACGACGCGATCGTTCTTTCAAACAGCGCCAATATTTCATCAGCCGCCGACATAAGTCGCTCCTTCACCAACTCTTTCAACATTTTCAATGATTTTAACTCGATTATACGTCGTCGCCTTCGCCCCTTTGTCTCACGCCCGTCCTGACACTTTGTTGTTGTTCTTCGTCTTCTTCTACGTCTTCTTCTAATTCTTCTTCGTTTATTGGCGGACTTATCTTAGAGGTGTATGTCGCCACCTACTGTGTTATGTCATATAATGCCTCTTTGCTTTGCTTTGTTGCAGTCTACAAATTAAACCAGATTTGAGTAAAAAAAGAAAATAAAGCCCCCCCCATACCGGCTTCTGATTCTCTCCCCATCCTGAAACAGCTCCTAAACTCCATTCCCTACCTGCTTCCACAATCCTCACCTTTCATCTCAGCCTCTCTAAGGCGTATTGCCTCTACCCACTGAAGCCTTCCAATAAATGCCATAATTTCAGCAGTGAATACAGAAAGACTGTCCGATAGTCTCTTTGAGATTCCTTTACTGAAATCAGGAATGAAGAACCTACTTGTCCATAACTCGGGTGTTTAGACCCATCTGTAAAAATAGAAATATTGTAAAAATACTTGTTGTTTAGATATTTGCCACCATATAACCAATGTCACAGGCTGCACCATGGTCTAGTGGTTAGCACGTTGGCTGGACTAAGTTGAATGCTATCCATTTTATGAGTCTTGAGTTTCCATCCACAACCCTTTACTGGTCCTTTTCCATATTGCCAACAGTTCTGTATTGTGGTAGGTGCTGTATTTTGACTTTCCTCCCCTTGAATCATCGCTCCTAAAGAGGGTCCTAACGCTCTAAACTGCATTATGTTCAATTTTTCAAGGAACAATCAAACAGGATAGAACCATAATCGATATTGGCTCTCATTAGTGCTCTATACGTAGATTTGTAAAAGCGCATCCCTGACTGCTCCCCAGTGAACCCTGTCATCTATAAAATGGAAAAAACATTTTAAAACTAATTCAATGTGGCACACTAATAAGACATAAACAATGCATCCATGTAAGTTGATCCTAAACTTAGCATGCCTCTGATCATTAGGGAACTCTCCAATGATTTGTGTAGACTGTTTTTCACCCAGTCTTTCACCTGTAACGCATGTTCGTCTGATATGTTAAAATTCTGTTAAAAAAAAATGAAAGAAAGAATGCTGTCACTCAATAAAATATGGATGTTTTGCTTCATCAAATCATTTTTATGTTTGTTACTTTGTAACCTAGGTACCTTACTCTGTTACTTGCTGACTGACCACAGCCTCTTCCTGAGGCTCCGTCACCCTCCCTCCAGAAATCCAGTGGTTGACCGGTGATCCCAGCCTGGGGGTATAGCATATTTCCTACCAAGAAATCAAAATATGCTGAGGATTTGCCAGAAATAAGAGATCACCATTGGAAATCGAGCAAAAACAGATGGGAGCCTAATTTATAACTGTCTGAAAGTCTGTTTGTGTAACTTTGATGTCTGTTATAAGTAGAACATTTGTAGCTTTTTCTGTGATGTCCAAGTGTCCATGAACGCAGCAGCAACTTGTTCCTGGAAGGTACGTGATGCACTTGAATGCAACCTTCTTACAAAAGGATCTAGCTGAGCACTGGTAGCAGTTTGCTAGTATGAGCTTGCTTCCCATGTGGGGTATGAAGTGTCCATCCTTGGTGTGCGTTGTATGACTCAACAAGGTGAGTTTGATGATTCTTTCTGCATTAGGAGTGTTTGTTGTTGCATGATTGACGCTGTGTAGGAAGCTAAAATGAAAGCTAGTTTGTTGGCTGTGGTGTGATTGGGGTACACTTCTGAGCCATGTGCTTGTTTGTTGTTTGCTAGCTGGCTCACCGACTAGCATGTTCGTCATCATCTCTTAGCATGACTTGATATGTGTACTGTGCATGCCTTTATTTGTGTCATGTGAGTGCTATTTGGCTGCTTTATTTGGCATTGTTGTAATTTCATGTGTTCCTATTGTTTAGACCACACACATACAAGCCTTTGGACACACACATACAAGCCTTTGGACACACACATACAAGCCTTTGGACACACACATACAAGCCTTTGGACACACACATACAAGCCTTTGGACACACAGCTACTTGGACAAATCCACTCCTTTTGGACAAACCCAATTTCAATGGACTAACACACATTTCTAACAAGCACATCCACCTCTATAATAAAGATGATTAAATGATTCTCTGACCGGAATCTTTCCATGGTGTCCCAACTCTTAAAGAACCACTACCCCTTTCCCACAATGGTCCTCCGAGCCGGATAGAGTCCCACTATTGAACACCATGGAGTCATCACATGTTGATTCACAGCAGCCCTGTGTCAGACCCAAGAGAGATCGTCGTCTTCTACAGCATTTTGCTCAATATGACGTCACTCTCCTTCCCTCTCAGCTGCCTGGCGCCCAAGCCTCCTCACTTCCTGTAGGACAATACGGTGAACCAAGGCCAACCAGAGCGAGGAGTGCGTCGAGTTACCGGTCATCTGCTTCTTCACGTCGGTCCTCTCGACTTTCACATGGGCGCCAATTGCTTCAAGAGATACCCGATGTTCATGTAGCTGCGTTGGAGGAGCAAATAAAGGGTTTGGAGCTTGCTGACCTGCAGCAGGAAATAGAGGAGGAAAGGAAAGGGGATATGGAGGCTGAAAAATTGGATGCACAATCTAGAGAAGGACAGAGGCTACAAGAGGAAGCTCACCTAGCCAAAGAGAGTATGGTGAGGGAGATGGGACGGCGCAAACGCCTAAAGAAATTGGAACGAGAAGTGCACATTGCCAAGCTTGTTAAGTCCTTCCTGTCAGAATCTGAGGATGATGTAAGGTCAACATTGTCATCTCGGCCCACTTTCAACACGCCACCACTCTCATCGACAGCTACTCAAGGGCCCCCTCTTCAACCATCCATCCTCATCCAGCATCCAGCACTGCACCAGCATCCACTCCCAGTTCAAGTGCAACCTCCTGTTGTCGCTCCTATGACACAGACATTGGTAACAATTACCAATCCTGTCGCGAGTGTCCAGACTAGTGCTCCTATTACACTGGCATCCACTGCAGCTCCTGTGTCTGCACCCCCACCTGTAATGGTCTCCTCTGCCAGTCAGTATGCACCAGTCCCATTTAATCAAGCTTCGACAACCACCTATGCAGCTACAGTGCCACAGACTATGGCCATTGCTGCCACAACTAGCTTCCCGTCCCAGCATACAGGAGTCTCAGTTATAGGCTCAAGAAGCACTATGCCACAACCATCGGTTAGAGCTGCTCCACCACCTTCAACTGTGCAGTACGGTCACCCCCTTTTACCAGCTGCAACTCAAGTGCCATCCTTGTCCTACCCTGGCATAGGGACACTGATTGCTTCATCCTTTGGCATCCCCAAACCAGTACTTCCACTGTTCGAAACTGGTCGCGAAAGTGAATTCGCTCTCCTTAAAATGGCCTTGGACAACTTGTTGAATAGTCACCCTCACCTCAGCGAGCAGTATAAATATCAAGTTCTGCTAAGTCAGCTCAAACTCCCTAGCGCTCTACAGTTAGCTAAGTCATACATGTATGACATCAGACCTTACACAGCGGCACTAGGGGCTCTGCAAGATAAATATGGCCAACCTAGGCAACTGGTGCAAAGTGAATTGGGTGCAATCCTGAACTCATCAACCATCAAAGCGGGTGATGCAGAAGCGTTCGACACCTTTGCCCTCTCAGTTCAGTCCCTAGTTGGTATGCTGCGGACTTTAGAGCTACTCAACTCTACAACTCCTGGTCTACTCCTGCTAAACGGGAATTACGGCCCAAAGAGAAGACAGCGTCAGTTCTCCTTTGCTCAGGGGAGACAGCAAAAAGCCAGGTCACCACTCAGCCAAAGCCACCAGCTTTCAAAGCCAGCCCTTATTGTCCATTCTGCAATAATAGAGAGCATTATCTCAACTCCTGTGTGGACTTTAAGAAGTTGACTACCGGTGAGATGAAGAAGTGGATCCAAGAAGGCGACAGATGTTGGAAATGCGGTCGCGGCCACAAAGCGACAGCCTGTACGCTTAAACGGCCTTGCAAAATGTGCAAAGAGACTCACCTCACTGTTCTGCATGACCCGATCAAAGAATTATCTCAGCAGATTCTAATGGTGAGCAACCAGAATCCCACAGTCTACATTGAGCAGCCTCGAAGCCCCCAAAAAGTCCTGTTAAAGGTTGTAAGAGTGCTTTTACATCATAGAGACCCGTGCCTTAGAGACATTTGCAGTGCTTGATGACGGCTCTGAGAGAACGATTATCCTTCCGCAAGCAGTAGAGCAGCTACAACTTATGAAGCACCCTGAAATGCTTCACTTGAGAACTGTTCAGCAAGAGGTGAAGGAGCTCCCTGGGTTTTCAGTCGGCCTTCACGTTTCCCCCCTTTCCAAGCCAAGCAAGAAGTACTGGATTGGAAACGCCTTCACAGCTGAAAGCCTGAGCTTATCCGAACACACATACCCAGTAGTTGCACTCCAAAACCGCTATGAGCACCTGAAGGGACTTCCGTTGCCACGGATCCACCGAGCCCAACCGTTACTCCTCATCGGATCTGATATGCCGCAGCTCCTTGTTCCGACACAACCAGTACGAGCAGGCCCATCTGGTGGTCCCATAGCCATCTGTACAAGACTCGGCTGGTCCCTACAAGGCCCTTCTGTGATGCCAGTCTCTTCCCATCAGCCTTCCTGTCTACACATTGCCACTGAATCCCCATATACTGAACTTCTCAAGAATGTGGAACGTCTTTGGCAGATTGATACTCTCCCATATATCAGTGAGAAGACTGCATCTCGTTCCAAGCAAGACCAACATGCGCTCACCCTTTTACAGATGGACTCTGAACATGTGTCTGTCGACGGAATCCGGCGCTATGCTACTCCTCTGCTACGTCGCCAACCAGCCACTATGCTATATGCACCTCCAGATGCTGTAATGCCAAATTTACGCAGCATTGAATGCAGGTTGGCCAAAGACCCTCAGCGTGCAGCTTCTTACTGCAAAGAAATGAACAAGCTTCTACAAACAGGATATGTTGAAGAGATTTCGCCCGAGGATGCAGCAAAGATCACTGAGTCATGGTATGTACCTCATCACATGGTGCACCACAATGGAAAGGACAGAGTAGTCTTCAACTGTTCTTTCACTTACAATGGCCAGTCTCTGAATGATCAACTCCTGCCTGGACCAACGTTGGGCCCTACCATGATTGGGGTCCTGCTGCGGTTCAGACGCCATGCTATAGCCATAAGCGGAGATATAAAGGCGATGTTCCACCAAATTCGCTTACTGCCCCGTGACAAACCACTCCTTCGATTTCTGTGGCGGAGCATGGAGACGACCTCTAGTCCACAGATCTTTGAGTGGCAAGTCTTACCCTTTGGTACAACCTGCAGCCCCTGTTGTGCAGTGTACGCCCTACAGCAGCATGTCAGGGAGCATGAGCCACCAGACTCCCTGCTCATGCAAGTGATTGAGCACTCGTTCTATGTGGACAATTGCCTCCATAGTCTGGAGAAGGCTGAAGATGCCAAGACTTTGATAGATAACCTGCGTGCACTTTTGAGCAAGGGAGGCTTTGATATCCGGCAGTGGGCAAGTAATCTGCCAGAAGTTGTTGCTCACCTCCCTGCTGAAGCACAGTCAGCTAGTAGTGAGCTGTAGTTAACCCAAGCCAGCGATAACATCAACGAACCCACTCTTGGGTTATGCTGGGATTGCTTGAATGATACACTCAGTTTCAAGCATTATGCTACTCCCTCTTCAGTTGCCACCCTCCGAAATGTCTACAGTGTTCTGGCCAAGCTCTACGATCCCTTAGGATTCATCCTGCCATTTACCACTAGATGTAAGGTGCTTATCCAAGACATGTGGAAGGCCAACATTGGCTGGGATGACCAGATCCAGTCAGTGGAACTACTTGACAAATGGCGGAGCTGGGTAGAGGAGATTCCTGCTCTACAACACATTAAATTGTCACGTTCCTATGCAGACTCTACCGCTGACACTGCCACTTCAACCAGACACATTCACATCTTCTGCGATGCCTCAGAGCGTGCCTATGGGTCAGTAGTGTACATGCAGACGGTAGATGACAATCAGCACCTCCATGTGTCCTTTGTGTTTGCCAGATCCCGGGTGGCACCCCGAAAGCAGCTATCTATTCCGCGCCTTGAACTCAGCGCCGCACTTACAGGTGCACAGCTTGCCAAATTGATTGGGATTGAGCTTGATATACCTCCCGAGCACATCACACTCTGGTCAGACTCCACGACCGTGCTACACTGGATTAAATCAGAATCCTGCCGTTTTAAAGTGTTTGTGGGGACCCGCATCACAGAAATCCAGAACTTGACAGACCCTGCTCAGTGGCGCTGTGTCGATTCTTTGAACAATCCAGCAGACGATATCACACGGGGACTCACCCTGCAAGAGATAATCCAAGGACATCGCTGGAACAAAGGCCCACATTTTCTTTGCCTGCCCGAGACAGAGTGGCCAACTATACCTTCATTGGAACTGGAACCAGATGCCACAGAGCTGAGGAAATCTGCCTTTGTTGGAACCGTTTCCACTACTTCACTCATGCAGCTTCCTGACCCCAGGAAGTGCTCCACTTGGAAGCAGCTTCTTCAGGAGACAGTTAGCTCCCTTCACGGGGCGGCTGACGCCAGTATTACATCCTCACATTCAGCTGTTGACTTCCTGCAGGCGGAGAAGCTTATGCTGCAACGAGTCCAAGAAGAGTGTTTTCCTGAGGAGTTAAGAGCTCTAAGAGCCGGACATTCTCTGCCCTCAAATAGCCACCTTGCATCACTTTCGCCAGAATATGAAGAAATCACAGGGCTGCTCAGAGTTTGCGGAAGGTTGCGACATGCAGAAGGCATAGATCTGGATACGATTCACCCTATCATCTTGGACCCAAAGCATCATGTGACAAAGCTTGTAATTAAGGAGACTGATGAAACATTGCTACACCCTGGGCCGGAAAGAGTTCTCGCTGAAATCAGGCGCAGATTTTGGATTATACGAGGCAGAGAGGCAGTGCGGAAGCATCAGAATACATGTCTGGAGTGCCGACGATGGAAAGGCAAACCTGACTTTCCCAAGATGGCTGATTACCCACCTGCCCGACTACGAATACACAAACCACCTTTCTATTCAACCGGCGTTGATTGCTTTGGCCCCTTCCAAGTGAAAATTGGGCGCCGCAGGGAGAAAAGATGGGGAATTATCTACAAATGTATGACAACTCGTTCAGTGCACTTGGAATTACTGGAGAGCCTTGATACAGACGCCTTTCTGCTGTCCCTACGAAGATTCATTTCGCGACGAGGCAAACCCTTTGAACTTCTCATGGACAATGGGACTAACTTTGTTGGAGGGGAACGTGAATTACGTGAAGCATTCGCTTCAATGACAACTCACTTGAGAGAGCAACTAGCGGCGCACCAGATTTCATTTCGATTCAATCCTCTAAGCGCGCCGCACTTTGGGGGCACATGGGAGAGGGAAGTGAAATCCATTAAAACGGCCCTCAGAGTCGTTCTAAAAGACCAGACCGTTCCTGAACCCGTCCTATTGACGATGCTGGTGGAGGTTGAAGGCATAATGAATGCTAAACCCCTAGGTTACCTGTCTTCAGACGCCTCAGATCCAGACCCAGTCACGCCTAACCTCCTCCTCATGGGTCGTCACGATTAATCTCTACCTCAAGCCATCTATGACCCGAGTGATTTAGGAAGAAGACGCTGGAGGCACAGCCAAACCCTTGCAGATCGCTTTTGGTCATCTTTCATCCGGCATTACCTGCCAGGGCTGCAGGAGCGTAGCAAGTGGAGGAACAAGGGCAAGACACTCTTGGTTGGTCAAGTCGTCCTGATAATGGATCCTCAACTCCCCCGATGATCGTGGCCTGTGGGAAGGATTATTCAAACCCATCCCGTAGCTGATGGACGCATCCGCACGGCCAGTGTTCAAGTGGGAAATCGCACCTATTGTCGTCCAGTGGCTCGCCTCATTCTGCTCCCGCCTCTTGAAGAAACGGCTGATGACGACACCAGCACATAGACTTTCTCACTGCTTTCAACTACCTTATGGACAGTTGGGGGCGGCTGTGTCTGAAAGTCTGTTTCTGTAACTTTGATGTCTGTTATAAGTAGAACATTTGTAGCCTTTTCTGTGATGTCCAAGTGTCTATGAACGCAGCAGCAACTTGTTCCTGGAAGGTACGTGATGCACTTGAATGCAACCTTCTTACAAAAGGAACTAGCTGAGCACTGGTAGCAGTTTGCTAGTATGAGCTTGCTTCCCATGTGGGGTATGAAGTGTCCATCCTTGGTGTGCGTTGTATGACTCAACAAGGTGAGTTTGATGATTCTTTCTGCATTAGGAGTGTTTGTTGTTGCATGATTGACGCTGTGTAGGAAGCTAAAATGAAAGCTAGTTTGTTGGATGTGGTGTGATTGGGGTACACTTCTGAGCCATGTGCTTGTTTGTTGTTTGCTAGCTGGCTCACCGACTAGCATGTTCGTCATCATCTCTTAGCATGACTTGATATGTGTACTGTGCATGCCTTTATTTGTGTCATGTGAGTGCTATTTGGCTGCTTTATTTGGCATTGTTGTAATTTCATGTGTTCCTATTGTTTAGACCACACACATACAAGCCTTTGGACACACACATACAAGCCTTTGGACACACAGCTACTTGGACAAATCCACTCCTTTTGGACAAACCCAATTTCAATGGACTAACACACATTTCTAACAAGCACATCCACCTCTATAATAAAGATGATTAAATGATTCTCTGACCGGAATCTTTCCATGGTGTCCCAACTCTTAAAGAACCACTACCCCTTTCCCACAATAACCCCCGGCTGACTACAGTTAACTAAGTGACGTTGAAGTACTCTTTTGAACACATATTGTTTTGAGAAGCCAAACCCTCTACTTAAGTGGTCCCAGCAACTAACCAGAACTACTTTCCTCATCCCAGAAAACAGAACAAAATTGTGCTTACGGAACCAAGTGGGGGGTAAGTCATGGTTGCTGCACTACACTGCTGATGGGGATGTGTCATGCAAGCAACTTCATGCTAAAAAATACGAACTATCCCTTTAAAAAATCAAACTGAATTGGTTTGAGAATCATGACACCCCAAATATTTCAATTACCTGCTCTTGGGACCAAGTGGATGGTGGGCACCTCATCTAAAGAAAAAAAACTCAATCCCCTCCTCTGAAAGACAAAAATAGACACAAAGACACTGTGTACACACCAACAGACAACAAAAATGGATGGTTAATTACAAGGAAGATATATTAATAGACACTTTCTTCATCTCTAAGAGAAATCCACATTTTCCGCAGGTCTGCAAAAATGTCATAATAAACTTAACCACTTAGAAATAAAACAAAAGGCAAAATAGGAGATAAGAAGAATAACAAAATAGAATAGGAACAAATAAATACGAAACAGATCACGTTAAATTGGTAGTGCAATAATCCAAAAAGGACACAGCTATGGATGTGGGGAAAAAATCTATTTCTTACCTTTTAAATCTTTAAGTCTGTCACCTGCCACACAGTCAGAGGGTTGACCACAAAGATGTCCATTGATCTGAAACAAACAAAAAGCGCTGAATCAAAAAAATTAAATTGCTACTGTCTGAAGTATTCATGCCATTGCTGACAAACAGAAAGTGAAAACACTGCTATGCATTGTGGGTAACACACGTCGTTGACCACGCCACACTAACTGGTCAAAACCAGTCAGCGGCCGTGACACTCTGCGCTCTGATTGTTCAGATGGACTTAGCGCCATAATGGAAAAAAACAAAGCTACTACTTTCACGTAACTTGACAATGTGAATTAAAAGTACATGTATACAGTACATGTGTTTATACCTACCTGTTATTGTCTATTGGCCTTCCACTGGGATTACAGTCAAACTTGTCCATAGCGGCCACTAGAGGGAGTCTGCAAAAGTGGCCGCTATAGACAGGTGGCCTCTATAGACAGGTTGGCGTCCAGTTTGAATGTTGACCAGTAGAGGAAAAAAAAAGGGAAAATAATAATAATAATAATGTTGACCAGTAGAGGGCACTGCGGACTGCGAATAAAAGTTGTACAGCACTACTAGGCTTGTTATTATCATGGTTCATGGTTTTAATCCTGAACATGCATGAGTCAAACAGTAGCACATCACATAGTACAATTCACAATTTTGCATGTCCAAAAAGGAGTAGGAAGAAGCAAAGCTTATTTAATCCTACCCCTCATCAGTTTCACATCAGTTGCAATACATTTATTCACCTCTTGTTCTTCCAAGTGTACTTTGTAGGTCTACATGACAATGTAGTGCAATCATAGCCAAGGTTTTTACTTACTAAAAGGAAGCTAGAGGCTTAATAATAACTGATAGAATATATCCACGACCCACAGAACAAAGCTGTGCTAGTAATGTCTTACGCTTGTTTTTAATATTTTACTTTTTATACGGCAGAGTGTCATTACAGCTTTGGTTCATCAGGAAGTGACGGGAAGTGACGGTGGGCGTCCCGAGCAGGAGAGCTAGGCTCAGTGCTAGCTGTGAGTTTGGAGAGAGTTGGGAAGTGTGTTTATGTTGGCGTGGATGTAAAGTTTTCTGTGGAACAACTGACAGTTTGTGTGGATCTTGTGAATGATTGTGACTGAGCTAGGACTCAGTAATTAAAGTCTACACACGACGGCTTCATTTATTGAAAAATGAAACTTTTTCGTGCAAGAAGCTTCTACTTGAGTCGGTAATTTGGCCGCTATATGCAGTCAGATATTGACCAAGGGAGACAAAATGGGTGGCCGCTGGCCGCATTAGACAGGTGACTGCTATACACAGGGTCTATAACATGTAAATTTGCTGCGGGGGATTTTTCAGTGGCCGCTATAGGCAGGTGGCTGTTCTATAAAGGTGGCCGCTAAGACATGTTTGACTGTATATTATTGTTTTGTATTTTATTTCATCATGTATTCTGTATTTTATTTCTTCATGTATTCTGTGTTTTTTCTTGAAGATGTATTCTGTATTTTTATTCAAGATGTAATCTATAATAAACCATATATGTACATATCCTATATCAATAAACCCTTCTTCTTTTGTTTGTCATCTTTCATGTCTGTGAATAAAATCAGTGGTCTCGGTTATTTAGCTGGTCAGTTTACAGAAACATCAGATGCGTAACATGGAAGAAGTGTATTTTGATCCTCGCTTCTAACTTCCATTCACCGCACTTCTTGTTGGGGTAAGTGGTAGTGGTAAATCATTCTTTGTAAAACATGTACTCCAAATATGAAGGATACTTTATCTAGAGTTCCTGATCAAATCATCTGGAGCTATTCATCCTACCAGACCATGTATGATGAATTGGCTAGAGATGTGAAGATTTAATTTATTGAAGGAATCCCTGACTCTTTGACGAATGAAAATATTTTTCCATCAAATCAGCACAGTCTTTTAGTTGTTGATGATTGCATGGATGTTGGGGCCAATCATGATGAATTAATGAAGGCATTTACAATGTATAGACATCATCAAAAATTACCTGTAATATTTCTAGTTCAAAACTTGTTTCGTCAAGGAAAACATAGAAGAACTATTAGTTTCAACAGTAATTATATGGTCCTTTTCAAATCCCCTCGTGATAAACTGCAGATTAGAATTCTGGCTCAGCAAATGTTCCCCGGATGAAGAGCATATTTTCTTCAGAGTTTTAATGACGCGACTAAAGACCCCTACTCATATTTAATCGTAGACTTGAGACCCGACTGTCCAGAAGATTTCCGACTGAGAAGCGGCATACTTCCAGATGAGTGGTCCGTAGTCTATCAGTATAAAAAGTGATTTAAAACATGTCAAAACGGATTAAAAGAAACCTTCTCATTTTAAAAGCCCTGCTCACTCTAAAACCAAAAGAGAGACGGAGTCTTCTAAGCCATGCATCGGAAAATCTCATCCTGGCACTCTGTGAGATCGCACTGAATGTTTTGAAGGGGAACATCCCACTATTCTCAAACCAGTACAGTAGGTTAAAAAAGCGGAAAAAAATCATAAAACTTTTTGCTAAACATAAAACTGGCATACAACATAAGCGTAAGGTGTTGACACAGTCTGGTGGTTTCCTTGGGGCGTTATTAGGAGCCGCATTCCCACTCCTAACCAGTCTGTTTACTGGTGGGAGATAGACACAGACTGTCATCATGGCGTCATTTAGTAAAATGTACATGATTTCCCCCCATCAACTAGAGACTGTAACACAGAAGAAGACATCTGCAGAAAACGTCAGCGATAAAGCTCAGCATGTTTTGGAAGAAAAAATGGAACGTTTGTTAAAACAACCCGGACCCGCATACACCAAGTCACTACATTATAACGATCTACTTGAAAAATATCTGGCCTTACTCAGAAAGGAGGAGAGTCGGAGTCGTGAAATATTTTGAAACTACCAACTACATCCACAGAGAAAGCAACTGAAGATGCGGATGGCTATCTTAAGGTTGAAGACCTCCAAAACCCTCCAAAACCACGAGTGAACCCCATCCTCAGATACGACGGAGTAAGAGAAAACGTGGGGGGTAAAAATCAGGGGCGACATCATTGTGAGACACAGATTATGACAGCCCGAATCTCGTTAATCAAATGTATACACCTACAGCGTCTGAATGGCAGTTGTCTACACCAATCCCCTCCAACTGGCTAAATTTCACTCGGTACAAATGAATTCATGAAGACTGTATACTTTTTTACCAATAAAGATTTATTGAAAATGATACATTGGAGTTAGAGCATTTATTCAGAACAGATATAACACTCATTAAATAGTTTTAAAGAGCATGCTTTCTGATTACAGGTTTTAGCGGCCTTCACATGTGAAATACATTTAACATTTTTCTTGACAAACTTGGTGACAAGAGCATCATTCTTTTTTAAATTACCACAAGTTGGCCACAAGTTGAATAGTTGTCATCTTATACTTGGAGTTTGTTGTCGCGTATTTCATGAGAATTTCTCTTGAGGAAAGTTATAAAGCTTTCAGGATAGAATATAAAATCCGGTTCGTGGCCATAGCTGTCGAAGAAGGATGATTTGTCTTGTTCAGCTTCAATAATCATCCCCACCCAGTGTTCACCCTCACGGGTTTGGTCATGAGTGTTAACGACAACATAGCACGGTCGTTTATCAATCTTAGTTGGGAGTAAATCACTAGGCCAAACCCCTCCAAACGAGTCACCCAAGATCAGTCTCATGATAGAATCTATTTGATGATTGTTCATTTCTCCAGTTTTAGTAGTCGATCAGAACCTGACGCTTCGAGTTTATTTCTATGACACTGTCATAACAGGCGTACACAATCACCGTCATAGTTCTCGGTAACTCTGAATCTTAAATCCAAATGGCATGTTCCATGTAGCGCAGGAGAGAGCGCTTCAGCGTCCATTTCATCGTCTCTTGACAGATTGAACAGAAACAATGAGTAACCGTTTTCAAAGTTTTCACGATCAATGCAGAGTGGAGCGTCTCTCATATGTCTGTTTGTTCCCAGAAAAAGATTGTAAAATTCACGAACACTCTGATGTGTATTAAAGTTGGGCTGGTAAGGTTTCTCCGGGATAAAATGTAAATTTACACAGAGAGAGAGGTATTCAAGATTTGCATGTTGGAACTTAAATGGGTTCAGATCCCTTGCTCCGACAAATGCCCTGTGGTCGACAATTCCGATGACTATATATTTTGGAAGTCTACTCGGATACAAGTTGTCCTGTGAACATACACGTGACTGTGCTGGAATGCTAAAATTTTAACGACAACACGACTGACTGGGTAAATTGCGTTGGATTTCATTAAAGCGGCTGAATGTCCTAGCATGACATCCGGCGAGACTTGCACCTTTTTTTACAAAAATGCTAGCACTCAGAGTGTTTAAATTGAACTCGTCAGCTGCAGCGGACATCAATGTAAAAGCACTTTTAGCCTTTACAAGTTTCAATCGCACATCCACATTGTTTAGCAAGAGTCTTTCGGAAAAAAAAATGTCACTGTGCAGGGGACCAATTAACTCGAATGGTCGTGAACCACGAGCGAAGCTTGTACGCTTGACAAGACCTTGTTGGGGGCACCGGGTGCCGCGTCAATTGAATCTAAATCATCGCCAACATCTTTGTACCACAGACCTGCTGAAAACTGACTCTCCAATGTCTGTCGTGAAAAGTTGAGGAGGGTTTCAATAATAGATCTGTAAGGACGTGTTGCTGACGAAGAGCTAATGAGAACATCGTTCAGGCTGACATCTCTGTGAAAATATAGTATTTAGAGGGTACTGTATTATTCCACAGCTATCAGCGTTTCCGAGATTAGTCCAATCGGCATTTGTAATCTTGAGGCGTAAATAGCGTAGTGTTGAGTTTAGATCTAGATAGGAACTCCCGCTTCCAGGTATCAGGAAATCCAACACTTCTTGATCAGCAATAGAGTTCAAAGAATGGATCTCTACATAATTGGTCTGATCTATAGACAGCTGTGTCATCGGAGGGGCAAAGAGGTCGAGCTCTGATTTAGTGCACTCAGATGAGAGGTGATGTGTGAGAGACATGGTTAAAATATATCCCCTCTACCCTGCTGACTTTTAACTTTCCGGTGTCTTTTCGATGAGGTTCTACGTTTCTTTTTAGGTATACCACGTGATAACGCTGCTAGAGCTCTTTTTCCTCTTCCACATGCTATCCATAGTAGTCCCGATCCTTCCTGAGTTTCGTCACGTGCATGATTGGCGATATAACTGGTTACAGCTCCAACAACATCAGATGCTATTCCTCTCACAGCAGATTTCAAATTAGTCCAATCGGCATTTGTAATCTTGAGGCGTAAATAGCGTAGTGTTGAGTTTAGATCTAGATAGAAACTCCCGCTTCCAGGTATCAGGAAATCCAACACTTCTTGATCAGCAATAGAGTTCAAAGAATGGATCTCTACATAATTGGTCTGATCTATAGACAGCTGTGTCATCGGAGGGGCAAATAGGTCGAGCTCTGATTTAGTGCACTCAGACGAGAGGTGATGTGTGAGAGACGTGGTTAAAATATATCCCCTCTACCCTGCTGACTTTTAACTTTCCGGTGTCTTTTCGATGAGGTTCTACGTTTCTTTTTAGGTATACCACGTGATAACGCTGCTAGAGCTCTTTTTTCTCTTCCACATGCTATCCATAGTAGTCACGATCCTTCGTCACGTGCATAATTGGCGATATAACTGGTTACAGCTCCAACAACATCAGATGCTATTCCTCTCACAGCAGATTTCAAATGCGGCTTGGAAATATTAGCTCCACGTTTAAGAAGGGGCAAAACAAATCAGAACGCCCTACTCAGCATGGAACCAAATCCCCTGCCGTAAAGAACCGGCGCACCAACGAATCCGTTGAGTGATCCACCTCCTGCCTGATTCACATAATAATCCACAAATCTTTGCGAGTTCATTCTGCGTTATTCTATTCAATTCAGATCAAGATCTTTGATTTTGGTCTAAAGTGCAGTTTGCAGATCGTCTTCCCGTATGTGAACTGAATCGGGGTATTTAAATCAGTTTTTAATTCAATCTGGATATCCTGTATGCGCTGTTTATTGACAGGAACGTAGTCTAAGCGGTTGTAGGAGAAAGTGACCAGATCACCGTAAGATCCTTCTTTTTTAACAAATCTTAGAAGGGGAACTGTGATGATTTGTCTGACACTTGTCTGGATCCCAGTATGCAGAGGCGTACACCAGTTGTGAATGAAATTGTCTTTTTAATACTACTGCATAACAGTACAGAAACAAAAAACTACGATGCCATGGAAAGAAAAGGGCATCGCGGAAAAATGGAAAAATATGCAACTGAAAGGAATACCAAAGCTGGTCAGGCGGAGCTACAAAGCTGTGGGGAAAAACCAGGCAGGACTGGATGACCGACGGCAGCAGCACAGATCTTGGCTTGGAGGTTCTGCCACAAGGAATCACCGAGTGCCATCCAGTCGCCACAGGTGAGCTAAAAAGGAGTGACAATGAGGCACAGCTGTGCCTGTTCCGTAGCTCTGTAGCCAACTAGAGATCACCTGGGTCTGTGTGATGACACAAAAGCAGAAAAATGAACAAGGGAAAGGAAATAAGCCACAATGTCATAACAGGCATTCGACGGTAGTGTCACGTAGAAAGAGTCTCGCCCTGCCATTATGCTGTTTCCTCGTCTTTCTTGTTTCTCTTCTTCTTGAGCTCAACAACCTCTTTAGCAGGCAGCCAAGAGTCAAACTGACGAGGCCATCCCTGCCAGCGGACTAAAACCATCTTCTGACCATTTTTAATTTTCCGGTCTAAAATTTCTTCTACGCGGAAAAGAGTGTCAGAGCCAATTATCACTTTCTGCAGTTCGGGTTCATAGAATGTTCCATTCAGAATTTCACCTCTTATATCCCTTAATTTATAAACAGGAGGGACTCTGGGGATACGTTCGTTCACTACAAAATATTCATCGGTGAATGACTGTTCATACATTTGATCAAATACCCCACGGTATTTTGAAATCCGTACAATGTCTCCTTCTTTGAATTTAAATACCGGAGGCTTAGCGGTCAGAGATAGTGTCCCATATACATTTTCAAACACTTGCGAGGTCTTGCTAGGGGTTACCTCAGCAGGTTTAATTTTTATAGCGCTATGATGACTGTTGTTATAGCTATTGAGTAAATCCTGAATTACGTCCTGAATTATGTATATACCTACGAGTGTTTTTTGCGGTGAAGTTGCGCCACATTTTTCCCTTCAACGTACGATTAAATCTTTCCACCACTGATGCTTTCAGTTCACTTCCTGTTGCAAAGTGTTGAATGTTGTACTTCTTCATTAGTTTTTCAAAGACTCGATTAAAAAATTCTTTCCCTGAATCTGTTTGAATTTTAACCGGAATACCACTCTTGTCTAAAATTGAAGCAAAAGCCTTTGCAACTTCAAAGGCTGTCTTGTTTTTCAATGCTCGTGCATAAGCTTTCTTCTCTAAAATACGTTTATTACTGTAAGCAGGAATTTAAACCGATCATTGTCTTTAGACAGAGCACTCATATCACAAAGATCGGCTTGAAATTGATACAAAGGGCGAGGAACAAAAACACGATTTCTAGCATGTTTTTCGTGCCGTTTTGTGTACGGTATATGCATCCTGAGCTGACAACCAGTCTTGCACTTCATCCCCACTAATTTTTTTTCCCGTCTGCTCTTCTACAGCCTTTTGAAGTCTTTCAACCCCACCATAAGATCCAGCTCTTTCCAGGTCATAATACTGTATATACTCTTCAGCATGCGTTCTGTCCTCTTTGAAGCCATGTCTTCTAGTGAACAGAAAAGATCATATGACAATGTTTTGACTTCGACTTTATTGATGATCACACATGATTAGTGATTACACAGTTAGTGATTACAATACGTGTTTTGTGATTACAGTACATGTTTTATATTAAAACAACAAAAAACAAAAAATCTTTTTTTTTCAAAAATTGAAGCATGTAATACATTTAGTAAGTGATCAACATCAACTTTATCTCCATTCTTCAGTTTACACACCGCTATATGGACTACATAGGTATACAAGACATGCATAAGACTAGAGTTGAGAGTATACATAGAAATATCCCAGATAATGCCCCGTAATGTTTCTTCAAAACCACCGCTGTTTGACCCAAGATACACCAGATTCTGCCAGTGGTCTAAAGGACCCTTATCCCTTACAATGGCCATCACTCTTTCAAAACGCTCCAAGTCTTCTGTATTGACATCCCCGGTTGCCAGATATATCGATACATCATTGATCCGATTAGCAATTGCATGTTTTAAAAGAAAACTGTCAACTGGTTTAGGGGGTGGTTTAAAATAATAATTTCTCATTTTGATGAATTAAGGATTCCAAAAACCGAGGAAACGCTCCAGCAGATCTTCCCTATCGCTGTCGCCTTCTATGTAGGTGCGCCTGATCTCTCCACCTTTCTCCAAAATGTTTTCTTCAGGCTTCAGATCGTAAAGAAAAGCCTCCGCTGCTCCTTCCACTCTAGCATCCAGTATGTCTAACCCAAGTAATTCCAGTGTATACTTGAGAGCTGGAAGAAATTCCCATGTCAACAGATTCTCTGTTAACTGTTTAAAGTTAGCGTTGAAATATCCAGGTTCTGGAGGGTAGAGACAGGGATGTTGACGTTGAGAAGGGTGATCAACTTCACAGCCATAACAGTCTTTTTTTATCTGCTTCTGCACCACCACTTGTACTGCGCTAGCCACACAGGCCTTTACAGTGTCTAGAAATCCCCCACTCACCGCTATCGGAGACTGAGGTGTGGGTGAGTCTGGAGGCGTCAGGAGCGCGTTGTGTGTTCCTATGGTGAAGACTGGGGCAGGCGTTGGCTCTCCGCCGCTGTCATAATCCCCCCAGTATGGGCAGTAGGATGGAAGTCCGCATGGTAGCTCGCCATGGCTCTGTCCATTGTCGAGAGATTGGGAAAAACAACCGACTGTATGCATCGATGAGCCTTCTGCTGTCCCTTGTTCAGTCAGCATGTGTGGAGAGCCGGGGGTGGCAATGGATCCTCCACTGATCCGACCGGGGGTGAGAGCAATGTCCACCTTCACTGTGCAGGCGTAGGGACCGGTCTGGTAGTCTTGCGCTTCACAGCCCCGAAGAAGGGTCGAATCATCCTCCTGATAGCCGTGGAAAAGTGGCTTATACATCTCAGCGTGTCCTGAAGATGTCTGAGAAATGTTTGACAGCCAGTCGAGAAGCTCTTCATCCTGAATTTCATAGCTGCTGCTGCTGCTGACGTTGTTTCCAGCAAGAGAGGTCAAAGCGTTGTCTGAGGAAAAATCAGCCACGATGAAGTAAAGTACTTTCTCTATTCACACTTCTTCTGTATTTATATTTTAAAAGGAGTGGGAGGCGGGTCTGGTAGGCGGGGTCTGGTAGGATAGATCTGGTAGGAGAGGTCTGAAAGGCGGGGCTGGGAGGCGGGATCTGGTAGGAGGGGCCTGGTAGGCGGGGTCTGAGAGGCGGGGTCTGGTAGGCGGGGTCTGAGAGGCGGGGTCTGAGAAGCGGGGTCTGGTAGGCGGGGTCTGAAGGTGGTAGAAGGTGGAGGGGTGCATGCGTGATCGAATCACGCAGAATCAGTCTCTAATTCACAAACAGACCCTCTTCCGGCCAATCCATCAGCCTCCAGTTCTCTGTCAAAAACGGGGTTCAGATTTATCCGCCTCTTAGAACTAGTCATCCTCTGTTTTCCAACAGTGCCTTCAGCTCGAGTGGTTAACCTCTTCTCCAGCAGGTCATGCCTCCGCTTCACACTATCTTGAGTGAAAAACAAACTAATTTCTTTCAAGAGATCACCCAGCTTTGGGAAGTCTTCCACCTTGAACGCAAAGTGAATAGGGAAATCCCCCTCTTTCTCCATCACAGTCCTTGGTCTGACACGATTAGCAACAGAGGAGCCATATCTCACCAGCAGCCTGATGTGTGATCTCGAACAATCGACGAAAAAGGATCCCTCCCCTTCACGCAGTAGCAAATCCATTCTCACCGCTACACTTGGCAGCATTCTCGTAACTCCTACTTCCCCTTGGTCGTGCACATGCTGCATGTAATTGATAAATCTTGAATGGAGCTCTTCAGTTTTTCAAATTCAGTCGAATAGATTCTCAGCTGCGTAACCTCTGGTTCCATATATTCATAACTGTATAGATCCACAAAGGGAACTACTCCCATGCCTCTAAACTCACTAACCACCAGACGACCCCCGTCAAGATGCAGACTCTTTTTCCTGAACACTGCCATTTTCCAGCAGTCACTCATAGTCTAACTCAGACACTCCTCGTTATATAAGACATCTCACACATTTCCACACCCCTCACCACGGACACACATTCTAAAGTAAATAAAGTCACACCCCTTCCTTTTCCCCCCACCTCCTCACCATGCCCCCCCAAAATGACATCACCGGATATATACACGTCATCAATCACATTTTGACAGTTAGTTTCCAGCTAATATTTTTATCGATTAAATGTGTAATATAGAAATAAGGGATGGTCCCTTATTTCTATATTACACATTTAAGTAGCTAGCATGTTGGCCATAGTGGTTTCAAAGACAAAAATATCTATTTTTGACCCAGTTGGCATCGAATTTTTTAAAAATTTGGAGCCATTGTGTTCTCCCCGTGAATGTGTGTGTTTTACTCCCACATTCCAAAAACATGCATGTTTGTTTAAATTGAAGAATCTAAATTGTCCACAGGTATGAATGTAAGTGTGAATTTGTCTATATGTGCCCTGCCATTGGCTGGCGACAAGTCCAGGGTTTACCCCGCCTCTTTGCCCAAAGTCAACTGGGATAGGCTCCAGCAAACCCCCGCGACCCTAATGAGGATAAGTGGGATAGAAGATGGATGGAAGGTATATGGGTTGATGCAAAGTGTACTTTTTTCCGTGTATACTTTTTACATCTAACCCCTAAAGTGACTGTTTGCAACCGTTGGGCGGTGGCCAAGAGGGCACTTTGGAAGGTGTTGCACACATGACATCTTGAGCACTGTTAAACGGCTAACTTATCTGCAAATGTTAGCTGTCAATGAATGTACAGCCACACAACCGCTCCAAATCGTTTTGCCTGTGTGACAACTTTATGCTAATTGGGACAAATCTAGATGTTTTTGTCTTTGAAACCACTATGGCCAACATGCTAATCGTTGGTGTTCTTAGATTTCTTGGTTAACCTTGAGAGTTGCAAACGGTCCCTTGAAATATTTCTATATTACACTGTTGACTTATTTAAGCAGGGGTGTCACGATACACAATGTTGGCTTCACGAGGACCAGACGATATGTTAACAGGACTGGACAAACAAGCTTATTTAACTGAGTAGGACTGGACAAACAAGCTTATTTAACTGAGTCGAGTGACGCTGGAACGCCAAGTGCAGTTTGGAATGCAGGGTTTGTAGTGTGTAACGCACTTAATGTGCGCTTCCAATCCTGCCTGGCCCACTGCCACTTGCATATTATGCGTATCATCGTTCACAGTTGCAATGCCATAGTTCAATCTGATTGGCTTCTGGCTGCCCTGTTCCTGCCAGACGTTTGGTGATACTCCTATGATAGCATTTCACATGTTATTCCAATATGTACTACTGGCTGTTGGAATTTCCTTTGGATCAATAAAGTATGGTTGAAGGTGGCACGAGTGGTCTACCAATGCTTATTGGACCCAGCCATTGGGGCCCTGACACGTCCTTGTAGTTTGTCATTTAGGCCACTTTTTTCCTGCTTTTCAAATCTGATAATCTGCCATCTTAAATTGGTAGTTGCATAGCCATTTTTAAATATCCACTCCCCACCATTCCCGAGCTAAAGTCCTGAAACAACGATACAATAGGCCGTGTACAGACTTTGCGCTGGTGGAAGAGTCAAAGCTGCGATGAATCAAGTGGGTGCACAGACAGCATGAAAAGCATTAGTAAGACACTTTGCTGTAATGGATTGAGATCCTGCAGTGCCCGCAAGGGCCCCCTGTCCAAGAAGGCACATACAGACCTGTCTGAATGTTTGACATGAAAACACCTGAATGATAGGCTTGGAAATGCTGTATATGTGCCCAAAACAGCATCCCTACTGTCAAACATGGAGGTGGAAACAATCTGAGCAAAATTCCCCCAGAGGTGTATGCAACCCCGGTGACCAACTCCAACTATAACTCGAGTTAATGCGAAAGAGTTCAATTATGGTGTCATGTGACTACGTCACATTCTCCCAAGACTCCATGAGGAAACCAAACAGCCACTGAGCAGGTGCATGTCACAACACAGAAGGGCTTAAGAAGGACACGGCCAATCAAGCCGCGCCCAGTTGTCCCACCTCCAGCAGGCGCAAGGGCTCATGGAAAAAAAAGAAAACAGGATGAGAAGGCAGGGGCAAGCAAAGTGAGCAAACAGGAGGAAACAAAGTGGAAGCAACAGTACCACCCCTCCTTTAACGAGCGCCACCTGGTGATCTACCAGGCTTCTCCAGAAAATGGTGTTGTGGAAAAAAATATTTCTTAAGAAAAGAGTGAGGGAAAGGATGAGGGTTGATACCCATAATGGAGAATGGGGAGATACCTGTGGCTGAACAGATGAGTGGTGAGAAGTGAGCGTGGGCGGGAAAAAACTGTCCAGGTAAACAAACTCTAAACAACGAAGCATGTGGCGAAGGACGTTGTTAACAAAATTCTGGAAGACAGCAGGGTTAGTCAGGCCAAAAAGCATGACCACATACTCTAAATGTCCAAGGTGGGTGTTAAAAGCGGTTTTCATAAACAATGGAGGGATTTGGGCCCTTTTGTAAAACTTTGACAAACTGGGAACCGACTGAAATGACTGACATTTTTGTTTCTCCATCCAGTGGTAGTTATCAGATGGCATTTGACCGACTGACTCCTGTGACAAGATCATTGTGTGTAGCTGAGAACAAACCATCAGCATGTACTTGTAAAGGTCACTGACCCTGTGTCATTGCGCTCAACTTAGTGACATTCCAGGCCACCTTTGGGCTCAACACAAGGATGATGTGGGTCTCATTGTGAATGCTGAGTCGCTTGTGGTCACTCCTAAATCAGATCACAGACCACAAAGATGCCAATATCCACTGAGAAGGGAGGCCACTGAGGGTATAACACCATTGTTTCAGTTTCTTTTAGATGCTGGAGTGATAGTGCCCTGTCCAGCCTTCCCAGTGTGGACACCTATCTTCCCAGTAAAGAAAATCAGAGCGGAGGGGGCGCCAACAGAGAGATTTGTGGAGGACCTACAGGCGGTGAGCGTGAGGGCAGCCACAGTTCCTGCTTCCCTTCTTCTACTTCCGGAGGATGGAGAGCCACATGACTGTGTAGCAGAACTTGACACTGTTTGTACCCATAGGCTGGACCAAGCTGAAACACCTCTGAGTAACTCTGATTTGGTTCTGCAGTATACGTGGACGGCTCTGCATCCAGAGATCCACACACTGGTGCCAATGGTTAGGACCAAGAGGACATCCCTGCCTCCCAAAACATTTCTTTCCACAGTTTGCAAAGTTGACTCTGAGAAAAGAGCATTCAGTGGGTTGACCCAGAGGTTGGATTTCCTTGACCTGGAATATTGGTGTTTGAACTGAGGAGTTGTTGCAAGGTATAATAATACCAGCTTGGAGTAGTGAGTTGAAAACAGGCGCAATTCGCTGCTCTGCCTCTGGGTGGTGTGGGTATTGGCATCTGTGTGGTCGAAAAGAAGATTTAGGAGCCAGCTGCACAGGTTCACAGCTTTTGATCAGGCAATGTCATATTTGTGGGCAGCCTTAAATGGGGCGGCACACCCTGGAGGACAGAAGAGACCTCACCAAAGTTTGAGACTTGGGCGTAGATGGCATCAGGTCTTTCGAAACACCCATCGTGTGCCATTGTGATTGCTTGCAAGTGTGGTGTCTGGGTCCGTCTCTTTTTTTCTTTGTCACTGCAGCTTGTTCACTTTGTTTACTTTCTTTTTCTCATATTTTAAAAAAATGTTTGTCTCTCTGAATTACCTCTAAGTCTTTTCCTTTGATGGATTTCCCCTTCTTCGAGTTTTTCTTTCTGTAAACTTCCACGCAACACCAAAAGTTAACGTTCACTCAAACTTTTACTGGCTCACGTTGGTCTTTTTTCCCCCCATCATTTCTGCATACCGTATTTTCACGACCATAAGGCGCACCGTATTAAAAGGCGCAGTGTCAGTTACAGGTGCTCTTTCTGTATTTAACACAGACACAAGGCGCACCGTATTATTGGGCGTAGTTATGGTCAAACATACGGTAGCATGCATGCACGCTAAAACATACCGTGTCTATAACTGCTGTATAACTCGAGGTGATGCAAAAGAGATCAATTATGGTGTCATGTGACTACGTCACATTCTCCCAAGCCTCCATGAGGAAACCAAGCAGCCACTGCGCAGGCGCATGTCACAACACAAGACAGGCTTAAGAAGGACACGGCCAATCAAGCTCAGGTGCGCCCAGTTGTCCCGCCTCCAGCTGGCGCAGGGGCTCATGGAAAAAAAAAGAAAACTGGAGGAGAAGGCAGGGGCAAGCAAAGTGAGCAAACAGGAAGAAACAAAGTGGAAGTAACAGTGCCACCCCTCCTTTAACGGGCGCCACCTGGTGATCTACCAGGCTTCTCCAGAAAATGGTGTTGTGGAAAAAAATTATTTCTTAAGAAAAGAGAATGCCTGAAATAAAGACAAGGAGTTTGTGCGGTTTATTTCTGTTGCGAAAGAAGTCTGACAACATACAGAAATGTAAATTGTGCATGGCTGCAGTCTGCAGATGTCTGGCCAAGAGTGGCCTCCTGACTAAAACTCTTATACTCCGTAGCATGCAGATTCATTACATTGTTCAGGAAAACAATCCCTTCCCCGCTGCTCTCCTGTCTATGACACTAGAGGGTAGTACTTTGTTGTCAACAGAGGTTTTCACACCCCCTACTGGTACTTACTTCTGTATTTTACACAGACACAAGGGGCACCATATTATTGGGCACAGTTATGGTCAAACATACGGTAGCATGCATGCTAAAACATAATGTGTCACTCAGAAGCCAGTGAGGAAGCGACTGCTTTATTTTTTTGGACAGATTAAGAGCAGAACTCTCGTTCAGCTTATTAAAACCACTTGAAATCAGGACGGTCATCACTCAACACAATAGTCTCAGTCATGGTGCACAACTAAAAACATCACACAGCAACGCAAAAACAGACAAGACACTACCGCTATTTTTGAAGAACAATAACTAACAACTGTGTAGCTCAAACATGTAACTTTAAGAGCATTTGCACCAAAACACTACCGCAAAGCACGAGGGGGAACGGGAAGTGCTCTCAGGGACGCTACAATACACTAGCATGCATGCTATTGTATGTTTTTAAAAAGCCAGCAGGAGCAAAACTGTTGTACTTTATGGAAGTATTTAACAATGTACTCACGTTATTTTTGATCAATTCTCATCCACAAATCCATCAAAGTCCTCATCTTCTGTATCCCAAATGAATAGCGGGGCGAGTTCTCCATCAAACACGCCAAGTTCCCTCTCGTCATTGTCAGTCAGTCTCGTTTCCATGTGGCGCCTCAGAAATGATGCTGGCTTTTGCGAAGCTCGAACAACAGTGCATCAGACACGTTAGCCCAAGCATCCACCATCCATTCACAAATTGTGGCGTAACTCACCCGGTGCTGCCTCCCAGTCTTAGTGAAGCTGTGTTCGCCAGCTGTCATCCATCGCTCCAACTTTTCTTTAGGCAGTGTCTTCCTCTTAAAATCACCACAGGTGGAAGTTTCTGTCCATTACAAGGGCAACCAAGCACAACAGTAAAAGCAGACTTCTCGTGCCCCGTTGTGTGTATCTACCGTGTTGGTCCCCTTCTCTACAGTGTGGTTCACCGGGATGTGGAAAGTGAGCAGCACGTCGTCTATGTTGGTGATGTAGTTGGGCTGGATGTGTTTGTCTGCAATGTTTTTACTGCAGTAGGAGCGGAAGATGACCAGCTTTCCTTGTAATCTGCTGGATGTTGCTGTGCTACGGTAGTCCTTGCTGGGATGGATAGATGGCACCGTTTCATAAAATATACCCATACAGTATATCTACTGGGGGCGTGCCTTTAGAGTCCTCAGTCACGTCTACCTTTCCTCTACTGTATATAAGCAGTGTGTTGGCAGGAGATGCTCCCAGTCAGTCGAGCGAAGCGCTCATAAAAGTCACACAGCAACACTAACAGATTTTGGAACTCGGTACACACATAAGGCGTGCCGTATTATAAGGTGCCCTGTCCAGTTTGGACAAAATTTAAGACTTTTAAGTGCGCCTTATGGTTGTGAAAATACGGTATTTCTTTTATCAGTGCCGAATTCCATGCAACACCATCTGCACACGGCTTACTAATATTCAATCCCATTACGGCGATCTACTTCACAATGCCAGGAGCGTCTTCCTCATAGAGAGGACAGGCCGACCTGAACACGTCTAGCTAAGTGCGATAAGGATGAAACAACCGTAAGGGGTGAAAGTTTCAGTCAAAAATCATTAGATCAAAACAGAGGAAAAGTTCAGATATAGTCTCCCAGTACAACTACAGAGTCACCAACAGGGGTGCTCTCCAGGACCCCTCTGATACACTCCAAGAAGGCTGGGTACTCTGAACTGCCATTTGGCATGTGCTCACAAACGACAGCCAGGACCCTTTCCCCAACCCGAATGCGTGGGGAAGTGCAACAACTGTAGCAACTCCAGAGTAGAACAAAGTCCAGCCCCTCTCGAGGAGTTTGGTTCCAGAACCCAAACTGTGGGTCCAGGTGAGCCTGACTGTCTAATCGGAATGTCTCAACCTCTCGCCCAAACTCACGCTCCTTCCCCACCAGAGAAGTGATATTTCATGTCCCAAGAACCAGATTTGGCCGCAAAAGACCGGGTTGCCCAGGAGCCCGGTTTCTACCTCCACCCAAATGAGGAAAAAAATGTAAGTCCAATAAGGTATTGTCAACATGTCAGGTGGAATCCAATAGTTTTTATTGAGAATAATAGTACATCAATTATTAGGTTTTTCTCCAGTGTGAGTTCTCATGTGGTCTGCTTTTTCTTTTTTTTTACTTCTTGGCAAATCCTTGACTACAAACCGAGCATCTAAAAGGTTTTTTCCAGTGTGGGTTCTTGTGTCGAGTCAAAAGGCACTTAAAGGACAAAAATTTAGCACAAATTGAGCAGGTGAAACGTGTTTTACCTGTCTTCTTTTTAGAGCATTCAGAGTGTTTGTTGTCAGTGTGAGTCTTCATGTCACCTTCAGAGTCCGTATCGCTGCTCAGAGATTCTTGGTTGTAGTTGTTGTCTTCATTCTCAGGAGAGTGTCACTATCTGATGGAGCTAAGAGGTTGTCTGCTTGTGATCCTCCACAGTGGTCTCCATCAGCTTCTGTTGTCATGTGCTGTGGTGAGATGCTGCTGTTTGGAAGCTCCGGCCCTCTGTTTTCCTCACTCGAACTGTGGTGAAGATGTGAGGACTCAAGTGGTTTGTTTTCATGACCTTTAGTCTTCACAAAGACACCAGTCAGTGGCAACATAGTGAGATCAGCCTCCTCCGGCCCTAGAAGACACTCTCCCTCCTGAATGGTCCGAAGTTCCTCCTCTTCCTTTTTAACGTGGGTGGGCTGGGGATCCTCCTGCTTTAAAGTGGAGATCCACACATGCAGCTGAGGAGCACATTGTTTTTGAAGACCAAGCAACTGGTGTAAGTCTGCAGGACACTAACAAACAAACTTTAACTTGTGATGTTTCTCCTGGACGTCTACACTTTTCACGTGTACTCAGTCACTCAGACATGTCAAGTATTACATCGTCCAAGGATGGGAAACTTCTGTGATGACTAGGGCAATTCTATTCTATGATTTGCTCACAAATAATGAAAAGTAAGGATGCTCTGATCAGGGTTTTATGCTGCCGATACATATCATCTATGAGTGAAATCATATTCTCGTTCGATGAATTCACTTATTTTTCGGGTTATTAGCTCCGCCTTCTGACTGTCACACACATACGGGTGAGTGTTGTCCAGCGTTTTGGCTGCGTTAGCTACCGTTTGACTGATGATCACACCATGAGCCTCCAAAACTCACCATACTCTGTCATGTGTTTGTTCTTCAAATGCCGTATTCAATGAAAGCTTTTTAACTTGCTACCCCTGCAGTGTGAAGGAAAGTGGGAGAAGGATGCTACCCAAGACACTACAAGGCATGCAGGGATCATGGCACAGCACCACAGTAAAAAAAAAAAGCCAACATACCTTGGAAATTTTTTTTTTTTTTTTGTGAAAACAATGTTAAGTTATGCCTTGTATGAATGAACCACCATACAGAAGAGAGGTGGCGGACCTCATAGCTTGGTGTCGTGATAACAATCTCATTCTCAATACAGATAAGACTAACGAGATGATCATCGACCCAAGAACAAGGGAAAAGGAGCCGCATAGACCCCTGTTTATTGATGAGACTGAGGTGGAGAGGGTGAAAACCTTCAAGTTCCTTGGCACACACATCAGCGAGGACCTCACCTGGTCTCACAACACCCAACAAATTATGAAGAAGTCCCAAAGGAGACTGTACTTCCTGAGAAGACTGAGGAAATTTGGCATGTCCGCCACAATCCTGAGTTGCTTCTACAGATGCACTATGGAAAGTGTCCTTACCGCCTCCATCACTGTTTGGTACGGTAACTGTACAACACGTGATAGGAAGGCACTCCAGCGGGTGATCAAGACCTCATAGAACATTGTTGGGGCAGCCCTCCCCTCACTGCAAGACATTTATAAAACTAGAGTCCTACGAAGAACACACAACCTCATCAAGGACAGCACACATCCACAACACTCATTATTCACACTCCTACCGTCAGGCAGACGCTACAGGAGTTTGAAGTCCAGGACCACAAGGCTGGCAAACAGCTTTTACCCACAGGCCATCAGGCTTCTCAACGAAGCACTCACACACGCCGCACACAACACACACACACACTCATAGCACTTTATTTATTTATTTATTTGGCCAGGACACATACGTCAGAATGCTATTTATAGACTATAGCTCTGCTTTTAATACAGTCAGCCCCCACAAACTCACAGATAAGCTCCTCACACTTGGCCTGTCTCCCTCCCTCTGTAACTGGGTGTTTAACTTTCTCACGGGCAGACCCCAGTCAGTCAGAGTCCACAACCGCACATCCAGCTCAAGAATTATGAGCACTGGGACCCCACAGGGGTGTGTGCTGAGTCCACTCCTCTACACGCTCTTCACCTACGATTGCGTGGCCTCCCAGAACAACACCAGCATCATTAAATTTGCGGATGACACTACAGTCATCGGACTGATCACTGGTGGTGTTGAAACATCATACAGAAGAGAGGTGGCGGACCTCATAGCTTGGTGTCGTGATAACAATCTCCTTCTCAATACAGATAAGACTAAAGAGATGATCATCGACCCAAGAACAAGGGAAAAGGAGCCACATAGACCCCTGTTTATTGGTGAGACTGAGGTGGAGAGGGTGAAAACCTTCAAGTTCCTTGGCACACACATCAGCGAGGACCTCACCTGGTCTCACAACACCCAACAAATTCTGAAGAAGTCCCAAAGGAGACTGTACTTCCTGAGAAGACTGAGGAAATTTGGCATGTCCACCACAATCCTGAGTTGCTTCTACAGATGCACTATGGAAAGTGTCCTTACCGCCTCCATCACTGTTTGGTACGGTAACTGTACAACACGTGATAGGAAGGCACTCCAGCGGGTGATCAAGACCTCACAGAACATTGTTGGGGCAGCCCTCCCCTCACTGCAAGACATTTATAAAACCAGAGTCCTACGCAGAACACACAACCTCATCAAGGACAGCACACATCCACAACACTCATTATTCACACTCCTACCGTCAGGCAGACGCTACAGGAGTTTGAAGTCCAGGACCACAAGGCTGGCAAACAGCTTTTACCCACAGGCCATCAGGCTTCTCAATGAAGCACTCACACACGCCACACGCAACACACACTCATAGCACTTTATTTATTTATTTATTTATTTGTATTATTTACTTGTATTAATGTCTCTTCTGTTGTTGTTGCTTAATTTCTTGGTATTTATGTATATGTGTTTATGTTTCTTATGTTCTTATTCTTTCTTGTGTTTTCTTTCTTTTCTTGGGAGAATGAACAGAATAAGATTTTCATTGCATGGTATAACTGCTGTTTTACCATGCACATGACAATAAAACTCTCTTGAATCTTGAATCTTGAATCTTGAATCTTCTGTTGTTGTTGCTTAATTTATTGGTAAAGTCAAACCTGTCTTAGCGGCCACCTTTATAGAACAGCCACCTCCCTATAGCAGCCACTGAAAAATCCCCCGCAGCAAATGTACATGTTACAGACCCTGTGTATAGCAGTCACCTGTCCAACGCGGCCAGCGGCCACCCATTTTGTCTTCGTTGGTCAATATCTGACTGCATATAGCGGCCAAATTACCAACTCAAGTAGAAGCTTCATGCATGAAAAAGTTTCGTTTTTCAATCAATGAAGCCGTCGTGTGTAGACTTTAATTACTGAGTCCTAGCTCAGTCACAATCATTCACAAGATCCACACAAACTGTCAGTTGTTCCACATAAAAAGCCGTCTTCTTTTGAGCTTGCTATTTCCTGGTCAAACATGTAACTTTAAGAGCATTTGCACCAAAACATTACCGCAAAGTAGGCTGGGAACAGGACGTGCTCCCAGCGACGCTACAATAAAAAAAAACATACGCTAGCATGCATGCGGCAGCGGGAGCAAAACTGAGTTCGGTTGTACTTACTGTAGTTGAAGTATTTTACAATGTACTCATGTTATTTTTGATCAATCCTCATCTACAAATCCATCAAAGTCCTCATCTTCTGTATTCGACACAAACAAAGCCGTCTTCTTTTCCGTTCGCTACTAGTCTGTTAACTTGTCAGTGTTATTCAGCTCCAAAGCAAAGAAGGAAACTTCTCCTGTTGCTTCTGCCAACTTTATTTATTGAACGCGGCCACCAGACAGCAGCTCAGAACACACACACATCTCTCAGCATCGTCTCTCCTTCCTGCTTGCCCACAAGGCAAAGGTTAAACAAGCCCCACTACATAGCTGTCCAGCCAATGCCTGTAAGAAATGACACCGTTTATTTCCTGGTGTGCACTGGTCAATACTGTAATGCCGCCTGTTGTGGGGAAGGAGAGACTCACGTCGCCGATGCACTTTAATGGCTTTATTAACAGCGGAGAACACTGCAGGACTTTACATCCACGCCAACATAAACACACTTCCCAACTCTCTCCAAACTCACAGCTAGCACTGAGCCTAGCTCTCCTGCTCGGGACGCCCACCGTCACTTCCCGTCACTTCCTGATGAACTAAAGCTGTAATGACACTCTGCCGTATAAAAAGTTAAATATTAAAAACAAGCGTAAGACATTATTAGCACAGCTTTGTTCTGTGGGTTGTGGATAATAACAAGCCTAGTAGTGCTGTACAACTTTTATCCGCACAACTTTTTATCAGTGCCCTCTACTGGTCAACATTTTTATTTTTTTCCCTTTTTTTCTTTTTTTTTTTTCCTCTACTGGTCAACATTCAAACTGGACGCCAACCTGTCTATAGAGTTCACCTGTCTATAGCGGCCACTTTTGCAGACTCCCTCTAGTGGCCGCTATAGAAAAGTTTGACTGTATTTATGTTTCTTATGTTCTTATCCTTTTTATTGTGTTTTCTTTCTTTTCTTGGGAGAATGAACAGAATAAGAATTTCATTGCATAGTATAACTGCCTGTTTTACTATGCATATGACAATAAAACTCTTGAATCTGAATCTTGAAATTGTAAAGCACATTTATTGATTTATTGGTAACAAACTGCAATACAGCAAGTGCATTTAGTGTCTACCAAACTAAGCGTTCGGTATTTTTGATTCTGTAGGTGTAGATGTACTTGCTGGCTGTCTCACTCTTCGTGACACACTCTTCGTCACTCTGTTTGCGCTCGGGACGGTAGAACAAATTTGCCATCACCATTGCTTTGCTAACTTAGCATATTATGGTATCTTGCTTCACATTTGCTCATTTTACACTTATTTTTACCAGCATAGTGTGTGTGCTTTATGGGTCCGTGAATAAAATTTGTTATTAGTCAGTTAATTCAATTAAAAAATCCTTATATTTATTGATGCAATACATCAACGGACAATTTTGCACAGTAATTGAGAAATAAATCCAATCCAATCCACTTTATTTATATAGCACGTTTTCTAAACACTGTTTCCAAAGTGCTGCACAGACTAGCAAAACCATAAATAATAAGTAAATAAGGGAATATAAATGTAAGTAATAAGTAAAAATTACTACAGTAAAAACTGAAAGATCAAATAAAAACAAAGAAATGTACAACAGTAAAATATTTAAAACAAGAAGTAGAAACAATAAAAGCAAAAAGTCCAAGAAGTAGGTAAAAAATAAATAAGTAAATTAAATTAAAAAACTAAGATAAATAAAACCATTAAAACTAAAAAAATAATAAAAGACACAGAGGACCATACGACTCATGCCGAGATAAAAGCCAGAGAATAAAAGTGGGTTTTAAGACGAGACTTAAAGCATTCAATTGTGGGGGCCGTTTTTACATGAGGGGGGAGAGTGTTCCACAGCTTTGGGCCAACTACAGAAAAGGCCCGGTCTCCCCTGGTCTTAAGTCTGGTCTTAGGCACCACCAGTTGGAGCTGGCCTTCGGACCGCAATGTGCGCGCTGGAGTGTAAATTTGGATGAGGTCCGAGATGTGATACGGTGAGAGTCATCTTGGGTTTGTATTTGTATTTGTACTTTATTTATCCCACAGCGGGGAAATTCACTTGTTACAGCAGAAAGCAAGATACGCAAGTAAAGAATACATAGTGACTACAACATGGTTCAAGTGAAGGACCTGCGGAACCTCTCCTTCTTACACCGTGGGTGTAACAGTCTGCTGCTGAAGGAGCTGCTAAGGGAACCCACAGTGTCATGTAGCAGGTGAGAGGTGTTGTCCATGATGGATGTCAGCTTAGCCAACATCCTTCTCTCCCCCACTTCCTCCACGGAGTCCAGAGGACCGTCCAGAACGGAGCTCGCTCTCCTGATCAGTCTATTGATCCTGCTCCTGTCCCTGTCCGTGCTGCCCCCTCTCCAGCAGCCCACAGCGTAGAAGATGGCTGAGGCCACCACAGTCATAAAAGGTCCGTAAAAGAGTCCTGCACACACCAAAGGACCTCAGTCTCCTCAGCAGGTGGAGGCAACTCTGCTCTGCTGCCGCCTGTTGTCCTCTCTCCGTAGTGCATGCTGAGGTGGAGCTGGGTCATCACTACAGCTGCTGCCAATTACCTGCGACCGCTCCTAATCTGTTGGATGGCAGCAGCTCATTGCCAGATTGTCTTTGACACTCGCATACAACAGTGCCAACTTTCCGTATCTCTAGCTTCCTAGTTATTCTACTCCTTGCTTACCTTGCGCTTTTTCCTGCCGAGCCATCCCGGTACCGTCTTGTTTTTTGTTTCTCCCTATGCTAAGGTTAGTGTGCTCCTGTCGGCTTTGCTGCGTGTATTTGTCCTCATCATTCATCAGGTGGGTGTGCAAGGAATTTTTTTTTTCTTTTTTTTTTTTTACCCCTGTCCTGTCCAGCCTTTAAAGCAGATAGAATTGTAGATCTAAATGCCGTCAAGTGCTCAACAGATTTACTCTGCCAGGGAGAAGTGTGATATACAATTCCCCTGTTATACAGAATTTATTTGACTTTGATGCTTGTTATTAAGCAAATTTGGAGCGACCGGACCGGAGCAGGAGGGGACAGAGAAGAAGAGAAAAGAAAACGGGGGGGGGGGGACAAAAAAAAAAGAGAGACAAGAGACAAGGACAACAGCAGCAACAACAACAATTGTGACAACAAGAACAGAACAACAGAAACATACAGAACTACATCAGCAAATAAATGTCTGTGACAACTATAAAGACGAACAAGGACATAAGGACAAAGGACAAAACAATATCAACAACCACAATGACAAAGCTGTCAATGACAATCACACATAATAGTAGTAATGAAATGATGAACTATGATAGTGATCACAATGACAATACTGCATTAAAACAGTCACACATAATAGTAGTAATGAAATGATGAACTATGATAGTGATCACAATGACAATACTGCATTGAAACAGTCACACATAATAGTAGTAATGAAATGATGAACTATGATAGTGATCACAATGATAATACTGCATTGAAACAGTCACACATAATAGTAGTAATGAAATGATTATCTATGATACTGAACAGAATGATAATACTGCATTGAAACAATCACACATAATAGTAGTGATGAAATGATGAACTATGATAGTGATCACAATGACAATACTGCATAGAAACAGTCACACATAATAGTAGTAATGAAATGATGAACTATGATAGTGATCACAATGATAATACTGCATTGAAACAGTCACACATAATAGTAGTCATGAAATGATGAACTATGATAGTGATCACAATGATAATACTGCATTGAAACAGTCACACATAATAGTAGTAATGAAATGATGAACTATGATAGTGATTACAATGACAATACTGCATTGAAACAGTCACACATAATAGTAGTAATGAAATGATTATCTATGATACTGAACAGAATGATAATTACTTTAATGCACATCATTGTAAAAAAAAACTATAGTCATACTGCTGATATCACCGTCGCTGTAATAAAACCAACAACATAATAACACCCTGGTTAACTCAGTGAGTAATGTGGGGAAGTACGTATGCACTGTGAGTGTGCATATGTACAGGTATCTCTGTATGTGGGGAAGTCTTCATATATATATAAAGGTGCAAGAATGTGCGGGCGTGTAATTGTCACTGAGAATGCATGAAAGGAAAGGGGCCGCCTTCCACCTCCCAGAGAGCCCCGCCTCAAATAGCCAGGCCGAGCCCCCGCCGCCAGAAGGCCACCAGGCCCACAGGGGCAGGCAGCACAAAGATCAGTGCCCCAAGAGCCAGCCTAGAGAGCCCCCCCCCAGTCAGTGGCAACATGGTGACATCAGCCTCCTCCGGCCCTTGAAGACACTCTCCCTCCTGAGTGGTACAGAGTTCCTCTTCTTCCTCTTTAACGTGGGGGGCTGGGGATCCTCCTGCTTCAAAGTGGAGAGCCACACCTGCAGCTGAGGGGCACGTTCTTCTTGAAGACCAATCAGCTGCTGTATGTCTGCAGGACACAAACAACACAAACACACTTTAACTTGTGATGTTTCTCCAGGACGTCTACACTTTTCACGTGTACTCAGTCACTCAGACATGTCAAGTATTACATCGTCCAAGGATGGGAAAGTTGCCCGAGTCTGTGATGACTCGGGCAGGGGATCATAGCCAATCTCCTCAATCAATTCCATTTTGATTCATCAGCTTCAAAATCAATAAATCACAATTCTATTCAATGTGATTTCATTTGGTCATAAATAACTGCCTATTCCAATAACGATCATCCATGACTGAAATCGGCTGACACCAATACAGATGCCTATCACATGGATTAATTGTGCTGATGTTGCAGGCAGCATAACGTTCTCCACGGCATCTCCAGACCCTTTCACGTCTGTCGCATGTGCTCAGGTTGAACTTGCTCTCATCAGGGAAGAGCACAGGGCACCAGTGGTGTAGTTGCCAATTCTGGTGGTCTATGGCAAATGCCAATGGAGCTCTACGGTGCTGGGCAGTGAGCACAGGGTGAATTGTATTCACTGTCTGTCATTTGTGCATGATTAGTGACATATTTCATGCCATTTCTGTGACCAGTTTTTTGTTCTTACGGCTTCTTTTGTTTGAGCCACTCGATAGGATTTTTTGTCTTGTAGTGGAGTCATACAGTCTGTCAAAGTCTAATTATCTCTGTGCATTTTTTTTCTTTTTGTATGTGTTAAAATGACAGGTGATCATGTTTTTGGGAGGGGAAGAGGTATGATGCCATGCCATGTCACTGAGCGTGACTGTCCTTCCTCAGTTGGTGGAACAACACTTGATTAAGGACGCAGCCCTTGAACCCACTGATGTTGTCTTAATAGGATGTGGAGACTTGGAAGTGGAAGCTTATGGATGCAAGGTGATTGTACCGATGCTTGTGGTGGAGGGCCAGGTTGATAGTCTCATCATTGGCAGCAATCTACTGAGGTTCCTGGTACACCACCTGAGGTTGGAGATGGGTCTTAATGTCTGTGGCTCCACTCCAGCTGGATGTGACGATGGCCCTCAGAGAGAACTGTTGAGTTTGGTTGCTGATGTAGTGGAGTGTCCTAATGGTGTGTCAGAAAAGGTTGGTGTTGTGAAGTTAAAGAGAGCTATCAATTTGCAGCCAAGGACTGAATATTTGGTCTGGGCCAAGCTACAGCAAGTGAGTGAGTTGCCTGTTGGCAGCGTAGTCATGTTGGGTCCCACCCTCGCAAGGTCTAAACCAAGATCAGTCATGGTGGGGAGGTCAGTGGCATTGATTACTGATGAAGGATGGCTGCCGTTGAAAATAATGAATCCCACAGAAAAGCCTGTGACATTGAGGCGGAATGCTAAACTGGCTGATGCATATTCATGTGTGGCCATTGAGAGCTTTGATATTCCTGAAAGTGTCAGGCCTCTTCATTCCAGTGTACAACAGAACGTACAGTTACCAGTAGCTGACATGTTCACTGACCATGACGTGCATAGCCTGACCACAGGGGCCTCTAGTTTGCCTGACTCCCTGGGTTTAGAACAGCCACATCTAACAAATGCACCACATTCTGTTTTACACAAGATTGGACTCTCTGACATTGCTTGTGAAGTGTCACAGACTTGTAAAGACCGACTTGTTGACCTCACAGCTGAGTATGAGGTCATCTTTTCTAGAGACAAGATGGATTGTGGCAAGGCTGTAGGCTTTCTCAATCGAATTCGTGGTGTAGATGAGACACACTTGCTGCTCTAGGGGGTAATGCCTATTTCTCAACGATGGACCTCACTTCGGGGTACTACAACCTTGAAATGCATCCAGATAACAAAAAGTCGTGCAGAGTACCCCAGGTGTTAATATTGGGACCTATTCAACTAAAACTATTCAACTTGTATATCAATGACATCTGTAAAGTGACGAAAGACTTAAAGGTGGTATCATTTGCAGATGATATTACTGCCTTTTGTTCTGGGGAAAGCACACAAGTGCTTGTTAAAAAAGTCACGAATGAAACGGCCATATTAAAAAGATGGTTTGATTAAAACACAATTATCCTTGAACTTAAGTAAAAGTAAAATAATGCTATTTGGTAATAACAGAAAGGAAATGTACGACCAAATACAAATAGACGGAGTGGACAGTGAAAGGGGGAATGAAAATACATTTCTGGGGATCATAATAGATGAAAAAATTAATTTATATGCGAGAACAACACTAAAAACCAACAGCATTTCAGTATGTGGAATCAAATTATGGAACGGATTGAATAAGGAACTCAAACAAAGCACCAAGATGAGCAATTTTAAAGAAACAAGTCAAGCAGTTGATGTTTGCAAAATACAAGGAAGAGGAGTATTGAACTTGTTTTGATTCGTCACTATTCATTATTTATTTATTATTACAGTGATTTATATTTTATTTATATTTATTATGAAAACATCTTAATAATTATGTCATCACATTGTTACATCACTCTTCTGTGTATTAAAAACATCACATCTGGAATACAGGAAGTGAATAAATGTGCTGCAATAGATGTGGAATAGATGGGGGGTCGGATTAAATAAATTTTGCTTCTTCCCACTCCTTTTGGACATGAGGTACTGTGAATTGAATTATGTGACGTATTCCATTGTAACTTGTACTCTGTGATTTCCGATGTGTTGACAAGCTCATTGTGAGTTCTCTGGTAGCTCGTGATTGGCTCATGCCAAAGAAAGAGCTACTCCTTCCTTACTGATTCGCGAGCGGCATGATCCAGTACATGTAGCGGAAACCCTGTAGCCTGCAGCGATCCCTGCGTGCAGTGTAGTGTTTTTGGTAGCATCCTTCTCCCACTTTCCTTCACACTGTGGGGGTAGCACGTTAAAAAGATTTCATTGAACACAGCATTTGAGGAACAAACACGTATTGCTAGCTTTGGAGGCTTGTGGTGTGATCAGCAGTCAAACGGCAGCTAACGCAGCCAAAACGCTGTGATGTGCGTGACAGTCAGAAGGCAAAGTTAATCACCCGAAAAACAATTAAATTCATCGAATGAGATGATAATTTCACTGATAGATGATCGGTGTCTGAATCGGCAGCATAAAAACCCTGAACGGAGCATCCCTACTTTTCATCATTTATGAGCAAATCAAATCATATTTAATAGAATTGTGATTAATTGATTTAGAAGCTGATGAATCAAAATGGAATTGATTTAGGAGATGAGCTATGATCCCCTGCCCGAGTCATCACAGAAGTTTGCCATCCTTGGACGATGTAATACTTGACATGTCTGAGTGACTGAGTACACGTGAAAAGTGTAGACGTCCTGGAGAAACATCACAAGTTATCCCCAGCCCCCCCACGTTAAAAAGGAAGAGGAGGAAGTCTGGACCACTCATGTGGGAGAGTGTCTTCTAGGGCCGGAAGAGGCTGATGTGACCATGTTGCCACTGAAAAACCTTTCAGATGCTCAGTTTGTAATAAAGGATTTTGTCAGAGGTCACAAATGACAACACACATGAGAACGCACACTGGAGAAAAACCTTTTAGATGCTCAGTTTGTAGTCAAAGATTCTCCGTTAAGGCTAGTGTGGCAAAACACATGAGAACGCACACTGGAGCGCACCTTTTAGATGCTCAGTTTGTAGTCACAGATTTTGTCAGAGGTCTCAAATGACAACACACATGAGAACACACACTGGAGAAAAACCTTTTAGATGCTCAGTTTGTTGTCACGGATTTACTCTGCACTGGCAGCATAGTTTCACTCTGCTCTGCTCAGTCAATATGGAACTTTACTTTTGGTCATTGTGGATATTTAGCTGTGACTACCAAATACAAGAGATTATTTCATCGTTTTCTGACTCTATTAAAAAATCACAACCAGATAGCTAAATTATTTGCCTTTTTTCTGGGCCCCCTGCTAGTCATGGGTTCTTGGAATTAAGTCATAACCCCCCCCCCCCTTCTTCTGGTTGAATGGCGGGTTGCAACCATGACTTCAAAGATGCACACCGCTACCTACTGTACCGGAGTATGCAACATGGGCCATGTAACTTATTTTATATGAATTCAGATCATGAAAAAAATAAAATAATATTAGTAATCTAGATTTTATTATATAGTCTTGTGTCCTTCAAATACCCTTTCACCGCTCTCTGCCATTTGGATAGTTCTTCTCACAAAAAACACACAAAAAATTCCTTAGCTGCCCTGCGAGGAGCCTGGCGTAAAAACACAAAGTTCGCCCTGAATTGTGCCTGCACTAAATGTTAACCGTATAATGAGGGAATTTAATTTACATTGTAAGCAAATAGAACATGTAGAGTGCATGTTCATTTATTATTGGAAATATAACAATCAAACAGCACACAAAGAAGAAGGTGGATACAGTGAATAGTGAAATTAGTATGCCAGTCCAGGATATTTTACACTTACTTGGGAGGTATATAGACTACGTTGCGCAGCAGAAAAGGTTGAAATAAAATAATTTACAATGCTTATGTAACAGATGCAGAAAAAAACATGTATTATCATGTCTGAAATGTTTTTGTTTATGGGTTAATTTCTCCAAAATCCCTACCTTTTGATTTGTTTTGGTTTCTTCTTAAACTATAATTTAACATTTGTAACTTTATTTTCGTATTTCCTTTGTCATGGTATGAGCTTTTATGTTGAAGGTTTAGTGGATGTCATACTGTTGCTCACGTTGTCAGTCAGTCCATTTTTGTGCTGGCTGATAGGTACGTTGGTGTGGGAGCAACTAAGTTCTGTAATAACATTTCAGTGGTTAAAATATTGTTTTATATTAACCTAATGGAACCCATGTTGTTACTTATTTATGTTTATTTAATAATATGTTGTGTAGTGTGGTTTTGGGGATGGTTTTGACTGTGGGAGAGCAAGCTAACTACACTGCTCAAAAAAATGAAAGGAACACTTCAAAAACACATCAGATGTAAACTGGGGGAAAAATGATGTTGAATATGTTTCCTGATAATAAGTGGGTGATGTATTAGTAACAAAATGATGCCACATCATTTGATAGAAATGAAAATGATCACCCTATAGAGGGGGGAAATCAAAGACACCCCAAAAATGAAAGTGAAAAAATGATGCAGCACACTGGTCCATTTAGCTAAAATGTCATTGTAGCAACTCAAAATGATTCTCAGTAGTTTGTGTGGCCCCCACGTGCTTGTACGCATGCCTGACAACGTGGGGGCATGCTCCTAATGAGACTACGGATGGTGTCCTGGGGGATCTCCTCCCAGATCTGGACCAGGGCATCACTGCGGTACCTGGACGCATGGAGGAGATTCCAGGAGACAGGTAGTTACTCCAGGAGAGCTGGACAGGGCCGTAGAAGGTCCTTCAACCCTCAGCAGGATCGGTATCTGCTCCTTTGTGCAAGGAGGAACAGGATGAGCACTGCCAGAGCCCTACAAAATGACCTCCAGCAGGCCACTGGTGTGAATGTTTCTGACCAAACAATCAGAAACAGGCTCCATGAGGGTGGCCCGAGGGCCCGACGTCCTGTAGTGGGCCCTGTGCTCCCTGCCCAGCACCGTAGAGCTCCATTGGCATTTGCCATAGACCACCAGAATTGGCAACTACACCACTGGTGCCCTGTGCTCTTCCCTGATGAGAGCAAGTTCAACCTGAGCACATGCGACAGACGTGAAAGGGTCTGGAGATGCCGTGGAGAACGTTATGCTGCCTGCAACATCATTCAGCATGACCGGTTTGGTGGTGGGTCAGTGATGGTCTGGGGAGGCATATCCCTGGAAGGACGCACGGACCTCTACAGGTTAGATAACGGCACCCTGACTGCTATTAGGTATCGGGATGAAATCCTTGGACCCATTGTCAGAACCTACGCTGGTGCAGTGGGACCTGGGTTCCTCCTGGTCCACGACAATGCCCGACCTCATGTGGCTAGTGTATGCAGGTAGTTCCTGGAGGATGAAGGAATTGATACCATTGACTGGCCCCCACGTTCACCTGACCTAAACCCAATAGAACACCTCTGGGACATTATGTTTAGGTCCATCCGGCACCGCCAGGTTGCTCCTCAGACTGTCCAGGAGCTCATTGATGCCCCTGGTCCAGATCTGGGAGGAGATCCCCCAGGACACCATCCGTAGTGTCATTAGGAGCATGCCCCCACGTTGTCAGGCATGCGTACAAGCACGTGGGGGCCACACAAACTACTGAGAATCATTTTGAGTTGCTACAATGACATTTTAGCAAAATGGACCAGTGTGCTGCATCATTTTTTCACTTTCATTTTTGGGGTGTCTTTGATTTCCCCCCTCTATAGGGTGATCATTTTCATTTCTATCAAATGATGTGGCATCATTTTGTTACTAATACATCACCCACTTATTATCAGGAAACATATTCAACATCATTTTTCCCCCAGTTTAGATCTGATGTGTTTTCCAAGTGTTCCTCTCATTTTTTGAGCAGTGTATTTAGCTAACAGCCACGTTTTTCTCTCCTATTGGGGTGTGTGAGCGTGCTATCGTGCATTGTGCTGAATGTGCCTTATTCCTGTACAGGCCCTTTGTTATTGAGGAGCTCACGCGCATGTCCTGTTCATATATTCCACCACACTGCAGGTATATTGTTTTACTTTGAATGATTTATTTCTTTTATTCCATTTCTGATGCTTCAGTTATGTGCATTTAAGTTAATGGAATTACATTATTATTATGTATTGTATTCATTTCATGTCATTTCTTGACCTCTGTTATTTACATTACTTTCTTTACATTTTGAGTCCATTTTTGTGCTGGCTGACAGGCCTGTTGTTATTGAGGAGGTCACGCGCATGTCCTCTTCATATATTCCACCACACTGCAGGGATAAACTTCTGTTCCAAAGCCATTTCTGTGCCCCTCCATCGTGCACCAGAACACAACGCAGTGTAGTCGGGACATGCGGATACACTGGCAGCCCGGCTACACTTAAACATCTCCAGACACCCTCCACTTCACAAGGTGACGTATGTACACCAAAAGCTGCTTGCCAGCCGCCAATAATCCACAGAAGAAGAAAATGGGGCGGGCTGAGCGGCGGTGACTTTCCGGAGCTGCTGTCAGACATGTCAAATTTACGATAAAACTGTATTATAGATTCACAGCGAAGAGAGCAACGAATAACCCAAAGATTGGTTTTTGTAAAACCCGAAAACGGAAGATGAGCGTGGAGCATTTGGAGTGCTATCTGCAGTGAAGATAGGAGACGTGACAGAAGATGAAGCACTGCTATGCTAAAATGGCGACGTCCAGTCAAAGAGAAGGTGGAAGAGAATCCGCGCTACCAACTCCCAGCCTATCATCAACGGAGAAAAAGCCCCAAACGGCAGATAACGGTGAGCGAGTTCACGTTTCCAACAACGTCTTTTTTGGAGGCTGTCTTAGACCCTGAAAAGAGAGATGACGGTCGTTGCTGAGCAAGTTAAACAAAGAACCGCCATGATTGTTAGCTTGACGAAGGCAGCTGAGTTCATTTGTGAAAGACAAATGAAGAATCGGAAGAGAAAAACAAGGCTTGCGTAAAGAAAAGAGTCACAGCTGATACGGTAAATGAAAGTTACCAAAGTCGTTTGTACCTTTGTGTTACTTGATGTTATACAGCAAAATAGGCTGTGGATAGTAATGTGCGGATCCATGCTGAAATATTGATACCTCCGATACAAGATCTTTAGGCTCTAAAATCGATTCTCAGGTCAAAATATCAATAAGACAAGATATTCAGACACATCAGCTTTGACTTTGGAAAACAGTGATCGACATTCTTGCCACTTTTCAGATTTGTTGCAGCCGATACCACTAACTGTTTGTGTTTGATACGTATTGATTTGGTCTGGCAAGGCCAGTGGTGTCGCAGCTTTTTTTTATTGGCTCGCGGCACGTTGAAGAAGTAAAACCAAAAAACCCAGAAGAAATGGGGAAAAATAGAGCAAAATGTCAAGAGAAGAAGCTGAAATGTTGTTGCGTTTTGGCACAGTTCACTTGTAATTAATCACAGATAGAAAGAAGGTTTTATCTATAATAGGTGTACCTTTTGAAAAATTATTTTCAAGTTTTTAATACAGCTATCAACATGAGACTGGATAATATGTTTGCCTTATGTAATTTTTTGTTCCTTAAACATTGTTTTTTTTTAAAGCACAACACAAAATGGACCTCAATGTATAATAACATAAAACACAATGTACAAGTAGACTTTGGTAAGGTAGTGCCTAGGCCTGTCACGATAATGGATCTATCGATTTATCGAATGATAAAAACACAGGTTGATAATTATGAGCCCTCGATAAATTGACATGTGCGTGTATGCGCGTCTGTTCCATCTGTTAGTCTCTCTGTGGTTCACTTTGCATGTGTTTGTGTTCATTGGTTCCATGAAATGAACACAGAAGAGAGTGAGCATCTTCTCAGCTAGCCTTTGAAGCCTCTTTGTCCCAGTAGTGGAGGCGGGGGCTATGTACACGGAGCGCTTGTCCCAGTAGTGGAGGCGGGGGCTATGTACACGGAGCGCTTGTCCCAGTAGTGGAGGCGGGGGCTATGTACACGGAGTGCGAGCAGTCAGCTAGCAGACGCGATTATGATTGAAGGCACAAAAGTAATCGTTTCTTAGCCGAATGCCACACTTCCAGTGTGGATGTGAAGCAAAGGCTTTTTCCCGACAGTGAACGCTTACTGAGGCGTTTGATCGGCGGAGTAAAAACGAAACATCGCGTTCACAGTGTCGCTCACTACATTGCAAAAGAAATGCAGTCTTTCAATACGGTTGAAAAGCCAACAGTAGGAATTGCCTGGGCGATATCAGCATCACTGCATTTTAGCTCAATGCCTCGTGTGTTTTTATCCACTGGTTGCGTTGCTTTGTGTAGTTCTTTTGACACCATGAGTAGGATTGGTTTGTGGTGTCGTGACGTCCCCTGATTTGTGAGTGTTCAAGTAGAACACGATGCTACTTGAGCAGGTACACGATGCTTGAGTGCCATATAGTGGCGCAAATGTGACATGACAAAACTATCATTAAACAATAATAAACCAAATGATGATATGCTTCTTTTTTTTTTTAAGGTCAAAATGATCGCTTATCGTCGCAAAACTTTAGCACAATTATAGACCAGCAAAATGTGTTATCGTCACAGGCCTAGTCGTGCCAGAGGACTGGACTGTGGTGTACAAGACTGAGGATGTTTACAGTGATTATAGCCAAGATTTGAGCTTTCAAGGAGAAAAGAAGGGAGAAACATCCATCCATCCATTTTCTATGCCGCTTCTCTTCATTAGGGTCGCAGAGTTATGATGGAGCATATCACAGCTGACTTTGGGCGACAGACAGGGTACACCCTGGACTGGTGTCCAGCCAATGGCAGGGCACATATAGACAAACACTCACATTCATACCTATGGACAATGTAGAGTCTCCAATGAAGCTAACATGCATGTTTTTGGAATGTGGGAGGAAACCGGAGTACCCAGAAAACCCACACACACACGGGGAGAACATGCAAACTCCACACAGAAATGCCCAAGGGACATTCGAACCCAGGTCTTCCCATCTCCTGACTGTGTGGCCAACATGCTAACCACTAGGCCATAGAGAACTTGCACAACATGGACTTAAGCCTTAAGACATGGAGATGAAGATTGGTTGCCTTCAAAACACAGAATGCTAAGTGTAAATTACTCTGGAGTTGCTTATCCTTAAATTATTGTTTCAAGTGGGCTTATTAATGAGCGTAAAGACATCTCTATAGCCTGGTTTATTTAATATTTTGTCGCTGCCCCCTACCATCAACGTATGGCTGTTCAAAGATGTTTATATAGCATGTATAATGCAGCCTTGTCGCTATCGTGGAATGCTGTGTACTGTCACGAGGTGGCTTACGCAAAAGGTTGGAACCCGTAATGCAGATAGACACAGCGCTAGTAAAAAATACAATTTATTACACAAGGTAATAATGACATGAAAAATACAAAAATAACTACCAAAAGATAAACTAAGGAACACAGGACTAGAGCCAAAAATACAAAGAACAAAAAACACTGCAAGGCAGGAAAAAAAGGTACTCACTGAACGAAAAGAGCTGCAGGAAAAAAGGTGCAGAACAGGTAAGTAGAAGTAGCAAAATCACAATGGCAAAAAAGATACGCGAGCAAACGGGACCAGTTGGGAGCCAAGGGATGAGGAACAGGAAGCAGGGTTGGCAAGGGAATAACTGGCAACTGGGTAGTGGCCAGGCAGACGTATATATGGGGAGCTGGAGACTGATCACAGGTGTCCCTGATTACTCATCAGTGCAGCCATGACTCTGCAAGGATAAAACAGAGGCGGCAGCAGAGTGGAAAACACAGAACATGACAGTTTACAATACAATATGTGAACAAGACATGACTTCCTCTGTTCTGCGGCAACTTCGACATAGTGGTCATTCTTGTCCTTTTTTGTTCTTCCTGTGTAGCAGCTTGTAATATTCCGCCGGTGGAATAGATTTCTTTTTCAAAATGGCTTCATACCGTATTTTCAAGCCAGACGCTTCTTGTGAAGGTGTTCCTTCATAGCAGTCATCGGTGAAATGATCACTGCAAAGAACAGAACTCGATGTGGGCGTCCATTTTTCTCTCGTTCCCTGCACTTGCTTCATCCATTGTAGTCTTAAACTTTCCTCTTTTGGAAAAGAAAGAGCAGTGACGGGGCTACAGGGTGGCCAGGAGTGGCCTTGGCCACCCTCGGTCACTCTCAGGCCTTGGACAATTTTGACAAACGCGGCTCTGTTGTGCAGAACATTAGTTCAGACTCACTGCTGTTTCTGCTTGGACGCATTTCACTGCAGCACACAACTTTCCGTGTGGCGGAGCTGTCAATAAAACCGCGTCTTGTTGATTCAGCATGTAAATCTGTTAATATTGAAAGATCTCTGGAGCAGCATTAGTGGGCATGTAAACCAAGGAGTCTAGAGTTACAGCAGCTTCCATACGATGTCCTGCACGGGTTTGGCCGCCATGATGGTGAGCACAATCCAGAAACTGTGAATTGAAGACATGTCCTCAGCACACTCTTCAGCTATTAATTGCTCTAATAGGTTGTCCAGAAGCAGTGGCTACGAAACGGGGTGGGCAGTGGTGGCTGTGGCCCCCCTGATCAATCTCCGGCCACCCCACTGGCCATCTGGACAATTCAGGTATCAACTTATTGCCATCCCTATGTGAGTCTCACCTTGGCCACCCCAATGAAACATTTGTTGCTCCACCACTGAGAGAGTACCACGCAGATATTATGAACATCCAGCAGCAATACAACATTTTGGCATGACTACTATTTTGATGAAAAATATATCGAACTAAGTCCACATGTGTTTGTTTACTCTGCTTTGGCTGAGATGTGTTACTCTGCATGTTTCACTTCCAGAAATGAAGCTTCGTTGCGACATGTTTGTTATGGCTGCCGCCGTTTACTATAAATGTCATAAATGTTATTTTGCCAATTTACCATTGGCTTTCAAAAAATGAGCAATGTAGACCATAATTTCAAACAATATATAACACATTGAAGCAACGCCACCTACAGTGATCTGCCTGACGTATATGCCTCCACTCAAAATGGTTTACAGGCATCTTTCAATTCACTGTGGTTATGCCACATGTTGCGCGAGATGGCGCTAATGTTAGCTATCTGGGAAGGTTAAGACACATGGCATGATTTAACGCTTCGTGCAGGGCGATCAGCTTTCTTACTGGTAATCACAACAGTCTCCGAAACTACAGTGGATGTTCAGTGAATCACAAAACTTTAGCACCCAAGTCACACAAGCAAACGTTAGCTTGCTTGGTCGGTTAGCTAGCAGAAGCAGCTGCAGCCTCCTCATGAACGCAGTGAAAAGTCGAAGTTTTAACGTCACAACTTACCGTAGAAGAGCACCTTGGAGTGCAGCACGCACCCCGTTTCACCTCTTTGACTTGACGAGAACCGGACGTGGTTCTGTACTTCACCTCGCCACACATCACCTCAACATTCAGAGCACAGCGGTTAGCAGTGTGGGCGGGTCTGGACGCCTAGAGGCGTGGTCTATTTGCATACATACAAAACATTTATTTTAAGAGTTAATATTTGCATTTAACATTTAAATTCAAGATTTAGTTTTAAAATTTATATTTAGATTTCCATCCATCCAACCTAACATGAATGTTTTTGGAATGCGGGAGGAAACCGGAGTACAATCTCACAACAGGCACAATAATCCCGAATAAAAACATGGGTTACTGTTGTGGCGGTAACCCACACCGTGATGAAACTCGACTCTGAACCTCCAACGTCACTTCCTGTTCGCCTACCACTCACTCAGTTGGGGAACACATTTACGGCAACACACAGGAGCATGAGTTTTATGTATGTCTTAAATGGCTTGACTATTGGGGTGTTATTTCATGTCTAGAGGGCTCTAATAATGTGAAAACAGTATTTAGAAGTCGGAAATAGGTTTTGTATGCTCTAACTACACAAATATTCCATTCATTAATCGGGAATTCTACTTAGCAGAAATTCACTTGGGTTTCTGGATCCAATAAATCGCAAAAAACAAGGGATTACTGTGCTCAAAACATTTCTTCGAGGTTGGCCGGTCTGAAAGTATGTTTGTGTCCTGCAGACATCCTGAAACTGACTGATCGTCAAGAAGAACGTTCCACTCAGCTGCAGGGGGTGAGCTCCACTTTGAAGCAGGAGGATCCACAGCCCCGCCACGTTAAAGAGGAAGAGGAGGATCCACAGCCTCTCCATGTTAAAGAGGAAGAGGTGCAAGCTGATGGAGACCACTGTGGAGGATCACAAGCAGACAGCCTCCTAGCTCCGCTATCAGATAGTGACCTCACAACATCACACTCTCCTGAGGATGAAGACAGCGACTCCAACCAAGAGTCTCTGAGCAGCGATACAGACGCTGAAGGTGATATGAGGATGCACATTGACAACAAACACTCTCAATGCTCGAAAAAGAAGGAGGGTAAAAAATGTTTCACCTGCTCAATTTGTGCTAAATCATTTTCCTTCAAGTGCCGTTTGACTCGACACATGCAAACCCACACTGGAGAAAAACCTTTCAGTTGCTCTGTTTGTGCGAAAGGCTTTATTTCAAAGAGAGATTTGATTCGACACATGCTGACACACACAGGAGAAAAACTATTTGGTTGCTCAGTTTGTGCTAAAAGCTTTTCTCGTAAGGACCTTTTGACTCAACACATGCTGACGCACACAGGAGAAAAAGTTTTTGGTTGCTCAGTTTGTACTAAAAGCTTTTCTCGTAAGGACCTTATGACTCTACACATGCGAACACACACAGGAGAAAAACCTTTTGGCTGCTCAGTTTGTGCAAAAAGCTTTTCTCAGAAGGGCACTTTGACTCAACACATGCTTACACACACGGGAGAAAAACCTTTTGGTTGCCCTGTTTGTGCAAAAAGCTTTTCTCTGAAGGGCACGCTGGCTCAACACATGCTGACACACACAGAAGAAAAAACGTTCAGTTGCTCAGTTTGTGCGAAATGTTTCGTTTCCAAGAGAAATTTGACTCAACACATGCGGAAACACACAGGAGAAAAACCTTTTGGTTGCTCAGTTTGTGGTAAACAATTCTCTCAAAAGTGCTATGTGATATCACACATGAGAAGGCACTAGGGTTGGGCGATATGGACCAAAACTCATTTCCCGATATACTGTATTTAGGTTGAAGGTCGATACACGATATATATCCCGAGATATTTTAAGCTAAATTAGTGGAGACAAAATCAAAGCCAAATATGTGTGTCAAGTTGTTTTATTAAAATAAATACTTAACATGAGGATGTGTTTTGAAGTTTTAAAGCTTCATACAAGATGCACATAAAAAACTCTTATCTAACAATAGCCTCTTAAATAAAGTAGGCCGGTCTTTTTGTGAAATAAATACAGAAAAAGTCAAACATAATCTTTTTTATAACAAACCTTCAGCTATGTTCAATTCCTTAGCTTACCTCCTGCATGCAGGGATGAGGGAGATACAGCGCAAATCCAGTCTATTGATACAAACGATATGGGTGGTTTTGATATCATGCTTAAAGTAAATATTGTTATGTTTTTTTGCTCAGTTTGTGGTGAAAGATTTTCTGGCAAATGCAGTTTGACAGACCACACGTGTTTTTGTAAACCTTTATTTGTAATGTTAGTCACAATTATATTTTGTGATATTATTTGAAGAAATAATGTCCGTGCAGCGTCACTTCCTGTTGCACAGAAAGGACGCTCATGGCAGGAGCTCCGTTTTCTACTGCCGGAGTTTTAAATACTTAAGAATACATTATTCCTGACCACAGCCTGTGATCACAACTCGAGAAGAGTGTGCTGACGTCTGACAGAATTAAATAAGCTTTGCTTCTTCCTACTCCTTTTGGACACGCGGAACTGTGAAAAATTGTGGAATTATGTGATGTATTCCGTTGTAAATTGTATGCGTGTTCAAATCAAGTCAAAGCATTACGATTGCCAAGAAAATGATATCTGAGTGATGGACAGTTTACATTACCATTGTCTACTTCTTGTACATTGTGTTTGTTTGTTATACATTGAGGCTCATTTTGGTGGCTGTATTAAAAATGTTAAAAATATTTTTCAAAGGAACACATAGATAAAATCTTCTTTCTATATGTGATTGATGGCGATTAATTTCAAGTGAATTATGACAAAATGTGATTAATCACGATTAAATATTTCAATACATAAACAGCCCTAATATTAATGGTATATTTTTATTATTAGTTACTAGTATCAACACTTGAGCTTCTTTTCTTTGCATTTTGTTCTATTTTTTTTCCATTTATGTTGGGTTTTATACCTACAATGTCCCGTAAGACAATTTAAAAAAAATATCCGCAAATGGCCCCCAGGCCACACATTAGACACCCCTGGGCTTGACAGCCCAAAACAATATGAATCAAACACAAACGGCTAGTGATTTCATCTGCAACATATCAAAAAAGTGGCAAAAATGTCCAGCACTGTTTTCCAAAGTCAAAGCTGATGTATGAGAATTTCTTGCTTTGCCTAAAACCCAAAGATAACAGGTCTGCTTTCATCATTGACTAAGGAATTGAAAAAAAATACATTTGACAGGCCGAAATCAGGAAATTCACATTTAAAAAAAAAAAAAAAAAAACCTAAATAGTTGTTGCTTCATTGGATAGTCAATTAGTCATCAATTCATCGATTAATTGTTGCTTATTGAATGATCAACATCTGTTTACTGAGTCTGGGAAAAGTTTGGAATATTGAAATGTCAAATCTGTAGGGACCCTGCACACTGGAGCAATGTCAGCATTCGGCTTGAACCACCCATGGTACTACATCTAATAAACCACATGGTTTTTGGCACGCACACGTCCATGAAGTAGGTCTGTCACAATTACCAATAAATCAGCTAACTGCACAATAAATGAAAACAAACACCAGAATTTTGCCCGCCTCGATATACTGACGTGTATGTGTGTTTGTTTTCCTCTTCGCTGTCTACCAAACAGGCTGGATGAAAAGAGGATTCACTCTGTGCATGTGTCTCAACACGTGGACATGTTGGTACTATAGCAGAATGCACAAAGTGAGTGAACCCCCTGTCAGTCATTCATTCTCTTTGTCCCAGCGGGTAGGGGCAGGGCTAGAGAGTGTGCAGCCATGTGCTACACGATGAAATACTTTCTTGGTACGTGTTGTGTATAAAACACCGTTATTTCTTAGCAAAGACAGGGTCTGAGTAATTCTTTTTTTTTTTAACAACCGCATATAATTTAACCAAGGTCTCAGTCTTGTTACTTTCCACTGTGTTCCTGCATTACCTGTAGTTTAATTTAACAACATATAACACATGGCGCTAGGTTAATACTGTTTTATTAACTTGTGAGCTGAGTAGATGAACACTTATTGGAAGTAGATTATAGGAAACGCATAAGAAAAAGTACATTCACATTAGCAAATAACTGATATACCCACAGAAACGGGTGTTCTGTACGTGCCTGTTATGTTTTATTCAGAAAAGTTGCTGACGGAAGACCACGTCAGCAGGAAATGCGGCTCTCAGCTGTTGCTGCCACACACACACACACACACACACTGTGGAATGTGCAAGATAAGATAAACTTGGCGCCACATCAAAACGTCAGCCATCCGGGGAAACCTCTCCAAAAGGTGGAAAAGCCCATCGCTGGGGGCAGACTTCTTCTCATCGGAAGGCCGCAGGAGGACATTAGCAGAGACATTTAGCCTGGATATCCGGAACTTGTGATTCTATTCTGTCTGACATACCTAAAATACCTTTTTGTTAACCTTCTACTGGTGTGTAAGTCTTATTCCTTCTCATAATTGGAGATGAACGCACACGTAAGGGGAGGTGAAATTTACTTATTTACTTATTAAGACGAGACAGAATAGTTTCGCACTGGGTTGACGTCCCTTAAGAGTCATGAGAGTTGCGAACTCTGTGGTGAAATGCCACTCAATTGGGTTCGAGTCCCCTAAAGTACCAATCGTAGGTTGCAGACCTTGTGGAATTCCACCTATACCTTGACCAAAATTTTTGGAAACGAGAGGCCCAACGTACGGAATGGAGATGTGACTCCGCTGCAATCTACTAACAGAAGCAATTCCCAGCGCACGGTGAGAGTTTAATTTTCTGTCTCAATTTTGTGTGAGTGTGGGCTAAATGAGTGGGGACTTGACAGGTTTTATCCTCCAACAAAAATTAGCTTGGGAAAAAAAGTAGCAACAAAAAGTTTAATTAGGAAAATGGAAGTGAAGGCAATAGTTTTTAAGTCTCTGTTGTCTGAGGATTATAGTGATCACAGTTAAGTTGGTGCGTTGTCAGTAAGAGTTACAGTATGTGACTTATTGCTAAATAGTATGTATATATTGTATTATATACTGTATTACATATGGCTTATTGCTAAGAATGTGGGCCTTAGAGGGTGTGTGCAGCGCTGAGTGTCCTTCTTTGTGAGTGTGTGTACATGCGTGTGCGATTTCTCTTTGGATTACTCTCGCATCCAAAATCATGCATGTTTTTCATGTGAAAGGTAGATCAGGTCGTTGACACCTGTTAAAAGGTTGCTTGAAGCGAGGTACACATTTAAGAAAAATCAAAAGTTGGCCTGATTGGGAATCCAAACTAGGCATGTCCAAAGTGTGGTTTGAGGCCACCTGCAGCTGAGTTTTTATTGGCCGCAGAGCACTCTAAAAATCAATAATGTAATTCTTTTAGTTTTTTTTAACAAAGTTGGCATATTGGATTGGGTTTTATAGTTTTGTACGAACATTGAAAATGACTTCCTGTATCACAAAGGTGTCACTGAGAATAAATAATCGAGGGTAATGAAAAATACAAAACCTTATTTTTTGCAAATTAATGATTTATGAATTTGATTTCATACTTGAATTGTCAGGTTTGGTGCAGTTTTGAGTAAATCTGTCTTCAGTTGAAGAGGGGCTGTACAAAATTCCCAATTGCTAATCTCATGTTTCCATAGCAACACCAAATTGTGAATGATGTAACGATAAGGCTCTTTTGTAAAACCAACTGACATATGCACAGACAACATCAGCTTGCATTTGTGGAGGTCACTGACTTTGGTGTGATTACACCACAACTCTGTGGCATTCTTGTCTCTAAAGTTTGGGAAATGTGGGTATTTATGGGTCTTGATAATCTTTGATGACCACACCAGGACAAAGCGACAGGAAAGTTATTTTGTCCTTTTGTTTGCATCTCGTCACCTCTTGATGGGGTGATTACCAGTATGTTCAACGAATGGTAGTAAAGTAAATTTTAATTTGGGGAGTGGGTACAATTGCCTAAACATATGTTCTTAAAGGATAATAAATAAGATATGCAGAGTGTTTAACATCCTTCCAAGATTTGTGAGTTCAGTGCAAAACAAACTCAACGGTCAAACGTTCAAACAAACGATCTTACTACTTTCCAGTAAACAATAGTTAAATTGTTTGCTTGATGCTTAGCATCAAGCATAGTAACAGCGATAGGAAGGGACCAGTCCAGCTGAGATGATGCCAACGCGGGGGTCGCATTCGAGGAAGGAGCCAATTCCAGTGCATCCAGGTGACCACGGGCGGGGACGAGATTAGAAGACCATCTACTTCCCATATGTGCAAAGTCATCAGCTCATCTCGATGGGAAAAGGCCCTCATCAAAAAGAGTCCCTAGAGATGAGATTTTGCTGCTCGAAGAAAGGGACTGAAGATGGCCAACACCATTCGTACAGTTGCACAATAATCCTCTGGGCAGTGATAATTCACACACATCCTTCTCCAATCCACAAATCCATGTCGGACAATGTGCATTGGCAGCAAACACTTAGGAGGAAACAACATCCGTGGTTTTGTATCTTATTTTTTAATCTTCTTTGTATTTTGTTATGCCTAAGGAGGTGTTTCAAGATTCAAGATTCAAGAGAGTTTTATTGTCATGTGCATGGTAAAACAGCAGTTATACTATGCAATGAAAATCTTATTCTGTTCATTCTCCCAAGAAAAGAAAGAAAACACAAGAAAGAATAAGAACATAAGAAACATAAATACCAATAAATTAAGCGACAAAAACAGAAGAGACATTAATACAAATAAATAAAACAAATAAATAAATAAATAAATAAAGTGCTATGAGTGTGTGCGTGTGTTGCGTGCGGCGTGTGTGAGTGCTTCGTTGAGAAGCCTGATGGCCTGTGGGTAAAAGCTGTTTGCCAGCCTTGTGGTCCTGGACTTCAAACTCCTGTAGCGTCTGCCTGACGGTAGGAGTGTGAATAATGAGTGTTGTGGATGTGTGCTGTCCTCAGTCCTGAGAAGACTGAGGAAATTTGGCATGTCCACCACAATCCTGAGTTGCTTCTACAGATACACTATCGAAAGTGTCCTTACCGCCTCCATCACTGTTTGGTACGGTAACTGTACAACATGTGATAGGAAGGCACTCCAGCGGGTGATCAAGACCTCACAGAACATTGTTGGGGCAGCCCTCCCCTCACTGCAAGACATTTATAAAACAAGAGTCCTACGAAGAACACACAACCTCATCAAGGACAGCACACATCCACAACACTCATTATTCACACTCTTACCGTCAGGCAGACGCTACAGGAGTTTGAAGTCCAGGACCACAAGGCTGGCAAACAGCTTTTACCCACAGGCCATCAGGCTTCTCAACGAAGCACTCACACACGCCGCACGCAACACACACACACACTCATAGCACTTTATTTATTTATTTATTTATTTGTATTATTTACTTGTATTAATGTCTCTTCTGTTGTTGTTGCTTAATTTATTGGTATATATGTTTATGTGTTTATGTTTCTTATGTTCTTATTCTTTCTTGTGTTTTCTTTCTTTTCGTGGGAGAATGAACAGAATAAGATTTTCATTGCATAGTATAACTGCTGTTTTACCATACACATGACAATAAAACTCTCTTGAATCTTGAATCTTGATGAGGTTGTGTGTTCTTCGTAGGACACACGATAACCTGCACAGAAAGCTTCCAGACTCTGCACCTCTTCCTGCAGTGCTTCCTTGGGTTTCCTGCTTCCCGCCCTAATGGTCTGTGTCATTTACTCCACCCCCAGCCCTCCTCCAAGTAAGCCTTCCAACGAGCCCACTCCGCTGTAATTGGTCACATTCCCAAGCGCTCCCGAGGACTTCCACACAACTGCCTAACACCTTTTGTCCGATTACTCACAAAAAATAAACACAGGACACTGAAATTGTTACTTACAGCTTGCTCTTCTGACTCTTCAACCAAGGAACGTTGGAAAAGCGTCGGACTTCAGCAGCAGTCCGGCTGTGTATTGGCCCTTGTTCACAAAACAGCCCCGTGTGAAGTGCAGTTGAAAGATGAGCATATTTTTCTCTTGCTGGACGGAAATCAGCAACTCCAACCACTTCCGCCTGATGCTTGCTTCTAAAGAAAATTAGCTTTCCCTCACACCCGAACAAACATTTCCTGGGAGCAATTGCTAACACAGTGAACAGAGCCAAGCAGAGCAGGGGGAGGGTAGGCCTACAGCTTGTGCTTGGGCATGCCCATATAAGGAAGCCCGGGTTGCATTGACAGTGGGACTAGGTGTTAAAAAAAACTCAGTGAAACACAGTGTGCAGAGCCATTCAAAAGTGCTATCAGGACTCGCTTCCAAATGCGCAAACCTCATTATCTGACGCGTTGCCATCGTTTAACACGAGAAAACAACATTGTAACAACATTTATAGGTCAGAAAAGAGGAAAAGCCTAATAGGTACCCTTTAAATTACAGGGTGTCCACAAAGTATCTTGATATTTTAAAAAAAATGAATTATTATTTATTACAATCATAATTCTATAATGAGGAATCATTCATCTTATTCATATCTGAGGTTGACTTCTTGACATGCTTTTTGTCCACAGTGCATTCTCATGTGACTTTCCACTCAATCATTTACCTTAAACTGGACAGCTGAAGGGTTTGCCGTCATGTGTGCTGTCATAGTTGACTTATGGGAGACTCCATGACTTCAAACTGAGCATCTAAAAGGTTTTTCTCCAGTGTGGGTTCTCATGTGTGTTGCCATATTTGACTTATAGGAGAATCCTCGTCTACAAACTGAGCATCTAAAAGGTTTTTCTCAAGTGTGGGTTCTCATGTGTACTGCCATGTATGACTTCCGGGAGAATCCTTGCATACAAATTGAGCAACTAAAAGGTTTTTCTCCAGTGTGCGTTCTCATGTGTTGCATTAAAGTGGACTTCTGAGCAAACCTACACTCACAAACTCAACACTTAAAAGGTTTTTCTCCAGTGTGTGTTCTCATGTGTATTTCCATACATGACTTAGAGATGAATCCTTGACTACAAACTGAGCATCTAGGTTTTTCTCCGGTGTGTCTTCATTTTTCATGTTTAAGGTCAAACATAATGTCGGTAAACATGTGAGCATGAGAATGACACAAACCTGCTCTGTGCAGAACAACTCGAGGCTTCTTGAGAACATCGTCTTGCAGTTGACGTTGTCGCTCGTTCTCCTCTTTTGTTCGAGAAAGTTCCTCCTCGTACTCTCTATTGTTCTTACTAACACCACAAATATTTCGACAGCCACATTTTGTCACTCATTCACGAACGCTCTGAGCATTTGCACTTTACACACTTTACACACTTCATACCAACCGCTGTCAGGCTCTACAACACTTGCACCACCTGAACCATGTTGTAGTCACGATGTATTCTTTACACTGTACTCTTTACTTGCGTATCTTGCTTGCTTGCTGCTGTAACAAGTAAATTTCCCCGCTGTGGGATAAATAAAGTACATACATACATACATACATACATAACAAGATAATGTATGCTGAGAAGCATCAAAGTGACGCTGAGATTATTTTCCCCTGGCATGAAAAAATAACGTGTACTGATACTGTATTTTCCTGGACTCTTGCCATGATTACAAACTTGTCGCTATCATGGAATAGTACTTAGAAGACATTATGTAAACAGGACACGACTTACTCTGTTCTGTGGCAACTTTGAAGCAGTGGTTGTTCTTCCTTGTTTTGTGTACCGGCGGAAAAGCATCCTTTTTGAAAATGTGTTTATAGCGTACTTTCAAGCCAAATGCTTCTTGTAAAGGTGATCCTTCTATTCAGTCATCAGTGAAACGATCGCTGCAAAGAACAGAACTCGAGGGGGGCGTCCATCTGTCTCTCGCTCTCTGCACTTGCTTTGTCCATTTTTTTTGTCTTAAACCTTCCTCTTTTGGAAAAGGAAATCTTAGCGTATTACTCGGATACTGTGAACACCCAGCAGCAACACAAGATTTCGGCACGACAACTATTTTGATGAAAAATACACCGAACCGAGTCCACCATCTACCTCGAGAAGCGTTTGTTTACTCTGCGTTAGCTGAGTCGTGTTGCCCCGATGACATTGCTTCCAGAAATGAGACTGAACTGCGAGAGCTAGCTCGTCATGGACTGGCGCCATCAACTGCAAATGCCATTTTTTGCTAAATCACCGTTTGCTTTCAAAAATGGAACAATGTAGAACATAATTACAAGCAATATATAACATATGTAAGAGAAGTTGATGAATCAGCTCAGGTACCCCAGGCAGGTGAAGTTTGTGTACAGAATCTTTTCTACAATCTCTTACACAATGTACTCATTGCCAAATATACTTTTGTACTACATGGCTTGCATTGTGGTTGTTAAATAAAAAAAATAATTCAAATGATATTTTTATGCATATTTATGTGAAATAATACCTTTGCTTCTCCTTGGTGGTAGTTCTCTTATGTGGACTTGAACACAAACAATTCTGGTACTCGGTCTTGTCGGCATGCATGAGTATTCTGAAAAAAATCAGACTGAGATAATGGTTCGTTAACTCAACAGTGCAAAATATATAATAATAATAACATAATAACTATATACATCTGTGTAGGCTCTCAGTTGTACAGGAGTTGTTTATCGAGGAAAAGGCTTCTTGAGACGTCATCTGTACTTCTGTGAAAAAGGTGTCAGATGTTTCGCTCCTCATCCTCTTCGGATGCCTTTTCCTCGATAATAACTATATAATAATAATGTATAGCTGATAAAGTCACCATAGGCGCTGTTTCCATATTGTCAGGGTCCATCTCGTCTTCTCCAGATAGCACACTTGCTTCAGGTTGTTTCCTCAACACTTCTGCCACAGCCTAGGATGAAATGACAACTTCTGTATACTGTTTCCTCATGGGGAAGTCAACATAAAAAGGTTTGAATTTTACTATAGTCACATATTCGTGGCACTTCTTGTTTACGGATCATAATAAGTTTACACATTTCATGCCGTCCCCACAAAAACACAACACCAACATTTTGATGCGTTGCATTGTGATCCGTCTTCAATTCGATGTGATTGGTTTATAGATTGCGTTATATCTTCCGGATGTCTGTAAAGAGTCGCAGTATGAATGAGCTGAAACGTTCCCTTGTGTCTTTAGAATACATTATGGAAACAAGCCATGACTTACTCTCTTGCACGCCAACTTGGAAACAGTGGTCGTTCTTTGTTGCTTTGATTTCAGTTCTGCTTCGGTTGGCTCTTTCCTTTTAAAAATAGTCAGAATGGCGCCCTTTTTCAAAACGCGTTTGTGCTGCATTTTCAAGCCAAACGATTCTTGTAAAGAAGGCTTTCCTTCGAAGCACTCCTTGGCGAAATGATCGCTACAAAGGACAGACCTCGGGGTGGGCGTCCATTTTGTCCTCGTTCGCTGTACTTGCATCATCCATTGTTGTCTTAAACTTTCGTCTTTTGGAAAAGAAAACACGCTGACGGTGCCACTCAGACACTGCCCACAGCCAGTGGCGACACAACAATTTGGCATAACCACTATCTTGATGAAAAACGTCACGAACGAAGTACAACCATCTACTTCTTGCTTTTCTTCTCCTTCTTCTATTGCTTATTGGCGGTTGGCAAGCAGCTTTTCCGTGTGCATTACTTCCACCTTCTGAAAAGGAGTGTGGAAGAGAATCTGACCTACTGTATGATCTATTGATAAGTCCCGTTTTCCTTACAAAGGAAAATATTTATCAGTAAAGAACATGTCCCGAGTCGAGTATCCATTGTAATGCGTCTGTGTAGGCTCTCAGTCGTACAGGAGTTGTCCATCGAGGGAAAGGCTTCTTGAGACGTCATCTGTTTCTGTGAAGAAGGTGTCGAACGTTTCGCTCCTCATCCGAAGAGCTTCGTCAGCGACCTAATGAGTGCTGGTAGCCTAGGCCTTAAATACAGTAAGAGTGGGCGGAATTGGTGTGCCAACACCCTCCTCCTATTGGTTCCTTACACTAAAACTGGGAGGAGGGGTGGTCTAATCCTCTCCTGCCATTAGCACCTCCGATCAAAGGGAAGTGTAGCTCCCTGTAGTTGGGTATGAACGACTCTGATACTGGCTCGTTAGCATCTATTGTTCTGGCTCGGCCCTGGCTCTACCTCATTTGCAAGACTAAGAACTGTGGGTTTCGGTCTCAGTAACCTGCTGAACACAGGGTCCAAATTAAACCTCAAACCACCATTCCGATTCAATGATGGGTTCTGTTGTTTGACAAAAATAGCTTCCTTTACTCCTCTTTCAAACCATCTGTTTTCTTTGGCCAAAATCTTTACCTCGCTGTCCTCAAAAGAGTGATTGGTAGCTTTAAGGTGTAGATGTACTGCTGATTGAGGACCACTAGAATTGTCCCTGCGATGTTGATAAAGCCTTTTTTGGAGCATTTGCTTAGTTTCCCCAATGTAGTGCTCTTTGCATTCCTCATCTTTACAGTGGATGGAATAGACCACATTGCTCTGTTTTTGGTTTGGAGCCTTGTCTTTAGGATGCACTCACTTTTGTCTCAGGGTATTTACTGGTTTGAAATAGGTAGGAATTTTGTGTTGCCATAAGATCCTCTGGAGTTTTTCGGAGACCCCCGCTACATAAGGGACTACCACTCCTCTCCTTTTTGCTTCTGTGGGCTTTTGGGTTTCTTTCCCTACTCTCTTCTTTTGACATTTGTTAAAAGCCCACCGCGGGTACCCACAGGTTGAGAGCGCTCTCTGGACATGTTGTGTCTCCTTTTTCCTTCCCTCAGCACTAGTTGGTATTTGTTCCGCTCTATGTTGGAGGGTCCTAATAACCCCTAGTTTATGTTGTAGTGGATGGTTTGATTCAAAAAGCAGGTATTGGTCAGTGTGTGTGGCCTTTCTAAAGACCTCTGGAAGTAGCTGTCTGTCCTCTCCTATAATTACCTTGCAGTCTAAGAAGGCTAGTTGGTTCTCTTTAGCGTCCTCACGAGTAAATTTGATATCGGTGTCCACCGCATTGATGTGATCTGTGAAAGACTGAATTTCTTGTTTTTTGATTATGACATCCACGTATCTAAACCAGTGCCTTGGTTTTGTCCCTGAGAAGGATGTGAGAGCCTGTTTCTCCATCTCTTCCATGTACAGATTCGCCACTATGGGTGAGACTGGTGAGCCCATAGCACAACCATGAATTTGTCTGTAAAATTTCCCTCTAAACTGAAAATATGTGGTGTTAAGGCAAATTTCCAATAATTGGCAGATGTGGTCAGCACTAAGTTTTGTTCTCCGATGCAGAGTTGAGTCCTCGAGCAGTCTCTTCCTCACCACCGAGACTGCTGCTGAGGTGGGGACAGATGTGAAAAGTGAAGTCACATCATAAGACACCAAAGTTTCCTCTGGCTCCAACCTGAGGTCTTTGATACTCGCCACAAACCCTTTTGTGTTCTCTATATGATGATCAGTGTTGCCTACCAATGGGGATAAGACTGTTTTTACATATTTCGCTACATTGTACGTGGTAGAGTCAATGCTACAGACAATGGGTCTGAGGGGAAACCCTTCCTTGTGGATTTTTGGAAGGCCATAGATACATGGTGTAGCCTCCCCAGGGTATAACCTATGATACATCTGTCTGTCAATTAGTTCTTCCTTCTCTAACTTTTGGAGACAGTGTATGATTTCTTTCTTATACCTACTGGATGGGTCCCTTTTAAGTTGCTCATATGTGTTGGCATCACTAATTAGACTTGTTATTTTTTCTTCATAGTCCAATGTGTTGAGAACCACAGTGCATCTGCCCTTATCAGCTTGTTAGTTCGCTGACGAAGCTCTTCGGATGAGGAGCGAAACGTCCGACACCTTCTTCACAGAAGTACAGATGACGTCTCAAGAAGCCTTTTCCTCGATATCCATTGTAATGTGTATTTCCATATTAATATACCCATGTTAATAAACATATTACTATATATCCATATTAATGTAATAAAACGGACATAAGAACTGCGCACATACTTTGAAATAAAGACGATTTCAAATGCGACCTCTTTGCAGTGCTACTTTTCGTCATTCTGAGCGGTTTTCAACACCGCCGGCAGGTGACAGAGGTGCGACGTCATGGATGCTTAGCAGCCGTAAACCTCCATCGAGGAAGAAAAAGGCGGACGTTAGCAAGGCGGCTGCAAAAACACGAGACAAAGGCGGGGAATAATCAGGATTAAAACATCAAAAATGTTGGAAGAACCGATCAGGGAGCGACTAATGGCGGCAGCCGATGAAATATTGGCGCTGTTTGAAAGAACGGTGGCGTCGTACGAGGAAGAACTTTCCCGAACGAGAGAAGAGAACGAGCGACTACGTCAACAACTGGAAGCTGTTAGCAAGACTCGCATTGTGCTACACGTCGAAGGTATGTTTACATGTTGTACTTAAAGAGTTAACACATAATATCTCGCAAACAAGCGGAACCTGGGTGACGACGCGAGTGAGTTTCATGTTTACATTTAAATCACAGTACCAGTACGCCAATCCAAGATGGCGGCCAACGTACAGTATAGACAGACAGCTCGATAGATAAATAGATAGAACTGCACAGCTCCAGTCCTGCAGTTTACTTAATTGGTGTCCAAAGTGCGGCCCGGGGGCCATTTACCACCCGCAGATGTTTTATTATTCACATTCAAATTCTTAGGAGAAAGTCAAAATATTAAGAGGAAAAGATAGCATGAAGAAAAATTTGCATTGAAGAAATTAACAAAACAAAGAATAAAGTTGCAAATTTTGGAAAATTAGGTTGGTAAAAAGTTACATCAACAACAGTTGGAAGGTACGTGCATATGGGGTGTAAAAAAATTCAATCCCATTTTTTATTAGCTGTATATTTTAAATATTTACCTCACTTTTCTCACATTTAACACATTTTCTTTATATTTGAGGTAGAAATTAAATGGTGTTTAAAAAAATGAAACTAAATGCTAAATCTAAATACAAATAAGCCTTAAACCTAAATATAAATGTTAAAAGTAAACCTAAATATTAAATTAAAATATTCTAAATGTAAATGTTGCCGTTTTGGGGAAATTAGATAATATGATCATAAAGTCTAACTATTATGAGAATAAAGTCATAAAAGTATGGGGAAACTGAAATATTTGTAAAAAAAAATCATCAAAACAGGTGTAATGTAAGGAGAAAAAGTTCATACTCATAATAGGCTGTCACTGAAGCCGCAAAGCTGAGATGTTTATTTTTTCTTTAAATATAAAATCACCTCTGCACATCTAAATGGGTTGATTTAAAAAAAAAAAAAATTTAAAAAAGGAAAACCTTATCACATACACGGGTGGGGCGGGCTGGATTGGGGTGCCTCGTGCACCTCGGCGTCTGCCCGCCAGGGTCGGCGGTGTGGCCGGGGGCCTGGCCGTCGCGGTGGCTCGCCCGGGGCGGCCTGGCCTGTGGGGTGCCCTTGTCTGGTTCGCCTGCCCTTCCCTGGGGTGGCCCTCTGGGGCCTGTTGATGCCGGGGCTTGCGCCGGGGGGGGCGGCTTGCGGTGCCCCCCCTGGACTGACACGTGCCGCGGGCGCCTCTGCGCTCTTGGGGCGGGTTCGGCGGTCTCCGGGGGGCGGTGCTGGTGCTTCGGGTGGCCCGTGTGCTGTCGCGGCGGCCGGTGGTTGCTGCGCTGTGGCGGCTGCTGGGGCGCCGGGCCAGCTGGTGGGTTGGGGCTTGGTCATGCTTGCGGGTACTGTGGGCCTGGGTGGCGGGGTGGGGGTGGGGGGGCGGGTGCCCTGGGGCCGGGCTCGCTGGGGGGGGTCGTGCTCTGCCGGGCGCTTGGGCGTCTGTCGCCGTTGCGCTTTGTGCGCTGCCGGGCCACTGTCTGTGTCCTCGCCTCCCCCGGTCTGTCTGTGGGCTTGTCGGGGGTGGGGCTCCGGTGCGCGGGTGGTGCGCTGTCGGCTCTGGTGGCATGTGGCTGGTCTGGCTTCTGGTGGTATGTGGGGGCCGTCGGCTGGTCGGCTGCTGGTCTCGCCTTCTCGGCGCTGGTGCTTGGCCTCCCTGCGGCTTGGGGTGTGGTGCTCCCGCTCTCTCTTCGGGGTTTGCTGGCCCGCGGGTCTCGGTTGGCGCTGTGTGGTGGTTCGCCTGGCTGCTCGCCCGTTTTCCCGCCTGCCTGCTCGGTTTCCCGCTCTCCTCCTCGCTGACTCCCCTGTCTGCCTCGCTGGCGGCGTCCTACCGCTGGGGGGGTGTGGCCGGGTGTCTTCCTGCTCCCCGGCAGTCTGCGCTCTCCGCCCCTGGGTTCTGAATCGTATGTCTGGGACCCCGGGGTCCCCGGCTCCGCTGCTCCTTGGGTTACCAACGGGGGATAGGGTGGGGCTTCCGGGTGTCGGGCAGTCGACCACTGTGTGTGTGTGTGTGTGTGTGTGTGTGTGTGTGTGTGTGTGTGTGCGCGCTTGAGTAAGTAAGAGTGTGTATGAGCGTGCGCATAGGGGTGTGTTTGTGCGTAGGAGCGTTTATGTGCGTGTGTGTGGGTGCGTAGGAGTGTGTATGTGCGTGCGTGTGTGTATTTTTATTTATTTATTTATTTTAGTTATTTATTTGGGGGGGGGCATACAGGGGTTTGCTCCGTGGGGTCAGGTGCTGGGCGATACATCTCTGCCGCCCGTGCCTCCGCCGGGTGGGTGGAGGGTGTGCCTCCTGCATCCCTTGGCGGGGCGGCCCTGTGTCGGGGGTCGGGCGGGGGTTGGCCCGGGGCGGGCCGGGCTCCGCTCCCTGGGGGTGGGGGTGGCGGTGGGGGAGAGTTGGCGCTTCCGGCGCGGGCGGGCTTCTTTCCGGCTGTGGAGGCGTCTCTGGGCCTGCCGGTTTGTGGCCCCCGGTACCCGTCTGCCTTTGTGGGGTGTGATCTCTCGCTGGTCTCGGGGGTTGGCAGTCCTCCGGCCCGCTGGCGCCCTGTCCTTGGCTGGGATTACCTCTCTTCGGCCCCTTACTGGTCTTCCCGGGGGGGGGGGGGCTCTCTGGGCTGGCTCTTGGGGCACTGTTCTTTGTGCTGCCTGCCCCTATGGGCCTGGTGGCCTTCTGGCGGCCGGGGCCCGGCCTTGCTATTTGGGGCGGGGCTCTCTGGGAGGTGGAAGGCGGCCCCTTTCCTTTCATGCACTCTCAGTGACAATCACACGCCCACACATTCCTGCACCTTTATATATATATGAAGTCTTCCTTACATACAGAGATACCTGTACATATGCACACTCACAGTACATACGTACTTCCCCACATTACTCACTGAGTTATCCAGGGTGTTATTATGTTGTTGGTTTTATTACAGCGACGGTGATTTCAGCAGTATGACTATATATATATATGTGTGTATGTGCGGTATATATGTGTATATATATATATATATATATATATATATGTATATATGTATTTATGTATGTGTATGTATGTATATATGTGTGTATATGTATTTTTTTTTTTTTTTACAATGATGTGCATTACAGTAACTTTGATTCTATTCACTATCATGGATAATCATTTCATTACTACAGTTATGTGTGACTGTTTCAATGCGGTATTATCATGGTGATCACTATCATAATTCATCATTTCATGACTGCTATTGTGTGCGACTGTTTCAATGCAGTATTGTCATTGTGATCACTGTCATAGGTCATCATTTCATGACTGCTATTATGTCTGATTGTCATTGACAGCTTTGTCATTGTGGTTGTTGATATTGATTTGTCCTTTATCCTTGTTCGTCTTTATAGTTGTCACGGACATTTATTTGCTGATGTCGTTCGGTATGTTTCTGTTGTTCTGTCACAATTGTTGTTGTTGCTGCTGTTGTCCTTGTCTCTTGTCTCTCTTTTTTTTGTTTTTGTCCCCTCTCGCCCCCCCCCCCCCCCCCCCCCCCCCCGTTTCCTTTTCTCTTCTTCTCTGTCCCCTCCTGCTCCGGTCCGGGCGCTCCAAATTTGCTTTATAACAAGCATCAAGGTCGAATAAATTTTGTATGACAGGGGAAGTGTATATCACACTTCTCTCTGGCAGAGTAAATCTGTTGAGCACTTGACGGCATTTAGGTATACAATTCTATCTGCTTTAAAGGCTGGACAGGACAGGGGGGAAAAAAAAAAAAAAAAAAAAAAAAAAAAAAGGAAAACGTGACCTCCGCATCTTTTGATGTTTCAGTATGCGGCTCTCGTCCTCGGTCTGGATCGCCTGTAGGGGGACCAGATCAACAGAGGATGCAGTCTCTATGGCACTTCACACAGCCCTGACCCACCTGCAGCTTCCTAACACCTAGTATCCACCGATCTACCGATGCGAGGATGCTGTTTGTGGACTTCAGTTCAGCTTTTAATACGGTGTGCCCGGACAAACTGACACTGAGTACGTTTACATGCAGTCAAATAACCGGAATATTATGCAATAACCCGGTTGCGCACGGCCATGTCAACACCAATAACACTTTTGAAAAACGGGAATATGAGCATATTCCGGTTTATTAACCCATGCATACGCCTATCGTGATATCACGATCACAAGGAACATTCATTTGTGTTCTGCGCATGTTCTATTTGAAAGGAATCTTGTGTGTTTGGCAGGAAGTACTTGTAAACATGGCGACACACAAAAGCCCACACTTTTGGAGCGAGGGGAAACAAGCCACCTGGTTAGTGTGGTGAAAGACAGGAACATTCTGTCTTTTATTGACGGTAGAAAGTAACGCAAAAGCGAAATCAAGCAAGCAGTCACGCGAAGCAGGGTTTGTACGAACGCATCTTCAAAAGTGTCCGGGGGGGCTCTGGTAGACGTAGCATGGGTATGGATGGCACAGCTGCGGCTCCATTTCCTATTTCTTCACGTTCTTGCCTTCCATCAATGAAGAAAGTGAGACAGAATAGTGTCAAGTACTGGTGATGGCTCAGTGCCAGCACCAAAACGCAAACAAAGGCGTTCATTATCCGCCGTGCCGGTGTTGCTGTTGTTGTTTTTGGATATAAGAAGAAGCAGCGGCAACGACGTTTTCCTTGCATCGAGATGTTATCTGTGTGGGGGGGTTTTTCACGTCACACACGTAAATGGGTTATTCTGAATGTTTCAGAAACCGCAATATTGACCTTAACCCGAATATTGACTGCATGTAAACGTAGGGAGACTCACTGTCAATCTTTGGGTTCAGGTCAATATTCTGGTATTCCCCTGACTGCATCTATTTGGACATGCTGTCGTCCATCGCTTCATCGTGGTTCAAACATCGCGTCCTCACACTATCACGTTTTTCAAAAAGTAAGTAATGAATAAATTATCACTGTCTTGTGGTTGGATACAGGCTATTATTAGTAAAAAAAAAAATTTTTTTTAAGCCAATTTAAGCAAATTATACTTGTTCTTGGCCCAAATGAAGCATTTTCAAGCATTAAAACGGTTAAATGGACTAAATAAAAGAACTAAAATACAAATAGACAGCAAAAGAGGCGTTCTAATTGTGACTCTAGCATTCCACATTGGCCACTAGTGAGACAAGCACCAGACGTGATCGCCAGAACAGGCGTTTATTGCAGCTTTAAATGATCTCACAACAGGCACAGTGGCATCATAATTAGGGCTGAGCGATATATCGATATTTCTCTTAAGCACGACATCAAACACAAGCATATCGTTCATATCGCTATAGACAGGATTTGAAGTGGAGGCCTCATGTTTCAAGACGGTGCCGCCCAAGTGGCATCTAGTTAGAGAAGCGCCGAATTTTCCGTGGGGTTTTTACTGTTTAATAGTGCTTTATTCGTACTTTCTTATTGTTTTTTGTGCCTTGCCGACCCCTTTAAGCAAGTGTACAGCTATGGATGTTCACCTTGTCATGTTTGTAGCTTGCGCCCCTTGCTTGTTGCGGGAGAAGCGTTCATTCACGACTCCATTGAGAGGCTGCATAGCGGGCTGAAGCGCAGACAGCGGAAAAGATAAATCGTGTTTACCGTCTGTCATTATGGGGACCGTGACCGTCTTGTTGGTGAGATCTCTCCCCAACAAGATGGAAGAGCTAGCGGCGCTAACATAGCTGCAGAGGGACTCCCGTGAGTGCAGCCTGATTAAGATTGAAGGTTATATTTTACTTTTTCTACATTTTTTTTCAAAAAGAGAATGTGGTATTTTATTTCAGTGGCTATTTTTCTATAAGATTTTTTTTTTTTTTTTTTTACATTTGAATAAAACAACTTCACACGCATATTTGGCTTTGACTTTGTCTAAACTCACTTTGTTGAAAAAATATCGGCCCTTCTATCGTATATCGATATTTAACATAAATATATCGGGATATGAGTTTTGGTCCATATCGCCCAGCCCTAATAATAATGAGAATAATAACATGGGCTACTCTCGGGGGCATAACCCACGACAAGCTGAAACTCAACTCTGAACCTCCAACGTCACTTCCTGTCCTCCTGCCCACGAAGGTCCACTGGGGAACACATTTACTGTGACACGCACGATCAAGAGTTTTATTTATGTCTTAAATTGCTTATTTAGTTTTATTATGTCTACTCTTTTGGGTAATATGAGTGCAAAGCCGTTATACCCACCACAGGAAGTACGCTGTTCAGAAGAAAACAAGGAACTGCTTGAACGTGTGAGTCGATTATCTTGTTCATGTATAATACTGTATGTCTTTTTTTTTCACTGTTTATATCTGCCATGTTGGGTGATTGTAGTGTAAAGGTGACTATAGGGGTGCTATTTCATGTCTAGAGGGCTCTAATAATGTTGAAACCCAGGTTTAGAAGATCGTAAACAGGTTTTCTCTGCAATAAATACAAAAATATTCCATATATTAATATTGAATCCTACTTCGCGGTCGCATCTGGAACCAATGAACCGCGATAAACGAGGGACGACTGTAAATCACAGAGAAATGCTTCACAGCTTTTTTTGTACCAGTAATGCTTTTGTCTGGCTCAGAGGTATTAAAAATAAAAAAAAATGAAATATAAGTATAAAAATAGGTTTCCATCAGATACCAGTCTTCTAAAAGAGGCCCAAATAGAGACCGGTACGATGTTAATTCATCGGTGTGTTTTTTAAAATTGGAAAGTTCATCAATAGCCTAAAGGATTTAGTGCGTTGTACACTCAATTGTTCTACTATCCATCGTTTTTGTGTACCGCTGGTCATCATTAGAATCATCATGTGTGACTTGGGTGAGTCGGAGCCTATCCCAGCTGACTTCGGGTGAGAGGCGGGGTACACGCTGGACTGGTCGGCGGCCAATCACATGGCCAGAATTGTTTATGAAGGAAATAAAGTCCCTCCAAGTGTGAATTCACCCTTGGGTGTGTTATAACAGAGGGCGAAACAGGCGTGTGAATGGGACGGCGGGGAAAATGAGCGACGGAGTGAGCGTCAAGTGTGTATGCAAGCATGAGGTTGTGTGTGTGTGTGTGTGTGTGTGAATGCGCTGAGCTAAACTGCGTTTGTGTCCTGCAGACGACCAGCAGCCGATAGGTCATGAGGAAGAATGCCCCCCTCGGACACAGGGGGGGTGCTACACTTTGAAGCAGGAGGATCCCCAGCCCCCCCACGTTAAAGAGGAAGAGGAGGAAGTCTGGACCACTCGGGAGGGAGAGTTTCTTCTTGGGCCAGAGGAGCCTGACATCACCACGTTTCCAGTGAATGTTGTCTTTGTGAAGACTGAAGACCATGAAGACAAACCACCTGAGTCCTCACAGCTTCATCACAGTCCGAGTGAGCAGAACAAAGGGGCGGAGCCTCCAAGCAGCAGCTCACCACAACACATGACAACAGAAGCTGATGGAGACCACTGTGGAGGATCACAAGCAGACAACCTCTTAGCTCCTTCAGATAGTGACCACACAACGTCACACTCTCCTGAGGATGAAGACAGGGACGACAACCAAGAAGCCTCGAGCAGCGATACAGACTGTGAAGGTGATATGAGGACTCACACTGACAACAAACACTCTGAACGTTCTCAAATTAAGACAGGAAAAAAAGATTTGGTCTGCTCGGTTTGTGATAAAAGCTTTTCAAAAAGGCGCTATTTGACTCGACACTTGAGGACGCACACAGAAAAAAAACCTTTTTGCTGCTCAATTTGCGGCGACGCATTTGCTCAGCGGGCCTATCTGAATAGTCACATGAGGACACACACGGGAGAAAAACCTTTCAGCTGCTCAGTTTGTGGCGATAAATTTGTGCAGCGGTACACTTTGAATAGACACATGAGAACGCACACAGGAGAGAAACCTTTTTGTTGCACAATTTGTGGAGATAAGTTTGTGCAAGGCTCCTCTTTGAACAGACACATGAGGACACACACCGGAGAAAAACCTTTCAGTTGCTCGGTTTGCGGCGACACATTTGCTCATCGGGTCAGTTTGAACGCACACATGAGGACGCACACGGGAGAAAAACCTTTTAGTTGCTCATTTTGTGGCAAAAGTTTTTCTTGTAAGAGTAATATGAACGTGCACACGAGAACGCACACAGGGGAAAAACCTTTTTGTTGCTCATTTTGTGGCAAAGGCTTTACTTGTAAGATTAATATGAACGTGCATATGAGAACGCATACGGTGGAAAAACCTTTTAGTTGTACAGTTTGTGGTAAAGTGTATTCTTATAAGAAAAATTTGACAGCACACATGTTGACACACAATGGAGAATAAACGTTTTTCTGTCCACTTTGTGGTAAAAGATTGTCAAATCATACAGGTGTCATGTCCTGTGTGAGAAGTAACCTAGAAGGTGATGATGTGCTGTGTGTATGATACCGGATTCCCTCGCGTGTGCTGCTAAGAAGAGCAGCAACACAACTTTGACAACAACAACTCTGAAGGAAATGAGAAATGTTGACTTTCCAACAACCTCAGACAGCCTGACTGATTGAGGGCAACTTGGATGATGCCGTTGTCTTCACCTAACTTTTCTTTTAGACAACAGAAATGTACACCAGTGACCATGAAAATGTGTTTGTGTTGTGATAATTTAACATATTAATGTAATAAAACTGACATAAAAGCTGCACACACTCTTTGCGATAAAGACGGCCTAAGCGTAACCTCTTTGCACCTTTCTGTCTGCCTCAGCGCACATCTTTGCAGCCTTCAATACCGCCGCAAGATGGCAGCAGTATGACGTCATGGATGCGAAGCACCCATCAATTTCCATCGAAGAAGAAAAAGGCGGAAGTTAGCAAGTGTGCTGCAGAATTACGAGACAGACCTGGCGAAATAATCGATTTTTGTTGCTCAATTTGTGGCAAAAGATTCTCCAAAAAGTCCAGCACGATACCACACGTGAGAACGCATACTGGAGAAAAACCCTTTAGTTGTTCGGTTTGTGGTGAAAGATTCTCTCTAAAGTCAAATATGGTCAAACACATGAGAAAACACACAGGAGAGAAACCATATTTCTGTTCACGCTGTGCTAAAACATTCACGCGTCACGACACTTTGGTGGAACGTGCGGGCGCACACAGGAGAAAAACCTTTTAGTTGCTCAGTGTACGGTAAGGGATTCTCTCCTAAGTCATACATGGTGTCGCACATGCTGACGCACGTAAGCATTTTCCTGTCCAGTTTGCGCAAAACGATTGTCAAGTCGTGGACGTGTCATGTTATTGTCACACAGGGGAAGTCACCCAGAGAACAATGAGCTGCTGTGTGTTGGGTTTTTGATGTGATAAAGTAGCCTACCTGGTGGTGGTATTATTATGGTATTCTTGCTGGTGGAGGTGCACTCATGGATGGTATGGATGACAGGACGTTTGAAAATATTCACATTTGAGAGACTGAAATCGGGGGATATTTACATTTTTAAATAAAAAAAAGATCAATCAAATACCATAATAGTTGTCGAGTAATTGCATAATAGATTAATTGGACTTCACACACAACTCCACACAGTGTCACATCCAGAAGTTCTCCGACGACACAGCCATTGTTGGTTGTGTTTCAGAGGGGAATGATCTGGAATACAGGACGGTCATCAGGGACTTTGTCAGCTGGAGTGAGCTTAACCAGCTGCAACTCAACACCAGCAAGACAAAGGAGATGATCATTAACTTCCAGAGGAAAACATCTCACTTCACACCGGTGAACATCCAGGGAGCGGACATAGAGTTGGTAGACAGCTACAAATTCCTGGGTGTTCACCTTACCAACAAACTGGACTGGTCCGTCAACACCCACGCCCTCTACAAGAAGGACCAGAGTCGCCTCCACCTGCTGAGGAGACTGAGGTCCTTTGGTGTGTGCAGGACTCTTTTACGGACCTTCTATGACTCTGTGGTGGCCTCAGCCATCTTCTATGCTGTGGGCTGCTGGAGAGGGGGCAGCACGGACAGGGACAGGAGCAGGATCAATAGGCTGATCAGGAGAGCGAGCTCTGTCCTGGACGGTCCTCTGGACTCCGTGGAGGAAGTGGGGGAGAGAAGGATGTTGGCTAAGCTGACATCCATCATGGACAACACCTCTCACCCGCTACATGACACTGTGGGTTCCCTTAGCAGCTCCTTCAGCAGCAGACTGTTACACCCACGGTGTAAGAAGGAGAGGTTCCGCAGGTCCTTCATACCGACCGCTGTCAGGCTCTACAAAACCTGCACCACCTGAACCATGTTGTAGTCACTATGTATTCTTTACTTGCGTATCTTGCTTGCTGCTGTAACAAGTGAATTTCCCTGCTTCCCTGATTAATAAAGTACAAAATACATTAATCATGGATTTGTTGTAATTTATTTTTTTTAAACATTAAATCGAATGCCACAAGAGAGTAATCCCACGTTTATCTGGAATAATTGATTTGTGAATTTCCGTGAAATGGGATTGCTTATTTATAAATTGAATATTTTCATAGTTAGTGTATAGCAAACCAGTTCACGACCTTCTAAATACAGCTTTTAACATTATTAGAGGCCTCGTAACACCCCTATAATCACCTTTACGCTCCAATTACCCAACATAGTAGATAGAATCAGAGAAAAGAAGCCATTTAAGACCTAAATAAAACTTGTGCTTGTGTGTGTTGCAATAAATGTGTTCAGGACGTGTGGACAGGAAGTGACGTCGGGGGTTCAGAGTTGAGTTTTAGCTGTGTTACGTGTTATCGTTATGATGGTTATTATGTTATTATTATTATTATTACCTAGTGACCAGTGTAGAATACTACATATCACACTTTGAATGCGTGTCTTCTTAAAGTCTTATATTTGAATTTTAGTTCTTTTTTAAAATTTTTTACTAATGGACCTTATTCAATCACAAAACAGCATGATTGAATAATTAATGTATTTTTGAAAAAATGTGATCAAGGGAAGCCTGAAAATTCAAACCGCAATGTGGATGTTCAGTTGTCAATGATTTGGATAATCGATACGTTGCAGCTCTGATGATACACATCTCTTTACTGAGTCTGGAAAAAGTATGCAGTTTTGCTGAAGTGTATCCAGTGTAAACATGAAGCTACAGTACATCAGTATCATTCATTTATTTATATTTATTTTCCAAAAGTAACAGAAAAAACATCCTATCATATATGATGCTACCATTTTGACGGATGGATGCAGATTCAAGCACAATAAAAACATTTGCTATTCAACATGGCTGAGCGTCTGGTCTCGACTTCTTCTATTCGCTGTTAAGCATGCAATGCAACACAGAACACAACAGCGCTTCCTGCTGGTGGGAGGTAACGACAGCCAGAACAGGCAGGTTTTTGGGATTCTTACTCGTTAGATCGGGGATTTGCAGCACTTAGTGCAGATGTGTGACACACTACTTTGGAAATTTTGTCTCTTTTGTCGCCGCAGAGCTCCTGTAGCCTGCGCATAAGTGTTGGCAGTGTCACGTGTACTCGCATGTCTAAACAATAAAGACGGTGGCCTCATAAGAGCGTCTGAGCACTGTACTGTACTCTTGTACGTGACGTGACAAAACGGGAAGTAAGGAAACGCCTACGGTGCCAAAACAAGACAGAAATACAAAATGAGTTTTCTAGCAGGAAATGGAGCTACTCTGAGAAGCTGAACAGATTTACACTAGGGTTTTTTTAAGCTGTGGTGGTGGGCTGCATGGAGGGCAGACCGCCGCTGCTGCATCTGCAGTTTTTCTCTTTTTATGACTTATTTATTAACTTATTCATTCCTTCTCAATCCCATTGATATACCTTCCATAGAGGAAGCAGAGTCAGAGGACACAAACACGGACAGGTATCTGGGGTGGTCAAAATGCTCCCCAGTGGCAAAGCTCAAGAGTTTCACCCTGAATTCCTCAAGGGTCTGGATGTTGAGGGACTGTCTTGGCTGACACGTCTCTTCAACATTGCGTGGAAGTCGGGAACAGTACCTCTGGATTGGCAGACTGGGGTGGTGGGCCCCCTCTTCAAGAAGGGTGACCAGAGGGTGTGTTCCAACTATAGGGGCATCAAACTCCTCAGCCTCCCTGGGAAAGTCTATTCCAGGGTGCTGCAGAGAAGGGTACGACCAGTCAAACCTCGACTACAGGAGGTGCAATGGGGTTTCCGTCCTGGTCGCGGAACACTGGACCAGCTCTACACCCTTGCAAGGGTACTGGAGGGTACTTGGGAGTTTGTCCAACCGGTGTACATGTGCTTTGTGGACTTGGAAAAGGCATTCGACCGTGTCACTAGCGGTGTCCTGTAGGGGGTTCCCCCGGGAGTACAGGATTGGTGGCACGCTACTACGTGTCATTCAATCCTTGTACAGCCGGAGCAGGAGGCTGGTTGGCATTGCCAGCAGTAAGTTTCTGTTTTCATGGACAGAATTTCTAGGTGCAGCCAAGGTGTTGAGGGAGTCCAGTTCGAGGGCCTTAGGATGTCGTCTTTGCAGGCCTCATGGGGCTGTGACCTTCAGCGTTTACTGGGACGGTTTGCATCTGAGTGTGAAGCTTCTGGGATGAGACTCAGCACCGCCAAATTCAAGGGCGTGGTTTTTAATCGGAAGAGGGTGGATTGCTCCCTCCGGTTTAGGAATGAGGTCCTGCCCCAGGTGGAGGAGTTCAAGTATCTCAGGGTCTTGTTCACGAGTGATGGAAGGTTGGAGCGTGAGGTCGACAGGCGGATCGGCGCAGCGTCTGCAGTAATGCGGTCGCCCTACCGGTCCGTCGTGGTGAAGAGAGAGCTCACCTATGGTCATAAGCTTTGGGTTGTGGCCGAAAGAACGAGATTGAGTGGCTAAAATGACTTTCCTCCACAGGGTGGCTGGACTCATCCAGGAGGGTTTCAGAGTAGAGCCGCTGCTCCTTCACATGGAGAGGAGCCAATTGAGGTGACTGAGGCATCTAGTCCGGATGCCTCCCTGGTGAGGTGTTCCGGGCATGCCCAGCGGGGAGGAGGCCCCGGGGCACACAGCTGGCCTGGGAACGCCTTGGTGTCCTCCCGGTGGAGCTGGAGGAGGTGGCCGGGGACCTGGAAGTCTGGGCTTCCCTACTGAGACTGCTGCCAGCGCGACCCAGACCCCGTTAGCGGAGGAAAATGGATGGCTGGATGGATGGATTGATGGGTGTAAATAAATATATATTAGGGATGTCCAATAATATCAACCCACCAATATCATTGGCCCGAAATTGGCATAAAACTGTAACATCGTTCAATATCTGTATCATTTTTTTTCCCCTATAATGGAAGCCGATATGACCTTTTAAGCGCCACAAGCCACGCAGCAAATACTCGAGCCGATGCTCTGCTTAACCGTGTTCGGGGTGGCAGGATGTGGTGGGTTGTCAAAACACCGCGAATGGTGAGCAGGGTGGCTCATAGGGATATATACGTAGACGCTGCATCGAGCGAGGAGCCTTACGTCAACGTCACCGCCATATTGGATGTGGCAAGAGTCTGAGAGGAGAGGATGCCTCATTCATGTGCTGCAAACCAAAATCTATGGAATAACATTTCACAGGCAGTGGCGGAGCTACAGGGTGGCCAGTGGTCACTCTCCGGCCACCCCACTGGCCATGTCGACAATTCAGGCAGGCTGGCAAACAGCTTTTACCCACAGGCCATCAGGCTTCTCAACGAAGCACACACGCCGCACGCAACACACACTCATAGCACTTTATTTATTTATTACTTATTTATTTTATTTGTATGAATGTCTCTTCTTTTTGTTGCTGCTTAATTTATTGGTATTTATGTTTATGTTTCTTATGTTCTTATTCTTTCTTGTGTTTTCTTTCTTTTCTTGGGAGAATGAACAGAATAAGATTTTCATTGCATGGTATAACTGCTGTTTTACTGTGCATATGACAATAAAACTCTCTTGAATCTTGAATCTTGAATTCAGGTATCAAATTATTGCCACCCTTATGTGAGTCATGGTCTCACTTTGGCCACCCCAATAAAAAATGTCTTGCTCCGCCGCTGTTCACAGGTAAGACTTAACAAATACTTTTGATAGTATTTGCCTCAGACTGCATGATTTGGCCATTGTGACATCGTTTTGAGAGCACAACTTGCCGACGTTGTGTGTATTCCTGCACACAGTTCATTAATCATATGTTTATGATGGAGTGCGAATGTAAAAAAAACACGGAAAAAGCGTCAGGCAGACGCGGTAGTTTGCTTACGAGAGATGTTGTTTAAAGCCACGTCGAGAAGCTCACTGCTGATGCTGTATCCATTAGTTTCACAACATGATATGTGTATCTCCATATCTCCACCAAAGGAGATATGAGATGTTACACATATCGGTATCGCTTGATATCGGAATCAGAAATTGAAGGTTGGGCAATATTGGATATCAGCCAAAAAGCCAATATCGGACATTCCTTATAAATATACTGTATATATACACTGCTCAAAAAAATGAGAGGAACACTTGGAAAACACATCAGATCTAAACTGGGGGAAAAATGATGTTGAATATGTTTCCTGATAATAAGTGGGTGATGTATTAGTAACAAAATGATGCCACATCATTTGATAGAAATGAAAATGATCACCCTATAGAGGGGGGAAATCAAAGACACCCCAAAAATGAAAGTGAAAAAATGATGCAGCACACTGGTCCATTTAGCTAAAATGTCATTGTAGCAACTCAAAATGATTGTCAGTAGTTTGTGTGGCCCCCACGTGCTTGTACGCATGCCTGACAACGTGGGGGCATGCTCCTAATGAGACTACGGATGGTGTCCTGGGGGATCTCCTCCCAGATCTGGACCAGGGCATCAATGAGCTCCTGGACAGTCTGAGGAGCAACCTGGCGGCCCCGGATGGACCTAAACATAATGTCCCAGAGGTGTTGAATTTATTGAATTCCTGTTTTCGTGGGTTTAATGAGCTGGAAGCCCAAATTATGTAAAAATGAACAAATATATACTTGAAATCGTTTAAATTGTGGGCTCTGAATCTATAATCTATGAAAGTTTAACTTTTTGAATGGAATTATGGAAATTAAACAACTTTTCCATGACATTCTAATTTTTTGGAAAGGGTCTGTATATATATATATATATATATATATATATATATATATATATATATATATATATATATATATATATATATATATACTGTATATGTGTGTGTGTGTGTGTATATACAGTATATATATACAGTATATATATATGTATATGTTGTTAAAAGTTGTTCAGATGACTAAATCATGGTTTATGTAAGTTTGTATGAAAACATATGAACACTAAAATGTAGTTCTTAGCTCGGTGTCACCAACAGCTATGTTGAAAACACAGGTCCTAACTGCAAGATAAAAGGTAGAGGATGGAATTATGCCGCGGTCTTGAGACTTTGAGAGGCACTAGCCAGGGTCAAATATTAATATGATTTTATTTTGATGAGGTGATTGTCTATTTTAAATGAACAAACCAAGAACCAAGCTCATTTGTAGTTCAAAAATTTGGGTTACGTTTTACTAACTTGACTTCATAACAGAAAGGAGAAACAGGGTCAGCCCCTCAAAGCTGAGGTTTTTGATGCCAATCATCAGTAAAGACACAACTGTTTTGCTTTTTCTTTCAGTTTTCCACGTTTTAATTTTTGTTTTAGTAGCAGCAGTAGTATTAGTATGTAGTATTGTACTTTATTTATCCCACAGCAGGGAAATTGACTTGTTACAGCAGCAAGCAAGATACGCAAGTAAAGAATACATCGTGACTACAACATGGTTCAGGTGGTGCAGGTGTTGTAGAGCCTGACAGCGGTCGGTATGAAGGACCTGCGGAACCTCTCCTTCTTACACCGTGGGTGTAACAGTCTGCTGCTGAAGGAGCAGTTGTTGTTTTGTTGGATTTTTGTTGTTGATGTTGTGTTGTTTGATCGTAAATAGAAATTTGTTAGTTAGAAATTTTGCATGAAATTTGACCTTGTCCGTGTTTTTATATTTTATAACATGTTTTTATCATCTATTTTTGTAGCTGTCGATTGAGGATTAAAATAAATCCATTGAAATATTAAACATTTGACATCGTGTATATTTTACATTAGTAATTCATTTGGTAACAAATTAAGACAAAAAAAACTTAGGAGCCTCTTGGGAGCAGAAAAGGGCGGCTCTTTTAAGTGAGCCGAGCCAAAAGAACTGACTCTTTTTAGAGAGCCGGAACTTCCATCACTAATGTCAGAACATTTTGTGAAAAGGGACTCCCAAAAAGCTATGCATAAGTAGTGAGGGAAATTCCGGCTCTTTTTAGAGAGCTAGTTCTTTTGGCTCGGCTCACTAAAAAGAGCCGGCTCTCTTGGCTACCAATTGGCTCCTTTTTTTGTTGTCTTAAATGTGAATTATGTAAATTGACTTATTTAAACCTGAATGAGCAGCCACAAAAATATATTACAATGTTATAAATAAAATACCAAAACAAAGACCGATCTCAACAGACAAATTAAGTCAAAATAGGTCAAATCTCAAATTTTTCACAAATGAATCGGCTCTAAGAGCACCACAGTGTGTGTTTAACGACGCCCCTCCCCCTGCTCAGTTTGGACACAGAGACGCCGCCAAAAATTTTGACCAATCACATTAGCCTTTTAACAGAAAAAAGACGAGGAAAAAACAAATCGGCTCCCAACGAAGCTAGCCGGCTGTTTCAGCCGATTCACGACCGGCACATCACTATTTCACATGAAAACACGGAACGCGATTCTAATTTTTAACTCGTAAATGTACCTGTACAGTGGCCGCCATTGTGGATTTTGTATTGACGATACTTTTCCGTATATTTGCGAGAGAAAGTGTGTTAAAAGTAGAGCATGTAACCATACCTTCGATGGGGAGCACAATTTCAGTCTTGCAAACCGTTTTCAGTTGTTATCGATGGCGCTCCTCCTCCTCCCTTGTTCGAGAAATGTTCTTGTAGCACGACGCCGTCGTTCTTTCAAACTGCCGCCATCAGTCGCTCCCTGATCAACTCTTTCAACATTTAAATGGTTTAAACTCGATTATTTCCCCCAATTTGTCTCGTGTTTTTGCCACTGAACTCTATAACTGGAATGGCCCCGATCGCTTGCTGCGCGTTGGAGGCTTGAAGCCACCGGAAGTATAGAAGTCGCCATGTTGTTTCACCCAAAACAAGAAAGCCGAACAACTAAGAGGAGTTGGAGATGCCGTCTTGTGCTGCTATTAATTGCACAAATCGTGATACTCGTGAAAATCACGAGAAGGGACTTACATTTCACAGGTAGGTAAATGCTTATAAATAATAAAAATAGATACTTTAAATCTGTAAGCATCTTTTCATCTAAGTACAGTCAAACTTGTCTATAGTGGCCACTAGAGGGAGTCTGCAAAAGTGGCCGCTATAGACAGGTGGCCTCTATAGACAGGTTGGCGCCCAGTTTGAACGTTGACCAGTAGAGGAAAAAAGGGGAAAAAAATAATAATAATGTTGACCAGTAGAGGGCACAGCGGACTGCTGATAAAAGTTGTACCGCACTAGTAGGCTTGTTATTATCATGGTTCATGGTTTTAATCCTGAACATGCATGAGTCAAACAGTAGCACATCACATAGTACAATTCACAATTTTACATGTCCAAAAAGGAGTAGGAAGAAGCAAAGCTTATTTAATCCTACCCCTCATCAGTTTCACATCAGTTGCAATACATTTATTCACCTCTTGTTCTTTCAAGTGTACTTTGTAGGTCTACATGACAATGTAGTGCAATCATAGCCAAGGTTTTTACTTACTAAAAGGAAGCTACAGGCTTAATAATAACTGATAACTGATAAAATACTTCAGTTAAGTACAACCAAACTCAGTTTTGCTCCCGCATGCATGCTAGCATATGTTTTTTTTTTTATTGTAGCGTCGCTGGGAGCACGTCCTGTTCCCAGCCTACTTTGCGGTAATGTTTTGGTGCAAATGCTCTTAAAGTTACATGTTTGACCAGGAAATAGCAAGCTCAAAAGAAGACGGCTTTTTTATGTGGAACAACTGACAGTTTGTGTGGATCTTGTGAATGATTGTGACTGAGCTAGGACTCAGTAATTAAAGTCTACACACGACGGCTTCATGGATTTAAAAACAAAACTTTTTCGTGCATGAAACTTCTACTTGAGTTGGTAATTTGGCTGCTATATGCAGGTCAGATATTGACCAAGGGAGACAAAATGGGTGGCTGCTGGCTGCGTTGGACAGGTGACTGCTATACACAGGGTCTATAACATGTAAATTTGCTGTGGGGGATTTTTCAGTGGCTGCTATAGGCAGGTGGCCCTTCTATAAAGGTGGCCGCTAAGACAGGTTTGACTGTAGTTGTAAATGAGCCCTTATTCTCCTTTAGATTTCCACACTGCAATGCTCAACTTCTAAAGCAATGGGTAGTAAATATGCGGAGAGACAGGTGGATTCCTGCAGCCAGATCGCAACTCTGTTCAAGTCATTTCACCGAGGAGAACTTGGACAGGACCGGCAGTTCCAACAATATTTGACTTTCCTGATCACCTTCTAAAGGTATGCTAGCATTTAACTTTGATACTACGTAGATCCTTATCATAACAAATAACTTGTGAACACTGAAATTGACTTGTTATGCATTGTAATTTTACACCATAGAGGTAGAAAAACCTTAAACTGGAGGGAAATTTTGAGATTTGGGTCTAGTAAATTTACTCTGTTTCAATGGAATTTTTGTTCATTCGTGTTAATTTTTATACCGAACCATAATAAATGTAGTGAATGAATTTACATGTATGTGTATGCGTGTGTGTGCTTTTTTGGGTGAAGCAAGATGGCCGACCAATGGCTTCATGCGGTCAGCAGGGACGCCCCTACAACGTAAATAATCTGTTCCGAGAACCTTTATGTTATAGGGTTTTTATGTTATACGAAGCGTAAAATACATGTAAATAGCCTAATCTGTTCCAAGATCTTCCCAAACTCACCCCTTTGGCCCTTCAAAATATTCAAAGTCCACCAAATATGGTGGAAAAATATAAGAAAACGTTAGCATAAACATAGTAGAGTAACATTCCAATATAAAATAAGATTAATAAAGAGATAAATAAGATTACTGTAAATGAATAAAACTGAAAAACAAAAACAATCTTACCGTTCACGAGATGTCTTGATCAGGAGCGCAAGTGGAGGCAGGAAGGAGGAGGAGGACGAGCCTTAAAGAGTCTAAGAGTCAGCTGGTCTCACAGACAAACGCACACGCACTCCACGATAATGCTGTGTGCAAAATTTTAATTTGTAACTTAACTTGTTTAAGTTAGTTTCAGGGGGACTACGAAGAGGAAGGAGTTTGAAGGGACAAGCCTGTCTCTCACAAACTCACGTACGTGCTGCATAACTCAGCCGATAATCAGCCAAAGAGATGAGAGCGGAGGCGGTGCCCCGAAAATCAGCCAATGAGAGCGTGATGCGTCCGAAGGCGTCACCAAGTGTTAGTCTGATCTTGCACGACTTGAGGCATTAATAGAGTTGATTGAAGAAAAAAGACTTGCACTGACTGAAGAAAAAAGACTTGCACTGACTTGACGCTTTGTTATATGGACTTTCTTCTGTAATACGAAGCCAAAACTTGACATAAATTCCTTATGTTCAGTGGAATTTATGTAAAAGGAGGTTTATGTTATGTGAGGTACTGCTGTATAGAGTTCAGTGGTTTTTGCAGCACCCACACCAACTTCCGCCTTTTTCTCTTCCATGGAGACTTTACGGCTGCTTAGCATCCATGACGCCACGCTGCTGCCACCTCGCGGCTGTAGTGAAGACTGCACAAGATGTGCGCCGAGGCAGACGGAAAGAGATACAAAGAGGTTGCGTTTAACGTCGTCTTTATCGCAAAGGAATGTGTGTAGTTCTTACTTCTGTTTTATTTAATGAACATATGAAATGTTCACAACAAACTCATTTTTATGGTCAATGATGTACATTTTTGTTGTCCACAAAAAGTCAGGTGAAGAAAACTCCATCATGCACGTTGCCCTCAATCAGTCAGGCTGTCTGAGGTTATTAGAAAGTCAACATTTATTTGCTGCAGAGTTGTCAAAAGTCGTGTAGCTTCTCTTCTTAGCAGCACACGCGAGGGAATCTGGTATCATACACACAACACATCATCACCTTCTAGGTGACTTCTCACACAGCACATGACACCCGAATGATTTGACAATCCTTTAGCACAGAGTGGACAGAAGAACGTTTATTCTCTGTTGTGTGTCAACATGTGTGCTGTCACATCTTTCTTATGAGAATACCTTTTACCACAAACTGAACAACTAAAAGGCTTTTCCAGTGTGTGCGTTCTCATGTGCACATGCATGTGAATCTTACAAGTAAAGCTTTTACCACAAAATGAGCAACAAAAGGGTTTTTCCCCTGTGTGCATTGTCATGTGCACGTTCATATTACCCTTGCAAGAAAAGCTTTTGCCACAAAATGAACAACTAAAGGGTTTTTCTCCCGTGTGCGTCCTCATGTGTGCGTTCAAACTGACCCGATGAGCAAATTTGTCTGCGCAAACTGAGCAACTGAAAGGTTTTTCTCCCGTGTGCGTCCTCATGTGTCTATTCAGAGAGGAGCCCCGCAAAAATTTATCGCCACAGATTGAACAACAAAAAGGTTTCTCTCCCGTGTGCGTTCTCATGTGTCTATTCAAAGTGTACCGCTGCACAAATGTATCACCACAAACTGAGCAAATGAAATTTTTTTCTCCGGTGTGTGTCCTCATGTGTCTGTTCAAAGAGGAGCTCTGCACAAACTTATCGCCACAGATTGAGCAACAAAAAGGTTTCTCTCCTGTGTGCGTTCTCATGTGTCTATTCAAAGAGTACCGCTGCACAAACTTATCGCCACAAACTGAGCAGCTAAAAGGTTTTTCTCCCGTGTGTGTCCTCATGTGACTATTCAGATAGGCCCGCTGAGCAAATGCGTCGCCGCAAATTGAGCAACAGAAAGGTTTTTTTTCTGTGTGCGTCCTCGCGTGTCGAGTCAAATTGCGCCTTTTTGAAAAGCTTTTATCACAAACCGAGCAGACCAAATCCTTTGTTCCTGTATTACGTTCAGAGTGTTTGTTGTCACCGTAAGTCCTGATATCACCTTCACAGTCTGTATCGCTGCTTGAAGCTTCTTGGTTGTTGTCCCTGTCTTCATCCTCAGCAGAGTGTGACGTTATGTCGTCACTATCTGATAGCGGAGCTAAGAGGCTGTGTGCTTGTGGTTCATCCCAGTGGTCTCCATCAGCTTCTGTGATCATGTGTCGCGGTGAGCTGCTGCTGCTTGGAGGCACCGCCCCTCTGGTCTGCTGTGAGGACTCAGGTGGGTCGTCATCATGGTCTTCGGTCTTCACAGAGACAACAGTCAGTGGCAACTTGATCCAGAGTTCCTCCTCTTCCTCTTTTATGTGGAGGGGCTGGGGATTCTCTTCCTCTTTAACGTGGGGGGGAAGCTGGGGATCCCCCTGCTTCAAAGCGTAGTCCCCCCCCTGCGGCCGAGGAGGGGGGCAATCTTCCTCATGGCCAATCGGCTGCCGGTCGTCTGACGGACACAAACAAACTTTATCTCGGTGCATTCTCACACACGCACGCGCACACACACTTGCTCGGAAACACTGTGAACGCCTGTTTCTCTGTTCCGCCCGTTATAATACACCCAAATGTGCAAACTTGGTGGGACTTTATTTCCTTCATACACGATTTCGGGCATACAATTGGCCACCGACCAGTCCAGGGTGTTCCCTGCCTCTCACCTGAAGTCAGCCGGGATGGGTCCCAACTCAAACATGATGACTCTAATGACGACAAGCACTACACAAACTAGACGGATGGTAGAACAATTGAGTGTCCAATGCACTAAATCCCTGGGCTATGCATTGATGAATTTTCCAATTTTAAGAAGCACACTCTCTGATTTGCAGTCGTCCTTCGTTTATCGTGGTTCACTGATTCCAGACCCGACTGCAAAGTGGGATTTAATATTACTGCATGGAATACTTTTGTAATTATGGCATAGAAAACCTGGCTACTATCTTCTAAATATGGGGTTTTAACTTTATTAGAGCCCTCTAGACATGAAATAGCACCCCTATGGTCACCTTTACACTCCTACCACCCAATATAGTAATAGCGGCTTGTTGTTGTTTTTCGTCTGGACAGCGTACTTCCTGCGATGGCCATTGTCTCATCAATGTATTGTAATGGCGGCTTTAAACGGCTTTACACTCGTATTACCCAATACAGTAGACATAAAAAGACTAAATAAGCCATTTAAGACGTAAACAAAACTCCTGCTCGTGTGTGTCACAGTAAATGTGTTCCCTAGCGGGAGGACAGGAAGTGACGTCGGAGGTTCAGAGTTGAATTTCACCTTGTCGTGGGTTATGGCCCCGACAGTAGCCCGCGTTATTATTATGATTACGATGTTATTATTACAGTGCGTGTTGTGAGCTCATTCACACCTGCAATAAACGCCTGTTCTGGCGATCACGTCTGGTGCTTGTCTCAATTACTGACACCTGGTGGCCAAAGTAGAAGGCTACTGACGATTACGATGCTTTTTACCAACCTAATTTTCCAAAAATTGCAACATTTACATTTAAAATATTTCAATTTTGATGTGATATTTAGATGCATTTTTAACATTTATATTTAAGATTGAGCATTATTTTTTACTCATGTGCCCCAGAAGGTACGAGCGCACCCATTTGAGAGGCAGTGAACTCACTAAAGTGGGGGAGTAGAGTTCCTGACTGGGTTGTTCAACAGGATCTTAGATCATGAAAAGATGCCTGAGGAATGGAGGAGAAGTGTGCTGGTGCCCATTTTTAAGAACAAGGGAGATGTGCAGAGCTGTGGCAACTACAGAGGAATAAAGCTGATGAGCCATACAATGAAGTTATGGGAAAGAGTAGTTGAAGCTAGACTAAGGGCAGAAGTGAGCATTTGTGAGCAGCAGTATGGTTTCATGCCAAAAAAAGAGTACTACAGAGGCAGTATTTGCTTTGAGGATGTCGATAGAGAAGTACAGAGAAGGCCAGACGGAGCTGCATTGTGTTTTTGTAGATGTGGAGAAAGCTTATGACAGGGTGCCCAGAGAGGAAGTGTGCTATTGTATGAGGAAGTCTGGAGTGGCAGAGAAGTATGTTAGAGCGGTGCAGGACATGTATGAGGACTGGAAGACAGTGGTGAGGTGTGCTGTAGGTGTGACAGGAGTTCAAGGTGGAGGTGGGACTGCATCAGGGATCAGCTCTGAGCCCCTTCTTGTTCGCTATGGTGATGGACAGACTGACAGACGAGGTTAGACAGGAATCTCCATGGACTATGATGTTTGCAGATGACATTGTGATCTGCAGTGAGAGCAGGGAACAGGTGGAGGAGAAGCTAGAGAGGTGGAGGTTTGCTCTGGAAAGGAGAGGAATGAAGGTTAGCCACAGTAAGACAGAGTACATGTGTGTGAATGAGAGGGACCCAAGTGGAAGAGTGAGCTTACAGGGAGAAGAGATCAAGAAGGTGGAGGATTTGAACTACTTAGGGTCAACAGTCCAGAGCAATGGAGAGTGTGGAAAAGAGGTGAAGAAGTGTGTACAGGCAGGATGGTACAGGTGGAGAAAAGTGTCAGGTGTGATGTGTGATAGAAGAGTTTCAGCTAAAATGAAAGGAAAGGTGTACAAAACTGTGGTGGTGTTTGGTCTAGAGACAGTGTCCATGAGGAAAAGACAGGAGACAGAGCTGGAGGTAGCAGAGATGAAGATGCTGAGGTTCTCTCTGGGAGTGACCAGGAAGGATAGGATCAGGAATGAGTACATCAGAGGGACAGCACATGTTAGAGGTTTTGGAGATGAAGTCAGAGAGGCCAGACTGAGATGGTTTGGACATGTCCAGAGGAGAGATAGGGAATATATAGGTAGAAGGATGCTGAGTTTGGAAGTGCCAGGCAGGAGGCCTCCAGGAAGACCAAAGAGGAGGTTTATGGATGTAGTGAAAGAGGACATGAAGGTAGTTGGTGTGAGAGAAGAGGATGCAGAAGACAGGCTTAGATGGAGGCTATTGATTGGCTGTGGCGACCCCTGAAGGGAAAAGCCCAAAGGCTAAGAAGAGATATTTAAGATTGAGCATTTAATTTAAATTAAAAATGTAGATGGAGCATTTAGTTTTAGATTTATCATTTAGTTACATTTTTATCTTGAAAAAAACATAACTTAATTGCTACCTGTTAAGAAAAATGTTAAGAAAATGAGTTAAATGTGAGAAAAGTGAGGTAAATATAGCAAAAAAAGTGGGATTGAATTGTTACACCCCATATGCACACACCACGCAGCTGTTGTTGATGTAACTTTTCTACCAACCAAATTTGCCAAAAACTGCAACTTTATTATTTCTTTTGTTTCTTATATTGCGATTTTTTCCCTTTCATTTTCCAACCTAATGCTATTTTTCCCTCTTAATATTATGACTTTATTCTCCTAATATTTCGTGTTGTTCAGCTATATTTTACAATGTGAATAACAAAAAAACAGCTTCGGGTCGTAAATGGCCCTCGGGCGGCACTTTGGACACCCCTGAACTAAACTACAGTACTGTACTGTATTCCTAACACTGTACGTTGGCCGCCATCTTGGATTGCCCGTTTAAGATACTGTGATTTCAACATGAAACGCTTTCACGTCGACAGATGGCGTGTGTTAAACCGTACAACAAATAAACATACCTTCGACGTGTTGCACAGTCTGAGTCTTGCTAACAGCTTCCAGCTGTTGACGTAGTCGCTCGTTCTCCACTCTCGTGCGAGAAAGTTCCTCTTCGTACGACGCCACCGTTCTTTCAAACCGCACCAATATTTCATCGGCCGCCTCCATCAGTCGCTCCCTGATCAGCTCTTTCAGCATTTTAAATGTTCTAATCCCCATTATTTCCCACCTTTGTCTCGTGTTTTTTGCAGCTCCCTTTGCTAGCGCCTGCCTTTTTCTTCTTCGAAGATTTACGGCTGCTAAGCATCCATGACGTTGCACTGCTGCCACCTGGCGACGGCGTTGAAACCTTTTTTTTACGTGAATACACATTCTTCCCCGGCTCTGATATCACTCTTGGGAGAAATGATTTTTAACCACAAAATGATTAGCAAAAAGTTGTAGATTTATTGTAATGGTGTTATTTGACTTATTTTCCCTTTTATTATTTAAGATGCCATTTTATTAATTGATTTAAATGCATTCATTCAATCAATTAATTGTCCAGTATTTTCGTACTGATATGCAATACACTACTTTGTAAAATTTACCCGACTCATTAGGTGAATTTGCCTAAAGCAGTCTGAATTTTACTCTGTATCGAATCGGAAACGAAATCAGTGATTTCGAGACAGAACAGAGTGGTGTGGCTTGCCGTTAATTACACAAAAACGCTACCATAATTAATAAAATAAACCACTTCCCGCTGTTAACGCGTTAATTATGTCAGCCCTAATTATAATGCATAAATAAAATTTGAGACTTCCAAAAAGCCGCCACAGCCGCTCAGTCCGCCATCTTGTTCGCCGTCCTCGTTCAACCAAAAGTGTTGACGTGGCCGTTGCCGCCATCTTGGGCTATGTTAGAACGTTGTGGTGAATGAGAGATTCGCGTCGCGTCACTTCAATCGCTTTATTTAACAGTCGAAAACACAATGCAAGGAACGTGGCCACAACCCACACCAGTCCCCCCCAAACACTCACACACTCACACACACACACACACACACACACAACTCCCCAGCTAGCACAGAGCTAAAACACTGTTCCGAGTCTTGCTCGTGACGTCGCACATGTCACTTCCCAGGCACCACGCCTTAAAGCGCGCCCCCCCCCCACACAAGTCGCGAATATTGCAATCTAAGTACAGTAACGCGATTTTAACATTTTAATTCGTGATTTCGTCTCCGTAAACGTACACCGGAAAGTAAAACGTGTAAACATAGATTCAACATGTCGCACAGTATGAGTTTCGCGCATACCTTCCATTTGTTGATGTCGCTTGTTCTCCTCTCTCGTCCGAGAAAGTTCCTCCTCGTACGACGCTATCGTTCTTTCGAATAGCGCCAATATTTCATCAGCCGCTCTTTCAACATTTTCAATGTTTTAACTCTGTTATGTTCGCCGTGTGTCTCCTGTTTTTTGCAGCAGCGTTGCTAACTTCCGCCTTCTTCTTCTTCCCTGGAGATTTTACGGCGGCCACGTATCAAAGACTACTGCCATCTTGCGGCGATATTGAAGACTGTGCAAAATGAGAGCCGAGGAAGAAGAGTATGGACTCACAGGAGTGCCAAAACTAAAAGGGAATACGTGTAGAAATACAAACAGAATCAATAAAACAAAGATATGCAAAGGTAGTCATATTCTTTTACCATTTTGTCATTTTTTTCTGTATTGTCTTTGTTTTTCCTATTTTGGTGTCGCTTTTCCTCTTTTGTCTTTGCCTTTTCCATTTGCGTTTCGTCATTTAGGAATGGCAAATACAATACCATGCAAATATGAAACAATGACCCGCCCACAGCAAATTTAAATATGGTGGACGTGGACAAGGGCCGCACGGTGGTCTAGTGGTTAGCACGTTGGCCAACACAGTAACAGCCTGGCGATCGGGAAGACCTGGGTTCTCCCTTGGGCATTTCTGTGTGGAGTTTGCATGTTCTCCCCGTGTGCGCGTGGGTTGCAGGTGAGGTTAATTGGTGACTTTAAATTGTCCATAGGTATGACTGTGAGCGTGTCTATATGTGCCCTGCCATTGGCTGGCGACCAGTCCAGGGTGTACCCCGCCTGTCGCCCGAAGTCAGCTGGGATAGGCTCCAACATGCCCCCACGACCCTAATGAGGAGAAGCGGTATAGAAGATGGATGGATGGACGTGGACGAATTGAGAAGAGGTGTTCAACGAGAATTATGAGCAATTGCTCGGTTGGTGGAAAATGTCATGGAAAGTTTTTATTAAAAAGTCTTTAAAGTCTTTTAAGGCTGTATCTGCGTTGATGAATGCAGATATGGATGAAGCTGTGTGGCGCAATCTTGAGGAGGTAAATGCCTCATCTTATTTAAATTTCCCCGTTTACTTATGATAAACATGTATTTGCGTCTACTTTCTGTCCGTGACATTATTTCCGGGCTCCCGAGTTTCCTTAACTACATAACCACTGCAAGCAGACATCGTGTAATCACGTATGGAGCAGTCATCATCCTGGCAGAATGACCCTTTGCTGTGGGCGGGTCACTGTTTCTCATTTGCATGGTATTGCATTTCACATTACTAAATTAAAAAACACAAATGGAAAAGACAAAGACAGAACAGGAAAAGCGACGCCAAAATGGAAAAAACAAAGACAATACAGAAATCATTCTTTTGTCTTTGTCATGACTAAAAGCAATGACAAAACACAAGTGGAAAAGACAAATACAAAACAGGAAAGACAAGGGCAAATTGGAAAAAACAAAGACAATACAGAAAAAAACAATGACAAAATGGTAAAAGAATATGACTACGTTTGTATATTTTTGTATTATTGATTCTCTTTGTATTTCCACACGTATTCCCCTTTAACTTTGGGACTCCTGTGATTCCTTAGAAGAGCTGCAAAGAGGATCCGTCGTGATTTAAAATAATGTGCACAGTTCTTAATTCAGTTTTATTACAGTCATACAAAAAAATTCCACAAAATCACTGATGAACACTTCTGCAGTCCACAAGAAGCGTTCCATCCATGTTGTCCTCAACCTTTCTGAGGTTGTTAGAAAGTCAACATTTCTTATTTACCTCAGAGGTTATTTGAAGTTGTCTGTCTGCTCTTAAGTCATGAGGGAATCTGGTACCACGCGCACGGCAGATCATCACTCTCCAGGTGACTTTGCACGTGTGACATTGCACTTCGATGGTTTGACAATCTCTTAACACGAACTGGACAGGAAAACATGATCGTCTCAAGCCTTCAACACTGCTTTTCTAATGATCTAAACTCAGTGCTTACAGTCCGTCTTCCTCTTTCCTTTTCGTAACTAAAGGAGTACCCCAAGGTTCTGTTCTAGGTCTGTTGCTATTTTCCTCTTGTGTGAACAATCTTTGGCAAAATGTGTCGAGCGCCTTTTTTCATTTTCAATTTTCAAAAATTGCAAGCAAGACACTCAGCTCCACTGCGGTGACTCCACTTCATTCTTTTCCCCAAAGTGCGGCAACAAGCTTGTTTTCTACCGCCTTCCTGAATCAATCTGCACATGCGCAGTAACATCGAATAGGCCACATTTTGATGTCACTGGGGCCCTCCACATCCTTGCACTGCTAGCTGGGGAGTTTTACTGGAATTGATAAGAACATTAAGCAACATTTAATGTTGTTTAGCGCTTTAATACGCACATCTTTGTGGTGAAAAGCGTCAGTCTCACCTTCATCTCTAGAACTACCGCATTCTCCGCGGCCGACAAAGACAGCACCGCCGTCACGTGTCAACGTTTGTTGTGACCGTGAAAAAGGTAGTTTTGTTTTCCTCTCGCCTTGTCCTCTTCACTGGGCTAACTCTGCTTCCTTTTTTCCCCCCCAAACTGCGCCGCCAACAAGTTGGTTTTGCTCCCGTATTCCTGAATCAATCGTTTTAAGTACGTGAGTGAAGACTGAAACAGTAATACGTACCTTAAATCAAAGTTTACACTGCAAAAACTCAATTTCAAAAAGTAAAAAATTCCCATTTTATGCAACCATTTCTTATTTTTTCCCTAAAAAGAAAAAATATCTTGCCTAGCAATTTTCACTTATAATTGCATTATATAAGATTATTGAAAAATAATCTTATATTAAGAATGTGTAGCTAGCTAATTCTTATGAAGATATTTTTTTGCCACAAATTAGTTTTTTTTCTTATAACAAGCTAAAACTTAATTTAAATGCTATAGAACAAGTTATTCTGATCAAAATCTTTCTATAGACATTTTTTAACATTTTTTGCAGGGTTTGATTATTCTTCAGCAACAGATTAAGAATTTGTTTTAAATTAAGAATAAAACTGGTTTCTAAACTTTCAAAATTTAAGAATAGACTGACACACGGAAAATAGATGTAAAGATTTGCTGATTTGGGACCAATGTGAAGGCTGCGCAGCAAATTTCATAGAGCGTACCAAGATTTATGACATTAAATCTAGTTACAAAGTCTGTGTAAATGTGTCAAATTCTTAACACTTGATTCAAGAAAATATGACTCTCTTTTTATCTAGTTTATAAACGTAAAAACGAGTCAACTGACATGCAAATCATGCCTAAAAAGAATTCTGATAGTGTTTATGACAGCAGGTTTTCCTAAATAAAGTGAATCTTAGATACAATCACACTCTTTTAAAAATAAAAGTTCCATCCATATCATTTGCTTGTTGAAAAGAAGTAAGCAACATAACTAACATGCCGACAAGCAAAGATGTTAGCTGCATGGCGGCCGAGTGGTTAGTGTGTTAGCGCCACAATCAGGCAACCTTGGTTAACTGGACTCTAGAAATTGGAAGAAAATAGAAGAATACTCCTTCATCGAGAACATGTCAAAACATTTAGCTTAAATCTTGCCTCATAAAAGCACATTTTATCTCAATTTAAGAATCTCACAAGAGCATTTGGCTTACTTCTTAGTTTGTGATGAGAACATTTGACTTCAGTCTAGCTATGTGATGAAGAACAACTTGCTAGGACTCATTATGTTCTTAAAAGTCACAAGAAAAATATTCTAGTTGTAAGAAGTCTAGCCAAGCAAACTGGCAGAATGTCTTGCTTGAAATAATAAAAGTTACTGTCTCATTTTAGGATCATTTGGGCTTCTTTCAAGTATGGCTGTTTTTGCAGTGTAAAAAAAAGAATAACTTTTTAGAGGAGGCTTGGGGGCCCCGAGATTTTGCAATTGCCCGTGTTTGTCTTGTGGTAAATCCAACCCTGCTGAACTCAAAGCTAAAAGTTGGAACTGGAAAACGTGAAATGCAGCCACCTTGAAGAATGTCCAGCTCCCTAGAATAAAAAAGGGTGTGACGTACTCATCGTACAAGTACTTAGGCTTTGTTAGCGATGGAAATTTGTCCTTCAAAGCAACATATCAAGCATCTTGTACGCAAACTGAAGCTACAACTTTTTCAGAAATAAATCCTACTTAAACTGCTGCTTTCTCACCTTTGCCTTTTAATGAATGCATCTTTAAAAAAAAAAAAAAAGAAGCTCGACACTGTTTACCACTCTGCTTCACGCTTGATGACGGGCTGCGGAAGTGGCGTTGACCATCATGCATTGGACGCTGCAGCAAAGTTCCTATCCCTGTACGTCCACAGGAGGACTCATTGGTTGACTTTCATTTATACAGGGTGGACCAATGAAATGTGACCACTTATTCAAAAATGGTATTTACAGAAACATTAAATTAACATTTGATACCAAAGGTTTCCCACTCTGTCTCTTGTTTTCTACTCAGTTCAATAATTGATGACATCACTGATGACAATCCACGCTCTTCTTCTGTGGATTACAGCTGCAACACGCACATTGAAGTTTGTGAAGACATTGCCACACACCTCAAGAGGGATTCTCCAAAATTCCTGACGGATGTTGGTCTTCAGGGCCTCAATGGTCTGTGGGTTGTTGCAGTACACTCTCTCCTTCAGGTATCCCCACATGGGGATACCTTTTTGTGGGGATACAATTTTTCAATTTTTGAATGTGGGGATATAATTTTTGAACAAGTCCTCATTTCGAAAACATGTGCATGATGAAAAAGCGGTAACATTTTATTGGCCCACGCCCTGAATATATTCTTGGGCTCCTACCTTGCCTCCCCACGTACTGTACATACTGCTCTCTCCAAAAAAATGCACTGACGGTCGTATGTTGGGAATGTCTCGTCAGAAACTTTATGATATGCTGCCGTCTTGGCCGGCTCACTCGTCGTGAAAGAGATTTTTGATCTCAGTGAGGTACATCTGGTTAAATAAAGAATGGTGATTTAATCTCCGCTGTGTGTCGACATGTGCGCTGTCAAAGTTGTCTCATGAGAATTCGTCTGACCACAAACCGAGCAACTAAAAGGCTTCTCCACTCTGTGTGTTCTCATGTGAACGTTCATGTTACTCTTGCACGAGAAGCTTTTACCGCAAAACGAGCAACAGAAAGGTTTTTCTCCCGTGTGCGTCCTCATGTGGGTGTTCAAAGTGGAACTCTGCACAAATTTATCGCCGCACACTGAGCAAGTGAACGGTTTCTCTCCTGTGTGCGTCCTCGTGTGTTTGACCATGTTTGACTTGTCAGAGAATCTTTTGCCGCAAACCGAGCAAGCGAAAGGTTTTTCTCCCGTGTGTGTCCTCATGTGTCGCCTCAAGTCACACTTATCACAAAAGCTTTTTGCACAAACGGAGCAAGTCAAACGTTTTTTACCCGCCTTCTTTTGAGAGCATTCAGAGTGTTTGTTGGCAGTGCGAGTCCTTGTATCGCCTTCAAAGTCTGTATCGCTGCTCGAAGCTTCTCGGGTGTCTTCAGCCTCACAATCCGGTAGCGGAGCAAAGCGGTTAACTCCATCGGCTTCTGTTGTCGTGTGCTGTGGCGGTGGGCTGCTGCTGCTCGGAGGCTCCTCGCTCGGACTGTGATGAATTGGTGAGGACTCGGGTGGTTTGTCTTCATGGTCTTCAGTCTTCACAGACACGACAGTCAGTGGCAACTTGGTGAGATCGGCCTCCTCCGGCCCTGGAAGACACTCCTGAGTGACCCACAGTTCCTCCGCTTCCTCTTTGACACGGGGGGGCTGGGGATCGTCTTCCTCTTTAATGTGGAGGGGCTGGGGATACTCCCGCTTCGAAGAGGAGCTCCCCCCTTGCGGCTGATGGGGACGTTCTTTTTGACGACCAAGCCGTTGCTGGACGTCTGCAGCACACAAGCAAACCACAAATACTTCAAACTCAGACACACCAAATATTATATAGAACATCTTCTACACTTTCTGTTCTATTCTGAGAATAGAAAATGGATATCTGGATAAATCTGTGTAGATTCTCACTCAACCAAGTCCTGGTAATCTGCATGGGACAGGAAGTGACGTTGCGGGTTCAGTGTTGAGCCCGTGGTTTTATTAGGGCTTCGGGTGCCTGTTGCGAGATCATTCAAAGCTGCCATAAAAGCCTGTCGTGTGTCTCACCCGGCATTACAGTAACATTACTGACACCCAGTGACTACTTATCCTGCTAGTGTCTTTGAATGCGTCTTCTGAATGCCTTATTTTTATATTTCAGCTCATTTAGCCATTTTCCATGTGTGAAAATGCTTCATTTAGACAGAAAATACAAACAGCGCTTGAATATGCTTTTTTTTTTTTTTTTTTTTAAACTAATAATGGGCTGTATTCAACCACCAAACAGCATGATTTATTAATATATTTTTGAAAAACCGTGATAGATACTATATAAATACTATACAACACCCCGAAGGCCTCTGTTCGGACCAACAATCACATCTCTCCAGAATTTACTTTACAAAGAGGTACTAGGCAAGGGTGTCCACTCTCTCCCTCACTATTTGCTGTCTTTATCGAACCTCTTGCAGCTGCAATTCGACAACATATAAATATTAAAGGGATCCACACCACAAATGTTCATCATAAGATAAGCCTTTATGCTGATGATGTATTATTCTTCCTAGATAATTCACATTCTTCACTTCACCAATCTATCTCACTCATTAACAATTACAGCACCTTCTCAGATTACTCCATTAACTGGTCTAAATCCACAGTACTGCCCATCAACTTTGGTTTCCAGAGCACCCCCTCTATACCACTGTGTTCAGGGAACATTAAGTATTTGGGTATTAACATTTCCTCCAACCTGTCAGACCTGATCTGCTTGAATTATACTCCACTACTGAAGTCAATAGAGGATGATCTTGCACGTTGGAGAACCTTGCCCATCTCACTTACAGGCAGAGTATCCACCGTGAAAATGATGATTTTACCAAAGGTTAATTATCTATTTTCCATGATCCCCACCAAACCATCTATAATTTGGTTCAAGTCATTAGATTCATATATAAATAAATTTCTTTGGAAAAATAAGCCAGCACGAATAAGTCTCAAAACATTACAAAAATCTAAAGAATATGGGGGCTTAGAACTCCCAAACTTCTCCAACTACTTCCTTGCAAACAGGTTACAGTATATCTTAAAATGGATCAAACCTAACCCATTGGATTATTTATGGCTAGACATCGAACAATCACTTAGCCACGAAATCCCAATTTGTAACCTGCCCTTCATTAGCCAAATCCTCCAGAAAAATAATTGTTTTAAAAGTATAAATATAAGCACCACTCTGACAGCTTGGTGGGAATTTTTAAAAATAACTAAATTCTCGCTCACTCCTTGCCAATACACTCCCGTCTGGAATAATCCTGACATCTTGCTTAAAAAGAAACCATTAAATTTCCCAACATGGCACGAAAAAGGAATAAGTTGTATGAAAAATATAATTATAGGAAACAACTTTATCTCATTTAACGACCTTGTTACACAGTATGGAATAAATCGTAACAAATTTCTTGAATACATACAAATTAAATCCATAATTAAAGCAAGTTTCAGGACTATATCATGGGAAAGCAATAACACTATTGACCAATTTTTAAGAATATCTGCCCCTAAAACATAATCTAAATTATATATTCTACTTTCAAAAAATGACAACACAATCGGAGTACCAAACTCCAAATGGAACTCAGATTTATCTACAAGCTGTGACCCTGAATTCTGGAAGCAAATATGTCTCAATGCTTCCCGGTTAATCAATAATCCCAACCTACAGCTGATTCAGTTTAAAATCCTTCATAGAGTACACTACACAGGACATAGAATGTTTAGAATGGGCTTAACTGACTAACATCTGTACACACTGCTCAGACCATAGAATAGATGACTACTTACACTCCATGTGGACCTGTGCTCCCATTAACAATTTTTGGCACGGAGTGTGTGAGGACCTATCTTTGGCACTTGGGTTCTCCATTCCTACCTCCCCTTTACTATGCCTGCTGGGCGATCTCTCCACAATTGATGTAGAAACAAATCAAACACAGCTTCTCATCACCGCATTAAGCAACGCCAAGAAAACCATTCTCATCAATTGGAAATCAAGGAAGAAAGTGAACATAGCTCTTTACAAAAATCTTTTGTTAGATCATATAGCTATGGAGAGAATGTCTGCTGAATCTAAGGAACAAATACCTGACCTGATACAAATACCCGAATTCCGGGCGTGTGGGTGCGTGAGGGGGCGGGCGGCGTGGTGTTCTTCTGCGTGGCGCTGGCTGGGATCGACGGGGGGGTGCTTGCTCTGGGGTGGGGCGGTCGGGGTTGGCTTTGGCCGGGGGCTTGGGGGTGGGGCTGGCGGGGGGCTGGCGGGCGGTCCCTGCTACCTGCTGGTGTCTGGCTGGTCTCTGCTTCCTGGCCAGCGGTTCTCTCCCTCCCTCCCTCCCTGGCCGTGCTCCACTCTATGTGGGGTCCGGTGCTCTTGTGGTCGTCGTAGTGTTGCTCTCTTGCCGGCCGTGGTGGTATGCGGGGGTGGCGTGGGCGCGGTTCCCGCTGTCCTGGTGGCGGTCAGATCTGCCTTGGGGCGTGTGGCTGGTTCGTGGTGTTTGGCGGTTTGGGGGTGGCGCTGTGGACGCTACCTCCGGTGGGGCTCCGGTGTTGGGGCGCGCTGGGAGTATCGCCTCTGGGGGGTTGGGTGGGCCAGACTGGGCATCCTGGCGGGCCGGGTACGGCCTGTGGTGTGTCCTGCGGCCTGCGGCTCGCCCGAGCCTGGCCTGTGGTGGGTGGCCGGTCAGTCATGTGTCCTTGGTCCCCCCCTGCTCGGTTTGGGCGGCGTTAGGGTATGGGGCGCCCGTCCTTCCTGTTCCACTGCACCACCTCATATACATATAGGACTTTGGGGGGTGGCCTACGGTCGGGCGTGGTTGGGGAGGGGAGCTGCCTTGCGGCTCCTTTGCCCCTGCTGTGCCTTTAATCGCAGAGTAGACACTTAGGGTTTGGGGGGACTGGTCAGGTGAGGGGCCCTCCGAGCGGCAGCTGTCCCCCGATTTTAATTGCATCATTAGCTATCATCCATATACAACCCTATCATATACATGCACACAGATACACCCCTCAGGGACACAGAGACCAGCTCTTCATAGCTGTCCTCTTTTATTTTATTTTATTTATTTATTATTTTTTAATTGCATAATAGACACAATCACACCTTATCACATACACGGGTGGGGCGGGCTGGATTGGAGTGCCTCGTGCCTGTTCTGCGGCGCCTGCCCGCCAGGGTCGGGGCTGTGGCCGGGGGCCTGGCCGTCGCGGTGGCCTGGCTTGTGGGATGCCTTTGTCTGGTTCGCCTGCCTTTCCCTGGGGTGGCCCTCTGGGGCCTGTTGACGCCGGGGCTTGCGCCGGGGGGCGGCTTGCGGTGCTTCCCCTGGACTGACACGTGCCGCGGGCGCCTCTGCGCTCTTGGGGCAGGTGATACATCTCTGCCGCCCGTGCCTCCGCCGGGTGGATGGAGGGTGTGCCTCCTGCATCCCTGGGCGGGGGGGCCCTGTGTCGGGGGTCGGGTGGGGGTTGGCCCAGGGCGGGCCGGGCTCCGCTCCCTGGGGGTGGGGGTGGCGGTGGGGGGGATTGGCGCTTCTGACGTGGGCGGGCTTCTTTCCGGTTGTGGGGGCGTCTCTGGGCCTGCCGGTTTGTGGCCCCCGGTACTCATCTGCCTTTGTGGGGTGTGATCTCTCGCTGGTCTCAGGGGTTGGCTGTCCTCCGGCCCGCCGGCGCCCTATGTTTGGCTGGGATTACCTCTCTTCGGCCCCTTGCTGGTCTTCCCGGGGGGGGTGGCTCTCTGGGCTGGCTCTTGGGGCACTGATCTTTGTGCTGCCTGCCCCTGTGGGCCTGGTGGCCTTCTGGCGGCAGGGGCTCGGCCTGGCTATTTGGGGCGGGGCTCTCTGGGAGTTGGACTGCGACCCCATTCTCAGTGACAATTACACGCCCACACATTCTTGCACCTTTATATATATGAAGTCTTCCCCACATACAGAGATACCTGTACATATGCACACTCACAGTACATACGTACTTCCCCACATTACTCACTGAGTTAACCAGGGTGTTATTATGTTGTTGGTTTTATTACAGCGACGGTGATTTCAGCAGTATGATTATAGTTTTTTTTACAATGATGTGCATTACAGTAATTATCATTGTGATCACTATCATAGTTCATCATTTCATTACTACTATTATGTGTGATTGTTTCAATGCAGTATTATCATTGTGATCACTATCATAGGTCATCATTTCATTACTACTATTATGTGTGACTGTTTCAATGCAGTATTATCATTGTGATCACCATCATAGTTCATCATTTCATTACTACTATTATGTGTGACTGTTTCAATGCAGTATTGTCATTGTGATCACTATCATAGTTCATCATTTCATTACTACTATTATGTGTGATTGTCATTGACAGCTTTGTCATTGTGGTTGTTGATATTGTTTTGTCCTTTGTCCTTATGTCCTTGTTTGTCTTTATAGTTGTCACAAACATTTATTTGCTGATGTAGTTCTGTATGTTTCTGTTGTTCTGTTCTTGTTGTCACAATTGTTGTTGTTGCTGCTGTTGTCCTTGTCTCTTGTCCTGTCTTTTTTTTTGTCCCCCTCTCATCCCCGCACCCCCCCCCCCCCCCCCCCCTTCTTTTCTCTTCTTCTGTCCCCTCCTGCTCCGGTTCGGTCGCTCCAAATTTGCTTAATAACATGCATCAAAGTCAAAGAAATTCTGTATAACAGGGGAATTGTATATCACACTTCTCCCTGGCATCTGTTGAGCACTTGACAGCATTTAGATCTACAATTCTATCTGCTTTAAAGGCTGGACAGGACAGGGGTAAAAAAAGGGGTGTTGTTGTTGTGTTGTTGCTTAATTTATTGGTATTAATGTTTCTTCTGTTCTTATTAATTTTCTTGTGTTTTCTTTCTTTTTTGGGAGAATAAACAGAACAAGAATTTCATTGCATAGCAGAACCACAAGTTTTACTGTGCATATGACAATAAAAGTCTTGAATCTTGAAGAGTGATCAAGATTATTTGCCCGTGACAACAACCGGATGTGAAGTCACGTGAGCAAGTCAGTAATGGGGGGAAAAATCGCGAGTTTTGAACGTTTTCTTCATGATTAGCACATCCATACTTTGGCTCTTTGTAGCTTCTTTGCTTCGTTTAGGAGCCACCTTGTTCACAATAGTAGCTAAACTCGTGTACGTACGGTAAACACGTCGGCCGCCATCTTTGATTGTACACTTACAGTAGTGTGATACAAAAAAACTCCGTACATTTGCGACAGAAAGTGTTCAATTATGAAGTACAACATGTAAACATACCTTCCACGTGTGCCACAAATGGAGTCTTGCTAACAGCTTCCAGTTGTCGTCGATGTCGCTCGTTCTCCGCTCTCGTTCGAGAAAGTTCCTCCTCGTAAGACGCTACCTCTCTTTCAAACAGCGCGAATATTTCATCAGCTGCCGCCATGAGTCGCTCCTTCACCAACTCTTTCAACATTCTGGAATCTTTAAATGCTGTCTTTTAGGGGGCGTTCTCCTTTGTACAGTGTTTTTTTTTTTTTTTTGTAGCGGCGTTGCCAACTTCCGCTTTTATTTTCTTCGATGGGGCCTTTTTGCGGCTGCTCGGCGTCCATGACGTCACTCTGCTGCCACCTTGTGGCCATATTGACTCAGGACACGCTGCAAAGACGTCCTGTTTGTAATCGTCTTTATTTCAAACAATGTGTGGATGTTCTTTTGCAGTAATATAAAAAAACTGCCATGACACAAACGCCTTTTCGTGAGGTTGTCAGAAAGTGAACATTTCTCATTTGCTCCCGAGTTGATTTCAAGTTGTGTGGGGAATCAGGTATTTCTAGGTGGCTTTTCACTGGCAGGTGACATTACACTTCAATCATTTCACAATCTTTTAGCACAAATCGGACAGGAAAACGTTGAACTTGTGTCTCGTCAGACCACAGAGTGTTTCTCCAAAGGCCTTGGGGATCATCAAGATGTTTCCTGGCAAAATTGAGAGGAGACTTTATGTTCTTTTTGTTCAGCGGTGGTTTTGGTCGGCCGCCCACTCCTGGGAAGTGTCACCGCTGTTCCATGTTTTGCCCATTTGTGGATAACGGCTCTCACTGTGGTTTGCTGGAGTTCCAAATCTTTAGAAATGGCTTTATAACCTTTTCCAAACTGACAGATCTCAATTACTTTCTTTCTCGCTTGCTCCAGAATTTCTTTAGATTTCGGCATGATGTTTTGAGGATCTTTTGGTCTACTTCACTTTGTCAGGCAGATCCTGTTTACGTGATTTCTTGATTGAGAACATGTGTGGCAGTAATCAGGCCTGGGTGTGGCTGGAGAAATTGAACTCAGGTGTCATAAATCATAGTTTATGTACGAGGGGGGCAATCACTTTTTCACACGGGGTCGTGGAGCTTTGGATTTTTTTCCCCCTTCATAATAAAAAGTTTCATTTAAAAACTGCAAAAAAATAAGACATCAGGATGTGAACACTTCTTCACACCACTATGTGCTACTCGTCTGGTCCGCCCGCTCCGTGCACTCCCGGGCCTGAAACGACTAAAGCAAAAAGCCCGACATCAACTTAATGTCCAGCGTGACTCTTACGGCATCAGGGAGTGGGATTTGCCGTCGTGCTTGCGCATAGCTGCGCCAGGTGGCACTCTTTACAGACACTCATATTACTGTTATTACTACAAACAGAGCAAGAGGAACGTCTTCCTCTTGTATGCACTCTCACGTGTCTGTTCAAAGTGGAACTGTCCGCAGAATCGTAACCACAATTGGAGCAACTGAAAGGTTTTTCACCGGTGTGTGTTCGCATGTGCAAAGCCACACATGACTTTTGCGAGTATCGTTCGCCGCAAATCGAGGAACTAAAAGGTTTTTCTCCCGTGTGCGTCCGCACGTGTGTCTTCAAAGTGCATCTCTTTGCAAATTTATGACCGCAAATTGAACATCCAAAAGGTTTGTCGTCTGCATGCGTTCTCCTGTGCGACGCCATGCTGGACCACCGAGAGAATCGCTTGCTACAAATGGAGCAACTGTAACGGTTTTCACCCGTGTGCGCTTTCATGTGCGATACCATGCTCGATTTTCGAGTGTAACGTTCGCCACAAATTGAGCAGCTAAAAGGTTTTTCTCCCGTGTGCGTTCTTGTGTGTGTTTTCAAAGTGGATGCCTTCGCAAATTTATGACCACAAATTGAGCAGGTAAAAGGTTTTTCGTCCGTGTGCGTTCTCCTGTGCGACACCATGCTGGACCACCGGGAGAATCGCTCGTGACAAACGGAGCAACTATAACGCTTTTCCCATGTGTGTGTTCTCACATGTGACACCATGAGTGACTTTCGAGAGAATCGTTCGTCACACACTGAACAACTGAAAGGTTTTTCTCCCGTGTGCGCTCGCATGTGTGACACAACGTGTGACTTTCGAGAGAATCGATCATCGCACACTGAACAAGGAAAAGGTTTTTCTCCTGTGTGCGTCCTCATGTGCGCACTCATGTTACCCCTGCAGGAAAAGCGTGAGCCACAAAGTGAGCAACTAAATGGCTTTTCCCCTGTGTGCGTCCTCGTGTGTTTATCCAAACTGGCCCTCTGAGCAAATGTGTTGCCACAAACTGAGCAGCTGAAAGGTTTTTCTCCTGTATGCGTCCTCATGTGTCTGTTCAAATTGGAACTCTTTGGACATTTATAAGCACAAATAGAGCAGGAGAAAGTTCTTTTTCCTGTGTGTCTTCTCAAGTGTTGAGTCAAATCTCTCTTAGAAGAAAACCATTTTGCACAAACCGAGCAGTTAAAGCATTTTTTACCGGTCGTCTTTTTGGAGAATTGGGAGTGTTTGTTGTCAGTGTGAGTCCTCATATCACCTTCACAGTCTGCATCACTGCTCAAAGCTTTTTGGGTGTGGTCCCTGTCTTCATCCTCAGGAGAGTTGGACGTTGTGTGGTCACTCGGAGCTAAGAGGTTGCCTGCTTGTGATCCTCCACAGTGGTCTCCTTCAGCTTCTGTTGTCGTGTGCTGTGGTGAGCTGCTGCTTGGAGGCTCCGCCCCTTTGTTCTCCTCACTTGGACTGTGATGAAGTTGTGAGGACTCAAGTGGTTTGTCTTCATGGTCTTCAGCCTTCACAACCTCCCCCAGCCCAAGAAGACACTCCTGAGTGACCCAGAGTTGCTCCTCTTCCTCTTTAACGTGGGGGAGCTGGGGATCCTCCTGTTTCAAAGTGGGACTCCCCCCCTGGGGTTGATGGGGACGTTCCTCTTGACGACCAATCAGCTGCTGGACGCCTGCAGGACACAAAAAACACGAACACACTTTAAGACGCCAAAAGGCTTCTTCAGTACGAAACTTTGGGTGTGGAATTTCCTGATCGATGTCCCTGGTGGGCGTGTCCCCTGGGGGTGGTCACAAGACCACTAACACCCTCATCATCATCATCCCGAGGACAAAATCACGGGAAGCAATGTTGATGAGTCAGCTGCTCATCTGCACTGAGGACAATGATGTCCAATTTCTGGATAGGAAGGACCACTGGTTTGAAGATGGCACTCTCCACGAGACTAAAATTATTAGAGTCTACTATCACTGTGAATTGAGTTGTCACGGAGTCCTGTTGCCTGCCACAGAGAAGTGAGAAGACTGGACCACTGCTGCCATTTTATTTGTTGCCATTTATACAGTGGGACCTTAACATACGAGTGTTTTGTTGAGATGCGAGCCGTCCCTTGGCTGATTTTTTTGCTTTGAACTGCGAGCTAATATTTGGGTTACGAGCTCCTCGTTACCGGCAGGCATAGCTGAGGACAGCTATTTCGGAGCTTGTGTCAATGTGACCATGACTGAAGATGAAAATGGATGTAAATAGCATTAGCAGTGTGAGCTACTCACTGGGAAAGATTTTCACCACATCAGCAAAACATTACAAGATTACAACCATCTAATTGGTTATGTATTATCTTATTATGTATTACTATGTGTTATTATGTATAACTGTGTAAAACTATGACAGGAACAACTTCAAATTAAAAGCACAAAATGAATATAGAGCCAACATCCACCAGTACCAGCCTGGACTTTGTTTCAGAGAAAAAATGTGCACATTTGGACTCAATTAAGTCATCAAATCTTACCTTTACGCATTCCCACATAGTATCAGCATTTGGGAGCAAATGTGAGGTGAAAAAAGGCTAAAAATACAGTATAGTCGTCTATCTGAGCAGCATGGGACAAAGTTAGATGGTGCGTTGAAGGACCTTTGAACAAATTGGGACAAGTCGCAGCTCACTTTAAACAGGCAAAACGTGGGATTTGTAAATGTATGTTATTTTTTTGAATAAAATATTGGCCCACATTTCTCAAACTGATATTCCTTACAGAAAAATTGATGTATTTATTTACCAATTATTTGGTTATTTTTTTTGTGTGTAGATATAAGTTGACTATGGACACAATGAGATTAATCGCGAATAAATATTTTAATCGATTGACAGCCCTACCCGGCCCGCCAGGATGCCCAGTACGCTAACAGCCACGTACAGAACGGCATCCTAGAGAGGGTGAAATGATCGTGAAAAGGGTGGCAACGCTGACTGACTCAACTAAAAAGTGTACGCGAGTGTGTTGTCCGCCATATTGGATTGCATTGTTTACTTTCCAGTACACAGTATTTAATGTGGTTAAAAAACTAAACTCGTGCATGTAGTTGCTTTACTTTCGTAACAACTAGGCGTTTTCAATGATTCAAGGCGACATGTAAACATACCTTCAACGTGTAGCACAATTTGAGTCTTGCTAAGAGCTTCAAGTTGTTGACGTAATCGCTCGTTCTCTTCTCTTGTTCGAGAAAGTTCGTCCTCGTACGACGCTACCGTTCTTTCAAACAGCGCCAATATTTCATCGGCCGCCGCCAATAGTCGCTCCTTCAACAATTCTCTCAACATTTTTAATGTTGTCTTTGAGATTACTTTCCCCTTTGGTTCGTGCTGTTGTAGCCGCCTCGCTAACTTCCCCACCTTTATCTTCTTCGACGGAGCTCAGCGTCAATGACGTCACACTGCTGCCATCTTACGGCGGTGTTGACCACTGCTCAAGATGAGAGCTGAGGAAGATAGTGTGTTCTTATGTGTCTTGACTCATTGGGCCTCATTCACGAAACGTTCTTACGCACAAATGTGTTCTTAAAGCCTTCTTACGAAGATTTTTGGCATTCACGAAACGTGTTCTCAACTCACAGGGCCTCATTCACGAACATCTTTTTAAAAGTCTTCTTAAGACGTGTACTTAAGAAGGCGCGGGTTGGAAACGCCACATTCACGACACGTTCTTAAGTAGGGATAATCGTTGGCACCGGTGTTCTTAGGTTGATGAATGCCAACTGCGATGCCCGTGCATGTGAGCCCTAATTTGCATAGGTCACCACCTATGATTTCCTATAAAAGGTAAAAAATGTGCGGTGCGCAACAGGCAGCTGGAGGCGGAGATGGCAACGCGCAAGGGCAAGACTGAGGAGCAGCTGGACAACAAACGAAAGAAAAAGTTCAATTCTACTGAAATAGAGGTGCTTTTACAAGGAGTGAGCGAACACAAGACCACCTTATTTTCACGTGTATCCACCGGTCATCAGGCCATCCAAAAAGAGTCGGCATGGAGCACCATTGCAGGAAACATAAATGCCGTTTCCACGGAGAAACGCGCCACCGCAGAGGTTAAAAAGAAGTGTTTTGACTTAAAATAGACTAAAAAAAAGATTGGACTGCACCGGAGGGATCTGGAGGAAACGGGAGGTGGGCCATCAATCAGAAACCAAACCATTTCGGAAACTCTAGAAAATATTTCCACAATCATGATGGACAAATAAAGTCAAAATACATAGTTTGTGTGTGACAATGTATTTTTTCTGTGGTTACATTTGATTAGACGCTGCCTAATTAATACAGCAGCCCCGTGCTCTGGCTCAAGACGTGGCTGGGGGCGCATGTCGTTATCTGGGGGTGCTCGTGCGCAATAGACACACCACGTTTCATTGCGATGTTATTCTGATGATCCTGCACACCTGCAAGAACAGAGAGGGAAGCCTGAAGCCTGAAGCGGGACATCAAATATTGGTGGCTTTCAGCAAATAAATCTAATGGTCCCTTTACATTCTCTCTCTGCGCAGCGCACGTCCAGCCAGCATTTTTTTTGATGAATTGGGATTTGAATATATATTTATCGATTAAGTATATTTTAGTTGTTTTGATGATAAATAATTGTTGGGATATTTTATTTGCACTACATTTTTTGGGATCAGGTTGCAAAATCCATCATGAGGGTGATTGTGCATTGAAAGTGCAAGCTTTGCTTGTGCGTAAGAGTCCTCCTGAGCGTTCGTAGAATTTGTTCTTAGATCTAAGAACTGTGTGTTAAGAACACGTTTCGTGAATGCCGAAAATCTTCGTAAGAAGGCTTTAAGAACACATTTGTGCGTAAGAACGTTTCGTGAATGAGGCCCACAGTTCTTAGATCTAAGAACAAATTCTACGAACACTCAGGAGGACTCTTACGGTAGTTCCTGGAGGATGAAGGAATTGATACCATTGACTGGCCCCCACGTTCACCTGACCTAAAGCCAATAGAACACCTCTGGGACATTATGTTTAGGTCCATCCGGCGCCGCCAGGTTGCTCCTCAGACTGTCCAGGAGCTCATGGATGCCCTGGTCCAGATCTGGGAGGAGATCCCCCAGGACACCATCCGTAGTCTCATTAGGAGCATGCCCCCACGTTGTCAGGCATGCGTACAAGCACGTGGGGGCCACACAAACTACTGAGAATCATTTTGAGTTGCTACAATGACATTTTAGCTAAATGGACCAGTCTGCTGCATCATTTGTTCACTTTCATTTTTGGGGTGTCTTTGATTTCCCCCCTCTATAGGGTGATCATTTTCATTTCTATCAAATGATGTGGCATCATTTTGTTACTAATACATCACCCACTTATTATCAGGAAACATATTCAACATCATTTTCCCCCAGTTTACATCTGATGTGTTTTACAAGTGTTCCTCTAATTTTTTTTAGCAATATATTATATTCTACTTATTCATAAAATTTCAATAGTTTTAAATTGAGAAATAGTGGATTTGTTGGGTCTCTGTATTGTTTTCTACTGATTATTTTTATTGCTCTTTTTTGCAATATAAAAATTGACTGAGTGTATGTTTTGCAAGCATTTCCCCATACTTCAATACAATAGGTCAGATGTGGAACAATCATGGTGTTGTACAACATATAAATTGCTTTGTTATCCAGTCAATCCTTTACTTGATGTAACAATGCTATTATTTTGGATAGTTTTACCTTTGTGTACTGTATATGTGATTTCCAACACAACTTCTCATCCAGAATTACACCCAAAAACTTGATTTCTCTTGCTCTATTCATTTCAATACCATCTATGTTAACTGAAGCACCAGAGTCCATCCCTCTGTTACTGAATATCATCAAGTTTGTTTTTTTCCATATTTACCGATAATTTATTTACATCAAACCACACTTTTATTTTTTTTAATTCTTGTTTAACCACATTCAACACCTTCCCAGGGTGTTCCCCACAATAAAATAAAGTAGTATCCTCCGCAAACAATATGAATTTGAGCAGTTTTGATGCACAAACAAAATCATTCACATACAAAATAAACAATTTTGGTCCGAGGACCGACCCTTGAGGTACTCCACACCGAATATGATCCAATTTAGATTCTACCTCATCTATCTGCACAAACTGTTTTCTATTTTCTAAATAACTTGAAACCCATCCAAGTGCAACTCCTCTGATACCATATTTGCTCAGTTTTTTAAGAAGTATGGTATGATCAATGGTATCAAAAGCCTTTTTGAGGTCAACAAAAATACTCACTAAAAACTGTTTCTTTTCTATTGCGGTAGATATTTCTTCCGTTAATTCCATAAGAGCCATAGATGTGGAGTGGTTAGTTCTAAATCCATCCTGACTGTTACTTTAAATATTGCTTCTATCTATAAATTTGTCTAACCTAGTTACAAAGAATTTCTCTAATATTTTGGAAAATTGTTGAAGCAAGGATACTGGTCTATAGTTGGAGAAAGCATGTTTATCTCCATTTTTATACATTGGAATCACCTTGGTCATTTTCTCAGGAGAAACTCCTGACAAAAAGGATAGATTCCAAATATGTAAATATGTAAATGGTTCAATAACCAATTCCATGATATTCTTTACCAATATCATATCCATATCCATAAAGTCAGTCGATCCTTTACTTGCACAACTTTTTACAATATTCAGTATTTCTTCTTTTTCTACCTTCCAAAGAAAAATACTGTCCACATGATCCATGATTGTGTTTTTATTGACATTGCTTTTTATTGCAGGTATGTTTGCTGCAAGACTCGGGCCCACATTAACAAAAAAGTCATTACACTCATTTACTATTTTAATTTTTTCAAAAATGTCATTTTTTTTCACAAAATAATTTGGAAGAGTCGATTCTCATTTATCATTTTTTATTACACTATTTATTATTCTCCAAGTAGTCTTCGTACTATTTCTATTTTCATATAGTAAATTACCATATTATTCCTTTTTGTGCCTTCTAATTATCAGTACTAACTGATTTTTGTATTTCTTATACCTTCTTCTGCTTCTTTCGACCTTGATTTTAATACTTTTATAAGTATTTTTTTTTCTTGCAGGCATTTGGTGGTCCTTTAGTCATCCATGGCTTATCAATAGCAGTCTTCTTCACAATCCTCCTGAGTCCGCAATGTTTTTCATACAAACCAATCAATATGGTCATAAAAGAATCATAAGCTATATTTACATCGTGTACATACACTCCATCCCATTTCTGTTTTTTTAAGCTTTGTTTCAGTGCCTCCAAAGCTTCCTTAGATCTGTTTCTTACATATTTTTCTGTGGTAATGTCCTTTGTATTGTATTGATCGTAAAAACAGGTAAATGATCACTTCCATCAGTTATCATGATCCCACCCACAACTCTTCCATCACCTGCGTTTGTGAAAATATTATCAATAATAGCTGCACTTTAGATGTTCTTCTTGTGGGCTTAGATATCATTGGAAGCAGATTCAAACGATACATTGATTTATAAAATCACACGTGTTGGATGAGCGTGAATGTTCCAGATCAATGTTTGCATCTCCACATAAAAACACAACCTTGTTGTGACTCCTGTCAAACAGGTCCATTATTGCATCTATGAATGTGTGAACACATGAACCTGGTGGTCTATAAACACAACTCACTATAATATTTCTAGTCTTTTCACTAATGATTTCCCCTGTGATCATCTCCATAACATCGTCAATAACAGGTGTCATATGACTAACAAGCTTCCAAGTCAAACTACAGTTGACATACAAAGATACACCCCCACCTTGTTTTGTCCTTCTGTTTCCATAATACAGTTCATAACCATCTATCTGAACTTCATCCATTTCTCCATCCTTCATCCATGTTTCTGACACTGCAATTCTACTAAAATGCCCTCTAATTTGCTTTAAGTCATCTTTCATCTTTGATAAATGACATTTTATACTTACTACTTTAGTACTGTTGAAATGAATGATAGACATGATGATGTTCCACTCATCATTACTTTATCATGACATTTTCCTCAGTATAATACTCACATTCATTCTTTGGAATTAGTTCTTTTTTGTTCATACCCTCATCTACATCATATATTTTACTCTCTAAATCAACATCTAAATTTATGTATGCATCCATTTTCCAGTATACAGTATATCTACTTCTTATATCCACTCTACAGCCCATTCTCCTAAGTCTATACCTAATACTCTTAGTCATCACCATTTATTTTCCTCTTGTAAACTTTTCTAGTTCTTTAATATCTCCTATCATCCTAGCCTGAGACTCTTCTTGTTCTCTTATCCATACTTTACCATTTCCAGTCCATGTTGCCATGATGTTTTTGTGTTTTCTTAGCATCCTTGCTTCTCGTGCAATATCTCCATGTTTTTTTGGTTAAGTGTTCATTTAAGTATACATTAGTTGCTTTCAATTTCTTTGCTTGCATTAACAGATCACGCATCTTCATCTTCTTTCTACTAATGAAACTTAAGATGATAACTGGTTTTTCCTTCTCTGTCTTTCTTGGTAACACGTGACAAACAGAAATATCTTCACTTTGGATGTTTATGTTCTCTCTGTGCAGAAATCCCACTACTTGTTGTTCCAGTGTTAGCAGTTCCTCCCTTGGTGCATCTTCTGTTGTCACTCCGTTTACAGTTGCTCGTGCGTAGAATCGGTGTCGAGTTTTTGTTCCAATTCGTCCACCCTTTGCTCTAACACAATAATCCTTTTATCTTTCTCCGTTAGCATGTCTTTCAATGATCTTACTTCCTCCATTAGTCCAATTAGTCGTTCCTGCTGTGATGCTAGTCTTGAAGGCTCACGTGACATAAAGTTTAGTGATCTTTTAATCTCCTCCAAGTTGTCTGTAGTTACCATGTCTTTATCCCGCATGTTGTTTCTACCACTCGGCATTCTCTCTTTCTCAAACAATCAAAAAATAAGTGAAAAATAATCGCTGAGTTTCCGTAACGGTAAAACTTCAGTGAGTCCCAGGTTAGCGATGCCGTCGGCGTATTAGCTGGAAGCTAACGTTGAGTTTCCGTAACCGTGAAACTTCAATGAGTCCAAAGTTAGTGATGCCGTCGGCGCGTTAACTGGAAGCCAACGCCGAGTTTCCGTAACGGTGAAACCTCAGCGAGTCCCAGGTTAGCGATGCCAACGTTAGCTGGAGCTAACGTTGAGTTTCCATAACGGTGGCACTTCAATGAGTCCCAGGTTAGCGATGTAGTCGGCGCGTTAGCTGGAAGCTAACGTTAAATTTCCGTAACGGTGAAACTTCGGTGAGTCCACCTCATATCATCACCCCCCCAGCCAAGAAGTCCTCCACGGCTTTATTGTCTGCACTTATTGAGTGTGAAAGGTCCGGGGGGGTGCTCTCGTTGTTCTTGATGTCCGTGTTCCTCTGCCAAAGCTCAACCTCACCATGTTGTTACAAGGACAGAAGTTTGTCTGTCTGAAACTAGCTGGTAATATTACTACTGTTTAATACAGGGGTGCCCAAAGTGCGGCGCAGGGTCCATGCGCAGCAAACGACATTCTCAAAATACAATTTAACAAGAAAAAAACAACAATTAAAAAGGTTTTTTTTAGGATAAAGTCTTTAAAGTAATAACAATAGTCCTAATTTTACGACTGGGGCCAAGGGGCCATTTGCAGCCCATGGCATGTTCTAAAAATATAACTGAATAAGCAAACTAGAAATTTAAAAAACAATTTAAAATATATATATTTTTTTAGAATAAAGTAACAATATTAAGAACAAAGTTGTAATCTAAAAATTAAAAAAAAGAAAATCAGTAATCTAAAAAAGAGAAAAAAAACATAATTTTAGTAGCATAAAGTTAAAATATACAACGATGCTTTTTTAAAAAGCCACAATATGAAAAACAAACAAATCAACTAATAAAGTCGTAACTTAGAAAATTAGGTTGCGTAAAAAGTTTCAAAATAATATTATGGGAATAAAATCCTGTTTACGAGAAGACGAAAGTTAAAAGACTTATAATAAATAAAGAAACAAAGTTAATGAAACCAAGAGCAGAAATAGAAAAAAAACAGCTGGCATTTTAGGAGAATAAAGTCAGAATTTTAAGAGGAAAAAAAGTTATATTCTAAAGAGAAAAAAGTCACAATTAAGAGAAGAATTGAGATTATGAGAGTTAAGAATAAACTTGGAATATTATGAGAAAAAATAATGACATTTTAGTAGCGTATTGTGAAATACAAAAGAAAAAAATACATGATTTTTTTTATTTTAAAAAATATTATGAGAAACAAACAAAATAAAATGGTATATTTTGGAAAATTAGGTTGGGGGAAAGTTATAATATTAAAATAAAGTTATAATATGATGGGAATACAGTCAAAATATGACAAGAAGAGCATTTTTGAAAATTATTTAGCAAGATAATGAACTTTTGGAAAATGAAAATAAACAGCAAAAACGGAGGGAAAAAAGTGCAAAGAGACAAAGTGAAAGTAAAAATACGCTTTTCACCGACACGACAAAGCTGAGATGCAGTTTTTTCTTCAAATACACTCCTGATCAAAATCTTAAGACCAGTTGAAAAATTGATAGAATTTGCATTTTGCACATTTGGATCTTAATGAGGTTTTAAGTAGAGCTACAATATGCAAAAACAAGAAGGGGGAGGGGGACAAAAAACACTAAGTCATTTATTGAAAATAACAATTCAACTGAAATAGGCTGTTTATCAGCTGATCAAAAGTTTAAGACCACAGGCTATAAAAGCCCAAATGTGCTCCAAATGTTGATGTAGTGTCATCATTCCCCCTGTCAGGCCCTCCTGATGGTGAAGCTAAGAAGCTTTCTCTTCTTCAACGTGGTGGGATTGTGGAGCTGCATAAGCAAGGCCTCTCACAGCGTGCCATGGCTGCTGAGGTTGGGTGCGGGAAATCAGTCATTTTAATTTTTTTTTAAAAGATCCTGAGCATTATGGAACAAAAAAGTCAAGCGGTAGACCAAAAAAAAAAATCACCGCTGCGCTGAGCTGAAGGATCCGATTGGCTGTCCATCAAGACACAGGGCGGTCTTCCACCCACATGAAGGTCCTTACTGGTGCCGACTGCAGCGCAATAACCATCAGAAAGACCTCGTCTCCTTCAATGCCACAAAAGTGCCCGTTTAGACTTTGCCAGGGAGCATCAAACATGGGACATTGAAAGGTGGAACAAAGTTTTATTCTCTGATGAGAAAAAATGTAACCTTGACGGTCCAGATGGCTTCCAACGTTACTGGCATGACAAGGAGATCCCACCTGAGATGTTTTCTACCCGGCACAGTGGAGGGGGGTCCATCATTATCTGGGGTGCTTTTTCATTCAGTGGAACACCGGAGCTTCAGGTGGTGCGGGGTCGTCAAATGGATGCAGATGTTGGGGCGGGCATCCCTCATGACTGAGGGCCATCGTCTGTGTGGTACCAGCTGGGTTCTTCAACAGGACAACGCTGCAGTTCACAATGCTCGCTTGACCAAGGACTTCTTCAGGGAGAATAACATCACTCTTTTGGACCATCCTGCATGTTCCCCTCATTTAAATCCCATAGAGAACATTTGGGGATGGATGGCAAGGGAAGTTTGTAAAAATGGCCATCAGTTCCAGATACATCAAGTTTAGCTCTGAGCTTGAGGTAAATCTCCCGACGGGAGAGCCTCTCATCTCTCTCCTGAAAACCTCAATAAAAAAAATAATATACAGCAGTACTGAAGACTGCTCGACAAAAGAGCTGAGCTTATTTCAAATTATGTGTGTGGTTCTCATTTCGGTTTTATTGAAGTCATAAAGACAATTGCCACAACACAAAGACACATTCATGATTGCTGATGTACACGTCTTTAGTCCAAAAGAAGGAAGGTGAGATTAATGGCGGCTGTCCTCAGAGGTTGTTACAAAGTCAACGTTGCTTCTTATTTGCTTCAGAGTTCATTTAAAGGGTCCCTGGCATGATTCATTAACTTTGCTTAAATACATGATATATTGTTTGTAATTTTGTTCCACGTTGTTCCATTTTTGAAAGCCAACGGCCAATTAGCAAAAATGACATTCATAGTTGATGGCGTCTGCCGTGACGAGCTAGCTCTCGCTGTTCAGAAGTGACGCCAGCGGGGTGACGCCTCTCCGTCAAAACAGAGTAAACAAACGCTTCTGGAGGTAGACGGCCGACTTGGTTCAGTATACTTTTCATCCAAATAGTCGTCGTGCCAAAACGTCGAGTTGCTGCTGAATGTTCGCGGTATGCGAGCGATACCGTAAGTTTATTTTCTTTTCGAAAAGAGGAAGCTTGAAGGCAACAATGGCCAAAGCAAGTGCAGAGAACAAGATGGACGCCCACCTGGAGTGATCATTTCACTGATGACTTCTACAAAGCAACAAGAAGCATTTAGCTTGAAAGTACGCTATAAACGCATTTTTAAAAAAGGATGCTCTTCCACCGGTACACAAGAAGAATGACATCGGAGTTGGCACAGAATAGAGGAAGTCATGTCTTGTTTACATAATGTATTCTAAACGCTATTCCGTGATAGCGACAAGGCTGTAAAGCATTATACATGTGTATAATATCCATTTACTGAGAGAGCAACAATATCTAAAATAAATCCGGCTACCAAAGACCCATTTATGCTCACCAAGAAGCTGATTTAAAACAATAATTGAAGGATAAGCAACTCCAGCGTCATTTACGCTTTGCATTCTGTGTTTTGAAGGCGACAAATCTTCATCTCCACGTCTCAAGGCTTAAGTCCATGTTCTGCAAGTTCTCTATTTCATCTCCAAATGTTTCTTTCTCCTTGAAAACTATTGACACATCGCTCAAATCTTGGCTATAATCACTGTAAACATCCTCTGTCTCGTACACCAGCGATAGTCGCAATAGAGCGCCGCTTCCAGAAATGTAAATGACTTTTGCAAATCTACCGTTGGCTTTCAAAACAATGCAGAAGGTAATTCCAAACAATATATAAGATATTTAAGGAAAGTTGATAAGTCCTGTTAAAGTTGTGTTGCTGCTGTTTTTAGCAGTACGCCAACATGGAACTACTTTCTGGGTGACTTCTCACGTTTGGGACATTATACGTCTGTGATTAGCAATCCTTTATTCTCCACTGTGTGTCAACATGTGCGCTGTCAAAGTTTTCTTATGAGAATACATTTTACCACAAACGGAACAACTAAATGGTTTTTCCACTGTGTGTATTCTCATGTGCACGTTCATATTGCTCTTGCAGGAAAAGCTTTTGCCGCAAAGCAAGCAACTAAAAGGTTTTTCCCCCGTGTGCGTTCTCATGTGCCTCGACAAAGTGGAACTCTGCACGAACTTATCGCCGCAAACCAAGCAACTGAAGGGTTTCTCCCCCGTGTGCGTTCTCACGTGCGACACCATGTACGACTTTCGGGCGAATCGTTCCTCGCAAACTGAGCAACTGAAGGGTTTCTCTCCCGTGTGCGTTCTCATGTGTCGATTCAAATCCCTCTTGAAAGAAAAGCTTCTGTCACAGACTGAGCAGGAAAAACGTTTTTTACCCGTCACCTTTTTTGAGCGCCGGCCGCTAGTATCGCCTTCGCATTCCGTATCGCTGCTCAGCGGCTCTCGGGTGTCGTGCATGTCTTCTGCCTCACTATCTGACAGCGGAGCTAAGGGGCTGTCCAATCGTGGTTTGTCTTCATGGTCTTCAGTCTTCACAGTCGGCGGTAACTCGGTGAGAGTGGGCTCCTCCTGAGTGACCCAGAGTTCCTCCTCTTCCTCTTTAATGTGGGGGGTCTGGGGATTCCCGTGCTCCAAAGTGGAGCTCCCACCCTGCGGCCGAGCGGGATGCTCTTCTCGACGATCAATCAGCTGCTGGACATCTGCGGGACGCAAACAGATGTATGTGTATGTATATTATATATAAATACTAGGGGTGTCCCGAAACACCAACCGATGCACAGAGTGAATCCGCTTCCTGCCCGTTTGGAGGCGGGAGACGAGGAAAAAAAAAGACACTCGACCCAACATTCAGCGCATCTCTTAAGGCAGAGGCCGAGCTGGCTGGCATCCGTTGCACGTGCACATGGCAATATATTGAGGCCGTAAAAATGATCCAGTTCATTTTCATTGATGGTGTGATTCATTCATTCATTCATTCATTCATTATCGTCCCAGGCCGAGCGCCCACGAGAATTTTTTTCCCCCAAACGAGAAATCTCAGTTTAATCTCGCGAGATCTTGTGACACAAGAGGTGCGGATGAGGTGTTCATTTTCCAAATATTTCAACTTCCTTCTTAAATAATTTCTGTAAATTTTCTTCTTGTAATATTTTCACTTTATTCCCAAAATCTACTACTTTATATTGTTTTGCTTGTTTCTCATAATATTATGACTTTAAAAACAATTCATGTATTTTTTATTTAATATTTCAACTACAGTGGTATGAAAGTATTTGCCCCCTTCCTGATTTCTTATTTTCTTGCATGTTTGTCACACTTAAATGTTTCAGATCATCAAACAAATCTAAAAATCAGTCAATGACAACACAACTCAACACAAGATGCAGTTTTTCAATGAAACTTTCTATTCCAAACTTACATGTCCCATAATATATAATATGAGAAGCAAACAAAACAAAATAACGTACATTTGGGAAAATTTGATTGGGGGACAGTTTTAATATTATGGGAATAAAGTCATAATATTACAAGGGGAAACAATTACAACAATAATTTAAGAAGAAAGTTGAAATATTTGGAAAATAAAAAAACACCAAAAATCGGGGTGGGTGGGGACAGAGCAAAAATTGGGAAAAAAGAGCAAAGACCAAAGTTGATACTAATAATGGGCTTTTTCACCTGAATCACAGAGCTGAGATACTATGGGATCACGGGAGTGCCAAAATTAAAAGGGAATACGTGTGGAAATACAAAGAGAATCAATAATAAAAAAAAATACTAATGTAGTCATATTTTTACTATTTTGTCTTTGTTTTTTCCTTTGCCGTTGCAAATGCGGAAGAATGAATGGGTCATTCAAAAGTAAACGGGGGAAATTTAAATAAGGCATTTACCTCTTAAAGATGGCGCCACACAGCTTCATCCATATCTGCATTCATCAACGCAGATACAGACTTTAAAGACTTTTTCTATCAAAACTTTCCATGACATTTTCCACCAACCGAGCAATTGCTCATAATTCTCGTTGAACACCTCTTCTCAATTCGTCCACGTCCACCATATTTAAATTTCCCCGTTTACTTTTGATAAACATGTATTTGCGTCTACTTTCTGTCCGTGACATTATTTCCGGGCTCTCGCGTTGCAAGCAGGAATCGTGTAATCAGGTGTGGAGTAGTCATCATTCTTCTGCATTTGCATGGTATTACCAAATGCAATGACAAAACGCAAGTGGAAAAGACAAATACAAAACAGGAAAAACAACGGCAAATTGGAAAAAACAAAGACAATACAGAAAAAACAAAGACAAAATAGTCAAAAAATAAGACTACATTTGTATAGTTTTTTTTAAATATTGATTCTCTTTGTATTTCCACATTTGTATTTTTTTTTATTATTGATTCTTATTGTTTTTCCACACGCATTGCCTTTTAATTTTGGCACTCCTGTGATTCCATAAAATACCTCAGAATTTCAATACGTTAAAACCAGATCTTAGACTACAGAATACTATCTATAACCTGACAAACTCCACTGCTATATTTGTGTTCCCGCAAATGTGAGACTAATTTCGGGAGCTAGGAAAGCCACAGACCCTCGGGCCGCCATCTTGTTCACCCTCCTAGCTCAACTACAATTGTACGCTGGCCGCCATCTTGGATTGCATATTTACAGTACTGTGATTTAAAAAAAATAAAACTAGCTCATGTTGTTTCGGTATATTTGCGACGATTAAACACAACTGGCAAACATACCTTCAGCGTGTAACACAACTTTGCCGACAGCTTCCAGTTGTCGTCGATGTCGCTCGTTCTCCTCTCTCGTTCGAGAAAGTTCCTCCTCGTACGACGCTATCGTCCTCTCAAACAGCGCCAATATTTCATCGGCTGCCGCCATTAGTCGCTCCTTCACCAACTCTCTCAACATGTTCAATGCTGTCTTTTTTTTACAACTTCCCACTTCGTTTCGCGTTTCGCAGCAGCGTTGCTAACGGCCACATTTTTCTTCTTCGATGGAGATTAATGGCGGCTAAGCATCCGTAACATCACAATGCTGACATCTGGCGGCGGAATCGCAGACTGCTCAAGATGAGAGCTGAGGAAGAAAGAACAGCTCAAAGGGGTCGCATTTAAACCCGTCTTTAGTTCGTTTTTATTACAGTAATATAGAAAACAAAACAAAAATAAACACTTTTTTATATTTAACACTTTATTTATAATCATTATGATTGTTATCACCATTATTGTTATTATTATTATTGTTATTATTGCTTGGGTTTGTTTTTTTCTGTGGTATATTTGTGTGTCTTCTCTTTTGGATTCTTTTGTGTGGATTTACATCGCTTCAGGTGTTGCGGAGCTGGATTGGGGTGGAGTTGGGGTTGTTGTTTTGTTTTTCCTTCCTTTGTTAGTTCAATAAATTTGCTATACTAAAAAACACACTATTCCCCATCCTGTGTCAACATGTGTGCTGTCAAATTTTTCTTGTGAGAATACATTTTACCGCGAACTGTGCAACTAAACGGCTTTTCGCCTGTGTGTGTTCTCAGGTGCACGTTCCTATTACTCTTACGAGAAACGTTTGCCACAAACAGAGCAAGGAAAAGGTTTTTCCACCAGTGTGGGTCCGAAAGTGTCCATTCAAACTGGTCCTCTGAACAAACGTGTCGCCACATACTGAGCAACTAAAAGGTTTTTCCCCCGTGTGCGTTCTCATGTGCGCACTCAAAGTGGAACTCTTCGCAAACCGATCGCGGCAGACCGAACAACAGAAAGGCTTTTCTCCCGTGTGCGTTTTCATGTGCGTGCTCAGCGACACATTCCGAGTACATTTTTTTGCCGTAAACGAGTATCCAAAGGGGTTTTCCCCCGTGTGTGTGCGCGCGTGTACGAACAAAGTGGACCTCAGAGCAAATTTATTGCCACAAACTGCACAACCGAAAGGTTTTTCTCTGGTGTGCGTCCGCATCTATCGAGTCAGACCGCCCGTTTTAGAAAATCTTTTCGCACAAACCGAGCAAGTCAAGCGCTCTTTACCCGTCTTCCTTTGAGAGCATTCAGATTGTTTGCTGTCAGTCTGAGTCCTCATATCACCTTCACAGTCTCCATCGACGATTAAAGCTTCTTGGGCATGATGCCCGTCTTCACCCTCAGGAGAGCGTGACGTCGCTATCTGAGAGTGGAGCGAAGAGGTTGTCAGTGTGCGCCTCCTCTTCATGGTCTTCAGTTTTCACAGAGATGACGCTCGGCGCCAACGTGCAGAGATCAGCTTCCTGAGTGATCCAGGGTTCTTCCTCTTTAATGTGGGTGGGCTGGGGATCTTCCTGTTTCAAAGTGGAGATCCACCCCTGCGGCCGAGGGGGGCGTTCTTCTCGACGACCACTCATTTGCCGGACGTCTTAAGAACACAAACACGCTTTAGCTCATATACTGTATGTCCAATATCAAACAGTCCATCAAATATGAATAAGTGGACACAAGTGGGCTGTGGTGGTGTCAAACTTGGAATGCATGTTTTTAGAATCAACAGACATTCACTGGTATGACTGAGTATTGGGGCGACATCGGAAAAAAACCCTGAGATTTTGAGAATGAAGTCGGAAATGTACAAGAAAAAGGCGTAAATTTAGGGGAAAAAAAAGTCATCAATTTATGAAAAAAAGTAGTAAATTTATGAGAAGAAAGTCATATTACGAGAATAAAGTCGTAAATTTATGAGAATAAGGTCGTACGTTTCCAAGAAAAAAAGGCATAAATGTACAACAAAAACTTATAATATTACGAGAATGAAGTCGTGAATTTATGAGGAAAAAAGTTGTGAATTTCCAAGAATAAAGTTGTGAATTCAAAAGAAAAAAGTCATGAACTTAAGAGAAAAAAGTTAACTTAAATTTGTAAATCTGTTGTAAATTTGCAAGAAAAAAACTCGTAATACTACGATAATAAAGTTGTAAATTTACAAAACAATAGTCATTAATTTACAAGAATGAAGTTGTAAATTTACAAGAAAAAAGTTTTAAATTTATGAAAAAAAGTCATGAATTTACAGGAAAAAGTTGTAAATTTACAAGAATAATAGTCATTAATTTATGAGAAAAAAAGTCTTACATTTATGAGAAAAAAGTCATAAACTTGCAGGAAAAAAAGTTGTACATTTACGAGAAAAAAGTCTTAAATTTACGAGAAAAACTAATTCATTGACAAGAATAAGGTCGTGAATTTACAAGAAAAAAGTTGTTTATTTATGAGAAAAAAGTCTTACATCTATGAGAAAAAAGTAATGAGAATGAGAATGAGAATGAGAATGAGAATAAAATAATGAATTTACAAGAATGAATTTACAAGAATTTACAAGAAAAAATTTGTAAATTTACAAGAAAAATAGTTATTAATTTACGAGAATGTCATAAACTTGCAAGAAAAAATGTAAATTTAAGAGGAAAAAAGTTGTGAATTTACACGAAAAAAAGTTGGTAATTTACGAGAAAAAGTTATTCCTTTACAAGATGAAGTCGTGAATTTACAAGAAAAAGTACATTTGTGGGCAAAAAATCATAATATTACGAGAATAAAGTTGTAAATTTACAAGAAAAGAAGTTGTAAATGTACGAGAAAAACTTGGAATATTACGAGAATGAAGTCGGAAATTTACAAGAAAAAAAGTTGTTAGTTGACGATTTTATTCTCAAATGTACGAAAATCAGGTCATACATTTATTTTAAAAAAGGAGTCAATTTACAAGATAAAACTGGTAATATTACAAGAATAGAGCCGTAAATTTATGAGAATAAAGTTGTAAATTTACAAGAAAAATAGTCATTCATTTACGAGAATGATGTTATCAATTTGCAAGAAAGAAAGTTGTAAATTTATGAGAAAAAGTTGTAGAGTTGCGAGAAAAAGTCATTAATTTACGAGAATAAAGGCGTAAATTTACAAGAAAAAAGTTGTAAATTTACAAGAAAAGAAGTCGTAAATGAATGCGAAAAACTTGTAATATTCCAAAAAAAAAGTCATAAATGTATAAGAAAAAAGGCGTAAATTGATGAGATAAAACTCGTAATATTACAATAATAATACTGCCATTGGCTGGACACCAGTCCAGGGTGTACCCCGCCTGTCGCCCGAAGTCAGCTGGGATAGGCTCCAGCATACCCCGCAACCCTAAAGAGGAGAAGCGGTAAAGAAAATGGATGGATGGAGTCGTACATTTATGAGAAAAAAGTCGTAAATGTACGAGAAAAATATTACGAGAATAAAGTTGTTAATTTACGACAAAAAAGTTGTACATTTGAGAAAAAAAGTTGTGAATTTACAAGAAAAATGTAAAAAAAAAAAAAACTAAATATTACAAGAATAAAGCCGAACTATATGTTACAGGCCTGAGAGAGCTATGAAAAGGGGGGACTTATGTGGAGGGGGCGGGGTAAGGAAGGCGGCGGTGAGAAGGACTAACCATGCAGTTTTGCTGCCACATTATAAATAATAGCTATATACACGGCTCCAAAAAATTAAAGGAACACTTGGAAAGCACATCAGATCTAAACTGGGGGAAAATGATGTTGAATATGTTTCCTGATAATAAGTGGGTGATGTATTAGTAACAAAATGATGCCACATCATTTGATAGAAATGAAAATGATCACCCTATAGAGGTGATCAGGCAACCTCTGAAGGCAACTGGTTGCACTCAGAAAAAAGCCACATTTTTCAGTTTTTTATTTTTTTTAAAATTTGAAAGTCATGTACACTTTTCCTTCTATTTCGCAATTGTGTGTCGCTTTGTGTTGATCTTTCATCTAAAATGCCAATAAAATATATTTATGTTTGTGGTCGGAACGTGACAAAATGTGGGAAAGTTCAAGGGGTATGAATACTTCAAGCCACTGTATATATATGTGTATATATATATATATATATATATATACACACACAAGTATATATATGTATATACTGTATATGTATATATGTATATATATATATATATATATACATACATACATATATACATATATATATATACACACATACATACATATATATATATACATATATATATATATACAAACATATATATACATACATACATACATATAGATACATACATACATATATATATATATATGCATACATATATATATATACATACATATATATATATATATATATATATATATACATACATACATATATATATATATACATACATACATATATATATATATACATATATACACACACACACACACACACACACACACACACACACACAAGTATATACAGTCAAACTTGTCTATAGCGGCCACTAGAGGGAGTCTGCAAAAGTGGCCGCTATAGACAGGTTGGCGTCCAGTTTGAATGTTGACCAGTAGAGGAAAAAAAAAAAAAAAAAGGGAAAATAATAATAATAATAATGTTGACCAGTAGAGGGCACTGCGGACTGTGGATAAAAGTTGTACAGCACTACTAGGCTTGTTATTATTATGGTTCATGGTTCATGGTTTTAATTCATCCTGAACATGCATATGAGTCAAACAGTAGCACATCACATAGTACAATTCACAATTTTGCATGTCCAAAATGGAGTAGGAAGAAGCAAAGCTTATTTAATCCTACCCCTCATCAGTTTCACATCAGTTGCAATACATTTATTCACCTCTTGTTCTTCCAAGTGTACTTTGTAGGTCTACATGACAATGTAGTGCAATCATAGCCAAGGTTTTTACTTACTAAAAGGAAGCTAGAGGCTTAATAATAACTGATAAAATATATCCACCACCCACAGAACAAAGCTGTGCTAGTAATGTCTTACGCTTGTTTTTAATATTTTACTTTTTATACGGCAGAGTGTCATTACAGCTTTAGTTCATCAGGAAGTGACGGGAAGTGACGGTGGGCGTCCCGAGCAGGAGAGCTAGGCTCAGTGCTAGCTGTGAGTTTGGAGAGAGTTGGGAAGTGTGTTTATGTTGGCGTGGATGTAAAGTCCTGCAGTGTTCTCTGCTGTTAATAAAGCCATTAAAGTGCATCGGCGACGTGAGTCTCTCCTTCCCCACAACAAGCGGCATTACAGTATTGACCAGTGCACACCAGGAAATAAACGGTGTCACTGTCTGCAACAAGCTGAAAAAAAGACGGCTTTTTTGTGTCGAATACAGAAGATGAGGACTTTGATGGATTTGTGGATGAGGATTGATGAAAAATAACGTGAGTACATTCTAAAATACTTCAATTAAGTACAACCCAACTCAGTTTTGCTCCCGCTGCCGCATGCATGCTAGCGTATGTTTTTTTTTATTGTAGCGTCGCTGGGAGCACGTCCTGTTCCCAGCCTACTTTGCGGTAATGTTTTGGTGCAAATGCTCTTAAAGTTACATGTTTGACCAGGAAATAGCAAGCTCAAAAGAAGACGGCTTTTTTATGTGGAACAACTGACAGTTTGTGTGGATCTTGTGAATGATTGTGACTGAGCTAGGACTCAGTAATTAAAGTCTACACACGACGGCTTCATTGATTGAAAAACAAAACTTTTTCGGGCATGAAGCTTCTGCTTGAGTTGGTAATTTGGCCGCTATATGCGGTCAGATATTGACCAAGGGAGACAAAATGGGTGGCCGCTGGCCGCGTTGGACAGGTGACTGCTATACACAGGGTCTATAACATGTAAATTTGCTGCGGGGGATTTTTCAGTGGCTGCTATAGGCAGCTGGCCCTTCTATAAAGGTGGCCGCTAAGACAGGTTTGACTGTATATATGTATATATATGTTGCATTTTCACAAATAGAATACCTATTGTACAAATGACAAACTGTGTTTTTATGAATCTTTAGGGTCTGGAAATTAATCCAGTCCAGATTAATCCAGTCCAGAGTCTAGGCCAAGTGGTTTTCAAAGTGGACCAGGTCTAATATGGAATTAAAATGTCTAAATGTGCCTTCATTGCATTTTCACAAATCAAGCAAAAGCTTCACAGGTACAACAATGAGTATCAGGTAAAGGTAATATCTTACCTTTTAAGAAGTGTCACAAAAAACAGAGAATGAGGACAAACACTGGCACTGCTCATTACGTCAATTCCACCTTAGATTTCTCCTTAACAGCCAAATCGGAAGCTAACTTCAGCGTCGTGTTCGGCAGACACCTTTCTCCCCTTTATGATGGACTATCTGAGTCCCCATTGAACGGTTTCTACATGCGAGAAGAGCGCGTGCACCCCCTCTCGCTACGAACACGAACAAGATGTGCCGTCACGTCATTTCAAAACTCCTCTCGGTATATTTGGGACAGAAAGTGAACTAAGACATGTAATGTAAATGTAACCAATGAGTAATTAAAACAGAGTCCTGATAGCAGTTTACTATCAATCCAGGTTTAATAATTTGCTGGACTGAAATGCATCTCGTTTCGCTTCACAAACTAGAAGTCAGTGATCATAACACAACATGGATGGACAAAACATTTAAATATAACACACAAAGAGAAAAAATACATCTATATACAGGTCCTTCTAAAAAAATTAGCATATTGTGATAAAGTTCATTATTTTCTGTAATAGTACTCCGCCCAGGCTTAGTGTAAGGAACCAATAGGAGGAGGGTGTTGGCACACCAATTCCGCCCACTCTTACTGTATTTAAGGCCTAGGCTACCAGCACTTATTAGTTCGCTGACGAAGCTCTTCGGATGAGGAGCGAAACGTCCGACACCTTCTTCACAAAAGTACAGATGACGTCTCAAGAAGCCTTTTCCTCGATGGACAACTCCTGTACGACTGAGAGCCTACACAGACGCATTGCTACCAACTTTGGGAGAGACATCCTTCTGCTGGTACGTAGCTTAGAAAAGGCCACTCTTATTTAAGGAACCACCTCAGATTCAATCTTAGATGCAGGCAGAGTAGGTTAATCCCCAAATGCATGAGGCAAGCGTCCCTTGAGCAAGGACACTTGGCAAGGAAAATGCAACTAAACTACATCAGAAAAATACAGAATTTGAGAATTAGGAGACTTAACATGGAGATAAAAAATAAACAGTCTGAAGTAGAAACCTTCTATCAGAGATTCCAAACCAAGCTTACGCACGAAACCTATCAGGAGGTTTGTGAATTTACTAAATCAGGTTATATGAAGCACCATAGCAAAACCAAAGAAAGGCATAAGGGAAAATTCCAGAAACTTCTTTTGGAAAATCGACCACAGCTTGTCGTAAACACTAAGGATGGGGGGAACCAAACCAATACTAAAGAAAATTGGATCAAAAATCTGTCAGACAGAAGCCTGTCGGAGACAGAGAAGGCAGTATTAACCAAGGGTCTCAACTTCTCACTGACTCCTAAAACGATACCCACAGTAGACTATATCACAGCAGCTGAATCGGCCATCAGGAACAATAACCTTTCTAGAACAGAGGCAGGGGACCTTCGTCTGAGAATATCGGCCCTTCTCAGTAGTGCTAAACCACCACCGTCCAATATCACGTTAGGTGAGAGGAACGCGTTAGCGGCTCTGCAGAAAGATGAGAGCATCACCATCTTACCAGCTGATAAGGGCAGATGCACAGTGGTTCTCAACACATTGGACTATGAAGAAAAAATAACAAGTCTAATTAGTGATGCCAACACATATGAGCAACTTAAAAGGGACCCATCCAGTAGGTATAAGAAAGAAATCATACACTGTCTCCAAAAGTTAGAGAAGGAAGAACTAATTGACAGACAGATGTATCATAGGTTATACCCTGGGGAGGCTACACCATGTATCTATGGCCCTCCAAAAATTCACAAGGAAGGGTTTCCCCTCAGACCCATTGTCTGTAGCATTGACTCTACCACGTACAATGTAGCGAAATATGTAAAAACAGTCTTATCCCCATTGGTAGGCAACACTGATCATCATACAGAGAACACAAAAGGGTTTGTGGCGAGCATCAAATACCTCAGGTTGGAGCCAGAGGAAACTTTGGTGTCTTATGATGTGACTTCACTTTTCACATCTGTCCCCACCTCAGCAGCCGTCTCGGTGGTGAGGAAGAGACTGCTCGAGGACTCAACTCTGCATCGGAGAACAAAACTTAGTGCTGACCACATCTGCCAATTATTGGAAATTTGCCTTAACACTACATATTTTCAGTTTAGAGGGAAATTTTACAGACAAATCCATGGTTGTGCTATGGGCTCACCAGTCTCACCCATAGTGGCGAATCTGTACATGGAAGAGATGGAGAAACAGGCTCTCACATCCTTCTCAGGGACAAAACCAAGGCACTGGTTTAGATACGTGGATGACACCTTTGTCATAATCAAAAAACAAGAAATTCAGTCTTTCACAGATCACATCAATGCGGTGGACACCAATATCAAATTTACTCGTGAGGACACTAAAGAGAACCAACTAGCCTTCTTAGCCTGCAAGGTAATTATAGGAGAGGACAGACAGCTACTTACAGAGGTCTTTAGAAAGGCCACACACACTGACCAATACCTGCTTTTTGAATCAAACCATCCACTACAACATAAACTAGGGGTTATTAGGACCCTCCAACATAGAGCGGAACAAATACCAACTAGTGCTGAGGGAAGGAAAAAGGAGACACAACATGTCCAGAGAGCGCTCTCAACCTGTGGGTACCCGCGGTGTGCTTTTAACAAATGTCAAAAGAAGAGAGTAGGGAAAGAAACCCAAAAGCCCACAGAAGCAAAAAGGAGAGGAGTGGTAGTCCCTTATGTAGCGGGGGTCTCCGAAAAACTCCAGAGGATCTTATGGCAACACAAAATTCCTACCTATTTCAAACCAGTAAATACCCTGAGACAAAAATGAGTGCATCCTAAAGACAAGGCTCCAAACCCACCACCATCCGCAGATGTCCATTTTTCTTTCTGACAAGAACAACTGGAGAGGCGTAGGGGCTCTGTGATTCCTCGATGATGCCGGTTGCTGAGAGGTCCTGAAGATGCCGTTTCAAGTCATCGAAGTCTGCAGGTGAGACACGCCTTGTTGTTCTTTGAACGGTACATGATCTTCCGGTTCTATGCGATGGGTGACCCCTGCAATACTGCCAACATCCAAATCATGTCTCGCAAATGCAGTGGGTCCCTCTTTCATGACTCTAGCCTCTATGTGCTCCTTCAGCTGCGGTGATATGGGGCTGTCACTGAAATCCAGATTGAGGGCATCAACAGCTGAGTTGACCTTTTCATCCCGGGACACCAGCAGGGAATATGCTTGCAGCTGAGACATTTCTGACAGGGTGTTCTGGTCAGAGAGCACAACAGGCACAGGCCAGTCAATTAAGAAACACTCAGCAATGGTTGTCTTTGGATGCAGCGTGATGTCACATTGGGACCTATTTTGTACAGCCAGTTTAATTTTTTTTTTTTTATTTAACCTTTATTTAACCAGATAAAAACCCATTGAGATCAGGATCTCTTTTACAAGGGTGACCTGGCCAAGAGGTCAGCAGCACACGTCACAAGTGATAAAATATACAAATCTAAAAGATTACATACAATGTATATTAACACACATACTTTGTAAAGTGCAAGTGATTAGTAATAAAATCCATAAAAAGCTATTTAAAACAAAGGCACTGTTCTGTGGTCTCACGCTCTTTGTCCAACAGCAAGGACCGAAAGGCTCCAAAAGGGATGAGTTCCGAGAGCTTTAGTTCAGCCTGTAAAAGATTCCACGCTGTGGGGGCTGCAAAACAGAACGCTTTCTTCCTCAGTTCAGTTCTCACATGGGGAACAGAGAGATGGAGGATGTCACACGATCGCAGGGCATACTGACTTTCAGTTCTCTGGAGTAAAGTACTTAAGTATGTTGGGACTAAGCCAAGCAGAGCCTTATAAATCAGGATCAGCCAGTGTGTATACCTATGCGCACTTAAAGAGGGCAGTCCTGATTTTACATATAAGTCACAATGATGTGTAAGACAGCCATGACCAGTGACAAACCTCAAGGCACTGTGATAGACACTGTTTAAAGATTGGAGACACTTGAGAGGAGCCCCCATATCCAGCACATCTCTGTAGTCAATCAGAGGGAGAAACGTAGCTGAAACAAGCAGTTTCCTGGCTCCAAGTGAAAAACAAGTTCTATTTCTATTAAAGAATCCGAGTTTCACCCTGAGTTTAGAAACTAATTTTGTAATGTGTGCTTTAAAGGAAAGCTCATGGTCAAGAAGGAACCCCAAATACTTATAATTAGAAACCAGCTCGATGGTGTTACCCTGAAGCATTACAACGGTTGGCATGTTTGTTGGTAACACACTGGAATTTGAAAAGACCATGAGCTTGGTTTTTTCTGTATTTAAAACCAATTTCAGGGTCCTCAGACGAGACTGAACAACATTAAAAGCAGCTTGTAAAAAGTCAAAAGCCTGAGTTAGTGAGGGTGAACAGCAATAAATAATGGCATCGTCGGCATAAAAATGATAAAATGCGTTTGACACATCAGTACACAGACTGTTGATATATAATGAAAATAAAATGGGACCCAGAACTGATCCTTGGGGCACCCCTTTCAACAAATCCAGAGTAGTGGAGGTGGATCCTGCCGCCTGCACACACTGAGTTCTGTTGGTTAAATAATCAGAAAACCAATCGGTGGCCGATTTTGAAATACCACTGCTGCGTAAGATTTCTACCAAGAGTCCGTGGTCTACTGTGTCAGAGGCTTTGGATAAATCTATAAAAAGAGCTACACAATGATTCTTACTGTCCAGAGCCTCTATAAAATCATTTAAAACTTTAAGACCGGCTGTAACAGTGCTGTGCTGTTTTCTAAAACCAGATTGAAACAAGGATAAAATATTATTTGACACTAAGAAGTCTGTTAATTGATCACTGGCGATCCTTTCAAATACTTTCGCTAATACACATAATTTAGAAATTGGTCTATAATTATTTAAATTAGAAGGATCGCCTCCTTTTAACAGGGGAAGAACGAATGCAGACTTCCAAACTTTGGGTATTTTATTGCTGATAAAACTCAGATTAAAAATATGCGCTAGAGGCTCGGCAATAAAATCAGCAGCCAAATTTAAGAAAAAAGGATCAACATTATCAGGTCCAGCAGCTTTTTTTGTGTCCAGCCTCCTCAAAGCACTCCGAACCTCAGAGGCAGTCACAGCAGTGAACTCAAAAAGACAGGTCATACCACCACTAACTGATGTTGGGACCAGGGGTGAGTTCACATAGGCTGGATCAGCTTTCGACAGCTCGGGATGTAAGGACTCAAACAAGGAGCCAGCAGAAATAAAATGATCATTAAAACAATTTAAGATGGCTTTCTTATCAGACACGGGTCCTGAATCAGAAATCAGTGAAGTTGGCAGGTCAGTAGTCCTTTCATGGTTAGTTGATTTTATGACCTGCCAAAATTTTTTAGGATCTTTTAGATATTTTGTTGATTCAGTCAAATAAAAATCAGATTTAGCTTTTTTGATTAAAAAAGTACATTTGTTTCGAAGTTGCCGAAAACTGAACCAATCTGCCTCTGATTTAGTTTTTCGAGCCCTTGCCCAGGCAGCGTCCCTATCCTTAAGGAGGTTTCCTAAATCAGATGAAAACCAGGGATTTTTGCGTCCCTTCACCCTAAATTTTCGGATGGGAGCATGCCTATTTATGATGCGACTGAACTCATCGTAAAAATAATTCAAGGCCAGCTCAGCATCGTTAAATAAGGAGATTCTGCTCCATTTAAATGCGGCCAAGTCATGCCGAAATGCTTGCACACAAAAATGTTTATAATCTCGTTTCAAGAGAATGTGTGGCTTAGATTTGGGGATTTTAGTATTTCTTGTTGCTGCAATGGCACAGTGATCACTGAGATCATTTGCAAATACACCTATACTTGTGTACTTATGGGGGGTGTTTGTTAAAATCAGATCAATTAAAGATGATTTCAAATGATTTTTAGTGTTTGGGCGGGTAGGAGAATTTACAAGTTGAGTCAGATTTAGAGTGTCACAAAACGATTTAAGGTTGTCTGATGATGAGGTTAACCAGTCGAGATTTAAATCTCCGACCAAAAGCAGCTCACTGACGTTTAACCCAGCTACAAACGATTCGAGTGAGGATAGAGCGTCAGGAGATGCAGAGGGAGGCCTATAGCACCCTATGATAGTGAGAGTCTGTAATTTGTTGTGGGATTCAGATTTTACATCCACGATCTGATTATAAACAATCAGACCACCTGGTGTGGGAACTTCATCAGTATCACCTACAAGCGCCTGAAAACCCTCAGGTGATTTAGTGTGGCAGCTGCCTTTCACTGTGCGAAGCTCACCTCGCTTTATGCGTACAGGTACTTTGCTACTGAGTGTCACACGCAGAACTTTCAGAAACCGTACCTTCGCCGTGTAGTGTTGATTGAGCCTTGCTGAAGGCTTCCAGTTGCTGTCGTTATCGCTCATTCTCTTTTGTTCAAGAAAGTTCCTCCTCGTACGACGCTACCGATCTTTCAAACAACGCGAATATTTCCTCCGCTGGCGCCATGAGTCGCTCCTTCACCAACTCCTTCAACATTGTTGAATGTTTTTAACTCGATAACGTCCCCCTTCGTCGCTGCAGCCTTGCTAACGTCTGCCTTTTTCTTCGTCGGCGGACACTTACGGCCGCAAGCATCCACGGTGTCAAACTGCTGCCATCCAGCGGCGGTGTTGAAGACTGCTCAAGTTGGGAGCTGAAGAAAAAAGAACAGCTACAAAGAAACAGCATCTAAAATCTTCTTTATTGCAAAGAACGGGTGTTTAATGACAGTCGTGGAAAATTGCCACAACGACAATCACATCCATGTTGTTCTCAACCAATCTGACTGAGTTTCTCAGAAATGCAAACCCAAACTGGACGGGAAAAGGTTTATTCTCCATTGTGTGTCAACATGTGTGCCATCAAGTTTTTCTTATGAGAGTAAATTTTACCACACACGGAACAACTAAACGGCTTTTCGCCCGTGTGCGTTCTCATGTGCACGTTCATGTTGCTCTTCCCAGAGAAGCTTTTACCGCAGAACGAGCAACAAAAAGGTTTCTCTCCCGTGTGCGTCCTCATGTGTCCGTTCAAACTGGCCCTCTGAGCAAACATGTCGCCGCAAACCGAGCAAATGAACGGTTTTTCTCCCGTGTGCGTTCTCATGTGCGTGCTCAAGGTGGAACTCTGCACAAATTTATCACCGCAGACCGAGCAACTGAAAGGTTTTTCCCCCGTGTGCGTTTTCACGTGCATCGTCAACGACACCTTTCGAGCAAACTTTTCACCGCAGACCGAGCAACCAAAGGGTTTTTCTCCCGTGTGCGTCCGCGAGTGTCGAGTCAAATCGCCCATTTTCAAAAATCTTTTGCCACAAACCGAGCAGGTCAAGCGCTCTTTGCCCATCTTCTTTTCAGAGCGTTTAAAGCGTGTGTCGTCGGAGCTCGTATCGCCTTCGCAGTCTGTATCGCCGCTGTAGTTCCCGTCTTCATCCTCGGGAGAGCGCGACGTTGCACCGTCGCTATCTGACAGCGGAGCTAAGAGGTTGTTTGCTTGCGGTTGGTCTTCGTGGTCTTCCGTCTTCACAGACATGACCGTCAGATCTGACCTGAGAAGGCACTCTCCCTCCTGAGTGGGCCAGACTTCCTCCACTTCCTCTTTCACGTGGGGGGTCTGGGGATCTTGCTGCGGCTGAGGGGGATGTTCTTCTTGATGACCAATCACCTGCTGGTCGCCTGCAGGACACAAACACACTGGAGGTCAGACATGACAGATATTGGTTGGTCCATTAACTCATTCAATCCCTTCAGTAACGACCATTTGGACTGATCTTTCAAGGCACACACAATATTGTGTTCTATGGCATTATAAACATGGAACCTACCAAAAGAAAGATTAGACTCCCGTCTTTCATCAGAAGAAAAAGTTTGTTTCTGCCTTTTTCCGTTCTTTAGTAATCAGCAGTAGAACATAGGTAAGTTTCAGGAAAATATCAGTTCCCAACTAAATAGCCCTTTTGTGAAAAGATACATTTCAAGCATAACTTTCACTTTGACACAAATATTTTTGCTTTTGTGACAGCTCAAATATCTAAACAACTAAATTTTGATGTAAAACAACACTAAAAAGGGTTGTTTTACATCAAAATAATAATTTATTTACAAACACCATCAACTACCGTATTTTCACAACCATAAGGCGCACTTACAAGTCTTACATTTCCTCCAAAATGGACGTGGCGCCTTATAATGCCTTATGTGTGCACCGAGTTCCAAAATCTGTGAATGCTGTTGTGTGACTTTGATGAGCGCTCCGCTTGACTGACTGTAAACATTTCCTGCCGACACGCTGCTTATATAAAGGAAAGGCGGACGTGAATGAGGACAGCATGCGGACGTTAAAGGGGGAAGGGTGGGCGTGAAAGAAGATTCTAAAGACACGCCCCCAGTAGGTACGTACATAGTGACAACATCGGTTTGGCTAAGGACTCCCAAAAATGACGCCTACGAACAGACAGGCTTATGAAGCACAGTTTAAACTGCAAGCTATCAGTTACGGGGAGGAACATGGGAATCGAGCAGCCGCAAGCGAATTCAGGATCAAAGAAACGGCGCCATATATCCATCCGGGCAAGGACTAACGTGGCGCAGCAACATCCGGCGGATTACAAGGAAAGCTGGTCATCTTCCGCTCCTCCTGCAGTAAAAACATTGCAGACAAACACATCCAGCCCAACTACATCACCAACATGGACGAGGTGCTGCTCACTTTCCACATCCAGGTGAACCACACAGTAGAGAAGGGGACCAGCACGGTAGATACACACAACGGGGCACGAGAAGTCGGGGTTTACTGTTGTGCATGGTTGCCATGGTAATGGTCAGAAACTGCCACAGATGGTGATTTTTAAGAAGAAGACCCTGCCTCAAGAAAAGTTTCCAGCCAGAGTCATCGTTAAGGCCAATCAAAAGGGCTGGATGGACGAGTAGAAAAACAGAGAGTGGCTGAGTGACGTGTACGGAAAGAGACCGGATGTTTTTTTCCACGCGTCCGTTGGTGGTGATGTCAAAGTGAAGTTGCGAGCGGCGTGGGAGCGATGGCGAACACAGCTTCACTCAGACTTGGAGGCAGCGCCATGCGAGTTACGGCACAATTTGTGAATGGATTGTGGATGCTTGGGCTAACGTGTCTGATGCACTGTTGTTGGAGCTTTCACGAAAGCCAGCATCATTTCTGAGGAGCCGCACGGCAACGAGACTGACTGACAATGACGACAGGGAACTTGCCGTGTTTGATGGAGAACTTGCCCTGCTGTTCATTGGGGATACAGAAGATGAGGACTTTGATGGATTTGTGGATGAGGATCAAAAATAACGTGAGTACATTGTTAAATACTTCAATAAAGTACAACCCAACTCAGTCTTGCCCCGCTGGCTTTTTAAAAACAAACGATAGCATGTATGCTAGCGTATGTAATGCATTTACCATGCCTGCGCCCAATAATACGGTGTGCCTTATGTTTGTGTTAAATACAGAAAGAGCACCTGTAACTGAGACTGCGCCTTTTAATACGGTGCGCCTTATGGTTGTGAAAATACGGTGTTTACAATTTTCACATTTGGAATGGAACTGTGTGTGTGCACGCGTTACAACCACAACATGTAACCTTCTGCACGCTACACTCCACGCTCTCTCACTTCCTCCTTCCTGTCATGTGTGATTCTTCAGTCACATGATCCCTGCCGGGCACTCATCAAATGCACGACTGCCACCTTTTGGCCGTTTTTACGGCTTAAAATTGCTCTGAAATGTTCATATATTAGTGCCGAATTGCATCATCACCTGTTTTTGTCTCTTGCACAAAAAAAACAACTGTAAAAAACGCACAAATACGTTGTTGGGATCGGGCGTTCGGGATTATAAAAAATGTTTAAATACTTTAGTGGTAAAAGAGTGAAATATTTTACAAGTGGGCAGAAAGAAGCTGTGCTGGTTTCCTTTTTATAATCGACATACATCACATTCAATGTTGTTTCTCTTATGCAATAAAAATAAGTATAATTTAACAAAAATTTTTGGTGTTTTGCAATTCAGCACCCCGAAATTTTTGGTCAAAAAAACTATTCTATAATTTTTTTTCTAACCACCTCCCCCGCTGGTTTTTCCACCAAGAAAACAAACCTTATTTTATTCATTTAAGTAAAAACTTACAAACACATTCTCATAATAAAGCATAAAAATTTAGTTTTGTGTTACATGTGATAATACAGGTAAAAATGTACAAAGAAAGCCCAGATTTTTTTTGTGGGGGGGGGCATTCGACGGTCCTTGCAGGCACTGTTGTTGCTGTGAGACGCTAAAGTCAAACTTATACTTACCAAAATCTGCAGCGAAGTGACCAGAACCGCATGGCGTGTGATCGCGTGGTAGATGTTGAAACACCTTCTCAGACAGCTAGCCGGGGCGACGTACTACCGTCATGTCCATTTAACAAATACAAAAGTGGTAAATACCGGTAAAAAAAACTGTATCTGGTCATTGTGTGTAATGGTTAACCCAGGGGTCACCAACGTTTTTTCTTGCGAGAGTTACTCTTAGAAAATGAAAATGGCCACGAGCTACTCATTTTTGTAGAAATGATTTTCATAGCTTATTTCAACCCAAACAAAGCAAACATGCTTGTTTTACCAAAACATTCACAAAATGCTGGTATCCACAACTCACATTTTATGTTTCAGAATACTTTTCTTTCTACTGTTCTCACAATATTAACTGAAAACCTGAATGAAAAGCAGGCTTGCGGGCACCTCATGTGGTTGTGGGGGGCTACCCAGTGCCCGGCACCACGTTGGTGAGCGCTGGGTTAACCACTTTGAGGCGCCCTCTAGTGGTGGCCAGAACGCTTTGTTTCCGCATGTACTGCATTACTCCAAAACATGCATCTAATTAAAGGCAGGTTCGAGTTAAACTGTTTAAAAACCTGCCATTTTGTGTGTCAGTTTGCTCTGTCTCATGACTGTACAACCGGGACGATCGAGGATTACCCTTGCTCACCGGGTCTTTTTATTTATCACCGACAACCACCGTCCACACATACAACCATAGGAGTGGGCCCTGAAATCCGGTCCGTCACTCCTAATACGTCCGTGTCAAACACAAACAACAGTAACAATTGCTATTGTTGTTCCTGTTGATGAATCGATGTGAAACGTCTTCCACAAACAAGAAGAGTCCCTATTCAGCCTTTGCGGATCGATTATAATAAATAAAAAACAAGGCAACTCGAGCAGCTCTGCCAACAAGGTGTCCCTTTTTTATCTTTCATTACGTGGGCAACACTACTGTGGGGTGAATGAATGACCGCCATCTTGTTCGACTTCCTGAGTGTACGTTGGCCGCCATCTTGGATGACATATTCGCAACATACCTGTGATATGGAGAAAAATGTCCTTAATGTCATCTCCGTATATTTGCGACAGGAGGTGTGTTCAAAGAGAAGTAGGGCGTGTAAATATACCTTCAATTTGGAGCACAAACTGAGTCTTGTAAACAGCCTCGAGTTGTTGTCGTTGCCGCTCGTTCTCCTCTCTCGTCCGAGAAAGTTCCTCCTCGTACGACGCCATCGTTCTTTCCAACAGCGCAAATATTTCATCGGCTGCCGCCATTAGTCGCTCCTTCACCAACTCTTTCAGCATTTTAAAAAAAATGTTTTCAACTCGATGACGTCCTCCCCTGCCTTTGACTCGCGTTATTGTAGCAACAATGCAAACTTCCGCCTTTTTCTTCTTCGACGGAGATTTAAGGCTTGTAAGCATCCGTGACGTCAAATTTTGCCAACCTGCGGCGGAATTGAAGATTGCTTTTTTTGGAAGAAGTCCAAGACACTTGTACTTGGACAGAGTGAGGAGAAGAAAAAAAAAAAAAAAAAAAAGAGTGCTGCAGAGAGGCCGCATTTGAAACATTTGTCTTCATTGCAAAGAATGTGCACAGTTCTTATTTCACTTCATTTGTTACAGTACTAAAGTAAATTGCCTTAACACAAACACATCTTCATAATTATGCACTTCTGTAGTCTAAAACTCCACCATCCACGTTGTCCTCGACCAATCAGACAGGTGGACAGGGGTTACTTCAGAGATTATTTAAAGTTTGGCAGCTGCTGCACACTAACTTGGGAAGTCCAGGGAGTGTGGTATCTCACGCACACACACACACACAGCATCACTTTCTAGGTGGCCTCTCACATCAAACATCACTTTTTATCAATGATTTGACAACCGTTTGGCACAACGTGGCCAAGAAAAAGCCTTATTCCCCCTTGTGTGTCAGCATGTGTGCCCTTAAAAAGATATTACGTGAAAAGCCAACGCCACAAAGTGTACAAGTAAAAGGTTTTTCCCCCGTGTGCGTTCTCATGTGCACGTTCATGTTGCTCTTCCCAGAGAAGCTTTTACCACAGAACGAGCAACAAAAAGGTTTCTCTCCCGTGTGCGTCCTCATGTGTCCGTTCAAACTGGCCCTCTGAGCAAACATGTCGCCGCAAACCGAGCAAATGAACGGTTTTTCTCCCGTGTGCGTTCTCATGTGCGTGCTCAAGGTGGAACTCTGCACAAATTTATCACCGCAGACCGAGCAACTGAAAGGTTTTTCCCCCGTGTGCGTTTTCACGTGCATCGTCAACGACACCTTTCGAGCAAACTTTTCACCGCAGACCAAGCATCCAAAAGGTTTTTCTCCCGTGTGCGTCCGCGAGTGTCGAGTCAAATCGCCCATTTTCAAAAATCTTTTGCCGCAAACCGAGCAGGTCAAACGTTCTTTGCCCGTCTTCTTTTCAGAGCGCGTGTCGTCGGCCCTAATATCGCCGCTGTAGTCCCTGTCTTCGTCCTCGGGAGAGCGCGACGTTGCACCGTCGCTATCTGACAGCGGAGCTAAGAGGTTGTTTGCTTGCGGTTGGTCTTCGTGGTCTTCCGTCTTCACAGACATGACCGTCAGATCTGACCTGAGAAGGCACTCTCCCTCCTGAGTGGGCCAGACTTCCTCCGCTTCCTCTTTCACGTGGGGGGTCTGGGGATCTTGCTGCGGCTGAGGGGGATGTTCTTCTTGATGACCAATCACCTGCTGGGCGCCTGCAGGACACAAACACACTGGAGCTCAGACATGTCAGATATTGGTTGGTCCATTAACTCATTCAATCCCTTCAGTAACGACCATTTGGACTGATCTTTCAAGGCACACACAATATTGTGTTCTATGGCATTATAAACATGGAACCTACCAAAAGAAAGATTAGACACCTGTCTTTCATCAGAAGAAAAAGTTTGTTTCTGCCTTTTTCCGTTCTTTAGTAATCAACAGCAGAACATAGGTAAGTTTCAGGAAAATATCAGTTCCCAACTAAATAGCCCTTTTGTGAAAAGATACATTTCAAGCATAACTTTCACTTTGACACAAATATTTTTGCTTTTGTGACAGCTCAAATATCTAAACAACTACATCAACATAAACAACACTAAAAACGGTTGTTTAACATCAAAATAATAATTTATTTACAAACACCATCCACATCCACATCCAGGTGAACCACACAGTAGAGAAGGGGACCAGCACGGTAGCGATACACACAACGGGGCACGAGAAGTCGGCTTTTACTGTTGTGCTTGGTTGCCATGGTAATGGACAGAAACTGCCACAGATGGTGATTTTTAAGAAGAAGATGCTGCCTCAAGAAATGTTTCCAGCCGGATTCATCATTAAGGCCAATCAAAAGGGCTGGATGGACGAGGAGAAAAAGAGAGTGGCGGAGTGACGTGTACGGAAAGAGACCGGATGTTTTTTTTCCATGCGTCACCGTCCTGTTAATGGTAAAGGTCAAAGTGAAGTTGCGAGCAGGGTTGGGAGCGATGGATGACAGCTGGCGAACACAGCTTCACTCAGACTGGGAGGCAGCGCCGGGGGAGTTGCGGCACAATTTGTGAATGGATTGTGGATGCTTGGGCTAACGTGTCTGATGCACTGTTGTTGGAGCTTTCACGAAAGCCAGCATCATTTCTGAGGAGCCGCACGGCAACGAGACTGACTGACAATGACGACAGGGAACCTGGCGTGTTTGATGGAGAACTTGCCCCGCTGTTCTTTGGGGATACAGAAGATGAGGACTTTGATGGATTTGTGGATGAGGATCAAAAATAACGTGAGTACACTGTTAAATACTTCAATAAAGTACAACCCAACTCAGTCTTGCCCCCGCTAGCTTTTTAAAAACAAACGATAGCATGCATGCTAGCGTATGTATGCTGACATCCATCATGAACAACACCTCTCACCCGCTACATGACACTGTTGTTTCCCTGAGCAGCTCCTTCAGCACCAGACTGTTACACCCACGGTGCAAGGAGAGGTTCCGCAGGTCCTTCATACCGACCGCTGTCAGGCTCTACAACACCTGCACCACCTGAACCATGTTGTAGTCACTATGTATTCTTTACACTGTTCTCTTTACTTGTCTTGCTGCTGTAACAAGTAAATTTCCCCGCTGTGGGATAAATAAAGTACATACATACATACATACATACATACATGTAATGCATTTACCATGCCTGCGCCCAATAATACGGTGTGCCTTATGTTTGTGTTAAATACAGAAAGAGCACCTGTAACTGAGACTGCGCTTTTTAATACGGTGCGCCTTATGGTTGTGAAAATACGGTGTTTACAATTTTCACATTTGGAATGGAACTGTGTGTGTGCACGCGTTAAAACTTCCCCACAACATGTAACCTTCGACGGTCCTTGCAGGCATCGTTTTTGCTGTGAGACGCTAAAGTCAACCTTATATTTACCAAAATCTGCAGCGAAGTGACCAGAACCGCATGGTGTGTGATCGCGTGGTAGATGTTCAAACACCTTCTCAGACAGCTAGCCGGGGCGACGTACTACCGTCATGTCCATTTAACAAATACAAAAGTGGTAAATACCGGTAAAAAAAACTGTATCTGGTCATTGTGTGTAATGGTTAACCCAGGGGTCACCAACGTTTTTTCTTGCGAGAGTTACTCTTAGAAAATGAAAATGGCCACGAGCTACTCATTTTTGTAGAAATGATTTTCATAGCTTATTTCAACCCAAACAAAGCAAACATGCTTGTTTTACCAAAACATTCACAAAATGCTGGTATCCACAACTCACATTTTATGTTTCAGAATACTTTTCTTTCTACTGTTCTCACATTATTAACTGAAAACCTGAATGAAAAGCAGGCTTGCGGGCACCTCATGTGGTTGTGGGGGGCTACCCAGTGCCCGGGCACCACGTTGGTGAGCGCTGGGTTAACCACTTTGAGGCGCCCTCTAGTGGTGGCCAGAACGCTTTGTTTCCGCATGTACTGCATTACTCCAAAACATGCATCTAATTAAAGGCAGGTTCGAGTTAAACTGTTTAAAAACCTGCCATTTTGTGTGTCAGTTTGCTCTGTCTCATGACTGTACAAACGGGACGATCGAGGATTACCCTTGCTCACCGGGTCTTTTTATTTATCACCGACAACCACCGTCCACACATACACCCATAGGAGTGGGCCCTGAAATCCGGTCCGTCACTCCTAATACGTCCGTGTCAAACACAAACAACAGTAACAATTGCTATTGTTGTTCCTGTTGATGAATCGCTGTGAAACGTCCTCCACAAACAAGAAGAGTCCCTATTCAGCCTTTGCGAATCGATTATAATAAATAAAAAACAAGGCAACTCGAGCAGCTCTGCTAACAAGGTGTCCCTTTTTTATCTTTCATTACGTGGGCAACACTACTGTGGGGTGAATGAATGACCGCCATCTTGTTCGACTTCCTGAGTGTACGTTGGCCGCCATCTTGGATGACATATTCGCAACATACCTGTGATATGGAGAAAAATGTCCTTAATGTCATCTCCGTATATTTGCGACAGGAGGTGTGTTCAAAGAGAAGTAGGGCGTGTAAATATACCTTCAATTTGGAGCACAAACTGAGTCTTGTAAACAGCCTCGAGTTGTTGTCGTTGCCGCTCGTTCTCCTCTCTCGTCCGAGAAAGTTCCTCCTCGTACGACGCCATCGTTCTTTCCAACAGCGCAAATATTTCATCGGCTGCCGCCATTAGTCGCTCCTTCACCAACTCTTTCAGCATTTTAAAAAAATGTTTTCAACTCGATGACGTCCTCCCCTGCCTTTGACTCGCGTTATTGTAGCAACAATGCAAACTTCCGCCTTTTTCTTCTTCGACGGAGATTTAAGGCTTGTAAGCATCCGTGACGTCAAATTTTGCCAACCTGCGGCGGAATTGAAGATTGCTTTTTTTGGAAGAAGTCCAAGACACTTGTACTTGGACAGAGTGAGGAGAAGAAAAAAAAAAAAAAAGAGTGCTGCAGAGAGGCCGCATTTGAAACATTTGTCTTCATTGCAAAGAATGTGCACAGTTCTTATTTCACTTCATTTGTTACAGTACTAAAGTAAATTGCCTTAACACAAACACATCTTCATAATTATGCACTTCTGTAGTCTAAAACTCCACCATCCACGTTGTCCTCAACCAATCAGACAGGTGGACAGGGGTTACTTCAGAGATTATTTAAAGTTTGGCAGCTGCTGCACACTAACTTGGGAAGTCCAGGGAGTGTGGTATCTCACGCACACACACACACACAGCATCACTTTCTAGGTGGCCTCTCACATCAAACATCACTTTTTATCAATGATTTGACAACCGTTTGGCACAACGTGGCCAAGAAAAAGCCTTATTCCCCCTTGTGTGTCAGCATGTGTGCCCTTAAAAAGATATTACGTGAAAAGCCAACGCCACAAAGTGTACAAGTAAAAGGTTTTACCCCCGTGTGCGTTCTCATGTGCACGTTCATGTTGCTCTTCCCAGAGAAGCTTTTACCACAGAACGAGCAACAAAAAGGTTTTTCCCCCGTGTGCGTTTTCACGTGCATCGTCAACGACACCTTTCGAGCAAACTTTTCACCGCAGGCCGAGCATCCAAAAGGTTTTTCTTCCGTGTGCGTCCGCGAGTGTCGAGTCAAATCGGCCATTTTCGAAAATCTTTTGCCGCAAACCGAGCAGGTCAAATGTTCTTTGCCCATCTTCTTTTCAGAGCGCGTGTCATCGGCCCTATTATCGCCGCTGTAGTCCCTGTCTTCATCCTCGGGAGAGCGCGACGTTGCGCCGTCGCTATCTGACAGCGGAGCTAAGAGGTTGTTTGCTTGCGGTTGGTCTTCGTGGTCTTCCATCTTCACAGACATGACCGTCAGATCTGACCTGAGAAGGCACTCTCCCTCCTGAGTGGGCCAGACTTCCTCCACTTCCTCTTTCACGTGGGGGGGGCTGGGGATCTTGCTGCGGCTGAGGGGGATGTTCTTCTTGATGACCAATCACCTGCTGGGCGCCTGCAGGACACAAACACACTGGAGCTCAGACATGTCAGATATTGGTTGGTCCATTAACTCATTCAATCCCTTCAGTAACGACCATTTGGACTGATCTTTCAAGGCACACACAATATTGTGTTCTATGGCATTATAAACATGGAACCTACCAAAAGAAAGATTAGACACCTGTCTTTCATCAGAAGAAAAAGTTTGTTTCTGCCTTTTTCCGTTCTTTAGTAATCAACAGCAGAACATAGGTAAGTTTCAGGAAAATATCAGTTCCCAACTAAATAGCCCTTTTGTGAAAAGATACATTTCAAGCAAGAGAGGTATAGAATCCACTTTGTGTCAAAAAGATATTTATGACATGTCTTGATTGATTTACGACCCATTGTCATAAAAGTTAATGATATGGCAATAAAACAATAAAACATCAAAGCGTTTCCACACCTATGTGTCAGGGATCAAAGCATCAGGAAGCAATAAAAGTATATACTGTATAGTATACAGTATATATAGTACTGTATAAAGATGATCTAAAACGATAGATAGTGACTTTGTTAGGTATGTGTCCTTCTGAAAGCCTTTCCTACAAAGGAGTGTCTTGACTGAAAAGTGTGAATGTTGGTCATTAGCAAACCTGATTGTCCTGATGCGTACATTTGACATTACAGGGCCAATACCTCCCCCTAAACTGCAGAATGAACTTGATCGGTAAATGAAATCATTTGCTGCTCAAATCTGAACATAAGGAGAAATGTATTTATTTATTTGTGTTGATTTTCTATGTAGCCTGGTTAGCATTGGTGACATAGTAGTATCAAGCATATTTTAAGATAATGTCAGAGATGAAAAGGAAATCTATATCATACAGTACATATATATCTACACATGATATTCTATATCTAATGAATACTTTTAAAAACAGATATTAGTCAATGTTTAGACAATAGTGTTTTACATAGGACTTTCTTATGATAGGAATGTTCTCCAATGATGGATGATGGCTTTGTGGTAATCAGTAAAGGGTGAATATTACCTGAAGACTTCTGCTGTGCCATGTTGAATTAAATAGGGGTTGGGGGAAAAAGAGTCTCCTTCTCTCAATCAAGTTCCAGATGACAGTAGAATGTCGTGAGTACAGCGGATGGTTTTTCGGGTATCTGTCGAAAGGGGGTGGAGATTGAGGAAGCATAGCCTGCCTCCTGAGGTCCCCCATGTCCTGGAGACAAGTCAGGGCATGTTTGTTGGTTTGTTTTTTTTAAATCAAATAATGTCTCTGCTTTAGTATTTGAATGCTTACAGTATACCGGCAATGTGTTTGGAAATTAAATAAATAAAAAAGCGTATTGTGCTTACGACCCCTGCTGAGAGAATGGCATGATTATACATTATACAACAAATGGAGCATCCTGTCCTATCAGGCACATACGCATATCTAACTGAAAGAACCTTTAAAGTTGCTGCTAGTGATGTATTCGTCAAATGTGTCACTGAAGTAGCATCATATCAGTACTTCTGTAGGATTTCATACAGAATGCACGGGTAGCATGCATATATTGTGTCATTACCAACCCCTTGAACGCCGTGTTGTAACTGGAATAAAAAGAAAAAATGAAGAAAGAAGTAAAAGAGAAGTCAAAATGAATAGTACACATATGTACTAATTAACTGTGATTAAAAGGGACACAATGAAAATAATAAATAGAACTCATACAAAACATCATATCTGGACAACTAGACAATGAATAACAATAATAACAACCTCTAACCAATCTCTCCGGGTGTATTAAGTGCCAATATATACATAATGATAATAAATATAATATTGGTCATATGTAAACAGTATATATGTGTCTTTCTGTTAGCCAACATACAGTATGTACAGTATTTGCATCCACTTTAGGGGGAGGAATTGGCCCTGTAATGTCAAATGTACGCATCAGGACAATCAGGTTTGCTAATGACCAACATTCACACTTTTCAATCAAGACACTCCTTTGTAGGAAAGGCTTTCAGAAGGACACATACCTAACAAAGTCACTATCTATCGTTTTAGATCACCTTTATACAGTATGTTCTAGACTTTTTATTTGTATTAACAGAGCCCAAATGGTTGTAAGTCTACCTTCCTTTAGTCCTTCATAACACTAGCGTGCTGATTAAAAGATAAGACGCTGCAGGGATAGCATGGCTGTGTGAGGAAAGCTCTACAAGTCCAATACATCATGCTGAGATGCAAAACATTTTAACATAAGAAAGCAGACCAAATGCAAGTATAAAGTCTGTTTTAACGCCAAGGGGTCAAGCTGAGAGCTTTCAACAGTAATTGTATCGGCTGGTTGGGGGGAGTGGTCTAGATGCATGGGGGTGTGGCCTAGATGTGTCATTTCTACTTTGTTCTTGAAGAAACAAGGCTGGTGGATGGACGACTGACAGGTAATCATGATATTTTTCAAGAAAATATATTTTTTAACAAATTATCTGTAGTAGAAAGACTGGTATCTAAGGTTGTAATGATTTGACTGTCTTTGCAATTGGCTGGTTTATATTGTTTGAATGGGAACATGTGAGCTAAGGATGCAATGTTTTGACTGTCTTAGCAGTATTATTTATATTGTTTCAATGGGAAAACTACATGTTTGAGACACAACCTGACTGTCAGGTTCAAACACCAAACATTATATCACCAACTGTGAAAGAAGACACAAAGACGTGAGTATAGTTTTACTTGCAAGGAGAGTGATCAGAGACTGCTCAGTTACAATCCTCCAACCCACTCTGAGTCAGCCTCTGTCTCGTTGCCTTTTTATTTTGCTTTGGGTATGCCCTAGTTACATGCAGTTTCAACCGCTAAAGGGAGGGAACATTCTTGGCGCCGGTTGAAACTGATTCTTCTGCTCACACTATCAACCAGAGACAGGGCGTCCTGTCTCCACTCTGCAAAACAACTGATTCACACATCCTGCAGCGAGACGTCTGGCCTTGATACTTTACTGCTGCACACACACACATTTTATTCAGCACAGCAATTTGGATAATATTGTATAAAAAGCATAAATGTATGTACATTTTCCCAACATTTCCCTCCTGTTTATCCACATTGCTCATCTGAAAAGAGATCATTCAACAGTCACTTCCGAGGATTTTCGACTGCGAAATCATAAGGCAATGATCATGTGATAATTTAGGGGGTCGTGCGTCCCTCATAATCTCCTGGATCTGGGAAAAGATCAGGTATGTTAAAAGATGTTTCATTGTCAGAGTCCATTTTGTCGTCGTCCGATAGGATGACGTCGTCTTGTGGAAGGAGGGCGTACAGTTCCTGCAGGTTCAGCTGGATGGGTGTAATGGCATCAGATAGCATCTGGGTGCAACTACGTCTAATGATAGGAATACAAATACCTCCACATATTGCCAGAAGTACGACAAACGCCGCTATAGCCAATGCAATTGTCATCAGCAGTGGTTTCCACTTGCTGAAAAAGTCACCAAACCCAGACCATATAGAGGTATCTACCCCTGAATGCTCTTTCATCTTGACGTTGAGGGACCGAAGTCCGTCCAGGGCCCTGGTGAGGCTGCCACCCGAAGCTGTATTGTTCGGAATGAACGTGCAGCACTGGTCACCAAAAAGGGCACAGACATGTCCTTCCTTTGCAAGCAACATGTCAAGAGCAATGCGGTTCTGGAACGCCATCAGTGATGTTGCTGACAATTGCTCATGTATAGCTAGAAATCCAGCATGGGTATAATTTCCTAACTTCTGCACATTATAGTGGATGTAATTGATTCTATCAACATTTTTATTTATTGTTATCCAAGGTAAAATTGATTCAAACCCAGCTGCTACCTGATGCACCAATTTATATTCGTCAGGAACGCCTCGTGGAATTCCTATGGCGTCGATGTAGGTGGGGTCATCTGAACTCCATTCCCTGGCAGCTTGCTTTGTATGATGCCATGAGCTTGGGATGACGGATGATAATATGGAGAAGAGCTCAGGCGCAGTCATCTTGTAAATGTTCACAGGTAAAATGAGTGTAATAGATGCACACAGTCCAGTAGTATTGTAGGGCAACCTGTCATAAATCATACTTCCTCCACACCACCACCAGATGTCACTACGAGATTGCGGCCTGAAATGTAGTTCAACAGTGGTAATATACATACACTGAGTATCATTAAGTGTACTAATTGATCTGCCCTCTCCAGTTCGATTAATACATGTGAAATTGGCCTGCGCCACCCTGGTCGAGAATATAGGTTTATTCTTTTCGTATTTGGTCAGTGGATAAACAGAATCAAACTGACTACAATTTTCCGAGGGGTTGGTATTGTTCATTACATCAATAAGACAAGTGTTAGTAAGTACAGATGGTACGACCTGTAACAGAGGCCGTGGGCCCATGCACACAACACAATCATCATGTGTAACATTTGCTGCTTGTTCCACCATTAGCAACCAGTTGTTATTTATACTTGACACCCCTGTGGTCGCCCTGAACCACTCATCTACGTTCGTTATTAGAGATACTATTATACCAGCTGTGCGAGTATAATTACTTAAGATAGGGTCGTCTGTTTGTGCCATGGTTGTATTTTCGCAAACAATTATAGGAAAATATGGATCTGCTCCAGAGGAATAAGCCCATAGTAGAAATGCCCAACATGATGTGTTGAAGAGGATAGTCTGGTTTTGGGAACTGACCTCTCTTGGGTCGTATATTACCTTGTGAATTATGCCGCGCACATATGAGGCATGCCCTACAAAAATTTTTTGAATAAGAATTAAATCCATATGTTGTATAAATGGTGTTTACTAATCCCACCATCCCTCCTGTTGAGACATGGGATGTCCCATGACTCACTAATGCAGCCCATTTGTACAAATTTTTTGGAAGGATGGGTTTACCTTTGGGTCAGAAGTAAATTCCGTCTTTTCAAACGAGCACCATTGCGTAACCACATATCAAGTTCCTGCTTGGGAGATTGTTGTTGCATCTCTCGCAAAGTGTCAACAGCTAAGGGTGTGTCTTGCTGTTGTTGGAAGTGCAACGCTTGCATTTCACCGTTTGCGGCTTGTTTTGCTACTTTATCAGCAAAGGCATTGCCTTGAGACACAACATCTGTTCCGTTCGTGTGAGCAGCACACTTGCAAATGGCCAATTGTTTTGGTAATTGGATAGCTGCCAGTAGATTAGTCAACAATTGGGCATGTGTAACAGGCTTTCCTGTGGAGGTCACCATGCCTCTGTTTTTCCAGTACATAGCAAAGGTATGTGTTGTAGCAAAGGCATATTGGCTGTCTGTGTAAATCGTGGCGGTTTGATCCTTCATCAATGTGCATGCTGTGGTTAACGCAATGATTTCCGCTGCTTGAGCAGAGAAGTGTGAGGGCAATGCTTCTGCTTTCAGGACTTGATCTGTGGTTACCACTGCATATCTTGTTCTTGTTTTGCCTAGGTCATCTTTCCGTGACGACCCATCTACAAATAATACGTGTCCTGTTGACAACGGGGTATCTGATAAATCAGGTCTACCTTTAGAGTTTTGTTCAGCAAGTGACTGACAATCATGAGGAACACCATCTTCCTCAGTAGGTATAAGCGTTGCTGGATTCAAGGCTGTGCATCATTCTATCGTCAAATGTGGTTGGGACAACAGATTAGCCATGCATGACAGATGTCGTGCAGGGGAGAGAAAGGTCATTTTGGTTTGTAATAACAGTGCAGATACAGCATGTGGCACCTTTAGGGTTAAAGGGTGAAATAGTACCACTTCTGCACTTGAGGTAACAGCCAAGGATGCAGCAATCACTGCTCTTACACAATGAGGCATTGCACATGCCACTGCATCTAATTTGGTAGAATAATAGGCTACAGGTCTCAATTTAGTTCCATGCATTTGGGCCAACATTGATGTCATAAAATGGCCTTTACAATCTACCATTTGGATAAAAGTCTTTTTATAATCTGGCAAAGCTAGAGTAGTTGTGCTCACCAGAGCTTGTTTAAGTTTACAAAAGGCTTCTTCAGCCTCAGGGGTCCAGGTCAGGGCGTCAGACATCTTAAGTTGTTCTGAGTACATCAGCTGCTGCAGTGGGGCTGCTATTTCAGAGTAATTTGGTACCCATTGTCGGCAGTAATTCGTGAGTCCTAAAGAGGACATCATTTGTTTCTTTGTTTGGGGTTTAGGTGCTTGCAAAATGGTTGTTTTTCTGTCTTCTAAAATAGTACGTCCCCCTGCACTCAGCTGATGACCGAGATACTTGACGTGTTCTTTACAGAATTGCAATTTCGCTCTACTGACCTTATGCCCTTCTTCAGCCAAATGTTTTAGCATTGCAAGTGTGTCAATTTCACAATCAAGTTTTGTTTTTGATGCGATTAAAATGTCATCTACATAAGTTAAAACTTGACTGCCCTTTTTAACATCCTCACTTGTCCATGTCCTAAACACTCTTACAACTGGACCCTGATTGGGTTCACCCGCTCTTGGATTTGGTAGTTCGATCAATGGACATAAATCAGCCGTTGCTACATCCCTCATCCCAGATACTGGGCCACATGCACTTTTTACCCAGGTCTCAGACTGAGGGGTAGCAAGGGGTGATATAAGTGTCTGCGGGGGAGGCGATAACAGGCCTCCTTCTGCTCCTGTTACCATTGTTTTTGTCCAATTCCCTACAGGACCCTGTGTTCTGGTGTAGGGTCGTGCCGGAGCGCTGGGTATGGACATTTTAGCAGCAGCAGAGGGAGTGTAGACCGGCGGTCTATCCTCCTCTGGTGCTGAAGGTGGCTGCTGTAAAAGCTGTCTTGCCTCACTATATGGTCCTACATACTCGTCATCTTCTTTCCTGTGAAACATTACCTTTGTCTTTTCCTGATCTGCCTCCAACTTTTTAATCCTTTCCTCAACATTCTGTTGCTCCTGTCTTACCTTTTCTTGCCTTTCTCTTTCCTCTTTCTCCTGCTCTGCCTTTTCGCGTTTTGCTCTTTTTTCACCCTCTTCCCTTTTCCCTGCTATTTGCATCCAAACCGCAATATATATTGATATCCTTGTCTGTTCATTTCCTTACTTTTACCTTTAGTATTGTTCCTAATTTTTTGTTGTAAGTCTTGTAACCCTGCGGTTGATAATTTGCCATTAAAATCGTACTGTTTTATCCAGTAATAAAGAGGTTTTATCGCATCTGGATCTTGTTTTTCTACAAACGTCCAATCTTTACAGTCTAATTTATCAAGACATTGTTGCTTACTTTAACTTTGGGATTTACCCATTTTGCAAATTTGGTCCCAGTTATTATGGTAACTCCTAGGGAGTTCTAATAACTGGGGGTGTTCTTCAGTGAGGTGGTGAATTGGCTTATGTGGTAATCGTCAAGCTTCTACCCCGGTGAGGGCGGACGATTCTTGCCTGTGCTTCCACAAAAGTCACCACGTAAGGTCTCACTGTTTTGGTATGGAGTTTGGGTTCCTAGTGGTTCCTTTACTCCCACACACACTCACATTCATACACTCTTCTAATACGTGATCCTCTTAAACGTATTAGGTTAACATGTTAACTACTTTTGCCAGAGGTCTCCCGCAACGACCTTGTATTTGACGCGTGTTCAATTCTTCTGCACGGAGTTAACTGGTCTTAGTTTACCTGATAGAGTCTAGAATTGTCAGGGTTTTACACTTTGGCACACTGGCCCTTTACTCTTTGGCACACTGGCCTTGGCACACTGGCCCACACACACCTTTTGATCAAAAGGCTACTCACTCGTCTTTATGTCCCGATGTCCCCGTCATCCATCCGACTCCAGTCCAAGAGGAGAAACCAGTCCCGAAAAGGGTGATAATGCTGTGGCCACAGTCTTACCTGGGTCTCACTCGAGTGCTGGAATCGTCAGGAATATTGGGATCCGGCTCGAAGGACCAAGTTAATGTCAGGTTCAAACACCAAACATTATATCACCAACTGTGAAAGAAGACACAAAGACGTGAGTATAGTTTTACTTGCAAGGAGAGTGATCAGAGACTGCTCAGTTACAATCCTCCAACCCACTCTGAGTCAGCCTCTGTCTCGTTGCCTTTTTATTTTGCTTTGGGTATGCCCTAGTTACATGCAGTTTCAACCGCTAAAGGGAGGGAACATTCTTGGCGCCGGTTGAAACTGATTCTTCTGCTCACACTATCAACCAGAGACAGGGCGTCCTGTCTCCACTCTGCAAAACAACTGATTCACACATCCTGCAGCGAGACGTCTGGCCTTGATACTTTACTGCTGCACACACACACATTTTATTCAGCACAGCAATTTGGATAATATTGTATAAAAAGCATAAATGTATGTACATTTTCCCAACACTGACACACACACAGGCCGGAGGGGGCGGTATTGGGGCCCCAGTCACACATGCTGAGACACTCCCAGATTAGGCTGGAGGGGGGTCGTTAGGAAAGGAGGGGTATGGGATTGGGGGCTTCCCCCACACGCAGCCGGAAGAAAACACAGTCACGTGGGAATGATTTTATGATTGTTTGTTTGTTTTATGACTTCCGCATGTCTGCTTCCTGATGCTTTGATGACACATAGGTGTGAAAACGCTTCGATTTTTCATTGTGTTATTGCCATATCATAAACTTTTATAACAGGGGTCATAAATAAATCAAGGCATGTCATAAATACCTTTTTGACACAAAGTTGATTCTATACCTCTCTCAAGCATAACTTTCACTTTGACACAAATATTTTTGCTTTTGTGACAGCTCAAATATCTAAACAACTACATCAACATAAACAACACTAAAAAGGGTTGTTTTACATCAAAATAATAATTTATTTACAAACACCATCAACTACCGTATTTTCACAACCATAAGGCGCACTTACAAGTCTTACATTTCCTCCAAAATGGACGTGGCGCCTTATAATGCCTTATGTGTGCACCGAGTTCCAAAATCTGTTAATGCTGTTGTGTGACTTTGATGAGCGCTCCGCTTGACTGACTGTAAACATTTCCTGCCGACACGCTGCTTATATAAAGGAAAGGCGGACGTGAATGAGGACAGCATGCGGACGTTAAAGGGGGAAGGGTGGGCGTGAAAGAGGATTCTAAAGACACGCCCCCAGTAGGTACGTACATAGTGACAACATCGGTTTGGCTAAGGACCCTCAACAATGACGCCTACGAACAGACAGGCTTATGAAGCACAGTTTAACCTGCAAGCTATCAGTTACGGGGAGGAACATGGGAATCGAGCAGCCGCAAGCGAATTCAGGATCAAAGAAACGGCGCCATATATCCATCCGGGCAAGGACTAACGTGGCGCAGCAACATCCGGCGAATTACAAGGAAAGCTGGTCATCTTCCGCTCCTCCTGCAGTAAAAACATTGCAGACAAACACATCCAGCCCAACTACATCACCAACATGGACGAGGTGCTGCTCACTTTCCACATCCAGGTGAACCACACAGTAGAGAAGGGGACCAGCACGGTAGATACACACAACGGGGCACGAGAAGTCGGGTTTTACTGTTGTGCATGGTTCAAGATTCAAGATTCAAGAGAGTTTTATTGTCATGTGCACAGTAAAACAGCAGTTATACCATGCAATGAAAATCTTATTCTGTTCATTCTCCCAAGAAAAGAAAGAAAACACAAGAAAGAATAAGAACATAAGAAACATAAATACCAATAAATTAAGCAACAACAACAGAAGAGACATTAATACAGATAAATAAATAAATAAATAATAAAGTGCTATGAGTGTGTGCGTGTGTTGCGTGCGGCGTGTGCGAGTGCTTCGTTGAGAAGCCTGATGGCCTGTGGGTAAAAGCTGTTTGCCAGCCTTGTGGTCCTGGACTTCAAACTCCTGTAGCGTCTGCCTGACGGTAGGAGTGTGAATAATGAGTGTTGTGGATGTGTGCTGTCCTTGATGAGGTTGTGTGTTCTTCGTAGGACTCTAGTTTTATAAATGTCTTGCAGTGAGGGGAGGGCTGCCCCAACAATGTTCTGTGAGGTCTTGATCACCCGCTGGAGTGCCTTCCTATCACGTGTTGTACAGTTACCGTACCAAACAGTGATGGAGGCGGTAAGGACACTTTCCATAGTGCATCTGTAGAAGCAACTCAGGATTGTGGTGGACATGCCAAATTTCCTCAGTCTTCTCAGGAAGTACAGTCTCCTTTGGGACTTCTTCATAATTTGTTGGGTGTTGTGAGACCAGGTGAGGTCCTCGCTGATGTGTGTGCCAAGGAACTTGAAGGTTCAAGCAGGTCACGTTGCTCTTCTTGGGTACGGGCACTATGGTGGTGGACTTAAAGCAGGTCGGTACAGATGCTTGTGCAAGCGACAGGTTAAATATGTCAGCAAGCACATCAGCTGGTCGATAATTGTGCTACAAATTATCATCGATATTCAATATTATCAGCAACATTTTTTTGAGACAATTTTTTTCAATTATTGTTACGAGAGGTGTAATTCATATTTGAACCACTACATGGTACTACAGTATATGAAACACATTAGCTTGACACAGAACTTGCCTGTAAGTGTGTTTTTGCAATGTAGCGAGCGACACTGTCTGTGCCGCACACCATTTTGCTCCATTTTGTTTATCTTTGCCGACCAAACGCCTCAGTAGCCGCTGGCTGTCGGGACGAAAGCTCTGCCACACGAGGCACCTCCGTCGGTCGTTATTTTTTTCGTAGTTGAGAATGCTGTCGGTCATTGGTGTTCATGCGCTCACCGTGTTCAAAACACAAATAATCACACATGGTGGCATTCTCCTTAAAAACTATGACTTTTGTGCCGTTATTCATGTTAGCATATGCTTGCTCACGGAGCTAACTGCTGCTAGGGTAGTAGCTAGTAGCCCCCGCCTCCACAAAGAGGCTGAACTAGAGGACAGGAGGACTCACTCTCTGTTCATTCCACAGGCACATGCAGAGTGAACCCTCTTGTCATCCAGCCTGTGTGGCAAACACACGCATAGTGCACGTGTCAATTTATCCAGGATGTCATAATTATGTTTTGTTTTTTTCAATCGATTATCGTGGACAGGCTTACAAACACGCTTTGGCTCAGACTTGTAAAATATGATTTTGTCCGTCAAATAGGAAAAGTGTGCAGACCGGAGGCGTTTTCCTTCTGCACGTGGAATCCATCGTTTTTAATCGGCTGATGTTGATTGTGTGAAAGTACAATGTAAAGTAGGTCTAAATACAATCAAAAATATAGTCTAAAACATAATCTAGTAACCACCAACACAAAGTAGTATGTTTAACCCAATGTGCTGCACATCAACAGTATATACTGTATAATCACGTATATGTTCATGTATACATGTATATACAGTACAGTACATGTGTACATCGGCCGCCATCATGTAATATTTTACCCTTAAAATATAAAAATCTTTCATGTGACCCCCTAATTTCGTGAAGGAAATGTGTTAATCGAATAGGTAGAACGTTTAAACAAACCTTTGACGTGTAGCAACGTTTGAGTCTTGCTAACAGCCTGCAGTTGTTGTCGTTCTTTCGCCTCTCTCGTTCGTGAACGTTCCTCCTCGTACGCCGCTATCGTTCTTTCAAACAGCCCGGATATCTCATCCGAGGCCCGCGTCAATCGCTGCCTGGCAAACTCTTTGTTAAATGTCATTTTGATGTGAGCAACTCCATCAAACAGGTGCTTGACAGTCTCATCTGGCCGCTTGCTTGCTAACGTCCACCTTTTACGTCTTCGATGGCGCTTAGACGTCACAGTGCTGCCATCTTGCGGCGGTGTTGAAAACTGCTCAGGATGAAAGAGTAGCTGCAAAGAATGTGCGAGGAAGAGTTTAAAAAAAATGACGTAATTTACGTTGCATTCGCGGTATATACACTGATCTGTACTAAAACCCGGATAGACGATACGTCGCACGCGCCCGTGCAAGCTGCTGAAGCCACAGAGAGGCCATTTTACTACTCACATCTCGTACGTAGCAGACTACATTCGTGTAACTCGCCCTGTTTTGCACCGCCCGCACCAGGACGCGGACACAGAACCTCCGCAATAGGAGGCCAGAGCGCTGACTACACGGCCAAAAGCTCGGACCGTCGACCGCGTGTTCAGCGCAGTTGAGGTCGAGGTTTAAGGGAGTGAGGCTTGTGAGTGATAATGTCGCGGCCGCGTGGCTTCACAAGTCATGGACCAATGCGCTATCCAGACTTTTAGTACAGATCAGTGAGTATATCTAGTTCACGTGTCACTTTCTGCAGCTAAAAACAACAAACCATTTTAATTTGCTTCACAAGCTTTTTTCCCCATCAAATTGACAATAAGCAAATAAATAATCATAGGATTGGTAAAAATGACAAAAAGTATTTTCATGATTACAATTCATCAAATGTATGTATGTATGTATGTACTTTATTTATCCCACAGCGGGGAAATTCACTTGTTACAGCAGCAAGCAAGATACGCAAGTAAAGAATACATAGTGACTACAACATGGTTCAGGTGGTGCAGGTGTTGTAGAGCCTGACAGCGGTCGGTATGAAGGACCTGCGGAACCTCTCCTTCTTACACCGTGGGTGTAACAGTCTGCTGCTGAAGGAACTGCTAAGGGAACCCACAGTGTCATGTAGCGGGTGAGAGGTGTTGTCCATGATGGATGTCAGCTTAGCCAACATCCTTCTCTCCCCCACTTCCTCCACGGAGTCCAGAGGACCGTCCAGAACAGAGCTCGCTCTCCTGATCAGCCTATTGATCCTGCTCCTGTCCCTGTCCGTGCTGCCCCCTCTCCAGCAGCCCACAGCATAGAAGATGGCTGAGGCCACCACAGAGTCATAGAAGGTCCGTAAAAGAGTCCTGCACACACCAAAGGACCTCAGTCTCCTCAGCAGGTGGAGGCGACTCTGGCCCTTCTTGTAGAGGGCGTGGGTGTTGACGGACCAGTCCAGCTTGTTGTTAAGGTGAACACCCAGGAATTTGTAGCTGTCTACCAACTCTATGTCCGCTCCCTGGATGTTCACCGGTGTGAAGTGAGATGTTTTCCTCTGGAAGTTAATGATCATCTCCTTTGTCTTGCTCAAATTGCCCCCAAAAAATCACATGGTTGGTAAGAATGAACGAAAATAGTTCCATTATTAAAATACAACCAAACATATATTGATTTCTTGAATATCTGTGATAAAAAAAAAATATACAGTATATATATTTTGCATTAACTTTTTTCTGCCTCAAACTGACAAAAAAGAATCACATTTTTGATTTCCTATGACTTCTCAATGTGTGAATTTTGTCATTTAATGATTATTTTGCGCAAGTTTCAATTTTGTCCCAATTAGTAATTTTTTTGTTTTTGTTTTTGTTTTTGTTTTTGTTTTCTTTGTTTTTTACTGTCAATAAGATTTTACTTTATGTAATGCTTTCTTTCTTATCTCATAACTGACTTTTGATCTCGTCATTCTCACTTTTGAGCTCATCATTTCGAGTTTTTAATCTCTTGATTGGGACTTTTTTATTTCATAATTATGACTTTGCATTTTATAACTGATTTTTTATCTCATCATTTTGACTTTTTAATCTCGTAATTATATTTTCTTATCTCATAATTATGACTTTCTAATCTCCTAATTTTTAGTTTTTATCTTGTCATTTTGATTTTTTTTAATCTCAGTTATGATTTTGAGTTTGTAATCTCATAATTTTGACTTTTTATCTCATAATCAGGATTTCGATTTTTTTAATCTCATAATTTTTATTTATTTGGTAATTGACATTTGAATTTCATAATTGAGACTTTTGATCTCTTGTTCTGTTCATTCTCCAAAAAAAGAAAACAAAAAAATTAATCAGAAAAAAAAGAAACAATTATTTTTTCCTCATAATTAGGATTTTTTAATCTCCTAATTTTTAGTTTTTAAATCCGTAATTTTGATTTTTTTATCTGATAATTATTTTCCCTCATAATTATGACGTTTTATCTCATAATTTTGACTTTTTAATCTCACAATTTGAACTTTTTATCTGATATCTGACTTTTTATCTCATATTATGTCGCCAATCAAATCCAGCAGAAAAGTGTCGGCTGAGTGACCTTCTTTTGTCTCTACACACCCGATACATCCTACAAAAGCAGTGCAATTGTTATTTCATTTTTATTTTCGGTACTGTAGAACATTTTCATGATGATTAACAGTAACAATAATAATAAAGACTGATATTGATGATAGCAGCATGCTAACATGGAGCTCATGAGGGAATGTGGTATCATACACACGCAGCACAAACTGGACAGGCATGCATTTATTCTCGCTTGTGCGTGCGCAGCCAGACTTTTCTCTCCAGTGTGAGCTGTCACGTGGGACACCAAAGACACCTTTCGGATGAATGTTTCGCCACAAAACGAGCAGCTGAAAGTTTTTTCCCCAGTGTGCGCCCTCATGTGCGTGTTTAACGATACCTTGCGAGTGCTTTTCTCTGTGTGTTCTCACGTGTGGAGTGAAATCGCCCTTATCAGAAAGACTTTTACCACAAACTGAGCAGGTCAAACATTTTTTACCTGTATTCTTTCTATAGAACGTCCAGTGTGTGCCGTGTCAGTGTGAGTCCTCATATCACCTTCACAGTCCGCATCGCTGCTCAAAGCTTCCCGGGTGTCGTCCCCGTCTTCGTGGGAATATGACGACCGGTCGTCGCTATCCGACAGCGGAGCCAAAGGTCATCTGCATCGTCTTCACAGAGACACCGGTCGGATGCGTCTCCTGTAGTCCTACAGGACACTCTCCCTCCTGAGTGATGCAGAGTTCCTCCTTTTCCTCTTTAAAGTGGGGGGGACTCCAGAATGAGTTAATTGAGGATTGCATTACAACTAGAAGGCTGCCGAACATTAAAAGTGCGACAAAATATCGATAAAACTATCGTCGGGCCCTATGATTTACGCGTTGACGGAACTACGGAATTGGCCGATAAGAACAGAATCTACTGAGATCAAATCTATGAGATAAATAATCCAAATGACGATATAAAAACGAGATAAAACGTCAAAATTACGAGATAAAGTCATAATTATGAGATACAAAGTGGAAATGGTGAGATACAAACTGCGCCACCACACCCATAGGTCAAACAAAAAACACAAACATGAATTTAATGGTTTATATTTTGCACCGTTTCACCCTATCGCTGTATCGCGATATCGTCATTGTGAGCCACACCATATCACACCTGTTAACCTGTCAGTGTTTTCAGCTCCGAACCGTAGTAAGGGCGACCTGACTTCAGTAAAGAAGGAAAACTTCTCCTGTTGCTTCTGACAACTTTTATTGTTTAACGCGGCCGCTAGAGAGCGGCTCCGAACACACCACATCCAGTCTCTCTCTATCTTACCCAACCAAAGGTCATACAAGCCCCCACTACAATAGCTGTCCAGGCAATGCCCGTAACACACCACACCGGGGATGCATGTTTTTTTCCTGACATACGATATTTGGAAGGGTTTGTAAAATATATCCCGGTACTGTACGGTTATTTTTGTTTTGTCTTGCTATTATTTTACAGTGATTACATTTGCTCCGTGGGTCATCCTGTGTGTCTCGTTATTATATCCCCCTTGCAACAACTTGTGGCCGGCGGAAGAAAACACTTATATTCATCAACAATATTAATACGCGGGCTCTGAGAATGTTCACCAAAAAGCAAACAGATAAGGTGAAATACCTTCGACGTGTACCACTACGTGTGTCTTGCCAAAAGTATCCGTTTGTTACGTCACTCGTTCTCCTCTCCTGTCTGAGAAAGTTCATCCTCGTACGGCGCTGTTGTTCTTTCAAACAGCCCAAATATTTAATATTTAGTCACACCTTCGCAAACTCTTCGTTTCCACGCCTCGCCGAAATTACCAAAGCCAAAGCCAAAACAAAACATTGTTCACTACACGTGGAATGGCCTCGATCGATTGCTCCGCATTGATTGACCATAGAGGCCTGACGCCACCGGAAGTATAGAAGTCGCCATGTTGTTTCACCCAAAACAAGAAAGCCGACTGCGATTGACGCGTTCTGCACACTGATCTGTATTATATATCTGGATACACCATACGTCGCACTCGCCCGTGCAAGCCGCTGAAGCCACAGAGAAGCCATCTTACCACTCACATCTCGTACGTAGCAGACTACATTGGCACAGCGTACATAGTGTACAAAGCAGATGAAGAGGCTAACACAACATCTATATTTGACATTAAAAAGCGGGGAGATTCTCCCATTCCTTCAAGTAACACAACCTTCGTCCCTTAAAGACCATTTGATACGTTATCCTCTATCTTTTGGCTATATTAAATGTACTTTTAACAGCAGGGCACAGACATGGCTCAGCAGGCACTACAGTATGGATGCTCTTTGACAACTGTCATTAGAGCACTGCTTGTCAAATGGTCTGAAATGAGTCAGTTCATTTAAACATGACAGAAAAGTCAAGCATTTGGTCTTCTATGGAGTACGTGTCAAACAGGTCATCATAGTACATCGTTTCTACATTACAGCTATTGTGAAAGCACATTCTTTGTGTTTTATGATATCACAGATCTTCTTGAACACAGGTAGATCAAAGCTACATCCAGTACATATGAACACACCAATATGGTGCTCTATACCGTAACTTGTCACCCAGTTGGTACTTGACACACTTGAAGATGCTTGCAGACATCATGCCTGACCACGCTCCTCCCCTCCTTTCAAGTTGCAGATTGTTTTTGATGTTGTAGGGCCAAATGCAAATCTTCTAAAATAATCATTTTCATCATGAAAGGCCACGACAAACGACTGAGATTTTTGAAAATTTTTTAACCACACCTTTTGAAAGAATTGTGTTTGGCTTCAAAACACATCCACCACGTATGGACAAGAGGGCCAATGTTTTGTATGCATCTTGGATAGTGTATCATCAAGCGGTGCTTGGGAATCAACTTCTTACCAGGAAGCAATGCTCAGTACCGAGTGTGGTGGTCACTTATCAGATGTGTCAAGTAAAGCATCATTCCATCAGTTATGGTGTAGGAGAACACTGCAGGTATGTTGACAATCTGCATCAAAAGGAGGAGGAAGTTCCAGTGATCATTCTTCCTTTCAATGCCATCACCAAATATAAGTGGAGTGTTACATAGAAGACACCATGACTGGGCAGCATTCAGACCCAAATGTTTGCTCTTATCCATTTTTAACCATACGAGAGACTGAAGACATAGCGAGCTTTGAACAGTTCATCAAAAGCTGCAATAAATGTATGTGCCTTGCATGGAACCGGCTTTTGGTCAATAATAATGTAGAACCTCTGGATGTCACCTTCGCTCACTGATGCAGAGGAGAAATGCTTGTCTTGTGTCAACAGTCTTGGAAGGGGGTCACACTGGCTCCTTCCTGTGGGTGAAAAGGGCAACAACAACAATTAAAACCCCTTTGCATGGTTTCCATTTCTCAGGTGTTTAGCACACCTTATTACGACATTGAATCAACACAATTAGCCGATTCAAGAACATCTGCAACCTAAAATGAATGCTTTTAGACAGAAATCATATTTGATATGTAAAAATGGACCTTTGCATACTTTAAGATGTCTGAGAAGATGGTTGGTTGCTTGACAAACTGATCTTTGCTGTTTTTTCCTGGCCTCTTGAAGTCGGAGGGAGCAGATGCAGGAGTAGAAGGATGGAGGATGTATCACTGCCCCAGCCTGAAAGAAAATAAATCATTTTGAAACAGCTAGGAAATAAATATTTGAAGTTATTTGCGTAATACAGAACTGTTTCTACTGACCACAGCTGTCATCAGGTTGAGGTTCAGTTCCTGACAGCAACTCATCGATGTTCTGCTTTTGTGGGAGAGTCTTGCAGTCTGCAATGACTTTTGCTTTGAAGACAGTTGACCACTTAGCCAGGAACCTCTGAGATACTTCATCAGCAAACATCATTGAGAAATCCTGGTCAATCTATGATCAAGACATGAATATTTCATATCCTGCAGGCCTACAGGTTTACAAATGGTTGACGTAATGGGTAATCTAATACTGAACTAGTCCAAATACTCAAGATTTCCTTACCAATCCAGGAACATCAAGGAAGCGAGGGAACACCGTGAGGACAGACGATGATACATCTTCCGCTTGGATCATATTCTGTCGATACTGGAAAGTTGCTCTCATCTTCTTTGACCACGGATTCATCGGTTGAATGTCTTATTGTAGAGAGCGCCTCCTTGCACTCCTCACCAAGCAGCTGTTGACCAGTTAACAGATATTCTCCTCTGGTTTTTGCACCATCCTTAAGAACAGTCTTGGAACAACTTTGAGAGCCAGGAGAAGTGGAGGACACAACAGTGACTGGGGGGAGGGAGCAAGGATCCAACCAACCTTACGATTTCTGGACGACTTGCTCTACCTCCTGAGCCACTGCCGCTAAGCTAAGCATCCTATGAACATATTTGAAACAATATTTTAATAAACTACACACCTAAAGGAAAAACAAAAACAGTACTTTGGGTTTTACATTGAAAAGACACTTACTGTACATATCCAGGTTTGGAGAATGGATCTTTGAGGGATGGGAAACAAGTCACAATTCTCAGGGTGTAATTTGTCGTCACACATGATGGCGGAACCATCCTTTCAAAACACATCATGGCTAATGATCACAGATAGAACCCTTCCCACAGCGCATGGTCTTACTGCCGTTGCTGCCCGTCTGGAATTCAAATGGAAAGGGGGAAGTGACAAAATTCTTCTACCCATGCAGCTCCATCATATCTGCATCTGTTTACATGTTACATCAGTTAGTGTTTTAGTCTTGTTGCATTCCTTGAAGATTTCCTCACCTTTTGGATTGGCCCTCAAAACACCACCGACTTTCTGCCAAAAACATTAAAATTGTCAGGACTGTTGTGAGGAGTCTGGTGTAGGATCCCAAGATGCAGCAGCAACACAACTCCAGGTAAGAAAAAAGGTATTTATTCTAACACAAGGCAGTTAAAGTAAAAGGAACAAAAAACAATGGTGCCGACTAGAGTCCAAGGGCACCGCGGTAAAAGGAGTGAGGCAGGTAAGAAAGCAAAGGATACCTGAGATCCGAGCGGGTTGCCAGATGAGCAGGCGGAAAGTCAAACATGCACAAAAAACTGTCTAGGAAGACAAAGGGTGTCGCAGGACCGGTCCAACACACGGAATAATCCCACGTCTTCCAGACGCAGCCACAGGGATTAAGTAGCTGAGAAAATGAGATACAGCTGTGCTCATCAGGCAGCGCCGCCCATCTCAGGAGGACCAGCATCTGAATGACACAGAAAGAACGACAGTAAGTGAATCTAGAAATAAACTTAATGAAAGCAAATGATATGTCACCGTAGAGCGTGACAAAAATGATATATATTGTGTTCATAAATTGAACCTGATGGATGGACGTAGCAGGCAAGAGTGGAGACTCGCCACCAACTGGTGATAGCTGGGGTGAAACTGGGGATGGATGGTGGAGTCTGCTTCATCTCCAACCAAATGAATCTCTTACTCTACAAAACAGTACAAAACACCAATTACTACTAAAACAAAGAATAATTTGGGGGAATTTCAACCTATGGAAAAGGGGCTAAAATATCAAATGAAAATACTGTCTCACTTTACAATAAGGTACACAAAATTACAGTAGTTAGGATGAGGAACAAACCTACCTGACCCTAACCACTACTCATTAGTTCTTCATTAGTTTCTTAGTAACTACTCTAAATGTATGTGTTTTAGTTCCTCAGTAACTACTCTGCTCATTGGTTCCTTTTTAGTTCTTCATTAGATCCTCTACTACTGTAAATCTATGTGCCATAGTCATTAGTTCCTCATTAGTTCCTCAGTAACTACTGTATTTTTGTGTACCTTATTGTAAGGTGAGACCAAAATACATTTTGAGGCCTCAAAGATCACAACAACAATATCTCATTTGGACAAAACCATGGTACCTGATGGGTCCACACTGCCTGTGATATCTAAACCACCTCATGCATGTTCAAATGTTTTCACGTCCTTAGCTGTCACTGATAAAAGGACCTTGAAAGTCAAAACACCTGACTTGACAAGCTCATCAAAGACATCCCCATCCACCTCTGAGAATAAAAATAAATAAAATAATATTAAAAAATCCGACTAAAAATAAGATATGGAAAAGCCACAGTTGCAGGGCTTATTATGCCTTGATTTAAAAAAAAGATATTACTTATCACATTCATGTACAAGCAAAGGTTTGCTGTGAATCAAGAAGAAAAATAAAGATGAATCATTCTAAAAAAATGTGTAGTTCACTTCCAACACATGCCTGACAATTATTTTTACATTAAAGTAACAATTAGAGTTGCCAACCTTGATATCTTGTATCTTGTACAGCATATCAAGTCCTTTGCTGGGAGCCAGCAGGCCTACGTGTGGGGGCTCCTCGTGCCAATTAGCTAGTTAGTCATTAGCTCAGTAAAAATGAAGACAGTATAACGAAGATATAACGTAGCGTTCACTTACTTTTCCAAATGTTGCACAGGCAGTGCCGATTCAGCTCACAGCAACACTAAATAGAAAATACAAGTCAAAATTGTCTATAGCGGCCATTAGAGGGAGTCTGCAAAAGTGGCCGCTATAGACAGGTGGCCTCTATAGACAGGTTGGCGTCCAGTTTGAATGTTGACCAGTAGAGGAAAAAGAAAAAAAGGGGAAAAAGATAATAATAATGTTGACCAGTAGAGGGCACTGCGGACTGCTGATAAAAGTTGTACAGCACTACTAGGCTTGTTATTATCATGGTTCATGGTTTTAATTCATCCTGAACATGCATGAGTCAAACAGTAGCACATCACATAGTACAATTCACAATTTTGCATGTCCAAAAAGGAGTAGGAAGAAGCAAAGCTTATTTAATCCTACCCCTCATCAGTTTCACATCAGTTGCAATACATTTATTCACCTCTTGTTCTTCCAAGTGTACTTTGTAGGTCTACATGACAATGTAGTGCAATCATAGCCAAGGTTTTTACTTACTAAAAGGAAGCTACAGGCTTAATAATAACTGATAGAATATATCCACCACCCACAGAACAAAGCTGTGCTAGTAATGTCTTACGCTTGTTTTTTATATTTTACTTTTTATACGGCAGAGTGTCATTACAGCTTTAGTTCATCAGGAAGTGACGGGAAGTGACGGTGGGCGTCCCGAGCAGGAGAGCTAGGCTCAGTGCTAGCTGTGAGTTTGGAGAGAGTTGGGAAGTGTGTTTATGTTGGCGTGGATATAAAGTCCTGCAGTGTTCTCCGCTGTTAATAAAGCCATTAAAGTGCATCGGCGACGTGAGTCTCTCCTTCCCCACAACAAGCGGCATTACAGTATTGACCAGTGCACACCAGGAAATAAACGGTGTCACTTGTTACAGGCATTGCCTGGACAGCTATGTAGTGGGGCTTGTTTAACCTTTGCCTTGTGGGCAAGCAGGAAGGAGAGACGATGCTGAGAGATGTGTGTGTGTTCTGAGCTGCTGTCTGGTGGCCGCGTTCAGTAAATAAAGTTGGCAGAAGCAACAGGAGAAGTTTCCTTCTTTGCTTCGGAGCTGAATAACACTGACAAGTTAACAGACTAGTAGCGAACGGAAAAGAAGACGGCTTTGTTTGTGTCGAATACAGAAGATGAGGACTTTGATGGATTTGTGGATGAGGATTGATGAAAAATAACGTGAGTACATTCTAAAATACTTCAATTAAGTACAACCCAACTCAGTTTTGCTCCCGCTGCCGCATGCATGCTAGCATATGTTTTTTTTTATTGTAGCGTCGCTGGGAGCACGTCCTGTTCCCAGCATACTTTGCGGTAATGTTTTGGTGCAAATGCTCTTAAAGTTACATGTTTGACCAGGAAATAGCAAGCTCAAAAGAAGACGGCTTTTTTGTGTGGAACAACTGACAGTTTGTGTGGATCTTGTGAATGATTGTGACTGAGCTACGACTCAGTAATTAAAGTCTACACACGACGGCTTCATTGATTGAAAAACAAAACTTTTTCGTGCATGAAGCTTTTACTTGAGTTGGTAATTTGGCTGCTATATGCAGTCAGATATTGACCAAGGGAGACAAAATGGGTGGCCGCTGGCCGCGTTGGACAGCTGACTGCTATACACAGGGTCTATAACATGTACATTTGCTGCGGGGGATTTTTCAGTGGCTGCTATAGGCAGGTGGCCGTTCTATAAAGGTGGCCGCTAAGACAGGTTTGACTGTATATATATATATATATATATATACATACACATATACATATACACATATACATATACATACATATATATATATATACAGTCGTGTGAAAAAATTAGGACACCCCATTAAATATTCAGTTATTTATGAAGAAATGTTCACATATCAATGTCTGATCTTGTTTTTCTTTATCTCTGGAAAAGAAAGTGATTTAATTGCAGGTAAACAACAAAAATTAACATTGTTTTACTCATTAAACGAAATATATCAACAAAAATGCATATTCTAACTGAGGAAAAGGTTAGGACACCCCACCACCTAATAGCTAGTGTTACCCCCTTTGGCTGAAATAACTTCAGTGAGACGCTTTTTGTAGCCATCTACCAGTCTTTGACATCGGTCTGAAGAAAGTTTGCCCCACTCCTCAACGCAGAATACTTTCAGCTGTGAGATGTTTGAGGGGTTTCTTGCATGTACAGCCCGTTTCAAGTCACCCCACAGCATCTCAATGGGATTAAGATCTGGGCTTTGACTCGGCCATTCCAGGACTCTCCATTTCTTCCTTTTCAGCCAGTCCTTGGTGGATTTTGTCAGGAACGGAGTGAGCTGCAGGTTGGAACCCGAGATGCGCCGAGTCCACCAGATACTGCACCACCCTCCCCCTTTTTCTCACGTCCAATATGGCTCTCACGGTGTACGCTGGCTGGCCATCGATGATGCGAGAAGGGGGCGGAGCCTCAGCCGGAGGACACAGAGGGCTGGCGTAGACAGGCTTGAGGCAGGACACGTGGAAGACCGGGTGTATCTTCAGTGCGGGAGGTAACTTGAGCTTGACTGAAGACTTGTTAATTATAGACTCCACCTTGTAAGGTCCCACGAACCTTGGCGCGAGTTTCCTGTGCGTCCCCGCCAGTGGCAAGTCCCGGGAGGAGAGCCATACCTCCTGTCCAGGTCGGAATGTGGGAGCCGGGATGCGATGACGGTCGGCGAGTCTCTTATTGCGATCCGCTGTGCGCTCCAGCGCAGTGCGGGTGTCCCGCCAGACACGGTGTGCTTGCTTGAGATGAGAGTCCACAGTGGGGATGGCAATCTCCGTTTCCTGCGAGGGGAACAGGGGGGGCTGGTATCCGTAGGCCGTCTTGAACGGGGACATGCCTGTGGCCGTGCTGATGAGGGAGTTGTGGGCGTTTTCCACCCATGGGAGGTGTGCGGCCCAGGAGGAGGGGTGTCGGTGGCACACACAACGTAACGCTGCTTCCAAGTCTTGGTTGGCCCGCTCTGTCTGGCCGTTGCTTTGGGGGTGGTAACCAGAAGATAGGCTGACATTGGCGCCCAGCAGAAAGCCTTCCATACTCGTGACGTGAATTGGGGACCCCGGTCCGACACAATATCCATAGGAATGCCATGGATACGAAGCACGTGTCTGACGAGCAGGCGTGCAGTCTCTAGAGCTGAGGGTAATTTCTGCAGTGCCACGAAGTGAGTCATCTTTGAAAAACGATCCACGATATTCAATATGACAGTGTTACCCCTGGATGCAGGTAGTCCGGTGACGAAGTCCAGCGCGATGTGGGACCAGGGTCTGGGTGGAACCGGGAGTGGGTGGAGTAGGCCTGCAGGAGGACGGTGGGAAGCTTTGCTCCTGGCACAGACAGAGCAGGCTGCCACGAACTCCTTGTTGTCCCTGGCCATGGATGGCCACCAGAAGCGTTGAGAAGCCAAAAATAGGGTGCGTCGGACGCCCGGGTGGCATGACACCTTGGCTGTGTGTGCCCACTGTAGGACCTCTGACCTGAGGTTGGGAGGAACAAACAGCTTACCCCTTGGACACCCCTCCGGCGTGTCGACCTCCCTTAAGGCTTCGGTGACTTGCTTCTCCACCTCCCATAGGACCGCCCCCAGTACCTTGGTCACAGGTATGATGGTCTCAGGGTTTTTTGTCTCCTCCACAGGGCTATGAATCCAGGACAGAGCGTCGGGTATCGTACTCCGAGAGCCTGGTCTGTAAGTTATGGAGAATTCAAAACGGGTGCCCAGCGTGCCTGGCGAGAGTTCAGTCTCTGAGCTGAGCGTATATAGGATAAGTTCTTATGGTCCGTGATGACCAGGAATGGCAGGGTACTGCCCTCTAGCCAATGCCTCCACTCCCGCAAGGCAAGCACGATGGCCAGCAGCTCTCGATTACCCACGTCGTAGTTCCTCTCTGGTGGTGTGAGGCGGCGCGAGAAGAATGCACACGGGTGCAGCCTCTGGTCGACCGGGGACCTCTGGGAGAGAACAGCGCCCACTCCTGTGTCCGACGCGTCAACCTCCACGAGGAACTGTAAGGATGGGTCAGGGTGCGTGAGTACGGGCGCTGAGGTAAATAGTGTTTTAAGTTTAATAAATGCTTTCTCCGCCTCCGGAGTCCAAACAAAGGGTATTTTAGCAGATGTAAGCCTCGTCAGAGGTTCCACTTTGATACTGAAATCACGAATGAACCTGTGGTAGAAGTTGGCGAAGCCCAGGAACCTCTGCAAGTGCTTCTTTGATTTAGGAGAAGGCCAATCGACCACCGCCTGTACATTGGCGGGATCGGCGCGAAGCTTGCCTTTCTCCACAATGTAGCCTAGCAAGGTGAAGGAGGAGGAGTGAAACTCGCACTTTTCAGCTTTTACAAATAACTTATTCTCCAAGAGCCACTGGAGGATTTGTCTCACGTGCTGCACATGCTCCTGTGGAGAATTGGAAAATATTAATATGTCGGCTAGATATACAAAACAGCATTGGCCAATCATGTCTCGCAGCACGTCATTAATAAGAGCTTGAAACACAGCGGGTGCGTTGGTGAGCCCGAACGGCATCACGAGGTACTCGTAATGACCCAAAGGTGTGTTGAAAGCTGTTTTCCACTCGTCTCCCTCCCGTATGCGAACCAGGTGGTAGGCGTTTTGCAGGTCTAATTTAGTAAAAATGCTAGGCGGCGTCCATTAGCGGAAGAGGGTACTTGTTCTTAATAGTAATATCATTTAGTGCCCGATAATCGATACATGGGCGGAGGGAACCATCCTTCTTCGACACAAAGAAAAAAACGGCCCCCAATGGCGAGGAGGATGGCCGTATAAGACCCGCAGCGAGGGATGAAGAGATGTAGTCTCTCAGGGCCTTTTGTTCCGGTTGGGAAACATTATACAGTTTAGAAGTAGGAAATGGCGCATCCGGAGCAAGTTTAATGGTGCAATCATACGGGCGATGAGGGGGCAGGCTTAGCGCCGAGTCTTTGCTAAAAACAGCGCTAAGCTCGTGATAATCCCGGGGAACCCCGATGAGGTTAATGTTTTCCGCACGCCTCTTCGGCGGCGAGTCCTTAGAAAACGCGGAAACGAGACACCGGGCATAGCAATTCCCCCCCCCAGTTGCTAACTCTGCCAGACTCCCAGTTAAAGGTGGGGTTATGTAGTCGCAACCAGGAAAGACCCAGAACGACCGGGGCCGACTGAGATGGAATAACATAAAACCTAATCCTCTCAAGGTGATTACCGGAAAGTTGTAGGGATAAGGATTCGGTTTGATGGGTTATAATGGCTAATAGCTTTCCATCTCGGGAGTGAACTTCTTTGGGATTAGACAACCTACTGTAATAGTAGCTAACCTGTATTTCTTGGCAAAGTCTGCATTCAAAAAATTGTCGTCGGCGCCTGAGTCAACGAGCGCAACCACGGAAATGTTTATTCCTTGCCCCGTTATAGTCCCAGCCAATTGGAGTCGGCGTTGGCCCGAGGGAGCTGTCTTATTGGACGGCTCCCTCGCCGCATACTCACAGGTAGGTGGTTTGGATCGATCCCTCCCCCGAGGGTCGATCCTGCGGTGATACCGGCATGTCGGGGCTCTCCGAACCCGCGGGCGATCCGGAACGGCGTCTGGGTCTGTCTGGGCACCTCGACAGTTGGTGGTTGTTTCCAGCACAATACAGGCATAGGTACAGGCGCCGCCGGCGGGAACGTTTAGCCGATGAAAGGCGTCGTCCCCCAAGCTGCATGGATTCGTCGGTAGAGGAGGAGTCCCAACCCGAATCCGAGGTGCTGTGGGAGTGTCCTCTAGGAGGCGGGGTCCTGGTTCGGCGAGGCGTGGGTGCCGTTGCTCCGCCGTGACTGGTCCGTTCCCGGTGTGCGCGGTCCCTTTCCCTCAAACGGTCATCAAGGCGGATAGCGAGGTCGATCAGCTGATCGAGTGTGGTGGTATCATCCCGGACGGTGATCTCGTCCATAACACGGCTCTGAAGTCCTTTGCGGAATATGCCGCGGAGGGCTGCATCATTAAAGCCGCTCGCTACCGCTAATACACGGAACTCCACCGAGAAGGTGGCGACAGACTGGTTGCCTTGTCTGAAGTCCAGAAGGCGGCTGCCAGCCTCACGGTCCCCCACGGGGTGCTCAAAAACTTTTCGTAACTCGGTCAAAAAAATAGTCAAGGAGGTGCGTATCGCTGGGTTAGATTTACTTAAGGCGATAGCCCACGCTGCTGCCTTGTCCACTAATAAACTCATGATAAAAGCCACTTTGGCCATAGCCATATGTGTTAGGCTGTTGGTCGAATACCAAAAGTGCATTGATGGATGAATTGTTCGCACGAAGCCTCATTACCTGAGAAGCGAGGTGGCGGTGGAATGTTGGGCTCTCTGTGTGAGGTGGGAGGAGAGCATGAGGCCTGGGACTCGCGGGTAGAGGTTGATTCAGAGGCGGAACTGGCGCCTCCCGTGCCGCTGGCGGCGAGCACCTGTTCCATGCGTGAGTCCAACGATTGTATGTTGGTGGACATGGCAGCGAGCGCCTCCATAATCTCTCGCAGGGAGCGTGAGTGTTCTCCCACGAGCGCACCCTGGTGCGACAGAGCTGAACGAAAACGGTCAATCTCCGCGGGGTCCATATCTTTGGCCAGATTGTTCTGTCAGGAACGGAGTGAGCCGCAGGTTGGAACCCAAGATGCGCGAGACGACGTGAGCTTGGAAGAAGTGTTTATTCCAAAACTCAAAAGGAGAAAAATGTACAACGCAGGCAAAAGTACAAACAAGGATCTAATAACTAAGGGAGACCCGGATGGCAGACGGGAAAAGGCAAATATAACAAAAGGTGCTACCAAAAGAGTAGATCTAGTAACAGAAAGCGCTGCCGAGTAATCAGGCAGGAAAAGGCTAGCAGGATGCTTACGCTGCTGGAGTGTCCAGGCAGGGGAAAAGTAACAAAAGGCTAGGCAAGTGTTACAAGTAGCAAGTAGCATGAAATGGTAGCAGAGGAGCCTGGGTCGAGGAGTAGGAGTCAACGATCTGGCAACATTGGCAGGGGAGCTTGCATCTTAAAAGCAGCACAGGTAATCAGCCCCAGGTGCTGCCAATCAGCTCCTCATGTTGGTGTGCAGGGTGTACTGCAAAAAGAGCACAGGAGAGGGCAGTATCGCAGTACACAGCACACCACAGATTTACTGGTATGTTTTGGGTCATTGTCATGTTGCAGGGTCCAGTTTCGCTTTAGCTTTCATTTTTTCACAGATGATCTCACATGTTCCTCAAGCACCCTCCGATACACGATAGAATTCATGGTGGATTCTATGATGGTGAGCTGGCCAGGTCCTCCTGCAGCAAAGCATCCCCAAACCATGACACTTCCACCTCCATGCTTCACAGTTGGTATGAGGTTCTTTTCCTGGAATGCTGTATTGGGTTTACGCCAAACATGTCCTCTGTTCTGGTGTCCAAATAATTCAATTTTAGATTCATCTGTCCAAAGAACATTATTCCAGAAGTCCTGGTCTTTGTCTACATTCACTCTGGCAAACTTCAGTCTGGCCTTCATGTTCTTCTTGGAGAGCAAAGGTTTCCTCCTTGCACACCTCCCATGAAGGTTAAACTTGTGAAGTCTCTTTCTGATTGTAGAGGCATGCACTTTCACATCAACAGTAGCAAGAGCCTGCTGTAGGTCCCGTGATGACATTTTAGGGTTTTCAGAGACTTCTTTTAGCATCTTGTGGTCTGCTCTCGGGGTGAACTTGCTTGGACGGCCAGACCTGGGCATGTTGGCAGTTGTTTTGAATGTCCTCCATTTGTAGACTATTTTCCGGACAGTGGAATGGCTGATTTTATATTCTTTTGAGATCTTTTTAAATCCCTTACCAGACTCATAAGCGTCTACAATCTTCTTTCTGAAGGCCTCAGACAGCTCCTTTGATCTCACCGTGGTGTTTTCTCTCACTTCAACAGTCATGGGCACACCAAACTAAATGTGAGTTTTAAATAAGGCAAGCCTCCTTCAAAATACTGGGTAATGATGTTCTAATCATGTGCACCTGATCTGATACACTTGTGTGTGATTTTAGCCATTTTAAGTGGGATTGAATGGGGGGTGTCCTAATTTATTCCTCAACACAAATTGCATTTATTTAAAATTACATTTTACAGAGTTATAAAAAAATCTTTTTTTTTGTTTTATTTGTTTAGTTCTATTACTTGAATCTCTCAAGATTGTTAAAATTGATATTAAATATCCGTATGACCAAATATATTAGAAAACACACAGGCTTCCTTAGGGTGTCCTAATTTTTTCAAATGACTGTATATATATATATATATATATATATATATATATATATATATACACATACATATATATATATATATATACATATATATATACACACACATACATATATATATATATATATATACATATACACACACATACATATATATACATATACACACACATATATATATATACATATACACATACATACATATATATATATACATATATATATATACATATACAGTATATACATACAGGATACTGTATAGGGGAGACTGGGAACCGTTGCAACACTTTTTACATTACTCTCAATTACTCAGAGATTATTCAGACTAGGCACACCAAATGTTTACATAGTTAAGCTACATCTGTTTGCTAAATAGCCATACCATTTAAAGATGGCTACATATAACATATCAATCACAATATTTATTTGAATAAAAAAATTCAGACGTTGCAGCTCTTCGGATGAGGAGCGAAACGTCCGACATCTTCTTCACAGAAGTACAGATGACGTCTCAAGAAGCCTTTCCCTCGATGGACAACTCCTGTACGACTGAGAGCATACACAGACACAAATACAGTCAAACCTGTCTTAACGGCCACCTTTATAGAACAGCCACCTGCCTATAGCAGCCACTGAAAAATCCCCTGCAGCAAATTTACATGTTATAGACCCTGTGTATAGCAGTCACCTGTCCAACGCGGCCAGCGGCCACCCATTTTGTCTCCCTTGGTCAATATCTGACCGCATATAGCAGCCAAATTATCAACTCAAGTAGAAGCTTCATGCACGAAAAAGTTTTGTTTTTCCAATCAATGAAGGCGTTGTGTGTAGACTTTAATTACTGAGTCCTAGCTCAGTCACAATCATTCACAAGATCCACACAAACTGTCAGTTGTTCCACATAAAAAAGCCGTCTTCTTTTGAGCTTGCTATTTCCTGGTCAAACATGTAACTTTAAGAGCATTTGCACCAAAACAGTACCACAAAGTAGGCTGGGAACAGGACGTGCTCCCAGCGACGCTACAACAAAAATAACAAGCCTAGTAGTGCTGTACAAGTTTTATCAGCAGTCCGCAGTGCCCTCTACTGGTCAACATTATGATTATTATTTTTTTCCCTTTTTTTCCTCTACTGGTCAACATTCAAACTGGACGCCAACCTGTCTATAGCGGCCACTTTTGCAGACTCCCTCTAGTGGCCGCTATAGACAAGTTTGACTGTATATATATATATTTTTTGCACAAATTGTCCGAGAAAAAGGTTATTTGTGGTGCGTGTGCATGTGTGCTATGAAAGTGGCACGCCACGTGAATTTTTTTGCACAAAGTGAACAAGAGTATGGTTTTTCTCCTGTGTGTGTTTTCATGTGTGAGAGCAAGTGCACCTTTTGGGTAAATCTTTTATCACAAACGGAGCAAGTGAAAGGCTTTTCTCCCGTGTGTGTCCGCATGTGCGACATCACATATGCCTTTCGAGAGAATCCTTTACCACAGACTGAACAACAGAAAGCTTTCTGTTCTTTGTGCGTTTCCATATGTACGCTCAAGGAAGGACTTTCAGCAAATTTCTCGCCACAAACTGAGCACTTTAAGGGGTTTTCTCCAGCGTGTGTTCTCTTGTGCGCCAACATATTGGACTTTTGAGAATAGAGCTTGCCGCACATTGAACAACTGAAAGGTTTTTCTCCTGTGTGCGTTGTACGGTGTGCCGACATGTACTTCTTTTGAGAGAATTGTTTCCCACAATCCGAGCACTTAAAGGGTTTTTCTCCCGTGTGTGTCCGCATGTGTCGAGTCAAATCCCACTTATGAGACAATCTCGCACCGCAAACGGAGCAAACAAAGGGTTTATCTCCAGTGTGCGATCTCGTGTGTCGATTCAAAGTGGTCTTGTGAGCAAATGTATCCCCACAAAGTGAACAACTAAAAGGTTTTTCTCCAGTGTGCGCGGCTTTGTGCGCAATCAATACAGACTTACAAATAAATCTTTCGCCACAAACTGAGCAACCAAAGGGTTTTTCTCCACTGTGCGTCCGCGTGTGTCGAGTCAAATTGCTCTTATGAGAGAATCTCTCGCTGCAAACCGAACAACCATAAGGTCTCGTCCCGCTGTGTGTTCTCGCGTGTGTTGTCAAGTTCGTCTTTCGAGAGAATCTTTCGCCACAAACTGAGCAGCCGAAGGGTTTCTCACCCGTGTGCGTCCGCATGTGTTGAGTCAAATCCCACTTCTGAGAGAGTCTTATGCCACAGACTGAGCAACAGAACGGTCTCTCTCCTGTGTGTGTCCGTGTGTGTCGAGTCAAAGCGCTCTTATAAGAATAACTTTCACCGCAAACTGCGCAAATAAAGCGTTCTTTAACCGCCCCCTTATTAGGGCATTCAGATTGTGCATCGTCAGTGTGAGTCCTCGCATCGCCTTCACAGTCTGTATCGCTGCTCAGAGGTCCTTGGGTGTGGTCCCTGTCTTCATCCTCAGGAGAGTGTGACGTGACTGACAGCGGAGCTTGTGATCCTCCACAGTGGTCTCCATCAGCTTCTGTTGTCATGTGCTGCAGTGAGCTGCTGCTGCTTGGAGTCTCCGCCCCTCTGTTCTTCTCACTTAGACTGTGATGAAGCTGTGAGGACTCAGGTGGTTTGTCTTCAAGGCCTTCAGTCTTCACAGAGACACCAGTCAGTGGCAACTTGGTGAGATCAGCCTCCTCCAGCCCTGGAAGACACACTCCCTCCTGAGTGGTCCAGAGTTCCTTCTCCTCCTCTTTAATGCGGGGAGGCTGTGGCTCCTCCTCTTCCTCTTCAACGCGGGGGGGCTCCTGCTGCAAAGTGGAGCTCCCCTCCTGAAACTGAGGGTGACGTTCCTCTTGACCACCAATCAGCTTGTAGTCGTCTGCAGGACACAAACACATTCAGCTCAGACTTGTCAGGTATTACACAGTGTAGCACATCAAATATGAGTGAATTGTTACGGATTATTAACTGTTAAGCAATTGTGTCATCAACAGTGCATTTGACGAATTTGTATGAATCATTTATTGGATTCATGTAGCACCTTTCCAGTGCTTTTACACTGAAAACCCTTTATTCATTCTTTCCACAGTCACACACTGGTGGTGGTAATCTGACGGAAAACTGACGGAAGGAAACAAGCTGCGCATGTGCCGAGGACCATATTCAAGATTCAAGATTGAAGAGTTTTATTGTCATATGCACAGTAAAACAGGCAGTTATGCTATGCAATGAAATTCTTATTCTGTTCATTCTCCCAAGAAAAGAAAGAAAACACAAGAAAAAGAATAAGAACATAAGAAACATAAATACCAATAAATTAATCAACAACACGAGAGACATTAATACAGATAAATAATACAAATAAATAAATAAATAAATAAATAAATAAAGTGCAATGAGTGTGTGCGTGTGTTGCGTGCGGCATGTGTGAGTGCTTCGTTGAGAAGCCTGATGGCCTGTGGGTAAAAGCTGTTTGCCAGCCTTGTGGTCCTGGACTTCAAACTCCTGTAGCGTCTGCCTGACGGTAGGAGTGTGAATAATGAGTGTTGTGGATGTGTGCTGTCCTTGATGAGGTTGTGTGTTCTGCGTAGGACTCTAGATTTATAAATGTCTTGCAGTGAGGAGAGGGCTGCCCCAACAATGGGCCTCATTCACGAACATCTTCTTAAAAGTCTTCTTAAGAAGTGTACTTAAGAAGGCGCAGGTTGGAAACTGCGCCGCATTCACGACACGTTCTTAAGTAGGGATAATCGTTGGCACCGGTGTTCTTAGGTTGATGAATGCCAACTGCGATGCCCGTGCATGTGAGCCCTAATTTGCATAGGTCACCGCCTATTATTTCCTATATAAGGTCAAAAATGTGCCGTGCGCAACAGGCAGCTGGAGGCGGAGATGGCAACGCGCAAGGGCAAGACTGAGAAGCAGCTGGACAACAAACGAAAGAAAAAGTTCAATTCTACTGAAATAAAGGTGCTTTTACAAGGAGTGAGCGAACACAAGACCACCTTATTTTCACGTGTATCCACCGGTCATCAGGCCATCCAAAAAGAGTCGGCATGGAGCACCATTGCAGGAAACATAAATGCCGTTTCCACGGAGAAACGCGCCACCGCAGAGGTTAAAAAGAAGTGGTTTGACTTAAAATAGACTCAAGAAAAAGATTGGACTGCACCGGAGGGATCTGGAGGAAACGGGAGGTGGGCCATCAATCAGAAACCAAACCATTTCGGAAACTCTAGAAAATATTTACACAATCATGATGGAAAAATAAAGTCAAAATACATAGTTTGTGTGTGACAATGTATTTTTTCTGTGGTTACATTTGATTAGACGCTGCCTAATTAATACAGCAGCCCCGTGCTCTGGCTCAAGACGTGGCTGGGGGCGCATGTCGTTATCTGGGGGTGCTCGTGCGCAATAGACACACCACGTTTCATTGCGATGTTATGCAAGACGCAGCAGGCCATTACGATCCTGCACACCTGCAAGAACAGAGAATCAATGATTTATCCAGTTGGCCAAATAAAACATATTTGCAATGCAGAATTCCTGGATTAATGAGAGCCTTCACAAAGAATCAGAATGTTTGCCTCTTATTTTTTTGTCATTCCAGAGCATAAATAAACTAAAACCTAATATTAAATACTACAAAACTTACTGTACCTTTTCTGGTTTGTAGAGCAGCCTTCCACCTGCAGTGTCCAAACACATCCAGCGTCCCTTGAGTACACCGATGGTGCGCTCCACGCAGGAGCATGTACGTGTGTGCTTTTGGTTGTACGTTTATTCTTGTGGGGTCTGCAGATTATTCAATGGTGTCATGAGCCAAGGAGCCAGGGCATAGCCTCGATCACCTGTAAAATAAGTTAATGGTCACATAACAACATGCAAAAGGCAAGAGATTAACATTTTACGCACCGATTAACCATCCGTCACATGCTGCGCCACGACTCAGGCGCATTCCAACGGAGGAATTTCGGAAAATGTAGGAGTCGTGTGTACCTCCGGGGAAACTTGCAAGAACATTCAGAAGGATGTGTTGCGAATCTGAGATTATTTGGATATTAATTGAGCGATACCGTTTGCGATTGAGGTAGGGAAATGGATGAATGAATTGGGATTTGAATATACAGTAGTACCTCGCATAACGTAAACCTCCTTTTACGTAAATTCCACTGAACGTAAAGAATTTATGTAAATTTTTCGCATCGTATTACGTAAGGAATTCCATATAACGTAACGCGTCAAGTCTGTGCAAGCGTATCTCTGTAAGTGGGGAAGACTTCATATATATATAAAGGTACAAGAATGTGTGGGCGTGTAATTGTCACTGAGAATGCATGAAAGGAAAGAGGCCGCTCTCCACCTCCTAGAGAGCCCCGCCCCAAATAGCCAGGCCGAGCCCCCGCCGCCAGAAGGCTACCAGGCATACAGGGGCAGGCAGCACAAAGATCAGTGCCCCAAGAGCCAGCCCAGAGAGCCCTCCCCCCCGGGAAGACCAGCAAGGGGCCGAAGAGAGGTAATTCCAGCCAAAGACAGGGCGCCGGCGGGCCGGAGGACAGCCAACCAGCGAGAGATCACACCCCACAAAGGCAGACGAGTACCGGGGGCCACAAACATCATGTATGCATGTATTCAAACATTAAAGATGCATACACCTCATCCCCCCCTCCCCCCGCTGGGTCGTTCTGATCACAACCTCGTCCATCTCGTCACAGACTACACTCCAGTAGTGAATAGACAACCCCCTGTGAAGAGGCCTGTGAAGCAGTGGTCTGAGGAGAGCAGTGCTAGGCTCAAAGACTGCTTCCAGACAACAGACTGGGAAGCGCTCTTTAGTCCCCATGGCAGTGACATTGACAGCATGACACACTGCATCACAGACTATATAAACTTCTGTGTGGAGAACACTGTGCCCTCCAAGTTGGTGCGGTGTTTTCCCAACAACAAACCCTGGGTGACCTCTGAGATTAAGGCCCTGCTGAATAAGAAGAAGAGAGTCTTCAACTCAGGGGACAAGGAGGAGCTGTGCAGAGTCCAGAGGGAACGCCGGCATAAGATCAGGAAGGGGAAGAACTGCTACAGGACGAAACTGGAGAAGCGGCTGGAGGAGAATAATGCCAGGGAAGTCTGGAGAGGCCTGCAGACCATCACAGGCCATGGTAAAGGAGTGGGGAGAGACCAAGCCAGTGGGGACAAGATCTGGGCAGATGAACTCAATCTGTTTTTCAACAGATTTGAGTCTGCCCCCCCTCCCTCCCCTACCAACTCACCACTCTTCACCCCCACATCCCCATCCCAGCCATCCTCTACCCCCCTCTCCATAACTGATGATCAGGTGTGGAGTCAGCTGAAGAAGATCAAGGCAAGGAAAGCCCCGGGACCGGACGGCATCAGCCCTAGAATCCTCAAGGACTGTGCTGACCAGCTCTGTGGAGTTCTCAGGCACTTGTTCAATCTCAGCCTGAGCCTGGAGAAAGTCCCGGCCCTGTGGAAGACCTCCTGTGTGGTCCCGATACCAAAGACACCGCGTCCCAAGGAGCCTAACCACTTCAGGCCTGTTGCCTTGACCTCTCACCTGATGAAGACCATGGAGAGGATTATCCTGCAGCACCTGCGACCCCTGGTGGGCACTCAGCTGGACCCCCTGCAGTTTGCTTACCGGCCTCGGATCGGAGTGGACGATGCAGTGATCTACCTGCTGCACAGATCATTGCTATACCTGGAGGACAGCGGGAGCGCTGTGAGGGTTGTTTTTTGACTTCTCCAGTGCCTTTAACACCATCCAGCCGTCACTACTTAGAGTGAAGATGGAGAGTGTGGGAGTAGACCAACACCTGACTGCATGGGTTATAGACTACCTCACCAACAGACCACAGTATGTGAGGCTCCATCACTGTTTGTCTGACATGGTACTCTGCAGCACAGGTGCCCCTCAGGGTACGGTACTCTCCCCTTTCCTCTTCACCCTCTACACCTCGGACTTCACACACAACTCCACACAGTGTCACATCCAGAAGTTCTCCGATGACACAGCCATTGTGGGTTGTGTTTCAGAGGGGAATTATCTGGAATACAGGACGGTCATCAGGGACTTTGTCAGCTGGAGTGAGCTTAACCAGCTGCAACTCAACACCAGCAAGACAAAGGAGATGATCATTAACTTCCAGAGGAAAACATCTCACTTCACACCGGTGAACATCCAGGGAGCGGACATAGAGTTGGTAGACAGCTACAAATTCCTGGGTGTTCACCTTAACAACAAACTGGACTGGTCCGTCAACACCCACGCCCTCTACAAGAAGGGCCAGAGTCGCCTCCACCTGCTGAGGAGACTGAGGTCCTTTGGTGTGTGCAGGACTCTTTTACGGACCTTTTATAACTCTGTGGTGGCCTCAGCCATCTTCTATGCTGTGGGCTGCTGGAGAGGGGGCAGCACATACAGGGACAGGAGCAGGATCAATAGGCTGATCAGGAGAGCGAGCTCTGTCCTGGACGATCCTCTGGACTCCGTGGAGGAAGTGGGGGAGAGAAGGATGTTGGCTAAGATGACATCCATCATGGACAACACCTCTCACCCGCTACATGACACTGTGGGTTCCCTTAGCAGCTCCTTCAGCAGCAGACTGTTACACCCATGGTGTAAGAAGGAGAAGTTCCGCAGGTCCTTCATACCGACCGCTGTCAGGCTCTACAACACCTGCACCACCTGAATCATGTTGTAGTCAATATGTATTCTTTACACAGTATTCTTTACTTGCGTATCTTGATTGCTGCTGTAACAAGTGAATTTCCCCGCTGTGGGATAAATAAAGTACAAATACAAATACAATAATACAAACCGGCAGGCCCAGAGACGCCCCCACAACCGGAAAGAAGCCCGCCCACGCCGGAAGCGCCATTCCCCCCCACCACCACCTCCACCCCCAGGGACCGGAGCCCGGCCTGCCCCGGGACAACCCCCGCCCGACCCCCGACACAGGGCTGCCCCGCCCAGCGATGCAGGAGGCACACCCTCCACCCACCTGGCGGAGGCACGGGCGGCAGAGATGTATCACCCAGCACTCGAACCCACGGAGCAAACCCCTGTATGCCCCCCACCCAAAAATTCTATTCCATTCCATTTTCCTCCGCTTATCCGGGTCCGGGTCGCGAGGGCAGCAGTCTCAGTAGGGAAGCCCAGACTTCCCGGTCCCCGACTACCTCCTCCAGCTCCACCGGGAGGACACCAAGGCGTTCCCAGGCCAGCCTGAAACACCTCACCAGGGACGTGTCCGGGAGGCATCCGGACTAGATGCCCAAGCCACCTCAGCTGGCTCCTCTCGATGTGAAGGAGCAGCGGCTCTACTCTGAGCTCCTCCCGGATAACCGAGCTCCTCACCCTGTCTCTTAGGGTGAGTCCCGCTACCCTACGAAGAAAACTCATTTCAGCCGCTTGTATCTGCGATCTCGTTCTTTCGGTCATGACCCAAAGCTCATGACCATAGGTGAGGTTAGGAACATAGATCTATCGGTAAATTGAGAGCTTTGCCTTCCTGTCTCAGCTCTCTCTTCACCATGACAGTCCGGTACAGCGACCGCATTACTGCAGACGCTGCGCCGATCCACCTATCGACCTCACGCTCCAACCTTCCCTCACTCGTGAACAAGACCCCGAGATACTTGAACTCCTCCACTGGGGGCAGGACCTCATTCCCAACCCAGAGGGAGCAATCCACCCTTTTCCGACTGAGAACCATGGCCTCGGATTTGGAGGTGCTGAGTCTCACCCCAGAAGCTTCACACTCAGATGCAAACCATCCCAGTAAACGCTGCAGGTCACAGCCCGATGAGGCCATCAGGACCACATCGTCTGCAAATAGCAGAGATGAGATCCTAGTGCCCTCGAACTGGACTCCCTCGACACCTTGACTGCGCCGAGAAATTCTGTCCATGAAAATTATAAACAGAATCGGTAACAAAGGGCAGCCTTGGCGGAGGCCAACGTTCAACCCCCACCCAAAAATAAATAACTAAAATAAATAAATAAATAAAAGTACACACACGCACGCACATACACACTCCTACGCCCCCAGGCGCACACACATACACACTCCTACCCACCCAAGCGCGCGCGCGCACACACACACACACACACACACACACACACACAGACACAGACACACACACGCACACACACAGTGGTCAACTGCCCGACGCCCGGAAGCCTCCCCCTATCTCCCGTTGGTAACTCAAGAAGCAGCGGAGCCGGGGACCCAGACATACAATCCAGAACCCAGGCGTGGAGAGCGCGGAGAGCGCGGACCGCCGGGGAGCAGGAAGACACCAGGCCACACCCTCCCAACGGTAGGACGCCGCCAGCAAGGCAGACAGAGGAGCCAGCGAGGAGGAAAGCGGGAAGCTGAGCAAGCGGGCGGGAAAACGGGCGAGCAGCCAGGCGAACCACCACACAGCGCCAACCGACACCCGCGGGCCAGCAAACCCCAAAGAGGGAGCGGGAGCACTGCACCCCAAGGTGCAGGGAGGCCAAGCACCATAGCCGAGAAGGCGAGACCAGCAGCAGACCAGCCGACAGACCCCACCAACCACCAGAAGCCAGACCAGCCACATGCCACCAGAGCCGACAGCGCACCACCCGCGCACCGGAGCCCCACCCTCGACAAGCCCGCAGACAGACCGTGGGAGGCGAGGACACAGACAGCGGCCCAGCAGAGCACAAAGCGCAATGGCGACAAACGCCTAAGCGCCCGGCAGAGCACAACCCCCCCCAGCGGGCCCGGCCCCAGGGCACACGCCCCCCCCAACCCCACCCCGCCACCCAGGCCCACGGTACCCGCAAGCATGACCAAGCCCCAACCCACCAGCCGGCCCGGCGCCCCAGCAGCCGCCGCAGCGCAGCAACCACAAGCCCCCGCGGCGGCACACGGGCCACCCGCAGCACCGGCACCACCCCCCAGAGACCGCCGAACCCGCCCCAAGAGCGCAGAGGCGCCCGCAGCACGTGTCAGTCCAGGGGAAGCACCGCAAGCCACCCCCCCCCGGCGCAAGCCCCGGCATCAACAGGCCCCAGAGGGCCACCCCAGGGAAAGGCAGGTGAACCAGACAAAGGCATCCCACAAGCCAGGCCACCCCGTGCGAGCCACCGCGACGGCCAGTCCCCCGGCCACAGCGCCGACCCTGGCGGGCAGGCGCCGCGGAATAGGCACGAGGCACCCCAATCCAGCCCGCCCCACCCGTGTATGTGATAAGGTGTGATTGTGTCTATAATGCAATTTAAAAAAAATAAATAAATAAAATAAAAGAGGACAGCTATGAAGAGCTGGTCTATGTGTCCCTGAGGGGTGTATCTGTGTGCATGTATATGATAGGGGTGTATGTGGATAATAGCTAATGATGCAATTAAAATGGGGGACAGCTGCCGCTCGGAGGGCCCCTTACCTGACCAGCCCCCCCAAACCCTAAGTGGCTACTCTGCGATTAAAATTGGGGGGCAACAGGTCAGTGGCACGGCAGGGGCAAAGAAGCCCCGCAAGGCAGCTCCCCTCCCCAACCACGCCCGACCGTAGGCCACCCCCCAAAGTCCTATATGTATGTGAGGTGGTGCAGGGGCACAGGAAGTACGGGGGCTGTGATGATAAATAATTGTTGTGATATTTTATTTGCACTACATTTTTTGGGATCAGGTTGCAAAATCCATCATGAGGGCGATTGCGCATTGAAAGTGCAAGCTGTATTTGTGCGTAAGAGTCCTCCTGAGCGTTCGTAGAGTTTGATCTTACATCTAAGAACTGTGAGTTGAGAACACGTTTCGTGAATGCCAAAAATCTTCGTAAGAAGGCTTTAAGAACACATTTGTGCGTAAGAACGTTTCATGAATGAGGCCCAATGTTCTGTGAGGTCTTGATCAATAAATAAATAAATAAATAAATAAAGTGCTCTGAGTGTGTGCGTGTGTTGCGTGCGGCGTGTGTGAGTGCTTCGTTGAGAAGCCTGATGGCCTGTGGGTAAAAGCTGTTTGCCAGCCTTGTGGTCCTGGACTTCAAACTCCTGTAGCGTCTGCCTGACGGTAGGAGTGTGAATAATGAGTGTTGTGGATGTGTGCTGTCCTTGATGAGGTTGTTTGTTCTTCGTAGGACTCTAGTTTTATAAATGTCTTGCAGTGAGGGGAGGGCTGCCCCAACAATGTTCTGTGAGGTCTTGATCACCCGCTGGAGTGCCTTCCTATCACGTGTTGTACAGTTACCGTACCAAACAGTGATGGAGGCGGTAAAGACACTTTCCATAGTACATCTGTAGAAGCAACTCAGGATTGTGGTGGAGATGCCAAATTTCCTCAGTCTTCTCAGGAAGTACAGTCTCCTTCGGGACTTCTTCATAATTTGTTGGGTGTTGTGAGACCAGGTGAGGTCCTCACTGATGTGTGTGCCAAGGAACTTGAAGGTTTTCACCCTCTCCTCACCCTCTCACCAATAAACTGGGGTCTATGTGGCTCCTTTTCCCTTGTTCTTGGGTCAATGATCATCTCTTTAGTCTTATCTGTATTGAGAAGGAGACTGTTATCACGACACCAAGCTATGAGGTCCACCACCTCTCTTCTGTATGATGTTTCAACACCACCAGTGATCAGTCCGATGACTGTAGTGTCATCTGCAAATTTGATGATGCTGGTGTGGTTCTGGGAGGCCACGCAATCGTAGGTGAAGAGCGTGTAGAGGAGCGAACTCAGCACACACCCCTGTGGGGTCCCAGTGCTCACAATTCTTAAGCTGGATGTGCGATTGTGGACTCTGACTGACTGGGGCCTGCCTGTTTGAAAGTTAAACACCCAGTTACAGAGGGAGGGTGACAGGCCAAGTGTGAGGAGCTTATTTGTGAGTTTGTGGGGGCTGACTGTATTAAAAGCAGAGCTATAGTCTATAAACAGCATTCTGTCATATGTGTCCTGGCCCTGTAGGTGAGAAAGGGCTGTGTGGATGGCAGCGTTGACTGCATCATCCGTGGACCGGTTCTGGCGATATGCAAACTGTAGAGGGTCCACAGTGGCTGGGATGCTATTTTTGATGTGGGTCATGACTATTCTTTCAAAGCACTTCATTACAATAGGAGTGAGTGCTATAGGGCGATAGTCATTCAAGCAGGTCACGTTGCTCTTCTTGGGTACGGGCACTATGGTGGTGGACTTAAAGCAGGTCGGTACAGATGCTTGTGCAAGCGACAGGTTAAAAATGTCAGCAAGCACATCAGCTAGCTCTGATGAGCAAACCAGAAGTGCACGGCCTGAGATGTTGTCTGGGCCTGCTGCTTTTCGTGGGTTTGTTTTGTTCAGAACCCTGCGCACATCAGCTGATGTCACCATGAGAGGTGAGTCCTGTGTGCTCCCCAGGTTCAGCCACCCTCTCTGCTCATCAGGAGTTTGGGTGTCAAAGCGGGCATAGAACTCGTTCAGCTCATCTGGAAGTGTGGTATGGCTGGACGTGGCTACGCTACTCTGCTGTCGATAGTCTGTGATGTGCTGGAGCCCCGCCCACATGCGCCGAGGGTCTGAGGTGGAATAGTAGCCCTCCAGCTTCTGTCTGTACTGTCTTTTGGCCTCTCGTATGGACCTCCTCAGGTCATATCTGGCCTTTTTGTAGTCCTCAGCGGTGCCCATGACAAATGCAGTCGAACGAGCACGTAGCTTAGCCCTTACATCACAGTTCATCCACGGTTTTTGATTGGATGTGACAAAGGCTCCAGCGAAGATGCACATCACTTGTATCTCCTAATTTCAACTTTTTTGTCTCATATTTAGAACGTTTTATCTCGAAATGATGACGTTGTATCTTGTAATTTACACCTTTTATCTCATAATTTCGACATTTTATCTCCTAATTATGATTTTTCAATCTCATTATTATGACTTGATTTCATAATTATGACTTTTTATCTCAGAATTTCGACTTTTTATCTCATAGTTATGCCTTTTAATCTAATTTAGGCTTTTTTTCTCATAACTACAACTTTTTAATGACATTTTTTTAATTTTTACATTTTATCTAATAATTATGATTGTTAATGTCATAATTATGACTTTATTTCACAATTATGCCGTTTTAATCTCATAATTTCGGCTTTTTCCTTTCATAATTATGGGTTTTTATCTCCTAAATTTGACTTTTTATCTCATAACTATGACTTTTTAAATCACATAATTTCAACATTTTATCTCATAATTATGATTTTTATCTCACAATTATGATTTCTAATGTCATAAGTATGACTTTATTTCACAATTATGCCATTTTATCTCATAATTTCAACTTTTTAATCTCATAAATATGACTTTTTATGTCATAGACTTTTTATCTCGTAATTTGGATTTTTTTATCTCATGACTGACTTTTCATTTAGTAGTTCTGAGCTTTTATCTCATAACTTTGACGTTTTATCTCATGATTTTTACTTTTTAGTTCATAAACCATTTTTTTAAATCTCATAATTTCAATTTTTATCTCATAATTATAACTTTTTAATTTCCTAATTTCAACCTTTTATCTCATTATAATGGCTGTCTTATATCATAACTATACCTTTTTATGTCGTCATTTCGTCTTTTTAAATGTACATCTGTCTCCACAGCCATCCTGGGGTAGACTGATGGAAGGAAGCATGGCTGCCGATTCGTGTCAAGAGTCTTTTCAACCACCACCAAACGGTCATTTCACTTTCAGGGCATTGAATCAATCACAAACGGACAGTTCAGGTTGCCTCAGAAAACATTTTGCCTCTTCATCAGTTCATGCTCAATGACTAGATAGGACAGCTCTGGTCTGAGGGGAGGGTGTGAGAGTACTTTTCCTTTAAGGTACAGGCAAAAAAAAAAAAAAAAAATTCAAGTCTTTGCGCTTTTTTTCTCAGATTTGGCGCTCACGTTCCCATAATGATATGAATGAATGGCTCGTTGTTCCAACTCCGTCCACTAGATGGCATTGTAAGCGCCTAAATCTGCCTTTTCCGAAGCGCGTCATCTTGCATTCGCCTACTACGGACCGACGGTCAACAAACATAACGACTTACAGACACTCTAACGTGAACTATTACCTTGGACGTAAAGCACGATTTGAGTCTTGCCAACCACTTCCAGTTGTTGTCGTTGTCGCTCGTTCTCCTCTCTCGTTCGACAAAGCTCCTCCTCACACGACACTATTGCCCTTTCGAAAAGCGAATATTTCATCAGCTGCCACCATGAGTCGCTCCTTCACCAACTCTCTCAACATTTTTGAAGGTTTCGCCCCCACTCGATTCCACTTGGCGCTTTGTGGCGTCGTCACGTTCCTACCGGAAGTGTTTACGGAAATAAACCCGGAAATGCTACGGCAACTCCGCTGGGGCAAATGCCATCCGCTTATACAACATTTAGGACAGGGGTCAACGTATTTCCTTGTGAGAGCTACTTTTACAAAATGAAAATGGCCAAGAGCTACTCATTTTTGTAACATTTATTTTCAGAGCTTATTTTAAAGCCAAACAAAGCGAATATGCTTGTTTTACCAGAACATGAACAAAATGCTGGTGTCCACAACTCACATGTTGTATTTCACAATGCATTTCTTTCTACTGTTCTTTCATTATTAACTGAAAACCTGAATGAAAAGCAGGCTTGCGGGCACCTCATGTGGTCGTGGGGGCACCACGTTGGTGACCCCTGATTTAGAACGTTGGAAGTCGAAGCTGTGATTAAAATGCCGCTGCTGCGTCAACGTCAGCTAGTAGCGGATGTTTGCGACGAATCTTCAAAGTAAGAGGCGCACATTCGTTGAGTTTACTTGTTTACTTTATTTACAGTGTTTATTTGTAGGACAAGCAGTGCACCCAAGTGAACGAATCCGACGCGTGGCCAATCAATGTATTTCCTTTCGAGTACCAGAGAGAGGTGCACCCAGCAACACTAGCTCGGACCGGATGTTAGCATTTTATTTTCGAAAGACAAGCCAAACAACCATCAGGGATCACTGAAACCTTGTTCCTATACTTACAATAAGTATATTGCGCAGCAAGGGATGCGCAAATGCTTAAAATGGAACTTACTATGCATATCCAACCAATTTTCGCGATGTGGACACGAAGCTATGACACCTTTCGTGCCATCAACAAGAGTCGTACAATCGTCACAGAAGTGCCACAATAATGTCTTACAGTTTAAATAGTTTGCAGGCAATGTTAATAAATACATTAAAATTAATAAATAAAACTTACCAACTTGACTGAAGATGGCAGCATTTGTCGTACGGCTGTCTCACACGTAATTTTAAAAAGAACGTTGGGCCTCATTCATGAAACGTTCTTACGCACAAATGTGTTCTTAAAGCCTTCTTACGAAGATTTTTGGCATTCACGAAACGTGTTCTCAACTCACAGTTCTTAAATCTAAGAACAAATTCTACGAACGCTCAGGAGGACTCTTACGCACAAGCAAAGCTTGCACTTTCAATGCACAATCGCCCTCATGATGGATTTTGCAACCTGATCCCAAAAAATGTAGTGCAAATAAAATATCACAACAATTATTTATCATCAAAACAACTAAAATACACTCCATCGATAAATATATATTCAAATCCCAATTCCTTCATCCATTTCCCTACCTCAATCGCAAACGGTATCGCTCAATTAATATCCAAATAATCTCAGATTCGCAACACATCCTTCTGAATGTTCTTGCAAGTTTCCCCGGAGGTACACACGACTCCTACATTTTCCGAAATTCCTCCGTTGGAATGCGCCTGAGTCGTGGCGCAGCATGTGACGGATGGTTAATCGGTGCGTAAAATGTTAATCTCTTGCCTTTTGCATGTTGTTATGTGACCATTAACTTATTTTACAGGTGATCGAGGCTATGCCCTGGCTCCTTGGCTCATGACACCATTGAATAATCTGCAGACCCCACAAGAATAAACGTACAACCAAAAGCACACACGTACATGCTCCTGCGTGGAGCGCACCATCGGTGTACTCAAGGGACGCTGGATGTGTTTGGACACTGCAGGTGGAAGGCTGCTCTACAAACCAGAAAAGGTACAGTAAGTTTTGTAGTATTTAATATTAGGTTTTAGTTTATTTATGCTCTGGAATGACAAAAAAATAAGAGGCAAACATTCTGATTCTTTGTGAAGGCTCTCATTAATCCAGGAATTCTCCATTGCAAATATGTTTTATTTGGCCAACTGGATAAATCATTGATTCTCTGTTCTTGCAGGTGTGCAGGATCGTAATGGCCTGCTGCGTCTTGCATAACATCGCAATGAAACGTGGTGTGTCTATTGCGCACGAGCACCCCCAGATAACGACATGCGCCCCCAGCCACGTCTTGAGCCAGAGCACGGGGCTGCTGTATTAATTAGGCAGCGTCTAATCAAATGTAACCACAGAAAAAATACATTGTCACACACAAACTATGTATTTTGACTTTATTTGTCCATCATGATTGTGGAAATATTTTCTAGAGTTTCCGAAATGGTTTGGTTTCTGATTGATGGCCCACCTCCCGTTTCCTCCAGATCCCTCCGGTGCAGTCCAATCTTTTTTTGAGTCTATTTTAAGTCAAAACACTTCTTTTTAACCTCTGCGGTGGCGCGTTTCTCCGTGGAAACGGCATTTATGTTTCCTGCAATGGTGCTCCATGCCGACTCTTTTTGGATGGCCTGATGACCGGTGGATACACGTGAAAATAAGGTGGTCTTGTGTTCGCTCACTCCTTGTAAAAGCACCTCTATTTCAGTAGAATTGAACTTTTTCTTTCGTTTGTTGTCCAGCTGCTCCTCAGTCTTGCCCTTGCGCGTTGCCATCTCCGCCTCCAGCTGCCTGTTGCGCACCGCACATTTTTTACCTTATATGGGAAATAATAGGCGGTGACCTATGCAAATTAGGGCTCACATGCACGGGCATCGCAGTTGGCATTCATCAACCTAAGAACACCGGTGCGAACGATTATCCCTACTTAAGAACGTGTCGTGAATGTGGCGCAGTTTCCAACCCGCGCCTTCTTAAGTACACTTCTTAAGAAGACTTTTAAGAAGATGTTTGTGAATGAGGCCCATTGACCCAAATCGAGACGGCATCTGGCGGAAGTGACGTCCCGTGCGACAGACACATTTCTTTACGGTGGAACCCCAGCTCCGGAGCTACCCAAAATGAATAAAACATTCATTTGCACAATGACGCACATTCAAATGTATACATCACACCGAACAATGTATTTTGTCACCAAGAACTTCCCGTAGATACGTTTCTAAAACTATGGGCGGCGCACGCATGCGCAGTACGTCCCTCTGGCAGATTGCGTTCAATTGGGATTGCCGCACACACCTGAAGCATTATAATTTCGATTTAATTTTTTAATTTCGATTTTTTTAAATCTCACAATTCGGGACTTTCTATTTCATAATTTCGACTTTTTATCTCCTAATTATGACTTTTCTCCTAATTCAGATTTTTAAAAAATCTCATTATGACTTTTTATCTCCTACTTATGACTTTATCTCATAATTTTGATTTTTAAAAATCTCAGATTTTTTATCTCGTAATTTAGATATTTTGAATCTCATAATTATGACGTTTTATCTCATAATTTCGACTTTATCTTGTATTTTCATTTTTTAGCTCATAATTCTGACTTATTTCATAATTTAGACATTATGACTTTTTTCTCGTAATTTCGATTTTTATTTCCTAATTATGAAATAATTATTTCATAATGATGACTTATCTCATAATTTTGATTTTTTATCTTATAATCATTACTTTATATCTCATAATTATGACTCTCAATTATGATTTTTCTCAGAATGATGACGTTTTACCACATTATTTCGACTTTACCTAGTAATTTTGACATTTTATCTCAAAATTATGACTTTTTAATCTAATAATTTCACTTTATCTTGCAATTTTGACTTTTTCTTTCAGAATTTCGATGTTTTATCTTGTAATTTCAATTTTTTACCTCATAATTCTGACTTTTCATTTAATAATTTAAACATTATATGACTTTTTATCTTGTATTTCGATTTTTTTATCTCAATATTATGACTTTCCTTTCTCATAATTGTGATTTTTTAACATCTCATAATTATGAGTTTTTATCTCCGAATTTCGACTTTATTTTGTAATTTCAACTTTTTAATCTCATAATTCTGACTTTTTATTTCCTAATTTAGACATTGTGACTTTTTTCCCGTAATTTCAACTTTTTTATCTCATGTTTTATCTCATAATTCTGACTTTTTATTATCATAATTTCAACTTTTTATCTCGTAATTTCATCTTTTACCTACGAATTCCGGACATTGAAATGCATGAATAAAACTTGACAGCGTACTTTGTCCCCGTACATGCGCAATACGTCCTTCTGGCAGGCTGAGTTCAGTTGGGATTGCCGTGGTCGTGGTCGTGGTCGATTCACAGTTCAATTAAAAAAGGCAGAGGGCAAAGAATGTCTTCCCAGAAGGCAGTTAAATCACTATTTTTGTTTAATGACTAGTACAACACTTGAACTGGTGGTTACAACATCCCTTGTGGATCTCTGCTTCCTTTCCACTGACTTGACTGAGGATTGGCAGCATTTTCCACATGGCTGTCCCGTTTGTTATTTGAAATGACTGAAATGTCCATGCACAGTTCTACTTTAAACAGCAGGAGACTTGATTTGTTCCGCCCGCAACGGGAGAAATTCAGGATGCTCTCACTTTGTAGCTCAGATTAAGATGTTCATTCTCCTTCGTGTGTCTGCATGTGCGCTGTCATAAAGGACTTACGAGCAAAGCTCTCACCGCAAATTGAACAACTGAAAGGGTTTTTACCCGTGTGCCTCTTCATGTGCGTGTTCAACGTGGACCTCTGAGCAAACTTGTCACCGCACACCGAACAGCTGAACGGTTTTTCGCCCGTGTGTCTCCTCATGTGCGTGTTCAACGTGGACCTCTGCGCAAAGCTGGCGCCGCACACCGAGCAACTAAACGGCTTCTCCCCCGTGTGCGTCCGCATGTGCAAAACCATACTGGACTTTCGGAAGAAGGTTAATCCACAATCCGAGCAACCAAAGGGTTTTTCTCCGTTGTGCGTCCGCATGTGCCGCGTCAAAGCACTTCCGTGAGAAAAGCTCTCATCGCAAACGGAACACGTGAAGGGTTTTTCTTCTGCCAGTCGTGTTCCGTGTGACGGCAACGTTGACCTCTGAGAGATTTTTTCCTCGCAATCTGAGGAGCTAAAGGGTTCTTCTCCAGCATGTTTCTGCATGTGTAAATTCAAACTGTACTTATGAGAAAAGCTTTCGTCACAAACTGAACAACTAAAAGGTTTTTCTCCCGTGTGCGTCCTCATGTGTGTCACCATTGTTATCTTTTGAGGGAATCGTTTATCGCAAACTGAACAACTGAAAGGTTTTTCTCCTGTGTGCGTTCTCATGTGCAATACCATGCTCGTCTTCCGAGAGAATCTTTTATCACAAACGGAACACCTGAAGGGTTTTTCCCCCGTGTGCGTCTGCATGTGTCCGCTCAAGTTGCTCTTGCAAGAAAAGCTTTCGCTGCAAACAGAGCAACTGAAAGGTTTTTCTCCTGTGTGCGTTCTCAGGTGCAACACCATTGTTACCTTTTGAGAAAAGCTTTTACCGCAAACTGAGCAACTGAAAGGCTTTTCTCCTGTGTGCGCACGCATGTGTCGACTCAAATTGCGCTTATACGAAAAGCTTTCACCGCATACCGAACACATAAAAGGCATTTCACCTGTGTGTGTCCTCATGTGTGATACCAGCGTCACCTTTTGAGAGAAGCGTTTACCACAAACCGAACAGCTAAAAGGTTTCTCCCCTGTGTGCGTCCGCATGTGCGTTACCATGTTCACCTTGAACGAGAATCTTTTCCCACAAACGGAACAACAAAAGGGTTTATCCGTGTGCGTGTTAGAGCATTCAGAGTCTTTGATGTCAGCGTGAGCCCTCATATCACCTTCGCAGTCTGTATCGCCGCTCAAAGGTTCGTCGGCCCTGTCTTCGGCCTCGTTATCCGACAGCGGCGCCAGGAGGTTGTCTGCTTGCGGCTCTTCCTCGCCGTCTTCGGTTTTCACAGATACCACGGTCAGTGGCAACTTGGTGAGATCAGCCTCCTCCGGCCCTAGCAAACACTCTCCCTCCTGAGTGATCCACAGTTCCTCCTCTTCCTCTTTAACGTGGAGGGGCCCCCCTTCCGGCTGAGGGGGGCGTTCTGTTTGACGACCAATCAGCTGCTGGTCATCTGTAGGACACAAACAACACTTTAACTCAGACATGTCAAATATTGCGTAGGCGAGTGGATCCCTGCAAACTCCCGAAGTGATCCTGGGAGGCTTCTGGAGCTCATTCTAATCTAACAAGATGATGGCACTGTCTGAAGACACTGCGCGTGAATGCTTAAGCAGACTGAACAGATGAAGGGAAAAAAACAGAAATGAGCAGTAAAGGCGTGAGTGTCAAAGCAGAAGAGAAGCCGCGTTGAAATGGCACGGAAATGTGCTGACATTTAAAACAGATGTAAGAATGATGCCTAGCATGATAGCACTAGTGTTTATATTAAGTCTCTACTTGTGAAAATGGCTAAAAAAGCTAATATGCTAACATTATCATGCTAACAATGATAACATGCTAACATTCAATTCTACTACGCTCATATTAGCATGGTATCGCTAACACCTAACATGATAACACTGTTTATATGAGTCTCTACTTATGAAAACGGCTACAATGCTACAATTCTAACATGAGCATGCGAACAATGATAACATGCTAAAAAAAATAAAACAACAACAACAAAAAAAACCAATTATAACATGCTAATGTTAGCATGCAACACCCAGCATGGTAGAGCTTTTGCAAAATTAGGTTTGAGAAAAAAGTTGTAATATTGTGGGAATAAAGTCAAAATATTATGAGAAAAAGTCGTAATTTTACGAGAATAATGTCGGTATGAGGAAAAAAATAACATTATTTTTGCAGCATAACACTGAAATATTATGGAAAAAGAAGTCATAATATTATGAGAAACAAACAAAATAAAATTAACATTTTTGAAAAATTTGGTTGGGAAAAAAGCTGTAATATTGTGGGAATAAAGTCAAAATATTCCGAGAAAAAGTCAAAATTTTAAGAGAATAATGTCGTAACATTATGAGAAAAAAATAACATCATTTTTGGAGCACAACATTGAAATACTACGGAAAAAGATATTTTTTTAAGTCGTAACTTTATGAGAAACCTTCATCCATTTTCTATGCCGCTTATCAAACAAAATAAAATTAACATTTTTGGAAAATTAGGTTGGGGAAAAAATATGTACTATTGCGGGAATAAAATCAATATATTTTGGGAATAAGGTCATAATTACCAGAAGATAATTTACAAAAAGAAAGTAAAAAAAAAAACAACAACAGAAGAAGAAATGGAAAAAACAGCTGAAATTTTGCCTGAATAAAGTCAAAATATAAAAGAAATATATAAAAATATATCTAAAAATAACGTCATTTTAGTAGCATAGAGTTGAAAAAAGAAATTTAAAAATTATGTTTTAAAAGTTGTACCGTTATGAGAAACAAGCAAAACAAAAAGTAATTTTTGGAAAATTGGGTTGAGAATTTTTTTTAAATACAGGAATAAAGTCATAATTACAAGAAGATAAATATAAAAAGAAAGTTCAGTTAGTTAAAAAAAAACAAAAAAAATGAAAAAACTGCTGAAATTTTACAAGAATAAAGTCAAAACGTTAAAAGAAAAATAATGTATTTTAATGAGAAGTGTTGCAATTTTACTACAATAAAGCTGTAATATTCTGAGGAAAATTAACATCATTTTTGTAGCACGGAGTTGAATGAAATATTAAAGAAAAAATACTTAGCTTTTTAGTAGTTGTACTATTAAGAGACACAAGCAAAAACAAGTATTTTTGGGAAAATTAGATTGAGAAAAGCAGTTATAATATTACGGGAACAAAGTCACAATATTACAAACAACTATGAAGCTACAGGACACACTTGCAGGCATACGTAGCTTGTCTCCACATAGCGAAAAATAGGGCGGAAATGCATCCCTTCCTGCATAATTGCAGAGGTATAAAGTGACACTGTAACTTTAAGAAGGAGTTTTGAATTCCGTGAAGGTTATTTGGCTCGTCCTTTGAAAATAAAATGCTAATATCCGTTGCTAGCTAGAAACACATCTCTCGGAGTACTGGCACTTGAAAAGAAATACATTGATTAGCCATAGACTCTTTCACTTGTTTGAACTGCTTGTCCTGTAAGTAAACAGTCACATCAGAAACGCAACCAATGCGCTGCTCTTAATTTGAAGTTTCACCCCAAACATCCGCTCTGAACACGGAAGTACAATGCTTTCAATGTAAATACTTTTGCGTGCTCTCGCAAACATTTGTCCTTTTTTTACCCATCTTTTTTTCTCCATGTCCCCTCGGTGGCTCCGTAAAAATGAGCAGACCGAAGACCGAAGTTGACTAATAAAGGGATACCAATGAAAGCCGAGATGCATTTTCTTTTCCTGAAATATATGTAACATCTTAGCATATACGTGGCCGCTCGGGTTGAAAACGTTTGGCCGGCCCTGCTCCATTAACTATTTTTCAAGCACGAAATTGTTGAAAAAGTAGCCCATTAACAATAGTATCACTTGCACCGCTTCTAGGATAACTACGAACACAAAGTAGTACAATGTATGTGTAACGGTAACGCAATCTGCTACATGTCAGTAGTTTACATCGGCCGCCATCTTAGATTCTATGTTTTTACTATGCGTGCGGGAGCGATTTAATTTTTTTTTTTTATCGCTTTCATGTTGTCTCCCCGGCTCCGCCTGCCTACCCTAGAAGGTGTGTTAAACGATTACGCAAAACTCTGGCAAACTTACCTTTGCATTGGATCGCATTCTGTGTCTTGCCAACGGCTTCCAGTCGCTGGCGTTGTAGCTTGTTCTCCTCTCTCGTTCGAGAAAGTTCCTCCTCGTACGACGTAATCGTTGTTTCAAACATCTGGAATATTTCATCAGCCGCCGCCAACAGTCGCTCTCTGACAAACTCTTTGATAAACGACATCTTTGACGTTGTAATTCTGCGATTAAATGACGTCAACCGGGCGCTTTGTCGTCTTCTCGGGTGCTCTCGCTAACTTCCGCCTTTTTCTTCTTCGGCGGAGGTTGTGCGGGTATCAAACATCCAATGACGACACACTGCTGCCATCTTGCGGCGATATTGAAGACTGACTGAACCAAAAAACACACTTCTGCTGTTTCAGAGTGTGCGGTACGGAGAGCAAAAATAAAAAGGTGGCTACAATCGTCTTCAAAATAAGATCATACGACACAAAATGAAGATGCTCATTTTAAATGGAAATAATCAGGCCTTCCAATGAGATAAGATTTATTGGCAATAATCATTGTTACAACAATGTAGCAAACAATTTTTGTTTCATGTTTATTATCAAGAGTATGTGTACTTTGTTAGGGAGTTGTAGCACATACTGGCCAGGAACACCTTTGTTCTCCGTCATGTGTCACGTCACATGAATGTTTCAACACAAAGTGAACAGGAATCTGCATTTTTCACACCTTTTGAGCAAATCTTTTTGCACAAACTGTGTAGGAAAATGCTTATTCCCCAGCGTGTGTCCGCATGTGTGCTGCCAAAGTTTTCTTATAGGAATAGCTTTTACCGCAAACTGAACAATCAAAGGCTTTTTCGCCCGTGTGTGTTCTTTCGTGGGCAATCAAAGACACCTTCTGAACAAACGTTTCGCCACAAATCGAGCAAATAAAAGGTCTTTCTCCCGTGTGGGTTCTCATGTGTGACAGCATGTTTGTCTTTTGACAGAAACCTTTGCCGCAAAGCGAGCAAGTAAACGGCTTTTCTCCGGTGTGTATCCTCATGTGTGACACCATGTTGGACTTTTGAGAGAATCTTTTACCGCAAACCGAGCAAGTAAAAGGTTTTTCCCCAGTGTGTGTTCTCATATGCAGAGTGAAATTGCTCTTACGAGAAAAGGCGTCACCACAAACGGAGCAAATGTAAGATTTTCCTTCAGTGTGCGGTGTCGTGTGTAACACCAAAGCGGAATGGTGAGAGAATCTTTTACCCCAGACGGAGCGACTGAAGCTTTTTTTAGCCGTTCGACATCTCGTTTGTGTTTGGTTGCCGTTGCCAAGAGTTGTCTTCTTTTCGGATAGTTGAGACTGTTTGTCGTCAGTGTGAGTCCTCACATCGCCTGCACAGTTTGCCTCGCTGATCACGGGTTCTCGGGCGTCGTTCCCGTCTTCGGCCTCAGGAGAGCGCGGCGTTGTGTCGTCGCTGTCCGATAGTGGAGCCAAGAGGTCGTACTGTGGTTCGTCTTCATCAGCGTCCTCAGTCTTCACGGAGACGACGGTAAGATCGGCCTCCTCTGGCCTGAAAAGACACTCTCCCTCCTGAGTGGTCCACAGTTCCTCCTCTTCCTCTTTAACGTGGGGGGGCTGGGGATCCTCCCGCTCCATAGCGGAGCTCTCTCTCTGCGACCGTGGGGGACATTCCTCTTGACCAATCAGCTGCTGGACATCTGAAGGACACAAACAGATCATGTTGTCTATCAAATAAGAATATTTTACAAGTGGACACAGAGAATGAAATATGCTACAAATGAAAAATACGAGTGTGTTCATTGGTGTCACCAGAGGGCGTTCCATTTCCTGTTGCCACTACGTGGCGCTGAGACAAATTCAGGAAGTGACCTTTGTATAGCTTTAAGGTGTTGTCTTCGTCGTATGTACCAATTATGATCAAGAGTTATTCATGTTTATAGTTTAGTGGCCAATTGCGTGATTGATCATCTACATTTGTTGCCATGCCCCGCCCACATCTTACCAAACAGCATAAAATCCTTTGCAATACATCATCGCCCGTCTGTCTGGTATCCGTGATTTTCATTTGGGCTCGTTTGGTCAAAGTGCCCTGGACTAGTTTGTTGAAATACAACCCCTTATTTTCCACCTAAAATCACTGACGGAAACCAATAAGGCCAACTTCCCGTTTATTTTGGAACATAAGTTCTTGAAACGTTTTTGTGCGTCCTGTCACGATTGGCGTCTCCACCAAATGTCGGGAAGATGTGTGAAACTGGTGGCAGGGGCTAATTTTTTCCAAATTTAAAGGGGGCGTCACTGAGTGAACTTTGGGGGCTTGAGTTCGGGACCGCTGAAATATCAAATTTTTCACTGGACCTGATGCACTTGCAAATTTTGGTGAGTTTTCATGCATGTTAAGGCTCTCAAAAATGAGATTAAATTGGGATAACAACAACAACAAGGTGCTCGGGTCTGAACACTGGATAAAATATTTTCATAGTTAGAGCATAGAAAACCTGTTTATGACTATCCAAATATGAGTTTTAACATTATTAGAGCCCTGCAGACATGAAATAACACCCCTATAGTAACGATTACACTCCTATTATTCTTTGCTTACATCACATTGTGCAGGCTACGAGATCGTTGCAGGGACTAAACACCGCACGAACTACAGTGGTGGGAAAACGTGTTTGCCCCCTTCCTAATTTCTTATTGTTTGGCATGTTTGTCACACTTAAATGTTTCAGATCATCAAACAAATGTAAATACAGTCAAACCTGTCTTAGCAGCCACCTTTATAGAACGGCCACCTGCCTATAGCAGCCACTGAAAAATCCCCCACAGCAAATTTACATGTTATAGACCCTGTGTATAGCAGTCACCTGTCCAACGCGGCCAGCGGCCACCCATTTTGTCTCCCTTGGTCAATATCTGACCGCATATAGCGGCCAAATTACCAACTCAAGTAGAAGCTTCATGCACGAAAAAGTTTTGTTTTTCAATCAATGAAACCGTCGTGTGTAGACTTTAATTACTGAGTCCTAGCTCAGTCACAATCATTCACAAGATCCACACAAACTGTCAGTTGTTCCACATAAAAAAGCCGTCTTCTTTTGAGCTTGCTATTTCCTGGTCAAACATGTAACTTTAAGAGCATTTGCACCAAAACATTACCACAAAGTAGGCTGGGAACAGGACGTGCTCCCAGCGACGCTACAATAAAAAAAAAACATACGCTTCCATGCATGCGGCAGCAGGAGCAAAACTGAGTTCGGTTGTACTTAATTGAAGTATTTTAGAATGTACTCACATTATTTTTCATCAATCCTCATCCACAAATCCATCAAAGTCCTCATCTTCTGTATTCGACACAAACAAAGCCGTCTTCTTTTCCGTTCGCTACTAGTCTGTTAACTTGTCAGTGTTATTCAGCTCCGAAGCAAAGAAGGAAACTTCTCCTGTTGCTTCTGCCAACTTTATTTATTGAACGCGGCCACCAGACAGCAGCTCAGAACACACACACATCTCTCAGCATCGTCTCTCCTTCCTGCTTGCCCACAAGGCACTGAGCCTAGCTCTCCTGCTCGGGACGCCCACCGTCACTTCCACTCTGCCGTATAAAAAGTAAAATATAAAAAACAAGCGTAAGACATTACTAGCACAGCTTTGTTCTTTGGGTGGTGGATATATTCTATCAGTTATTATTAAGCCTCTAGCTTCCTTTTAGTAAGTAAAAACCTTGGCTATGATTGCACTACATTGTCATGTAGACCTACAAAGTACACTTGGAAGAACAAGAGGTGAATAAATGTATTGCAACTGATGTGAAACTGATGAGGGGTAGGATTAAATAAGCTTTGCTTCTTCCTACTCCTTTTTGGACATGCAAAATTGTGAATTGTACTATGTGATGTGCTACTGTTTGACTCATGCATGTTCAGGATGAATTAAAACCATGAACCATGATAATAACAAGCCTAGTAGTGCTGTACAACTTTTATCCGCAGTCCGCAGTGCCCTCTACTGGTCAACATTATTATTATTATTTTTTCCCTTTTTAAAATTTTTTTTTCCCTCTACTGGTCAACATTCAAACTGGACTCCAACCTGTCTATAGAGGCCAACTGTCTATAGTGGCCACTTTTGCAGACTCCCTCTAGTGGCCGCTACAGACAAGTTTGACTGTAGTAATAAAACTATAAGGGCATGCAAAATTAAAATAGACGAATAACATTAAATACAAATAAATAGACACTATATTATCAAAAGTTTTTGCTCACCCATCGAAATGATCAGTTGTCCTAACCACTTGGCCTGGCCGCAGGTGTATACAATAAAGCACCTAGGCATGCACACTGCTTTGACAAACATTTGTGAAAGAATGGTTGGCTCTCAGGAGCTCAGTGAATTCCAGCGTGGAACTGTCATAGGATGCCACCTGTGCAACAAATCCAGTCGTGAAATTTCCTCGCTTCTAAACATTCCACAGTCAATTGTGAACTTAAATATAAGAAAATGGAAGAGTTTGGGAACAACAGCAACTCAGCCACGAAGTGGTAGGCCATGTCAACTGACGACGGAGAGGGGTCAGCGGATGCTGAGGCGCATAGTGCAAAGAGGTCGCCGAGTTTCTGCACAGTCAATTGCTAAAGCTCCAAACTTCATGTGGGCTTCTGATTAGCCCAAGTACAGTACCCAAAGAGCTTCATGGAATGGGTTTCCATGGCCAAGCAGCTGCATCCAAGCCTTACATCACCAAGTGCAATGCAAAGTGCTGGATGCAGTGGTGTAAAGCACGCCGTCACTGGACTATAGAGCAGTGGAGACGCGTTCTCTAGAGTGATGAATCACACTTTTCCATCTGGAAATCTGATGGACAAGTCTGGGTTTGGAGGTTGGCAGGAGAACGGTACATTTCAGACTGCATTGTGCCAAGTGTGAAATTTGGTGGAGGAGGAATTATGGTGTGGGGTTGGTTTTCAGGAGTTGGGCTTGGCCCCTTAGTTTCAGTGAAAGGACCTTTGATTGCTTCAGGATACCAAAACATTTTGGACAATTCCATGATCCCAACCTTGTGGGAACAGTTTGGAGCGGGCACCTTCCTCTTCCAACATGACTATGCACCAGTGCACAAAGCAAGGTCCATAAAGACATGGAGACAGAGTCTGGTGTGGATGAACTGAACCGATTAGAACACCTTTGGGAAGAATTGGAGCGGAGACTGAGAGCCAGGCCTTCTCGAACCAACATCAGTGTGTGACCTCACCAATGCGCTTTTGGAAGAATGGTAAAAAAATCCTATAAACACACTCCTCAACCTTGTGGACAGCCTTCCCAGAAGAGTTGAAGCTCTAATAGCTGCAAAAGGTGGGCCGACATCATATTGAACCCTATGGGCTAGGAATGGGATGGCACTTAAGTTCATATGTGAGTCAAGGCAGGTGAGCACATACTTTTGGTAATATAGTGTATATATAATAATAAAAACAGACTAAGTTAAAGAAATTAAACAATAGAAAAACGTATAGTTCTTTGAGTTCAGCAGCAGCATTGTAATTTACAATTTTGTTGAGTGTAAATATACTGCATTGTTACAATCGTGTCAGTAGAACATCAGCTATTATACAGTTAGTTCCCATGGGTTAACCAATCACCAGTTGCATCTTGAGGAAAGGAATTTCAGGGTAGTTTGTCCAATCAGCTTTCCGTAGACATTCTGTGGCCGTTATTAAAACGCCTTTAGGTTTGCTTTAGGTTGTCCCCACAGGGACATATTATACATTGCGCTTTGACGATTGGCGATCATTAAGCGAAAGTGAATATGTAAAATAAACAAGTAAAAGGCCAGTTAACATGTAAACACACCTTTGACGCGCAGTCGACTCGTATACACCGCTTCCAGTTGTTGTCGCTGTCGCTCGTTCTCCTCTTTTGTTCGAGAAAGTTCCTCCTCGTACGAAGCCATCGTTCTTTCAAAAAGCCCGATTATTTCATCAGCTGCGGCAATTAGTCGCTCCCTTACCAACACTCTCAACATTTTGAACCTTTTCCCCCCCCCAACTCGACTCGACTGCCGTCTTTGCGCTTTGTCCGCGGTCCCTTTGACGTGTCGCTGCCAACTTCCGCCTCTTTCTTCTTCGACGGGGGTTTTACTACAGTGTGTAGTAGATGACGACACAGTTCCATCCAGCGGTGGAAGGAAGACAGCTCAAGACGAGCGAAAGAAACATGAGATCGAATGCACAGAAACCTGCGTGAATCGAGTATTCAATTTACTCGAATCACTCGTCACAGAGCACATGCGCACAAAGTCGCGTGGCCTCCCCGAACTTGTCCGGCATTGAATCACGCCCAGACAAGTTGCCAGATTCCCTTTTTTAAATTTAGCTAGTGGTAGCAGGGTTGACGAGTACCCGTGAGTCCCAATTCAATGGAACACTCTTGGACGACTCGTTCAATACTCGCACATCTCTACTGCTCAGACAAACCAGCAGATGTCAGTGTGGCTCTGTGCAGGAAAAACTCTCCTTTCGTGTACCAAGTTCATTTCTTCAAAATCAAATCCTATTCTTAATACGATTTATAAATGATACATATAATGTAATAATAATTTTCTAAATAATCATCTATGTGTGAGTTGATCCGCGTGTATTCAACACAATATGCCAAGGGCCGCATACTGAAAAAAAAAAAAAAATCCAAGGATGCCCCCAGCGCCCCGATTACTACTGGCACGACTGTTGCCCTAAAATATTAAAGAAAAAATCCGTTATTTTTTTTTAAAAAGTCGTAATATTATGACAAACACATATATACAGAGTAATGTAAGTTTAGGGGGAAAATGAGTCAGGGGAAAAGTTATAATATGACGAGAATAAAGTCAAAACATTATGTCTATAAAGTCATAACTACAAGAAAAAAATTTACAGGAGGAAAGTTGAACTAGTTGGAAAATTAAAGTAAAAAACAACATCAGAAATGGAAAAAACAGCAGGAATTTTCCAAGAATAAAGTCAAAATATTAAGAGAAAAAAGTTGTACTCTAAAAAAAAATATTGCAATTTAATCAGAATAAACTCATAATATTATCAGTAAAAATAATGTTGTTTTTATGACGGAGTATTAGGGCCACATTGGAAAAAAACATCGGAGATTTTGAGAGTAAAGTCAAAAATTTATGAAAAAAAAGTCATAAATTTACGATAAAAAGGCATAAATTTACAAGAATAAAGCCTTAAATTTACAAGAAAAAATGTCATAATATTAACTTTGCCCAAGGCCAAAGGTCACGTAAGTCGCAGGTCGACATTTTTTCTCGAAAATGTACGACTTTTTTTTCTCGCAAATCCACAAGAAAAAAATCTTTTTTCTACGAGAAAAAAGGCGGTAATTTACGTGAAAAAAAGTCATAATATTACTTTTGCCCAGGGCCAAATGTCACTTTTTTTCTAACTAAATTTATAAATTTATGAGAAAAAAAGTTGTGCATTTACAAAAACGAGAAAAAAAAATCGTAAAACTTTTTTCTCGTAAACTGTTACGATTTGGCGTGTGTTTGTCTGGACCCCAGATGCAGAGGCGAGAGGAGGCACAGGTTTGCAAGAGTCTTTAATGGACAAAACTTGAACAAAAGGCGATGGCAAAAAAATGTACCATGAGAAAAAACACAAGATACCCTGGCAGAGGCAGGTAGCTGCTGGAGGCATAAAGCAAACAGACGAGAACAAAGCTCAGGCGTTTGTGTAGCAGGTTCAATAATCCGACGCCTCACAGCTGGCAGCACTGGGCCTAAATAGGTCGGTGTTAATCGGAGTCAGGTGCGTCCAGCAGCTCCGCCTCCTGCTGGGAGTGTGGGGTCTGAAGAAAGAGAAAACAAGGAGAAGGCAGGAAACAGAACGAGGACATAGAATGTAACAGTAAACTTTATTTATAAAGTTAATAAAGTTAGTAAGTTTAATAAGTTAATAATAATAAAGTTAACACAATAACAACTTTATTCCTGCAAATGTACGACTTTCTTTTTCGTAACGAGAAAAAAAGTCGTACTATGGTTATAAAGTCATAATTACGAGAAGAAAATTTACAAGAGGAAAGTAAAACACAATAGAAATGAAAAAAAATCAAAAGAATATATGTTTTGCATATTTCCAAATAGTGTGCAGAAATATGGTACATTTCCACTTTATACCAGGGAGGGCAGAGAGTATGGCACAATAATGTTATCTTTTACAGACAAGTGAGTTATTGTAGGGTTGGATGGCGTGTGGCATGAATGAAGTCCTGTAGCGTTCACTGTGGGAATGGAACTGGAGGAGTCTGATGTCTGACAATGAGCTCCGCTGCCTCTCTGTTGTCCAATGAAAAGGGTGGGTGGGGTTGTCCATGATGGAGAGCCGGTTGGCCATCATGGGTGATACCTGTCTGAAAATGCCCCCTCCAGCCAGACCCCGCCAGATAGTGTTGATCCTGCACCTCCGCCCCAAAGGAAAGCAAGCAGAGCCTGCAGTAAATAGTGAAAACGCGTCTCCGCTCATTATCGTCTATGACTTCCATTTTACGCTTAATGAATCCTGTGAATGTGCTCTCATCAAGGGAGGCTCCCATCACACAACAACAAAAAAATCCAATTAGCTCCCACGGGACTCCTTCGTGTGTCCGCCACTTTTTGCATAGTCAGACCGTTTGAAAGAAAAGAAAAAGACGAAAAGAAAAGTCACTCCCAGACCGTTGTCGGCTTGCGGGCGCTCCGGTTTCAACCTTGTCAACTGGAACCAAACAGAAGAAAAAAAAAGAATCAGCAGTCGTCTAATATCACCGGCAACAATCCAATTCTTCTTCAACAAAGCAATTTCACACTCATTTCAGACTCGCATGCACACAAGTGACCGCTTCAACTCTCAACGCCTGCCAACAAAAGACATGAAAGTGGACGACAGCGATGGATTTATGCAAGCACCGCCTGGCACCCTGCTGCTGCTGCCATGTTTATGCCAACGTGCTCAGAGCACACTTTTTATTAGCAGCACACATTCACAGCAGCACTTGAAGGCTGCTGCTTCGAGCCTCCTTCCTCCTGTGTGACCATGTCCACGGCTGTGAAATAAAGTCCAAACATTGTGGGAGTAAAATCAGAATCACAAGCATGCATGGGGAGAAAGGTATAATATTACAAGAATAAAGTCAAAATATTATTAGTATAAAGTCATAATTAAAAGAAGAAAGTTGAACTAGTTGGGGAAAAAAACAACAACAGAAACGGAAAAAAACTGCAGACATTTTCAAAGGATAAAGTCAAAATGTATATTTAAAAATGTTGTATTGTAACACAAAAAAGTGGCAATTTTACCAAAATAAACTTGTGTTATTATGAGTAAAAATAATGTCATTTTAGTAGCACAGAGTTAAATATTAAAGAAAAAGTATGCTTTTTTTTTAAAAAGCCACCATATTATGAGAAACAAAAAAGACAAAGAATCAAGTTGTCATTTCTGGAAAATTAGGCGACACGGGGAGAAAGTTTTATTATTACAAGAATAAAGTCAAAATATCGAGAGGAAAAAGCTGCAATTTTATGAGAATAAACTGGTAACATTGTCAGTAAAAATAATGCCATTTTGGTAGCATAGACTCAAGACATGAAATAAAAAATACATTCTCTTTGTAAAAGCTGTAATACTACAGTATGAGAAACAAACAAAACAAAGACGAAAGTTGTACTTTTTGGATAACTAGGCTGCATGGGGAGAAAATTGTAATATTATGGGAATATCAAAATATTATGGGTATAAAGTATTAATAACCAAAATAACATTTACAACCGGAAAGTTGAACTAGTTGGAAAAAACAGCAAAAGTAACAAAAATTGGTAGCGTTGATTTCTTGGTTGAAATGTGACCCATGTGTACCCGTCATCCCTCGCTGGGAACGAGCACAAATATGTTGCATTGCTTAGCCAAGATGGAGTGGAAAATATTCCATTCCTAAAAAAAGCGGTCTGGTTCTTTGACAGCAGGCCGGAGTGAGCATCTTTCCCGGCATCCTCTTTGTGCCTGGCTTTTGTTGGCGCTCTGGGAAAGCCCCCCACGCGGGGAGCAACGTGAAAGGAAGTTCCGCAAAAGGCTGAGCGAGGCAAGCGCGCAAAGAAGGTGTTCGTATTAAGAGGGGAACGTAAACGGGGGACGTGCTGATGTGACATGTGTGCTCACAGATAGTCACGCTGACATTGTCTGCACGCCGTATGAGCGAGTGGGAGGAGCGACGCCAGCGTCAAACTTGGAAGTGGATGAAAGCCCAACATCGCCGGATTTTCCCGTCGCTAGCTGACGTCATCGCCTGATCTAATCCGCGTACCTGTACGTCTGCTGTGAGTATACAACATGCTCGGAACAGCTTCCTTCTTCCGATTTCCAGTCAACATTTGCCATAAGAGTTGTAGCACATCCATTCCCTACAGCTGCAATCACTTGCCCCCATCTCTCTTCAGTTGCCGTCGTTCGCTCACGATGAAGGAAGCTAACGAGCTAACGAGACTCGGGGTTGCTGGTGTCCCAGCAGGGAACTGCATATCCTACTGTCAATATCAGCTTCACTCTGCTTTTTTCCTCATTTTTTTCCATTTTAATTTAAAAATTTTACAAATATTTAAAAAGTCTTCTTGTAAATTTTCCTCTCATAATATTTTGACTTTAATTCCGATAATATTATAACTTTTTCCCCCAAGCGAATTTTCCAAAATTTTCTTTGTTTTGTTTGTTCCTCATAATATTAGGACTGCTCAACAGATTTACTCTGCCAGGGAGAAGTGTGATATACACTTCCCCTGTTATACTGAATTTATTTGACTTTGATGCTTGTTATTAAGCAAATTTGGAGCGACCGGACCGGAGCAGGAGGGGACAGAGAAGAAAAGAAAAGAAAAGGGGGGGTGCGGGGATAAGAGGGGGACAAAAAAAAGAGACAAGAGACAAGGACAACAGCAGCAACAACAACAATTGTGACAACAAGAACAGAACAACAGAAACATACAGAACTACATCAGCAAATAAATGTCTGTGACAACTATAAAGACAAACAAGGACATAAGGACAAAGGACAAAACAATATCAACAACCACAATGACAATACTGCATTGAAACAGTCACACATAATAGTAGTAATGAAATGATGAACTATGATAGTGATCACAATGACAATACTGCATTGAAACAGTCACACATAATAGTAGTAATGAAATGATGAACTATGATAGTGATCACAATGACAATACTGCATTGAAACAGTCACACATAATAGTAGTAATGAAATGATGAACTATGATAGTGATCACAATGATAATACTGCATTGAAACAGTCACACATAATAGTAGTAATGAAATGATTATCTATGATAGTGATCACAATGACAATACTGCATTGAAACAGTCACACATAATAGTAGTAATGAAATGATGAACTATGATAGTGATATCAATGATAATACTGCATTGAAACAGTCACACATAATAGTAGTGATGAAATGATGAACTATGATAGTGATCACAATGATAATACTGCATTGAAACAGTCACACATAATAGTAGTCATGAAATGATGAACTATGATAGTGATCACAATGACAATATTGCATTGAAACAGTCATACATAATTGTAGTAATGAAATGATTATCTATGATAGTGAACAGAATGATAATTACTGTAATGCACATCATTGTAAAAAAAACTATAGTCATACTGCCGATATCACCGTCGCTGTAATAAAACCAACAACATAATAACACCCTGGTTAACTCAGTGAGTAATGTGGGGAAGTACGTATGTACTGTGAGTGTGCATATGTACAGGTATCTCTGTATGTGGGGAAGACTTCATGTATATAAAGGTGCAAGAATGTGTGGGCGTGTAATTGTCACTGAGAATGCATGAAAGGAAAGGGGCCGCACTCCACCTCCCAGAGAGCCCCGCCCCAAATAGCCAGACCGAAATAAATACATAAATAAAAGCACATACACAAACGCACGCACACACACACGCACATGCACGCACGCGCGCACACACACACACACATGCACACACACACACAGTGGTCGACTGCCAGACACCCGGAAGCCTCGCTCTATCCCCCGTTGGTAACCCAAGGAGCAGCGGAGCCGGGGACCCCGGGGTCCCAGACATACAACCCAGAACCCGCGGCGTGGAGAGCGCAGACCGCCGGGGAGCAGGAAGACAACAGGCCACACCATCCCAATGGTAGGACGCCGCCAGCAAGGCAGACAGAGGAGCCGGCGAGCAGGAAAGCGGGCAAATGAGCAAACGGGCGAGCAGCCAGGCAAACCACCACACAGCGCCAGCCGACACCCGCGGGTCAGCAAACCCCGGAGAGGGAGTGGGAGCGCCACACCCCAAGCCACAGGGAGGCCAAGCACCAGAGCCGAGAAGGCGAGACCAGCAGCAGACCAGCTGACGGACCACACCAGCCACCAGAAGCCAGACCAGCCACATGCCACCAGAGCTGACGGCGTACCACCCGCGCACCGGAGCCCCACCTCCGACAAGCCCGCAGACAGACCGGGGGAGGCGAGGACACAGACAACGGCCCAGCAGAGCACAAAGAGGAGCGGCGACAAACGCCCAAGCGGCCAGCAGAACACAACCACACCTGGGCTCAAGCACCCGCGCCCCCACCAGGGGGAGAGGTCGGCCCCCACACCGGACGACCCCACGCGGCAGCCGAGCAGGAGGGCCCAGGGCAGACCCCGCCCCACCCCCAGAGGCAAAGGAGGCGAGGGAGAGCCAGCGCCAGCAGCCGCACACGGGCCTCCCCAGCAGCAGTAGGCGCCCGGCACCCGCAGGATGCAGCACCCCGCCCACCCACCACACCGGAGGCCAACCAATGCCGCCCCCTGGACGGCCACCCCGCCCCTGCCCCATCACCCGACCCGGACCCCTCCCCTCCCCACCCGCACCCACCAGCCCCCCCAGGCAGGCAGCCCAGCAAAGAAGACCTGGGACACCAAGCCCGCCCCCGCCCTCCCCCGAGGTACCAGGGCCACCCAGTGATCAGGACCACACCCCAAGCCAGATGAGCGAGACCCCCAGGGGCAGAGCCAGACGCCCTCAGGCCCCCGAGAGTCAGGTCAGGGAATTAATTATTGGTGCCCATATAGACTGAAATTCTGACATTTGTTCCTTAGATTCAGCAGACATTCTCTCCATAGCTATATGATCTAACAAAAGATTTTTGTAAAGAGCTATGTTCACTTTCTTCCTTGATTTCCAATTGATGAGAATGGTTTTCTTGGCGATGCTTAATGCAGTGATGAGACGCTGTGTTTGATTTGTTTCTACATCAATTGTGGAGAGATCGCCCAGCAGGCATAGTAAAGGGGAGGTAGGAAAGGAGAACCCAAGTGCCAAAGATAGGTACTCACACACTCCGTGCCAAAAATTGTTAATGGGAGCACAGGTCCACATGGAGTGTAAGTAGTCATCTATTCTATGGTCTGAGCAGTGTGTACAGATGTTAGTCAGTTAAGCCCATTCTAAACATTCTATGTCCTGTGTAGTGTACTCTATGAAGGATTTTAAACTGAATCAGCTGTAGGTTGGGATTATTGATTAACCGGGAAGCATTGACACATATTTGCTTCCAGAATTCAGGGTCACAGCTTGTAGATAAATCTGAGTTCCATTTGGAGATTGGTACTCCGATTGTGTTGTCATTTTTTGAAAGTAGAACATATAATTTAGATAATGTTTTAGGGGCAGATATTTTTAAAAATTGGTCAATAGTGGTATTGCTTTCCCATGATATGGTCCTGAAACTTGCTTTAATTATGGATTTAATTTGTATGTATTCAAGAAATTTGTTATGATTTATTCCATACTGTGTAACAAGGTCGTTAAATGAGATAAAGTTGTTTCCTATAATTATATTTTTCATACAATTTATTCCTTTTTCATGCCATGTTGGGAAATTTAATGGTTTCTTTTTAAGCAAGACGTCAGGATTATTCCAGACGGGAGTGTATTGGCAAGGAGTGAGCGAGAATTTATTATTTTTAGAAATTCCCAGCAAGCTGTCAGCGTGGTGCTTATATTTATACTTTTAAAACAATTATTTTTCCGGAGGATTTGGCTAATGAAGGGCAGGCTACAAATTGGGATTTCATGGCTAAGTGATTGTTCGATGTCTAGCCATAAATAATCCAATGGGTTAGGTTTGATCCATTTTAAGATATACTGTAACCTGTTTGCAAGGAAGTAGTTGGAGAAGTTTGGGAGTTCTAAGCCCCCATATTCTTTAGATTTTTGTAACGTTTTGAGACTTATTTGTGCTGGCTTATTTTTCCAAAGAAATTTATTTATATATGAATCTAATGACTTGAACCAAATTATAGATGGTTTGGTGGGGATCATGGAAAATAGATAATTAACCTTTGGTAAAATCATCATTTTCACGGTGGATACTCTGCCTGTAAGTGAGATGGGCAAGGTTCTCCAACGTGCAAGATCATCCTCTATTGACTTCAATAAAGGAGTATAATTCAAGCGGATCAGGTCTGACAGGTTGGAGGAAATGTTAATACCCAAATACTTAATGTTCCCTGAACACAGTGGTATAGAGGGGGTGCTCTGGAAACCAAAGTTGATGGGCAGTACTGTGGATTTAGACCAGTTAATGGAGTAATCTGAGAAGGTGCTGTAATTGTTAATGAGTGAGATAGATTGGTGAAGTGAAGAATGTGAATTATCTAGGAAGAATAATACATCATCAGCATAAAGGCTTATCTTATGATGAACATTTGTGGTGTGGATCCCTTTAATATTTATATGTTGTCGAATTGCAGCTGCAAGAGGTTCGATAAAGATAGCAAATAGTGAGGGAGAGAGTGGACACCCTTGCCTAGTACCTCTTTGTAAAGTAAATTCTGGAGAGATGTGATTGTTGGTCCGAACAGAGGCCTTCGGGGTGTTGTATAGTATTTTAATCCATGTTCTAAATGAATCTCCAAAGCCAAATTTTTGTAGTGTTGCAAAGAGAAATTTCCAGTTTACTCTGTCAAATGCTTTTTCAGCATCTAATGACACAATTGTGGTTTCTAAATTATAGATGATAGAGTAATCAATCAGATTGATTAGACGGCGTTCGTTGCTAGTTGAGTTTCTCCCCTTGATAAATCCTGATTGATCAGGGTGTATTATATGAGGGGTAACTTTGTCCAGCCTTATAGCTAACACTTTGCATATTATTTTAAGATCTGCATTAATCAGTGAAATTGGACGATAACTGGAAGGTAGTGTTGGGTCCTTATCCGGTTTCAGCAGGAGACTGATTGTAGCTGAGTTCATGTTTGGAGGCAAGCATGAACTGTCTTTTTCCAAAACCATTCTAAGAAATATTGGAGATAGTAATGACCAGAATGTTTTATAAAACTCGGCAGGGAAACCGTCAGGTCTTGGTGCTTTCTTATTTGGTAACCGGTGTAGAGCGTTATGGAGTTCTATTAATGAAATGGGTACATCTAAGTTTGTCACCTGTTTGCCATTTAATTTTGGTAATTCTATGGTGTTGAGAAATGTTTCGATATCTGGGAGAGATGGTTTAATCTGAGGTGTATATAGATTTTTATAAAAGCCCGGCCTTGCAATTTGGGGCGGGGCTCTCTTGGAGGTGGAAGGCGGCCCCTTTCCTTTCATGCATTCTCAGTGACAATTACACGCCCACACATTCCTGCACCTTTATATATATATATGAAGTCTTCCTCACATACAGAGATACCTGTACATATGCACACTCACAGTACATACGTACTTCCCCACATTACTCACTGAGTTAACCAGGGTGTTATTATGTTGTTGGTTTTATTACAGCGACGGTGATATCAGCAGTATGACTGTATATATATATTTATATATATGCGGTATGTATGTGTATGTATATATGTATGTATGTATATATATATATATATATATATATATATATATATATATATATATGTGTATATGTATATATATATTTTTTTACAATGATGTGCATTACAGTAACTTTGATTCTATTCACTATCATGGATAATCATTTCATTACTACAGTTATGTGTGACTGTTTCAATGCGGTATTATCATGGTGATCACTATCATAATTCATCATTTCATGACTGCTATTGTGTGCGACTGTTTCAATGCAGTATTATCATTGTGATCACTGTCATAGTTCATCATTTCATGACTGCTATTATGTCTGATTGTCATTGACAGATTTGTCATTGTGGTTGTTGATATTGATTTGTCCTTTATCCTTGTTCGTCTTTATAGTTGTCACGGACATTTATTTGCTGATGTCGTTCTGTATGTTTCTGTTGTTCTGTCACAATTGTTGTTGTTGCTGCTGTTGTCCTTGTCCTTGTCTCTCTTTTTTTTGTTTTTGTCCCCTCCCTCCTGTTGGTTAGCTAAGTATTTTCCGTGTTTATTGCCATGCTCAAACTTTTCCAAACGTAGTCTCTGCAGTTGGAACTGAATTTTCTTGTCAGTAATTTCTTTTAAGTCTAGTTTCAGTTTCCTTAGGTTACTTAGAATATGCTTATCTTGTGAGTCAGCATGAGCGGTTTCGAGGATTTGGATTTGGATTTGGATTTGGATTTTTTCCTCCAACTCTGATTCTAGTAATCTCTCTTTCTTTTTCTTATATGATGAATATGAAATGGTTTTTCCGCGCATTACTGCTTTTGCTGCCTCCCACAGAATACTAGCTGAGACACCGGGTTGGTCATTGAAGTCTAAAAACATTGTCCACTCTCTTTCAAAGTATTTTAGGAAGTCTGAGTCTTTTAGTAATGATGAGCATCTAGTAGGAGCGCTCATTGTTTGGTTAGTGAGAAAAAGAGAGACTGGGGCGTGGTCACTAATGGTGATAGGGTGTATGTGAATGTTTGAGATGTCAGATATGATTGAGTTGCTTGTCAAAAAGTAGTCAATACGAGAGTAGGTGTGGTGCACTGGTGAGAAATAAGTATATTCCCTGTGAGTAGGGTGATAAGAGCGCCAAGCATCACAAAGACCAAAATCATTCATGTATTTCTTCAGTATCGATGTTGATTGAGACTCACGATGTCTCCCAGCTGGGCTAGACCTGTCCACTTCTGGGTTAAATACTAAGTTGAGGTCCCCTCCCAAAATCATACTTGTATCCAAATGTGCAGAGAGAGAAGAAAAGAAGGCGTGAAAGAAGGAGGGGTCGTCAACATTCGGACCATATATGTTGGCAATGCAGAAATGTACATTATCAACAGATATGTTCATTATTATATATCTCCCTTCTGTGTCTGGAATAGTGTTGTGGAGTGTAAAATTCACCCTCCTGTTCATTAAAATAGCTACCCCTCTCTGTTTGGAGTTGTAACTTGCTAAATATGTGTGTGGGAACTGTGGTGAGTGAAGTGTATGGACAGCTGACTTGGACATGTGAGTCTCTTGTAATAAGACAATGTCTGCTTGGGTGTTCTTCAAGTGGTTAAAAATGTTTTGTCTTTTTTCTATCGACCCAACTCCCCTGACATTCCAAGTGACAAACTGTAGTGAGTTCATCCTAGAATAGCTTTAGTGATGTGTGTGTGAACAAGATCAAATGTGAAGTATGTGTACCTGGAAGTAAAAATCATGGGAGTATATACAGTACATTTAAATGTATGCTTAATTTTTACATAGGCAAAGTGTAAAATAGTAATATTAGGACTTAAAAAAAAAACATCTTCTTTCATTCATATTTCAACTTTATGCAACTAAAATTACATTTTTTCCCCCCTCATACTATTCCAAGTTTATTCATGTAAAATTGCAACTTCTTTCTTGTAAAATTACAAGTTGTTTTTTTTCTGCTTGGTCTTTTAAGTTTTCCAACTATTTCAACTTTCTTCCTGTAAATTTTATTTCCATGATATTGTAACTTTTTCCTAACCTAATTTTCCAAAAATGAAAACTTTATTTTGTTTTGTTTATTTTTTAAAAATATTATAGCTTTAAAAAAAATTGTTTTTGTTTAATATTCCAACTTTTGTTTATTTTTCAGAAGAGTATGACTTATTTTTTTTAAACTGATTTTTTTCTTTAATATTTCAACTTTATGCAACTAAAAGGACATTATTACATTATGGACATTATTATTATTAAACATTCCAAGCTTATTGTCGTAAAATTGCAGCTTTTTTGTCTTACTATTTTGACTTTATTCTTTTAAAATTACACATTTTTTCTGCATTTTTTAAAAAAGTTTTCCAACTATTTCAACTTTCTTCCTGTAAATTTTATTCCCGTAATAGTCTAACTTTTTTCAAGCCCAATTTTCCTAGAATGAAAACTTTATTTGATTTTGTTTATTTTGCAAACTTAAAAAAAACATATTTTTCTCTTGAATATGTCAACTTTATGCAACTGAAATTACATTATATTTTCCTCATGATATTCAAAATTTATTCTCGCAAAATTGCAACTTTTTTTTGTTAGAATACATCTTTAACATTTTGACTTTATCGCTGTAAAATTACAGCTGTTTTTTTTTTATTTCTGCCATTTCAACTTTTTTCTTGTACATATTTTTCTCATAAAATTATGAATTAATGCCCATCATATTTTGACTTTATTCTCGTAATACTATAACTTTTTTCGCCAACATAATTTTCCAAAAACTTTATTTTGTTTTGTTTGTTTCTCATAATATTATGACGTACAAAAAAAAACATATTTTTTCTTTTTTATTTCAACTGTGTGCTAGTAAAGTGATGTTTTTTTCTCTCATAATGTTACAAAATTTTTCACTCTTTTTCTCGCTGCAACACCATTTTTTTCTCTTAATATTTTGACTTAATTCTGGGAAAATTACAGCTGTTTTTTTGCATTTCTGCTGTTTTAAATTTTTTTTTTTTTCCAACTCGTTCAACTTTCTTCTTGTCAATAATTGCTTTTTATTCCCCTATTTTGATTTTGTTCTCATAACATTATCACTTTCCCCCAACCTACTTATCTAAAAAATTACTTCATTTTGTTTTGTTTGTTTGTCATAATATTATGACTTAAAAATGTATTTTTCTTTAATATTTCAACGTCAAAATGACGACTTTTTCTTATTAATTACAACTTTTTTTCTGAATATTTTGACTTTATTCTTGTCGAGTGACTGCAGATTTGTCCATTTTTGCTTCTGTTTTTTTCCCAAGTTTTCTTGTTAAATGATATTTCTGGAATGTGCCGTGAGCCAATAGAAAAAACACTCCCGATTTAGCCCTTCCTCAATCCACACACACACGTCTCAGCAAATAATATTCATAGAGATAATACACAAAAAGGAGACTGCATGAAGGAGATTGATTGACAAAGGTCTACAGCCAATCAGAACGCAGAAGACAACGGGCAGTGCGGAGAGAATAGAGAGATGCCGCTGCCTGTGCTAAAACACCGGACTACAACACTCAACTTCCCACAATGCAATACTTCTTTTAAAGGGCCAGGCTCGGCCTGTAACAGCATTCGTACGCTTTTAAAAACCCCCCCACTAAAATTGCACTACAAAAAAATGTGGTGAACCGTGACGGAGTGAGTGAACACTGTAGTTAGCAAGCATTTCAGATATTTAAAAAAAAATCCCCAAATCCCACAGCATTTGTTCCCAATTGACAAGAAATGGGCCATTTTTCAAACGTCCACCATTCGCATTCCAACATGAAACCATTCCGCTCATTCAGGGTTTTCCCACTGACTGTTTTCCACGCTCCAAAAAATGTACATTTTTGCAAAATTCACACATTTTTGGAACACCACTTCCTCTTCTTCTGCGATTCCTTTCAACGTCCAGGTTTCTCAATTAATTCACATCACTAAAAGTTTCGCTTCACGCAAAATTCTCAGTCAGTTGCGCGCTATTGTTAACATAGAAGTGTTTTAGCTGTTATCTTTGTGCCATCATGCTGTCGTTCATACACCCGTTTTAGATTTCGCATGTTTCTGCACCTCTTCTGTTGCGACACTCGCACCAATTTCCCACTAATTCTGACTGAAAATAATATAGTACAGTTTTCATTGTGGGTCACGGTTGAGTACTTTCACTTTAAAAGTCAGCTTCACAGATGCCACGGCGTCTCCTGCGACACGTGGTTTGCGAATTCGAGGGAGGACGGGATGCGTTGCGTGTCTCTTTGCATGCATACCAATCCGAGTTTTTTTATTTTTTTTTCAAAGTCTCAAGCGACCAAATCCTGGCAAAGACCTCCTCAATGTCAAAATCAGACCCTTTTCTGGTGGATTATTGAAGGATTAGAAGATACATCCCGACTGGCAGGTACTGTGAAGCCATGCAAATATTTTTCAAAGTCATTTGCTAATTTAAAGTTGCAAAAGCGCCCCGTTTTTTTTTTTTTTTACGAGGCGACAAACTTTGAAGGTCAGTGTGGCTTTAATTGGGGACTATTTTTAGCAACTTTCTCCCGCTGGTCTCACTTCAGACAACAACAACATCATTAAAAGGCAAATAAATGCAGCTCTCATTGTGAAAGAAGACATAAATGACTTTTTTTCTTTTTTTTTTTAAGTTCATCAAATGATGAAATCAACTTCAGGGGTGACTTTTTAGTGATGTTGTGCTCCTGGAGTTTGTTTATGAGACTTTGAGAGAGGAGGCGCTCAAACACTCACACGGTTTCGTTTTTCATAAAGTCATTAAAAAAAGAGACTTCGCTACACGTCTTAAACACATCCCGGACTTTAAAAGTCATCTCAACCTCACTTTTTTTCCACTAAAAAAGACGTGGGAGCTGCAAAGTTTGATTGTTTTTTTCCCCCAGTGAGTAGGCCATGGTTGTGCAAAGTGTGGCCCGGGGGCCCATTTCCGGGCTGCGGCACATTCTACAAATACCATCTAACAAAAAAACTACAAAAAAAAAATGAAAAATTGAATAATAAGAGAAAAAAGTTGCAATTTTATGAGAATAGTGTCATAATATCACGATGCAAAACACTTATCCAGACGTTATTTTTAAATTACATTTTATTTTATTTATTTATTTATTACATTACTTTTTGCAGTTGTGGTTGTGGAAAATAGAGTTAAAATATTAAAATCATAATTACCAGAAGAAAATTGACAAGAAATTTGAAATAGTTGGAATATTTAAAATAAATAAAAACAACAACAACAGCAGAAATGGGAAAATTTTTTTGCAGTTTAACAAGAATAAACTTGTAATATTATGAGGAAACATAATGCCAATTTAGTAGCGTAGAGGTGAAATATTAAAGAAAAAAATGCATTAAAAATAAAAAAGTGGTAATATTATGAGAAACAAACAAAAGAATGAATAAACTTGTCTATTTTTTTAATTAGGCTGGAAAAAAAGTTATAATATGATGGGAATAAAGTCATAATATTTCAGAAAAGAATATGTACCAATATTATTGAAGAAGACAGACAAAAAAAAGGATGCAATTTTACGAGAATAAACTCGTATTATGAAGGAAAATAATGTCAGTTTAGTAGCATAGCGATAAAATATTAAAGAAATTTCCCACTAATTCTGACTGAAAATAATATAGTACAGTTTTCATTGTGGGTCACAGTTGAGTACTTTCCCTTTAAAAGTCAGCTTCACAGATGCCATGGGTGCTCTGGGAGTATGGGATTGGTGGCGCTACTACGTGCCATTCGGTCCTTGTACAACCGGAGCAGGAGCCTGGTTGGCATTGCCAGTAGTAAGTCAAGCCTGTTTCCGGTGAACGTTGGCCTCCGCCAAGGCTGCCATTTGTCACCGATTCTGTTCATAATTTTCATGGACAGAATTTCTAGGCGCAGCCAAGGTGTCGAGGGAGTCCAGTTCGAGGGCACTAGGATCTCATCTCTGCTATTTGCAGACGATGTGGTCCTGATGGCCTCATCGGGCTGTGACCTGCAGCGTTTACTGGGACGGTTTGCATCTGAGTGTGAAGCTTCTGGGATGAGACTCAGCACCTCCAAATCCGAGGCCATGGTTCTCAGTCGGAAAAGGGTGGATTGCTCCCTCTGGGTTGGGAATGAGGTCCTGCCCTAGGTGGAGGAGTTCAAGGATCTCGGTGTTTTGTTCACGAGTGATGGAAGGTTGAAGCGTGAGGTCGACAGGCGGATCGGCGCAGCGTCTGCAGTAATGCGGTCGCTGTACCGGACCGTCTTGGTAAAGAGAGAACTGAGCCGGAAGGCAAAGCTCTCAATTCACCGATCGATCTATTTTCCTACCCTCACCTATGGTCATGAGCTTTGGTTTGTGCCAAAAGAACGAGATGGTGGATACAAGCGGCTGAAATGAGTTTCCTCCGTAGGGTAGCTGGAATCACCCTAAGAGCTCAGTCTTCCAGGAGGAGCTCAGAGTAGAGCCGCTGCTCCTTCAAATGAAGAGGAGTGAGTTGAGGTGGCTCGGGCATCTAGTCTGGATGCCTCCCTGGTGAGGTGTTCCGAGCATACCTCGCCGGGAGAAGGCCCCAGGGCAGACCTAGGACAACCTGGAGGGATTATGTCTCACAGCTGGCCTGGAAACGCCTTTGTGTCCTCCTTGTGGAGCTGGAGGAGGTGGCCGGGGACCGGGAAGTTCAGGCTTCACTACTGAGGCTGCTGCCCCCGCGAACCGGACCAGGAAAATGGATGGACGAATGGAATAATATTTAAGAAGAAAGACAAAAAAGGCCACAATTTTATGAGAATAACGCCAATTTGGTAGCATAGAGTTGAAATACTGTCGTGGTGAAGAGAGAGCTGAGCCGGAAGGCAAAGCTATCAATTTACCGTTCGATCTATGTTCACACCCTCACCTATGGTCACGAGCTTTGGGTCGTGACAGAAAGAACGAGATGGCGGATACAAGCGGCTGAAATGAGTTTTCTTCGTAGGGTGGCGGGCCTCAATCCTAAGAGACAGGGTGAGGAGCTCGGTCATCCGGGAGGAGCTCAAAGTAGAGCCGCTGCTCCTTCACATCGAGAGGAGCCAGCTGAGGTGGCTCGGGCATCTAGTCCGGATGCCTCCCGGACGCCTCCCTGGTGAGGTGTTCTGGGCATGTTCAGCCGGGAGAAGGCCCCGGGGAAGACCTAGGACACGCTGGAGGGATTATGTCTCACAGCTGGCCTGGGAACGCCTTGGTGTCCTCCTGGTGGAGCTGTAGGAGGTGGTCGGGGACCGGGAAGTCTGGGCTTCCCTACTAAGACTGCTGCCCCGCGACCCAACCCGGATAAGCGGAGGAAAATGGAATGGAATGGAGTTGAAATATTAAAGAAACGAGATGTCGTTTTCTGTTGGGTTTTTTCAAAGTTGTAATATTATGAGAAACAAACAAAACACTGATTAAAGTTGTTATTTTTGGGAAAATTAGGTTGCGCAAAAGGTCAGAATATCATGAGAATGAAGTCTAAATATTCAGAGTATAAAGTCATGATTACCAAAACAAAATTTACAGGAAGAAAGTTGACAAAAAAGCAACAGCAGAAATGTAAAAAAAAAATTTCAGAGAAGAAAAAAAACATTTTAACATTTCAACTTTATGCAACTAAAAATCGTATAATTTTTCCTCATAATATATTCTCATAAAAAACTTTTTTTTCTTAATATTTTGACTTTTTGGAAAATTACAGCTGTTTTTTTTTTTTAATTCTCCAAATATTAAAACTTTCTTCCTGTGTGTTTTCTCCTCATAATATTTTGTTTTTATTCCCATAATATTAGAACTTTTTCCCCAGGTCAATTTTCCTAAAATGACCACTTTTTTCTTTGTTTTGTTTCTCATGATATTTGTCATAATATTATTATAAATATTTAAAACTATATCTATTTTCTCTTTAATATTTCAACTTTATGCAACTAAAATGATTATTTTTGTCAGGATCTGTGTGCTGCTTTGCTGCCCTCTTTTTGCCGTTTGTTGCAGCACACCTCCTGAGCCGCTGAGAGGGGCTAATTGGACACACCTGGTCCTGATTGGAGCTGCTTCTTAAGATGTGTGCAGACTGCTCTCCAATGCCAGATTGGCACCGGCGAACTGAGCATTCTGCACCCACCACGTTTTTCTGGAGAGTCAGTCTCTTGTGAACAATTTTTACATCAGTGCTCATTAGTATTCGACCAGCAGCCTAACACATATTACTCCGAACAGTCCAGAATAGCCTTTATTATTAGCCTGCTCACGGACAAAGCGGCAGCCTGGGCCATAGCAGTAAGCAAAGCCAAACCGCAGTTGTGCGCATTTCTTTTTCTTGTCTTTTGTTCGAAATTAGAAAGGTTTTTGACCACCCTATCAGAGGAAGGGAGGCAGGGAATCGTCTGCTGGACTTACGGCAAGGCAGGCGTTCCGTGGCCGCGTTTTCAGTGGATTTTAGAGTTCTAGCAGCTGAGAGCGGTTACGATGAGGAGGCGCTCCACGGAATATTCCGCAAAACCCTTCACGCCCAGATTAAGGATGAGATGGCAGTAAGGGATTTTACCTCCAATTTGGACAAACTTATAGACCTTGCCATACACCTGGATAACTGCTTAAGGGAGCGGGATCGTGAATGCGGATCGATGGAGATCCCCCTCGTCGAGCCTACCGCCGGCGGAACCCATGCAACTAGGAGGTCGGTGGCTGTTGTCTACGGAGCAGAATCGTCGATGACGTCTACACCTCTGCCTGTATTGCGGTGAGCCCAATCACCTTCTCACCAGATGCCCTGCACGTCGTCATATCGTCGTATCGACACCCGTATCAAAGACTGCATATCAGATATCATATGCATATAGGAGTGGGAGCCGTTCTATCCCAGCGCTCACCAGTCACCTCAGCTGAAAGGAATTATGACGTGGACAATCGGAGTTGCTGACCATCGTGCTCACGCTGTGGGAGTGGAGACACTGGTTGGAGGGTGCGGCTCAGCCGTTGGTGGTGATTACTGACCACAAGAACTTGGCTTACATCCGCTCAGCACGTCGACTCAACTCCCGGCAGGCTTGATGGTCCCTCTTTCTAACCAGATTCAACCTTTCTATTACATACAGACCCGGATCCCGGAATATTAAGCACGATGCCTTGTCCAGGATTTTCTGCCCGGTGGAAGTGGACTCACAGGACCATTGTACCTGCCCGGGTACTCGGCGCTCTCCAGTGGGAGGTGGAGAGAAGGGTCTCGGAGGTGACAGAAAACACGGAACCGCCTGAGGGGTGTCCAGAAGGGAAGTTGTTTGTGCCTGACAGACTCAGGTCCGAGGTTCTGCAATGGGGCCACACCTCCAGGATAGCATGTCACCCGGGGATCCGACGGACCCAATTCTTGGTCGCTCAGAGGTTCTGGTGGCCCAAATGCCCACCGATGTCAAGAAGTTTGTCACTGCCTGCTCTGTCTGTGCGAGAAGCAAGTCGTCCCATCGTCCGCCCGCCAGGTTGCTCCAGCCATTACCGATCCCCTCCCGCCCTTGGTCTCACATTGCGTTGGACTTTATTACTGGATTACCCTCTTATGGGCGCACGGTGATTCTAAATATCGTGGACAGATTATCCAAAATGGCTCACTTTCTCATTACCTAAACTGCCTTCCTCCCTTGAAACTGCTAGACTCTTGGTCGGAAATGTTTCAGACAGGGGACCTCAATTTGCTTCACGAGTGTGGCGGGCGTTCAACAGAGCACTGGGAGCAACTGTAAGCCTTTCCTCGGGCTATCACCCCCAGTCTAATGGCCAGACAGACCGCGCAAATCAAGATTTGGAAGTGGCACTTCGATGCGTCTGTCACCGGCACCCCTCCGCCTGGTCCGCTCACCTCCCCTGGATTGAGTACGCCCACAACTCCCTATCTTGCTCAGCAACAGGTATGTCCCCGTTAAAGACTGTTTTTGGTTACCAACCTCTACTTTTTCCGTCCCAGGAAGCAGATATAGCGGTCCCAGCAGTTGATCTACATCTTCAACGAGCTCATCGCATCTGGCGCGAGGCTCGAGCGGCATTGATCCGGACTGCAGCCCAGAACCGACAGCTGGCGGACTGACACCGGATTCCCGCACCTGCTTACCAACCTGGAATGGAGGTCTGGCTCTCTGCCCGGGACTTACCTCTTGCAGGGACACGTAAGAAAATGGCACCAAGATTTGTGGGACCATACGTTATCAAGTCAATTGTCAACAGATGTCAAGCTGAAGCTTCCAACATCTCTGAAAGTTCACCCTGTATTCCACTATTACTGCATCAAACCGGTTACCTCCAGCCCGCTGTGCCCTCCGACGGTGGTTCCTCCCCTGCCGCGCATCATTGATGGCCAGCCAGCATACACGGTGAGAGCTATCTTGGACTCGACTGTCAGGATCTGTGTGCTGCTTTGCTGCCCTCTTTCTGCCGTTTGTTGCAGCACACCTCCTGAGCTGCTGAGAGGGGCTAATTGGACACACCTGGTCCTCATGAGAGCTGCTTCTTAAGCTGTGTGCAGACTGCTCTCCAATGCCAGATTGCTTCCTGACGCTACACTGTGACATGCTCTTTCTAGCACACCTATTCTCAGTATCCTGGCTCTCTGGTCACTGCTTTGTCGAGCACTCTGTAAGTACTTGATTCCCTGCCTGGCTATCTCCAGCAGCCCTTCTTTAGTGTTTATGGTACTTTTTGTACCTAGTTTTTGTTAGCAGCTCTTTCTGTTAAAACCCTGTGTGTTTTTTCCTGCATTGTTTCCGTGCTTGCAGTGTTTTTTTGTTAGTTTTTCCCGTGACTTGGTCCGGAGGTAATGCTGTTGTATTTTGAGTTTTGTGTTTTGCTATTTTTGGATTTTTCAGTCAACATTTGCTGTATGAAACTTTTGTTACACGGAAGTTGTCTCTGCATTTTGGATTCCATGACCACGGCCTACGGCCGATTTTGACAATTTCTCCTCATAACATTACAAGTTTATTCTCTAATATTAATAATACATTATTTCTCTTTTTCCCCAACATAATTTTCCAAAAATTACAACTTCATTCTTTGTTTTATTTCTCATAATATTTCAACGTCGAAAAAAAACAAAACATATTTTTTCTTGAATACTTCAACTCCATGCAAGTCAAATGACGTTATATTTCCTCCATATTACAAATTTATTCTCGGAAAATTGCGATATTTTCTAAATATTTTTTACTCTCTTCTTGTAAAATTACAGCTATTTACTGCTGGGTTTTTTTCTTTTCCATAGTTTAGATCAGGGGTCACCATCGTTTTTCCTTGTGAGAGCTACTTTTACAAAATGAAAATGGCCAAGAGCTACTCATTTTAGTTACATTTATTTTCAGAGGTTATTTTAAACCCAAACAAAGCGAATATGCTTGTTTTACCAGAACATGAACAAAATGCTGGTGTCCACAACTCACATGTTGTATTTCACAATGCATTTCTTTCTACTGTTCTTTCATTATTAACTGGAAACCTGAATGAAAAGCAGGCTTGCGGGCACCTCATGTGGTCGTGGGGGCACCACGTTGGTGACCCCTGGTTTAGATTTTATTCCTGTCATAAGTTTTTCAAACATAATTTCACTTTTTTCTCAATATTTTTGACTTTCTTCTCATAAAATTACAGCGATTTTTTTTTTTCAACTTTTGTTTTTTTTTCCCCTAAAGTTGTGCTTTTATTCTTGAAATAACTTTTCCCCAACATCATTTTACAAAAATGACAACTTCATGCTGTCACGCTTTGCTTGTCGATCTGCTGCCGCCTGTCTATGCCTTGTCTGCAGTGCACCCCAGCCGGTGAAGGCGGAGACTCCGAAGCACACCTGAAGGCAATTCCACCTGGGACCTCTTAAGCAAGGCAGCGGCGACACCTTGTCACCAGATTGTACTTCCTGTCTGCTTGCTACCGCTTAGTCTGGGTCCTTGTATCACCAGTGCTGTCGTGTGCTCCTCGATAGTGTTGAGTCCCCTGCCCATGTTTGCCTGCAGTGTTTTTTGTTACTATTTTCTAGTTGTTATTATTAGTTATTCTAGTTATTATTATTTATTATTATTATTATTATTATTATCCTGTCAGCGCTTTTCGGTAGTTGTACCTGTTGTAGATTTTCCTGTTTTTGTGTTGTACTTTCCCCTTGTGGACACCTTTTTTGTTACATTAAATCTTCATCATTTTTGCCTTTTTTCTCTGCGTTGGGATCCAGACCCTTCACTTTGGCTCACGCCAATCTTGACACATGCTTTCTTTTGTTGGTTTCTCATAAAATTACGACTTTAAAAAAGAACAAAACATTTTTTTGTTAAATATTTCAACTCTATGCAACTAAAATTGTTGTTTTTCCTCATAATATTACACGTTTATTCTCAGAAAATTGCAACTTTTTTTTCCTCTTAATATTTTATTAATATTCTTGGAGAATCCTTTTTTTTCTCTTTCCAATCAACTTGCATTGGGAGCCTCGGCAGAAGTAGCAGCTGGAGCGGCACATCACGGTTGTGTTAGCAACAGCGTGTGGGCTTAACCTCCAAGACAAAAAAGCCCTGCAGGTGACCGGCGTCTGGTGGAGCTAATAGCGGCCTGTTTGCTATTCAACTCCTCACCGCTTAAAGCCTTTTTTTATGGCAGCGGCCATTTTCTCATGTTCACACACAGTGAGGGGGCTATTATTCTGCCCACTGACATTACATAAGACCCAATTAGATCACAGCGAGAGAGAACAGCGCTCAATACCTGTCGGGTGTTTAATGAATAGATGTGTTTCATAACTCGTGTATAATACGACAAACCGTGAAAAGACAATCTTTATCAAATGTACAGGCCATTTGTGTAAATCCCCCCAAGTCCAGCTCCTCCATGCCCGGGTCCGCGTTCTCCTGGATAGACTTGAGGATCCCGTAACAGCCGATGCTTTGGGTGGGGTTCCGACCCATCTGGAAGATCACACACCAGGCACACCGTCAACATACTAGCTTTCTGTTTTATATTTACATTTTTATTTAGAAAATGCGTGAATCTTCATTCAAAAATATATTCAAGATTCAAGAGTTTTATTGTCATATGCATAGTAAAACAGCAGTTCTACTATGCAATGAAATTCTTATTCTGTTCATTCTCCCAAGAAAAGAAAGAAAACACAAGAAAAAGAATAAGAACATAAGAAACATAAATACCAATAAATTAAGCAACAACAACAGAAGAGACATTAATACAAATAAATAAATAAAGTGCTATGAGTGTGTGCGTGTGTTGCGTGCGGCGTGTGTGAGTGCTTCGTTGAGAAGCCTGATGGCCTGTGGGTAAAAGCTGTTTGCCAGCCTTGTGGTCCTGGACTTCAAACTCCTGTAGCGTCTGCCTGACGGTAGGAGTGTGAATAATGAGTGTTGTGGATGTGTGCTGTCCTTGATGAGGTTGTGTGTTCTTCGTAGGACTCTAGTTTTGCAGTGAGGGGAGGGCTGCCCCAACAATGTTCTGTGAGGTCTTGATCACCCGCTGGAGTGCCTTCCTATCACGTGTTGTACAGTTACCGTACCAAACAGTGATGGAGGCGGTAAGGACACTTTCCATAGTGCATCTGTAGAAGCAACTCAGGATTGTGGTGGACATGCCAAATTTCCTCAGTCTTCTCAGGAAGTACAGTCTCCTTTGGGACTTCTTCCACGCAATCGTAGGTGAAGAGCGTGTAGAGGAGCGGACTCAGCACACACCCCTGTGGGGTCCCAGTGCTCACAATTCTTGAGCTGGATGTGCGATTGTGGACTCTGACTGACTGGGGCCTGCCTGTTAGAAAGTTAAACACCCAGTTACAGAGGGAGGGTGACAGGCCAAGTGTGAGGAGCTTATTTGTGAGTTTGTGGGGGCTGACTGTATTAAAAGCAGAGCTATAGTCTATAAATAGCATTCTGACATATGTGTCCTGGCCCTGTAGGTGAGAAAGGGCTGTGTGGATGGCAATGTTGACTGCATCATCCGTGGACTCAAAGCACTTCATTACAATAGGAGTGAGGGCAGGTCAAGCAGGTCACGTTGCTCTTCTTGGGTACGGGCACTATGGTGGTGGACTCAGCTAGCTCTGATGAGCAAACCCGAAGTGCACGTCCTGAGATGTTGTCTGGGCCTGCTGCTTTTCGTGGGTTTGTTTTGTTCAGAACCCTGCGCACATCAGCTGATGTCACCATGAGAGGTGAGTCCTGTGTGCTCCCCAAGTCCAGCCACCCTCTCTGCTCATCAGGAGTTTGGGTGTCAAAGCGGGCATAGAACTCGTTCAGCTCATCTGGAAGTGTGGTATGGCTGGACGTGGCTACGCTACTCCGCTGTCGATAGTCTGTGATGTGCTGGAGCCCCGCCCACATGCGCCGAGGGTCTGAGGTGGAATAGTAGCCCTCCAGCTTCTGTCTGTACTGTCTTTTGGCCTCTCGTATGGACCTCCTCAGGTCATATCTGGCCTTTTTGTAGTCCTCAGCGGTGCCCATGACAAATGCAGTGGAACGAGCACGTAGCTTAGCCCTTACATCACAGTTCATCCACTGTTTTTGGTTAGGGTATTTTCTGTAATACTTGGTGGTGCTAACAGTCTCTATGCATGTGCTAATGTAGCCAGTAACAGCAGAAGCATATTCATCCAAATCAACAGTACAATCTTCCCTCCCCGCTGCAGTTTTAAACACATCCCAGTTTGTGCAGCCAAAGCAGTCCTGAAGTACTTGATCAATTTCTTCATTCCACACTTTAACTGCTGTACTTACAGGGGGAGCTTGCTATGTATAAAACATATTAAAAATAATAAAAAAATGTTTTATAATATAAAGAATATACTATAAATATATAATATAAAATATACACACGTTTTTAAATATGTTCTTTTTTAATATATATTTTTATATATATATATATTTTTATATACAAAAAGAAAGCTAAAAAAAGGCTCAATTTCATTAAAAAAAACAAAAACCCTGGCTACTCAAATTAATCGGTATAATTTCAATAAATAAATAATATAATAAATAAATAAAATATAAAGAATATAATATTAGCATTATTATATTAAAATATCATAATATATAACATAACAAATAATCAATACATTAAAATGACGTAATTTGTGGGATTTTTTTTTTGTTTTTTATATTAAAAAATGCAAATAAATGCATGAATCTTCATTAAAAAAACAGAATGCTTAAAAGCTCAATTTCATTAAAAGAAAAATCCACATACTCAAATGAATCTGTATAATTTCAATAAAAAAATAATAAAATTATATAACAATAAAAGTATTATATTAAAATATAATTGTAATAATAAATAACAAATAAAATGCAGAAAAATGTCATTTGTGGGATATTTGATCCAGTTTTTAATGACACAATGACACAGTTTTTTAATGACGCTCAAGTGACATTTTATGAAATTTAGATTTTTTCTAAAGCTTTTTTATATTTAAAAAAATGCAACTAATGCATGAATCTTCATAAAATTTTTAAAAATAAATATAAATTTGGCTTCTTTGGGCTGAGCCCGAAGAAGCCGAATCTCCCCCCCCGTAGACCCACCACCTGCGGGGGCAAGCATAAGGGTCCGGTGCATTGCGTTTTGGGTGGCGGTCGAGGGCGGGCACCAAGGCGACCTGGTCTTCGGCGGACAAATCTGGTTCTTGGGACATGGAACGTCAACTTCTCTGGCGGGGAAGGAGCCCGAACTTGTGACAGAGGTTGAGACATTCCAACTAGATATAGTCGGACTCACCTCGACCCACAGCTTGGGTTCTGGATCCAAACTCCTCGAGAGGGGCTGGACCTTGTTCTACTCTGGAGTTGCTGCAGGGGAGAGGCGGCGAGCTGGTGTGGGCTTATTAATAGCCCCCCGGCTCGGTGCCTCTGTGTTGGAGTCATCCCCGGTGAACGAGAGGGTCATTTCCCTACGCCTTCGGGTTGGGGAAAGGGTCCTGACTGTCGTTTGTGCGTACGCGCCAAACAGCAGTTCAGAGTACCCAGCCTTCCTGGAGTCCATCAGAGGGGTGCTGGAGAGCACCCCAACTGGTGACTCTGTCGTTTTACTGGGAGACTTCAACGCCCATGTGGGAAATGACAGTGTGACCTGGAGGGGCGTGATTGGGAGGAACGGCCTCCCCGATCTGAACCCGTGTTGTGTGATGTTGTTGGACTTCTGTGCGAACCACAGTTTGTCTATCACAAACATCATGTTCCAACATAAGGATGTCCATAAGTGCACATGGCACCAGGACACCCTAGGCCGCAGGTCTATGATCGACTTTGTAGTCGTATCATCAGACCTGCGTCCGCATGTTCTGGACACGCGGGTAAAGAGAGGGGCTGAGCTGTCAACTGATCACCACCTGGTGATGAGTTGGATTAGATGACGGGGGAGGATTCCGGACAGACCCGGGAGACCTAAACGTGTAGTGAGGGTGTGCTGGGAACGTTTGGCAGAGTCTCCTGTTTGTCGAGTCTTCAGCTCTCACCTCCGGCAGAGCTTCTCCTGCATCCCGGGGGAGGACGAGGATATCGAGTCCGAATGGACTCTATTCTGTGCCTCCATTGCTGAGGCAGCCGATCGGAGCTGCGGCCGCAAGGTGGTCGGTGCCGGTCATGGCGGCAAGCCCCGAACCCGATGGTGGACACCAGAGGTCAGGGCTGCCGTCAAGCTGAAGAAGGAGTCCTATCGAGCATGGATAGCTTGTGGGACTCCTGAAGCAGCTGACGGGTACCGGCAGGCCAAGCGGCACGCGGCTTCGGCGGTGGTCGAGGCAAAAACTCGGGTGTGGGAGGAGTTCGGTGAGGCCATGGAACACGACTTTCGGTCGGCCTCGAAGAGGTTCTGGCAAACCGTCTGGTGCCTCAGAAAGGGGAAGCAGTGCCCGGTCCACACTGTTTACAGTGGGGACGGGAGCCTGCTGACCTCGACTGAGGATATAGTTGGGCGGTGGAAGGAATACTTTGAGGCCCTTCTCAATCCCACTGACACACCTTCCATAGAGGAGGCAGAGACTGAGGATACGAACGTGGACAGTTCCATCACCGTGGCTGAGGTATCTGGAGTAGTCAAAATGCTCCCCAGTGGCAAAGCTCCGGGGGTGGACGAGTTTCGCCCTGAATTCCTCAAGGCTCTGGATGTTGCGAGACTGTCTTGGCTGACACGTCTCTTCAACATTGCGTGGAAGTCGGGAACAGTACCTCTGGATTGGCAGACTGGGGTGGCCGGAGGGTGTGTTCCAACTATAGGGGGAATCACACTCCTCAGCTTCCCTGGGAAAGTCTATTCCAGGGTGCTGGAGAGAAGGGTACGACCGTTAATCGAACCTCGGCTACAGGAGGTGCAGTGTGGTTTTCGTCCTGGTTGCGGAACACTGGACCAGCTCTACACCCTTGCAAGGGTCCTGGAGGGTACTTGGGAGTTTGTCCAACCGGTGTACATGTGCTTTGTGGACTTGGAAAAGGCATTCGACCGTGTCCCTCACGGTGTCCTGTGGGGTGTGCTCTGGGAGTATGGGATTGGTGGCGCGCTACTACGTGCCATTCAGTCCTTGTACAACCGGAGCAGGAGCCTGGTTCGCATTGCCAGTAGTAAGTCAAGCCTGGTTCCGGTGAACGTTGGCCTCCGCCAAGGCTGCCCTTTGTCACTGATTCTGTTTTCAGAATTTCTAGGCGCAGCCAAGGTGTCGAGGGAGTCCAGTTCGGGGGCACTAGGATCTCATCTCTGCTATTTGCAGACGATGTGGTCCTGATGGCCTCATCGGGTTGTGACCTGCAGCGTTTGCTGGGACGGTTTGCATCTGAGTGTGAAGCTTCTGCGATGAGACTCAGCACCTCCAAATCTGAGGCCATGGTTCTCAGTCGTAAAAGGTTGGATTGCTCCCTCCGGGTTGGGAATGAGGTCCTGCCCCAGGTGGAGGAGTTCAAGTATCTCGGGGTCTTGTTCACGTGTGAGGGAAGGTTGGAGCGTGAGGTCGATAGGCGGATCGGCGCAGCGTCTGCAGTAATGCGGTCGCTGTACCGGACCGTCGTGGTGAAGAGAGAGCTGAGCCGGAAGGCAAAGCTCTCAATTTACCGTTCGATCTATGTTCCCACCCTCACCTATGGTCATGAGCTTTGGGTCATGACCGAAAGAACGAGATCGCGGATACAAGCGGCTGAAATGAGTTTTCTTCGTAGGGTAGCGGGACTCACCCTAAGAGACAGGGTGAGGAGCTCGGTTATCCGGGAGGAGCTCAGAGTAGAGCCGCTGCTCCTTCACATCGAGAGGAGCCAGCTGAGGTGGCTCGGGCATCTAGTCCGGATGCCTCCTGAACGCCTCCCTGGTGAGGTGTTTCGGGCATGCCCAGCCGAGAGAAGGCTCCGGGGAAGACCTCGGACACGCTGGAGGGATTATGTCTCACAGCTGGCCTGGGAACGCCTTGGTGTCCTCCCGGTGGAGCTGGAGGAGGTGGTCGGGGACCGGGAAGTCTGGGCTTCCCTACTGAGACTGCTGCCCCCGCGACCCGCACCCGGATAAGCGGAGGAAAATGGAATGGAATGGAAATATAAAATAATAAGTATAATATAAAAAATACAATATTAACACAAATAAATAAATAAAATACATATAAAAAAAAGCCAAAAAAGCTCAATTTTATTGAAAAAAAATCCAGATACTCAAAATAATCTGTATAATTTCAATAAATAAAAAAATATAGTAATAAATAAAATAGAAACAATATATCATCATTATTATATGAAAAGAAGAAGAAGAAGAAAAAATTAAAAAAATGTAATATGTGATCCAGTTTTTAAGTGACCTCACGCCACATTGTGTTGGGCTTTTTAATAACTGTGCTTCTACATCACCTATTTCCAATGCATATGGAAAAATGCACATTTTTTATGCATTCAGGTGTTTGTTTTGTGGTTAGTATGTTGACCTTTTCACATTTGACCTTAAACCTGTGCCCTATTTTGTGACATTTCCGGGCAAAAAAAAATCATGTTTTTTGGTCAGTACATGAGTATATTAAGGTATATTGATGAAATAGTTCCATATCTAGAAAGCCCTCGCCGGGCCCATTCATTTGAGATACGACTCAATGGACTTTACTGTATTTTTATTTTTTTTACCCAATTATAGATCAACTTCGGCCTTTCGCCATATCCGTGACATCACAGGCAATTCCACCATCAGATGAGTGATCTGCTTGCTAAAAACGCCTACCAAATTGTAGACGACCGTTGATGAACGGCCATTTCTTAACGTATGTTCAAGCGTTGGATGCTTTTGTTGACTTTGAGGCCCGAGGCGAGGGCGATGGCTCCTTCAGGCGGGATTCTGTTGTTACTGAAGGAAAGACGCACGCAAGACTGAGTGTCCTCCTTGGTGCTTCTTCCACCCCCCCACCCCGTGGCGTCCGGTACCTGACGTTCAGCTCTTCCAGCACGTTGTTGTCTTGAAGAGCTCGTCCTAAAGCCCAAGCGCCTTCCTTGCTGAAGCCGTTGGAAGACAAATCCACACTTCGAAGAAAGACATTTCCCAAAAAACATACACGCGTGTGGGGCTTTTTATTTGACTTATTTTGTGCTGCCACGCTCATTACCCGGAGCCCGTCGGCCAACGGGGCGGCTCCTCTCCCTCTGATCCCATTCCACGCCAGACTCAACCACCTCAAGCCCGGGTTCTCCGACAGAGCGTCTCCCAGGGTTTGTCCTGGAGGGGCGGGAGCAGAAGAGGACCTCTTGATAAACGTCCAAGACAATTATCTTCATGTGTTGCAGTTGCAGCCCGCAGCCATCCATTTTGCGGTGTCTTGAGCTAACTAACCTAACGTCTTTGGCAGTGTCGCCCTCCCGCAACAACAGCAACGATCATGTCTGCCGTGCAGAACGCAACTGCCATGGAAACTATCGTGCGGGGCTCACACCTTTTAAAGAGGTTTCATACGGCATTTGAGGAACAAACAATGGACCCAGAATGGTGCGTCTTTGAGCCTCATCGATCAGGTGATCATTGGCCAAGCTAACGCAGCCACGTGGCTAACACTTGCCAAAGAAGGCTAAGCTAGAGAGAGAGAGAGGGAGAGAGAGAGATAGAGAGAGCGAGAGAGAAAGAGAAAGAGAGAGAGAGAGAGAGAGAGTAAGCTAAGCTAGAGTTTCGAGCAGCTCTCCAAAACTCATCCTAAAGTCATAATAAACAATCAAGGCAAGGCAGGCAAGATAAGAAAAGAAAAGTTTGACTAAATACATAATAATTCCAATTTGTAGTGCAATAATAATAATAATGATAATAATAATCAATAATAATAATCGCTGATGATCAGGTAATAAGTCCCGTCCTGTGTGTGTGTTTTTATGGCACTCCCTCTGTTGTGTTGAAAATCTGCGTGGCGTGGGGGAGGAACGATCTGCTCAGTCTTGTGGTGGAGCAGGGCAGTGATAGTAATCTGCCACTGAAGCTGCTCTTCTGCTGGGGCGACGAGGCCGCGCCGGGCGATCATCAGGATCGGAAGTTCGCTGGGTGCTTTCTCGCGTACCTGGAAGCTCCACCTAATTTTCCAAAAATTTAGAACTTTAGTTTGATTTTCATAATATTACAAAACAAGTTTATGCTACTAAAATGAGATTATTTTTCATAATATTACAAGTTTATTCTGGTAAAATTGTGACTTTTTTTCAATTTCTGCTGTTTTTTTTTTTATATTTTCCAACAATTTGAATGTTCTTAATAAACCGTTGTACATTTTCTTTATTAAATAATATTATGACTTTATTCCCATAGCAGTTTATATTGTTTTGTTTTTCATAATATTACAATTTCAAAAAAGACTGTTTTCTTTAATGTTTCAAGTTTATGCGCATTACTTTTCAGCATATTACAAGTTTATTCTCGTAATACTGCAACTTTTTTCTCAGTAGAATACAACTTTTTTTCTCTTCAGAGTTTGATTTTAATCTCGTAAAATCACAGCTGTTTTTTCCCACATTTTGCTGTTTTTGTTTTTAAATTATAACAATATAAAGTTGTCATAAAAGAGTAAAGCCAGCAAAAATGGAAAAAACATGTCATTTTACGAGATTAAACACAAACTATGAAGAGAAAAAAGTCGCATTCTAATGAAAAAAACAGTCGCAATTTTATGGGAATAAAGTCGTAATATTATGAGGAAAAATAATTCATTTTAGTAGCATAAACTTGAAACTTGAAATAATTATTTTTATATGAAAAACAAAACAAAGGTGTAATTTTGGGGGAAATGAGGTTAATTTATAATATTATGGGAATAAAGTCATAATATTATATCATTGAAAAAATGTACAAAGATTACTTAAGGAGAAAGTTGAAATAGTTGGAAAAAAACCCAACAAAAATGAAAAAAAAACCAGCTGTAATTTTGCGAGATTAAAGTCAAAATATCAAGAGAAAAAACCTGAGGAAAAAGTTGTAATTTTTGAGAATAATTTGTAATATTATGAGGTAAAATAATGTAATAATTTTAGTAGCGTGGAGTTAAAATAATAAAAAAAGATGTTAATGTTTATTTTAAAAAAGTGGTAATATGAGAAACAAATAAAACAACAGATAAAGTTGCACTTTTTGAAAATCAGCTTGGGGAAAAAGTTATAATATGATGGGAATACAGCCAAAATATTCCAAAAAGAAAATGTATGAAGATTATTTAAGAAGAAAGTTGAAATATTTGAAACATTTAAAAAAAACAGCAGAAATGGAGAAAAACCCCACTAATATGCTTTTGATGCAGTTGTTTCTTGGACTACTGCATATGTGATTGACAGCAGCTGTGGCAATAATAATAATCTTAATAATAATGATGATGATGGTGTGTTTTTCAAGCGTGCATCGGCAAACGCCCCCGACGGCGTGATGGACGTTTCTGGATGAGGAAACTTTGGTGTTTGATTGGAAAAGCAATAAAGTTGGACGTGAGTGTCTGGGTTTCAAAGAGCAGCAAACGTGGCCGCATGACATTTCAAACATGCTCGGATGAATCAGCTCAACGGACAATGTGATGGCCCCCCCACAGCCCACACACACACACAAGCACTATCCAATGGCGGTGTGCGTTTCCTGCACCAGTGTTGCTGTCACGGAGCTCATAAGCATGACAACTGAAAGGCCTTTTAATGAGGGACAACGTTGTTGACCTTTGAATGCCACAGTCTGCTGCTGCGGCTGCCGGCGCCCCCCCAAAAAAGACGCAGGCTCTCGGCAAGCTGTCGCCTCTCTTCCATCACCCAAAAATCCCTGTCTTGTCATCGTGACGCTCAACAGACCTGCCCGCACCGCTGCTGCACTTCATCAAGCTAGCGAAGTACATGAGCCACTCTTCATCTCAAAGGTGCCAGGGGGCGGGGGGCGGCTCTAACGGTGGGCGGATTCTTATTTTGTACACGATGTCAATGCAAGGTTCATATCGTCACATTTTTACCTCATCTAATGGATCATATTATCATACAAGCAATATCTTTACAATGGTCAAAGATCCTCTATGTGACAGGAGCACTCTGCTGGTTTTCTGGACCAACTGCAAAAAATGTGAGTAAACATCCTCTATTGCATAAATACTTTGCTGTTGAATCAAAGATCCTCTGTATGACGGTTGCTCGTGGCTGTTTTCAAGAGAATATATGCAAAAAGCAAGTCAAAGATCCTCTAAGTGACAGGAACATTGCTATTTTCAAGGACGTTCTGCAAAAATTTGAGTCAAAGATCCTCTCTTACATAAATACTTTGCTGTTAAGTCAAAGCTCCTCTACATGATGGGAGCTTGCGACTGTTTTTAAAATAATACTGCAAAAAGCAAGTCAAAGATCCTCTATATGACAGGAGCACGCTGCTGTTTTTAAGGATTGACTGCAAAAATGTGAGTCAAAGATCCTCTATTACATACAGTAAATACTTTGCTGTTTTTAAGGACATACTGCAATATTTTGAGTCAAAGATCCTCTATGTGACAGGAGCACTGCTGTTTTTAAAGACCTTCTGCAACAATTTGAGCCAAAGATCCTCTATGCGACAGGAGCGCTCTGCTGTTTTTCAGGATTGACTGAAAAACATGTGAGTCAAAGATCCTCTATGTGACAGGAGCGTTCTGCTGGTTTTAAGGACTGAATTGAAAAGTGCTAGTCAAATATGATGGGAACATCGTTCTGTTTTACTGCAGTCAAAGATCCTTTAAATGACAGGAATCCTCTGCCCCACCTGCTCGCTCTCTCAGGGCGTTGTGGCTCAAGTCGAGGCGTCACAGGGTGGCGTTGCCGACCAGGGTGGCGCTCAGGTGCTCGGCGGCCCGGTCGGTGAGACGGTTGCCTGACAGGTTGAGGCGGAGCAAGCTGCCGTTCTCCTTCGGCATCGCCAACACGGCCCGAGATGGTTGTCTGAGAGATCCGCTTCTGCAATCGGCAAACGTGGACGACGCTCACACTCGGCGTCCACAAGTATGGTGGACGGTGACAGTAGAGTTGTAGAGACCTTGTCGTCCAAATATTTTTTAGCCTAAACATGGAATAATGCAATCAAGATGAGACACGAGACCTAATATGTGAGACGTGAGAGCCTGGATAAGAGACAAGAGACATACGGCATGACTATAAGACTATGAGACCTAAGACATGAAATGCAAGACAGATGTAAGACAAGAGACATAAGACATAAGAGAAACGACATAAGGCATGAGATGTGAGGTATGAGACCCTAGACATAAGACATGAGACATAAAACTAGGAGACGAAAGGCTTGACACATGGAACATAAGACAAGCGTGAGACGCAAGAGGGACGAGACGAGACCCGAGACATGAAAGTGTGACACAAAAAGACACGAGATGAGACATGAGACTTAAGATACGAAACAGGAGATGTAAGGTATGACACAAACGACACGAGACATCGGACAATAAGACATGAGGTCATTCTTGCAGTTTTAGGCTGAAAAGTATTTGGACCAAATTCACATCAAACTCAACTGTCACTGTCCCAATACTTGTGGACACGCATGAATCTTCATGTGCCAACTGACATTTCAACACAACCGAGTGTGTGTGCACGTGTGTGCACGTGCGACAAGCACCTGGAATGTGACAATTCTCCTTCAACACGGCGGCCACGGCAGCTCCGCCCGACCCCTCCAAGCCATTATCTCGCAGGTTGAGGCTGAGGATTGAAGTGTTGGTTGCCATGGCGACCGCCAGCGCTCTGGTACCCTACAAACATCATCATCGTCATCATCCTCCTCACGAGTGTGCCATAAGAATACAAAGCCAGCAGATGAGGAACATTTAGTGGAGGCTTGCAGGGTCAGACAGTCAACCTGAAAAAGACATTTGATATTGCGGCGGACGGCCAGAAAGAAGAAGAAGAAGAAGACGAAGACGAAGGAAGACTTCCTGATAGACGCTCTTCATCTTCATCTTCATCTCGTCACTTCTTTTGGAAACTGCAACCCATTCAACAACTTTTTTTTTTTTTTTAAAACACAGCAGCATGACTGACAGCTGCAGACGTCCAAAACCAAATTTAATAACAGGACAGCGTCTCCACGGAGACCGAAACAAAGGATATGAGACAAGACATAAGACACAACGAGATATAAGAAAAATGTGAAGCATGCAAGAGATGAGACATGAGACCTAGAACATAAGACAAGACCTGAGACAAGAGACATGAGGCATGAGGCGAGAGACGACACATAAGAATATAAGACATAAGACAATATAATATAATACATAAAACAAAAAACAGTACAGACAGAAGCTGGAGGGCTACTATTCCTCAACAGTTGTCATCAGTGTCTCCAACTTCTGCTGCTTCATCAGCTGTGGTGGGCTGACTTCAGGTGGAAGGTATGCTGTCTTGGTCAGGGGGAGCATGTCCGGTTAGAGTGCTTAGTGACTCAGGATCGGACAAGAATTTTATTGACTGTGAATTAGTCAAGACTTTGAATATTCCCACTGTAGAGCTAGTGAATCATAAGCAGATCCGTTCGCTCGATGGACGTCTCCTGGCTAATATCACCCATCAAACCTGCACCATAACTTTGCTCCCCATCGTGAGGTCGTAAATTTTTTTCTCATGCCGTCTCGCTCGGCACCGCTAGTACTCAGGCTACCACGGCTTCGTCAGCACGGTCCCGTTATAGACTGGGAAACATTAATGATTTCTAATTGGAGCACATTTTGCCATAGTCACTGCCTTCACGCCTCATCTCACCCCGCTCCTGCGGTTAAGTCACCACCTGCTATCCCTCCAGCCCTGTCCTCGGTTCCTAGGGAGTACCACTTCATTAGCATCTCCACCGCCCTGGCCGCTGGCCATATCCGCCCTTCTTCCTCCCCTCTTGTGGCCGGCTTCTTTTTCGTTAAGAAGAAAGACGGTTCATTGCGCCCATGCATCGACTTTCGCGGCCTCAATAAGATCACAGTTAGGAGTAAGTACCCCCTCCCCCTTCTCAATTCTGCTTTTACTTCGCTGCCTGACGCCGTCATTTTCACTAAATTTGATCTGCGCAACGCCTATCATTTAGTGCGCGTGAGAGAGGGGGATGAATGGAAGACGGCTTTTAATACACCACTCGGGCACTTTGAGTATCTTGTGATGCCTTTTGGGCTTACCAATGTTCCGGCCGTCTTCCAGTGCCTTATTAATGACATTTTACGTGACTTTATTGGCCGCTTTGTGTTCGTTTACCTGGACGACATCTTAATTTTTTCCCCTTACAGTTCTCTACATATTAATCAGGTGCGGACGGTCCTTCAAAGACTCCTGGAGAATCAATTATTCGTTAAGCCCCAGAAGTGTACGTTCCACGCACCCTCTGTGTCTTTTTTTGGGATTCATTGTGGAGAAGGGTCAACTTAAACCTGACCCTGCCAAGATCCAGGCAGTGGTCGAGTGGCCCATTTCTATATCAAGGAAGCTGTTGCAGAGGCTCCTGGGGTTCGCCAACTTTTACCGCCGTTTTATTCTGAACTTTAGTAAGGTGGCGGAACCTCTGAATAAGCTTACATCCTCCAAACTACCCTTTGTGTGGTCGCTGGAGGCAGACCGGGCCTTCCAACGCCTTAAGGCAGCGTTTACTTCCGCACCTGTGTTAATACACCCTAACCCTTCTATCTTTTTTTTTGTTGAGGTAGACGCGTCCGACTCAGGGGTAGGGGTCGTGCTCTCCCAGCGCTCCACCATGGATCAGAAACTGCACCCCTGCGCCTTCTTCTCCCGATGCCTGTCTCCAGCGGAGAGGAACTATGACATCGGCAACCGGGAGCTCCTGGCGGTGTTACTGGCCCTTCAGGAATGGAGACATTGTCTGGAGGGCACTACGCTGCCATTTACTATCTACACGGGCCACCAGAACCTGGCCTACATCCGCGCTGCCCACCGCTTGAACCCCCGACAGGCACGGTGGGCACTCTTCTTAACCAGATTCGACTTCTGCATCACCTGAAGCCCGATGCACTATCAAGGATGTTTGCACCCGCGGTAGAGAACTCCTCTCCTGAGACCATCCTACCCCAGTCCAGGATCCTGGGGGCCCTCCGATGGGAAGTGGAAAGACGCATCACTGAGGCTGGGAAAGGGTTCCCCTCCCCCGGTTGGTTGCCCTCCCAACCAACTGTTTGTTCCGGCGGCGCTTCGTTCCAAGGTGCTGACGTGGGCCCACGCCTCCAAGATTGCCTGTCATCCGGGAGCTAGGCGGACGGCCTTCCTTTTGGCCCAGCGTTTCTGGTGGCCTACCTTCCAAGCGGACACGCGGAGCTTCGTTGCGGCCTGTACCAGTTGTGCCAGGAGCAAGCCCTCTCATCAGGCTCCTGCGGGATTGCTCAAACCCCTCCCCATCCCCTCCCGACCCTGGACTCATATCGCGGTAGACTTCGTCACTGGATTACCTTCTTCCAGAGGCTTTACGGTCATTCTGACGATAGTGGACGGGTTTTCCAAATGGACTCACTTTATCCCCCTACGTAAGCTTCCCTCCTCATTGGAGACTGCCAAACTATTGATCCAGCATGTGGTTCACCTTCATGGGATCCCCCAGGACGTGGTGTCCGATAGAGGCCCGCAATTCTCATCAGCCACATGGAAAGCCTTTTGCAAGTCGCTGGGCGCTACGGCCAGTTTATTGTCCGGCCATCATCCCCAGTCGAATGGACAGTCTGAACGTGCCAACCAAGATTTGGGGGCGGCACTGAGCTGCGTGTGTCACCAGCGTCCTTCTACCTGGTCCATCTACCTTCCGTGGGTCGAGTATGCCCACAATACTCTCATCTGCTCCTCAGCAGGCCTCTCCCCCTTCCATGTTGTCCACGGCTATCAACCCCCCCTTTTTTCATCCCAGGAGGCCGGCTGCACTACCCCTTCTGTGGCAGCATTCCTCCGCCGTGCTCACCGCATCTGGCGCAACACAATGGAGGCGCTACTACGCACCGCCAGACGCAACCAAAGACTGGCCAACCGCCATCGTACACCAGCCCCAAACTACAAGTCCGGTCAGAGGGTTTGGTTATCTGCCCAGGAGATCTCCCTGGGGGGGAGTTAAAGAAACTGGCTCCAAGATTCATTGGACCCTATGAAGTGGAGTGGATGATCAACCCAGTGACAGCACGCCTTAAACTGCCAGCTTCCCTCAAGTGCCACCCAGTGTTTCACGTCTCCCGCCTCAAGCCAGTGGCGTCCTCCGCCTTGAATCCCCCACCTGCAATCTCCTTCTCAATACAGATAAGACTAAAGAGATGATCATCGACCCAAGAACAAGGGAAAAGGAGCCGCATAGACCCCTGTTTATTGATGAGACTGAGGTGGAGAGGGTGAAAACCTTCAAGTTCCTTGGCACACACATCAGCGAGGACCTCACCTGGTCTCACAACACCCAACAAATTATGAAGAAGTCCCAAAGGAGACTGTACTTCCTGAGAAGACTGAGGAAATTTGGCATGTCCACCACAATCCTGAGTTGCTTCTACAGATGCACTATGGAAAGTGTCCTTACCGCCTCCATCACTGTTTGGTACGGTAACTGTACAACACGTGATAGGAAGGCACTCCAGCGGGTGATCAAGACCTCACAGAACATTGTTGGGGCAGCCCACCCCTCACTGCAATAGTCCTGGACTATTTCCTAAGTCCAGGACCACAAGGCTGGCAAACAGCTTTTACTCACAGGCCATCAGGCTTCTCAACAAAGCACTCACACACGCCGCACGCAACACACACACACACTCATAGCACTTTATTTATCTGTCCATCCATTTTCTATACCACTTCATCCTCATTAATTGATATTTATGCTTCTTCTGTTCTTATTCATTTTCTTGTGTTTTCTTTCTTTTCTTGGGAGAATGAACAGAACAAGAATTTCATTGCATAGCAGAACTACCTGTTTTACTGTGCATATGACAATAAAACTCTTGAATCTTGAATCTTGACTCAGATGTACTGTTTGACTGTTTCACTTCTTTTTACACTTGCATCACCCATCCATTGGTCATGTCTGAAGCTACACAGAAACTTGAAGAAGAAGACTGAAAAGCAAGTGTCCACTTGAGGCGTGCAGATGGTGGTGTGTAGGTAGCGTGTCAAGTTATGTACAAATATGAGCTGCTGGAATGAGAGAACTTCACACGCTCTGTCCTCCTGGGGGGGATGTGACTTGGAATTAATGAGTCCTTTACGCCGCAAAGCTCAAACTTCTCAATCTCATTCAGCCTGCTTAGCATCCTCACGTCAGCCAGCATGACCCCCTTTCCTTTCAGCTGCTCTGGGGACCATTCCAGTAACTGAGGTCCAAGTCCACGATGCGCCATGTTGAAGCGGTCTTCCTGCATGTGCTGCAGGACGTAAGAGACGGGGACCACCTTGAACTGCTTACACGCCTCCGTGTAGCCTGTCCACCAGGACCGCTCACAGGACGCCTTCTCATCTGCCACACAATGAGACGTGAGACGCGAGGCTTGAGACAGGTGAGACATGAGCTGTATGACATGGGACAGGACAGAGGGACGACGAAGGGCCGGAGTCCAACATCTGATTGATGAAGAGCTGTGTCCCACAAGGCACATGAGGCATGAGATGAGAGACGACACAAAAGAGATGAGACCCGAGACAAAACACAGACATAAAACAGATGTGAGACATAAGATATAAGACAAATGTGAACCATGAGGCATGAGATATGAGACATAAGACAGATATGAAACGTTATGAGACATGACGCACGAGATGTGAGACATAAGAGATTAGACCCGAGACATTGGATATGAGACAAGACATGAGACAGATGTGAGACAGGAGGCATGAGATATGACATGCAACATAAGCAATGAGACATATGAGACAAGACATGAGACAGATGTTATTCAGGAGGCATGAGAAATAAGACATGAGACAACTAAGGACTGGAGTCCAACATGTGATTGATGAAGAGATGTGTCCCAATACTTTTGTCCAGTCTATAAATATCCAACGGTACCTTCCGATCCAGCGTCTTCTTCACCTCTGTCTCGCACGTCCACATCAGGGCGGCGCTGTGGCTGGCCACCCCCACACATGTCACCTCCCGTCAGGATCAGCGTGTGACGGGCGAACGACGAAGACGACAAGAAGACGCCCGAGCACGCTGGCTGGACCGGACCGGAGTGGAGCGGAGCGGTGAAGACGTCATGTCCTACGGCAGCCGTCATAACGAAGTGTGTCTACCTGACTTTCTCCAAGCTTCCTCAGCAAGTCTAAGAGTCTTACTTGAAAGTCCACGAGTCTTACTTGAAAGTCCACGATGGACATCTTACCTCCACGTCCTGCAGGTCCTCTCCTGGTGTGTCAGTGGCGTCCTCTTCACAAACGGACAACAGCGCAACTTGAGAAGTCATCGTTGTCTTCTTTGGAAGCGCCGCGTGTTCAATCCCTGCGCTGCAGTGGACTGTGTAAGATGACTGTGTTTTGTTGACAGGTTGCCATGGCGACGCCGAGCTATGACAACCTGCACGCAATCACTGTGTCGACCCTTGACCCCCCCACCGCACACTCTGCTGCACACTGCAATGACGCTGGTCAAAGATCCTCTTCATGACGGGAGCGCTCTGCTGTTTTTAAAGCCCTACTTAGTCAAAGATCTTCAATATGACAGGAGTGCTCTGCTATTTTTAGGAATCTGCTGCAAAAACGCTATCAAAAGGTCTTTTACATGACACAAGCACTCTTCTGTTTTTAAGGACCAGGTGTAAAAATGCTTGTCAGAGATCCTCTATATGACACAAGCGGTCTGCTGTTTCTAAGGAGCTGTTGTAAAAACACGAGTCAAAGATCCTCTATGTGACACAGTAGCACTGTGCTGCTTTTAAGGACCTGCTGCATTAACGCTAGTCAAAGATCCTCTATATGACAGGACTACGTTGCTGTTTTTAGGAACCTGCTGCAAAAATGTAAGTCAAAGATCCTCTAAATAACAGGAGCACTCTGGCGTTTTTTTAGAACCTACCTAGACAAAGATTTTCTATAGGGTAGGAGTGCTCTGCTGTTTTCAGGAATCTTCTGCAAAAACTGTAGTCAAAGATCCTCTATACGACAGGAGTGTTCTGCTCTTTTCAAGGACACAGTGCAAAACAATAGTCAAAAATCTTCTATATGATAAGAGCATGCTTCTATTTTTCAGGACCTAGTTAAGGACCTAGTTGCATTCTGCTGTAAAAAATCGAATCAAAGATCCTCTTTATGAGCGGAGAGCTCTGCTGTAAAAACACAACCCAAGGAATTTTTTTTAAATGACAGGAGTGGTGTGCTGTTTTGTTTAACCTAGCTAGACACCAATCTTGTATAAGGCAGGAGCGCTCTGCTGTTTTTAGGAATCTGCTGCAAAAACGCAAGTCAAAGATGCTCTGCATCACAGTAGTGCTGTGCTGTTTTTAAGGACCTACTGCAAAAATCCTCCATGGAACAGGACTGTGCTGCTGTTTTTTAGGAATATGCTGCAAAAATGCTAGTCAAAGATCCTCTTTATAAGGTGAGAGCCCTGCTGCTTTTAGGAATGTGCTGCAAAAATGCAAGTCAAAGATCCTCTAAATGACAGGGATGCTCTGCTGTTTTTGACAACCCACCAAGTCAAAGATTTTCATGCGCATGCTTCAGTTTTTTGGCCCGAGTGCCAAAACGCTGGTCAGAGATCCTCTACACAAGAGGAACAGTGTGCTGGTGTGCAGAAGAAAGAGACGGAAGGCGTGAGAGTATTTGGTAAATGTTGTGGTTTATTGGTCAAAGCCGAGTCCTTGCAGTGGATGCATTCAATGGAATCTCCTCACAATGGAGGCCATTAGATTAGATTAGATTAGATTACATGGGATCACACGCGTTCTTTAGAGCAGCAGCCAAAAACGCAAAGACACGGAAAGAAAGAAAGAAAGAAAGAAAGAAAGAAAGAAAGAAAGAAGGAAAGAAGGAAAGAAGGACAGGAAGCCGCCCAAAAGCCCGCCGGACAAAGAAAGTCACGACACAGACGGGCCGGCACGAGCACGAGAACATCACCATGCATTTGGCTTTATCTTCTTTTCAAACAAGCAGTGCCCTTTTACATCTTGAAAATACATTCTTAGAAAAGATCCAAGTGGCATATATGTTTCTATATGTACTGTACGTACAGGTACAGGTAGTATATACTGTATGTATACTGTCAGGCCGGTACACAGTTCACACCACAAATGCAACCTCGCCCCTTCCCATATAAATAAACCAAAGACACAGAGGAGACGTTCATCCACGGGACGCCATGGGAACGCAGCGTTTTCTTGAAGCCGATATTCCTACGATGTGGACGTGAGAAGCGAGCCTAGGCCGGCGTGGGTGCTTCCGACTGACCGGGTCGACACCGACATCTACATCTGGCGGATCCCCGGAACTTGAACCGTGCCCCCCGAGGGGATTCATTGATTCAAAATCTGAACAATGTCTGCTTGAAACGACATAAAATAGGTACAAATACGCCTTTGTAAAATAAGGTTTAACTTCAAGGTATAAACCTGATGTTTAAATGTTCAAAGATGGCAAAAGATTTGAGGGAAATAAAAAATGTATTCAAAAACTGAACAAAATCTGTTTTTACAAAATGACATAAGACAAATTAGTATAACCTGTTTTTATAAACTATAATTTAAACCTTATGTTTAAATGTTCTTAAGGGGAAAAAGATTTGGGGGAAAGATATTAATTGATTCAAAATCTGAACAAAATCTGCTTGAAACGACATCAAACAGGTAAAAATAAGGCTTTGCAAAATAAGGTTTAAGTTTAAGTTATAAACCTTATATTTAAATGAAAAATGCCAAAAGGTTTTAGGGAAATAAAAAAACGATTCAAAATCTGAACAAAACCTGTTTGTTCAAAATTACATAAGACCAATCAGTATAATGTGTGTTTATAAAATATAACTTTAATCTTATGTTTAAATGTTCTAAAATGGAAAAATATTTAGGGGAAGATATTCACTGATTCAAAATCTGAACAAAACCTGTTTGAAACAACATCAAATAAGTAAAAAGAAGGCTTTGTAAAATAGGGTTTAAGTTTCAGGTATAAACCTTATTTTACACGTTCTAAAATGGAAAAAGATTTGAGGGAAAAAAATTGACTCACAATCTGAACAAAATCTGTTTGGTCAAAATTACGTAAGACAAATTAGTATAACATTTATTTTAAATCAAATATAACTTATATAACTTATGTTTAAATGTTCTAGAACGGCAAAAACATTTTGGGAAAAAAATCATTGATTCAAAATCTGAACAAAATGTGTTTGAAACAACATACTGCAGACAAATTAGGATAAACTATTTTTTGCAAAATATAACTTAAAACTTACAATTAAATGTTATCGAATGTCAAATGTTTTTCGGGAAAAAAATTAATTGATTCAAAATTAATCTGAATCAAATCTCCTCAAAATGATGTAAGATAAATTAGCATAACTTACTTTCTGTAAAATAAGGTTTAATTTAAGTTACAAACTTTATACTTAAATGTTCTAAAGTGGAAAAAGATTTTAGGGTAAAACATGTATTCTAAATCTGAACAAAATCTTTTTGTTCGAAAATAACCTTTTTTTAAACCTACACTGAAATGCTCTAGAATGGCAAACACTTTTTCAGAAAATATTTATTGATTCAAAATCTGAACAAAATCTATTCAAAATGACATAACACTAATTACTGTAACTTACTTTTTGTAAAATAAGGTTTACATTTAAGTTATAAACCTTGTATGTTCTACAATGGCAGAAGATTAAGGAAAAAAAGTTCTAAATTTGAACAAAATTTGTTTGTTTGAAGCGACATAAGACAAATTGGTTCATCCTATTTTTTTTATTAAGTATAACTTAAAACTTATGCTTAAGCGCATGAGAAAAGGATTCCAGAACATGAACAAATGAGTACAAAAGTATTTTTGTGACTTAAAACGTTACATCAAAAAAAGTTCTAGAATGGCAAACCGTTCTGGCAAAATGTTCTGGAGCAGATAAGTTCAATTTTGGGGGAAACAAGTCACTGATTCAAAGGCCGAACAATATGGACATTGTGGTCAAAGTTCCGGGGTTCTACTGTACGTACGATTGTTGTTTTTAAACTAAAAAGCATCGCCCCCCTGTTGGCCATCAATGTAAGTACATTTCTTTTGCATGAAATATCGCCCCCTGTTGGCAATGAGCCACATTTCTTTCTGTTTGTGTTTTGTTGAAAGCGACAGTAATGAGTAAGTAGTGTAGTGGTCTTAGTATAGAGCTTTACACCAAAAGTCCACTTACATCGGCTAAGTGTATTTGTTGGATCACAGGGTGGGCTCTGTCTACGTCCTGGGGCAACACACACAAACAAGGGACGTGAAAGATGCGACGCTTGGATGATCCTCACCTGCATGCTTCCAAACTCTCAGACATCCCATAATGCCTGCCTGCGGACCCCCACCTTCTTTTTTTTTTGTCGCAGTTATACAGTACGCCACACAAACGTAACAGGAAGCCTTTGCGGTGCAGCACAGTAACACACAGACTTGGATTATATTCTTGAGTCTCAGGTCATGCATTCACAACGAGGCAGGTCATTACACGTAAGGAGACCCAGTTAGCATCTGCAGTCGCTAACGAGCCTCAGCAGAACAGAAACGTGGTATAAAAAAAGAAAGACATGAACATATATATATATATATATATATATATATATATATATAGTTACTTGTTTTTTTTTACAGTACAAAAGTTGGCACAGTATTGTCTAACCAGTGCTGCTGCATCCTGGCGTCCGTCTGCCGTCGTCACGTCGCAGGCCTACGAGCAGAAAACCCTGCGAGGATGCACACAGAAAGAGAGATGTAGCACTCGACGAGCATATGTGGAATCGGACAGCCCTGGTTTTGCTCTTCTGACGTGTTCCCATGGTTACACACTTGTTGTTTTTCTGTGTGTGTTCACGTGATGACAGGTTTGCAGTCAGTGTGCATTTCCAGTGCTTTGATGGAAGACGGAGACACTTAAAGCGGCTTTGAGGAGCCGGAATGCGCGGTATAAAGGAGCGTAGGACGTAATATGGATGGGATAAGCCCATGCAGCATTCATGAAGGCAACAATAAACAAACCTACATGCTCTATATCACATAGTGGTGTGGAAGCACCATAGCAACACAACTGAACACTTTATGCAGTTTTTCAATGAAGCTTTTTATTATTAAGGGAGAAAAAAAATCCAAAGCTGAAAAAGTGATTGCCCCCCTGCGCTTTAAAATGTTGCTTTGGGTGTGAAAGTGCTGTTTTTTACAATGCACTCATCAGCGCTGCGGATTACAACATTGGTTCTGTTGCTGCTGTGTTGTACTGTTCATAAACAAGCATGTGGTCAAACCTTCCCACTTTCTTATGCACTCCAAATCATTATTAGAGTGAAAAAGCTCCACTCACTCGTCAGAATCTTTCTTGCTCTCCTCGATGTAGGCGATGGACTCAGACCGCAGTCGGTTGGTGACCTCGTAAGTGCGCAGGGTGACCCCGAAAATGTCCTCGTGGTAGCGGTTCTCATCCTGGGGACGGCAGGTTGGAGTTGGACACCTATTTTTTGTTTTTTTTTAATCAAAAGATTCTGCCTCGTACCCGGAGCCTGCTGATGAAGAAGCCGGCGTCCTCCAGGCTCATGTTGCCCTGCTGCTTGATGATTTGCTGCACCGTCTTGAGGACGTCGCCCGCCATGGTGACATCTCCGCACACGTAGATGTGTCCTCCCTCCTCCCTCAGGCACTGATACACTCTCTCTGACAGCTGCTCACGTAGAACATCCTGCACGTATTTCTGCACCACCAACCATGCAACTTTAGGTGCACAGTCTTTATAACGCATACAGAAGCAGCACAAGCGCTCTTCAACGAGATTTGCTACCTTTGGTTTGCCGGGTTCTCTGGAATAGGCTGCGTAGAGCTCCTTGAACACCTCCTTGTTCTTAGCCTGGATGGTCTCTTCCTTGTAGATGTGGTCTATCTCCGACTGCCGACAGCCAAACACCAGGATCATGGGCCACGACTCGATCCCTGGAGAAAACACGCACGTCATGTCTTATAATCTACGATTACGTCTACTACTATATTGGGTAATAGGAGTATGAAGGTGAGGACAGGGGTGTAATTTCATCTCTAGAGGGCTCTAATAATGTTTAAAAACATATTTAGAAGGTGGTAAACAAGTTTTCTATTTCTTAAACTTCCTATTTTCTCTTAGTATGTCTATTATATTAGGTAACAGGAGTGTAAAGTTGACCATAAGGATGTTATTTAATCTCTACAGGGCTCTAATCATGTTAAAAGGTGTATTTAGTAGGTGGTAAACAGGTTTTCTATGTCTTAAATGTCTTATTTTCTCTTATTATGTCTAATATATTGAGGAATAAAAATGTAAAGGGAACTATAGGGGTGTTATTTCATGTCTACAGGGCTTTAATAATGTTAAAATCGTATTTAGAAGGTGGTAAACAAGTCTTCTATATCTTAAATGTCTTATTATCACTTATTAGATCTTCTATGACGACGCAATTGAACACTAATCGATGTCACTTTTAGAGCAGTTTTAAGCCATAAAAACAGCCACAAGGTGGCAGAAGTGCATTTGATAAGAGCGCGGCATGGATCACTTGCATGTAAAAACACTTGACAGCGAGGAGGAAGTGGAAGAGGAGTGTAGCGAGCAGAAGGTTACGCCTTGGAGGGAAATTTGTGCAGACCCTCGCACACACACGTGCACACACACAGTTTAGTCCCAAATGTGAAAGTGGTTGATGGTTCATGGTGTTATATTTGTAAATAAAGTGTTATTTGGTTGTAAAACAACCCTTTTTTTGTGTTGTTTATTTTGGTACAGATGTTTAAGTATTTGAACTGTCAGAAAAGGAAAAAAATATTTGTGTCAAAGTGAAAATTATGCTTGAAATGTATTTTTTCACAAAAAGTTGCTTTTCTCCCTTTTCTAGTCAGGAACTGATATTTTCCTGAAACTTACCTGTGCTCGACTGCTGATTACTAAAGAACGCAAAAAGGTAGAAACAAACTTTTTCTTTTCGGATGAAAGGCGGCCGTCTATCCTTTCTTTTGGTAGGTTCCATGTTTATATAGCCATAGAACACAATATTCTGTGGGCCTTGAAAGATCAGTCCAAATCGTGTAAAATGGCCGTCCTGAAGGGGTTGTCTTTTGGAAAATGGCTGGGATTGAATAAGTTAATGATGACCGACACCAGTCATGACAGAAATGAAACACAAAAACTTAAAATGATCCAAAAGTCAAACCTCCAGCACACTTGTCCACTCAAAAGTGTAGGAGTACAAAAGTACACACACTGAGTTGTATGCACGGAAAAAGACATTCAGTCACCGCTAAACTCAGCAATGCATTTCTCCTATTTTTAAATCTACCTTTACCTCCAACACGTCCATCAAACGTGAATCCTCACCTTTGTGTTCAAGGTCAAACAGCCTCTGCTGCCAGAAGCTCCTGAAAGGGGCGATGCCCGTGCCCGGGCCCACCAGAATGCAAGGAGCTTGGTGGTCTTTGGGAAGATGGAAGGAAGGCGCCCTTAGAGGTGGAAAAAAAACACACCACACCAGTGACGAGTGCTCTTCACCCGTGATGTTGACTTTGCAAACGCCGGGCGGTGTTTACCCTCGGACAAAACACGGCACCATGTCGCCCTTCTCAATCCTGTTGAGCCACGAGGAGCACATGCCGTGGTGGATGGGTCCCTCTCCATCTGAAAAGCATGATTAGCAAGCGAGCACTTTAGCATCTTCTCTGCTCTCCGCCTCCTACTCGCTCTGAGTGCGGCCGCTAAGTGGGGGAAGGACGAGTGGCGCCCCCCCATGCTCTCATTTTCCAGGCCTGAGACGCTCGCCTGGAGGAAATAACCATAATTCCTACACGGTCGTGACACGTGCGAGCGGCCGGGCGGGTGTGCGACATCTGCTCACGCTTGGCGGCCACTTGACGAGCGGGGAGAGCGCGTGCTAATTGCAAAGGTCGGAAGAGGAGAGCGGCATCATCGTCGTCATTGTCACGCTGTGACGACCGCGCACTGCGATTAACACCGAAACGGAAACTTGAATGGCGTACGCTGCTCGCCTTCTGGGGACCGGCGCAACCTGAAAGTGGAGAGGGGTGTCGGATGCTGCAGGAAGTGTGTGTGCGTGTGTGTGTGTGGGAAGGAGGCTAAAGATGGAGCACATTCAGGGCCTCCAAGTTATTTTCTTCGCAGCCAGCGGAGGCTTTTCACAGACGCTGATTCACTTCTTGACTTTTTCCGGCCTTGAAACAAAACAACAACAACTTCGATGCACACTATTGATCGAATCTCACTTGTTGGGACTACTTTTTCTTCTCGCCAGTTGATGTCATGGCAAGACCTGATGCATCTGACAAAAGTGAGCGCAGCCCACATGTTTGGACAGAATATCTTGTCAAAAGACAATATTATAGATATAGATCATATATGTGGGTTAAAAAATTAGGCAGAGGGGCTATCTATATACACTTGTGGACAATTGTTGGTACCCTTCGTCCAATGAAAGAAAAACTCACAATGGTCACAGAAATAAGTTGAATCTGGAAAAAGTAATAATAGATAAAAATTCTATGAAATGTAACCAATGAACATCAGACATTGCTTTTCAACCAGGCTTCAACAGAAGGATTGAAACAAATAAAGTCATGAAATGATGGTAATGACGAATGAAAAATGATGGCACCCCATAACTTCATATTTTGTTGCACCACCTTTTGAGGCAATCACTGCAGTCAAACGATTCCTGTAACTGTCAATGAGACTTTTGGACCTCTCAGTAAGTATTTTTGTCCACTCCTCATGAGCAAACTACTCCAGTTGTCTCAGGTTTGAAGGGTGTCTTTTCCAGCTCCTTCCAAAGATGCTCACTAGGATTAAGGCCAGGGCTCATAGAAGGCCACTTTAGTCCGGTGTTGTCCTCTGAGCCATTCTTGGGTGTTTTTAGCTGTGTTTTGGGTCATTGTCCTGTTGCAAGACCCATGACCTGCGACTGAGACCAAGCTTTCTGACACTGGCAGCACATTTCTCTCTAGAATCCCTTGATAGTCTTGAGATGTCATTGTACCCTGCACAGATTCCAGATGCAGCAAAGCAGCCCCAGAACATAACAGATCCTCCTCCATGTTTCACAGTAGGGACAGTGTTCTTTTCTTGATCTGCTTCATTTTTTCGTCTGTGAACGTAGAGCTGATGTGCCTTGCCAAAAAGTTCCATTTTTCCTCATCTGTCCATAGGACATTCTCCCAGAAGCTGTGTGGCTTGTCAACATGTAGTCTGGCAAAGTCCCGTCTGGCTTTTTAGGACTTGTTTTCAACAGTGGTGTCCTCCTTGGTCTTCTCCCATTAAGTCCACTGTGGCCCAAACAACGACGGATGGTGGGATCTGACACTGATGTTCCTTGAGCTTGAAGTTCACTTTTAATCTCTTCTGGGCTCTTTCGTTACCATTTTTATTATCTGTCTCTTTGATTTGTCATCAATTTTCCTCCTGCGGCCACGTCCAGGGAGGTTGGCTCCAGTCCCATGGATCTTACATTTCTGAATAATATGTGCAACTGTTGTCACAGGAACATCAAGCTGCTTGGAGATGGTCTTCTAGCCTTTACCTTTAACATGCTTGTCCATCATTTTCTTTCTAATCTCCTGAGACAATGCTTTCTTTGCTTCCTCTGGTCCATGTTGAGTGTGGTACACACCATGTGACCAAACAGCACAGGGACTGACTGTAGTCCTATCTATAGGCCCAGTGACTGATGGCAAGGTTGTAGACACCTGTTAGTGGACACACTTTGAATTGACATGTCCCTTTACTCACATTATTTTCACTCTTTTCTAGGCGTGCCATCATTTTTGTCCAGGCTTGTTTCATGACTTTATTTTTTTCAATCCTTCTGTTGAAGCCTGGTTGAAAAGCAATGTCTGACGTTCATTGGTTACGTTTCATAGAATTTTTATTTATTATTACTTTTTCCAGATTCAACTTATTTCTGTGACCATTGTGAGTTTTTCTTCCACAGCCAGCGAACGCATCACATAAATCAACTAAACAACAACTAAGCGCTAAAAATAACACGTAACTTAAAACTGTTGTTTCCAAATGCCCGCAAGGCATGCTGTGTAGTCCAGCGGCAACAACACACTGTGTTCCAAATGATTATGCAAATGATATTGTTCTCTGATTTTGCTAAATAGTCACTGTAAATGACAGTCATTATCGTTTTCAAGTCATCAATCTTTAGAGTACAATTTGAATGTTGTTTTACAAAAATAAAAGCTTCAAATGTACTGTTCCACATGATTATGCGCAACAGGGTTTCAAAGCATTTCACTGGTTGTTAGGAAGCCAAAATGATCATTTGTTGAATTTGCAGAATACGGAGGTCATATTTACCGAAAGCAAAAGCTATTTCAATCACAGTCCAAGTTAGATGCTAACATAAGGTCCCTTCCTTGATGTAACCCTTACAATTCTTACATTGAACTTGACAGTTTTTGGAGAGTTTCTGCTTGGATTCTTTTGCAAGATGTCAGAATCGCCTCCCACAGCTGCTGTTTTCTTGTGATCGGCCTCCCACCCTCATAGATATTTTGCTTGACGATGCCCCATAGGTTCTCAATTGGGTTATAGTCAGGGGAAAAAAGGGGGCCAAACAATGAGTTTCTCTCCTTTTATGCCCATAACAGCCAATGACAGAGAGGTAGGTATTCTTTGCATCAAGAGATGGTGCATCGTCATGCATGAAGGTCATTTCGGTTGTTCATATTGTACCATGGTAGAAAGTGGTCAGTCAGAAAGTCTACATAGTTTGCTGAGGTCATTTTCACACCTTCACTCAACATAAAGGGCCTACCAACTCTCTCCCGATGATTCCCATCCAAAACATGACTCGCCATCTCCTTGCTGACATCACAGCCTCGTTGAGATATGCTGGCCATACTCTTCTTCATCCATCCGGACCACCCGAGGTTGCACGGCCCGCATTTGTTGGCCCACTGCAATCGTTCCTGCTTGTGAGTATGGGTTAGGGGTGGCCAAATAGTAGGTTTATGCATAACTGCAAGCCTCTGGAGGATCATACACCTTGAGGTTCATGGGACTTCACAGGTGCCAGCAGCTCGTTTGCTGCTTTGTAAAAAGAGATCCTAGTTATGTGTATCCGATATTTGGTAAATGACCTAAGGGCATGTTTATGCGCACCATTCTCTCTTAACATGCAGTTTGGTAGCGTGGCATCATTAAAGAATGTTATGAGAGACACTGACTTTTGGCTCGGAAGGAAACCACCGCCACGGTGAGGTGAATCTCCCCCGGGTGCACGTCCGGTGAGGAGCTGATGGAGTAGTAGCGAGGCTGCAGCAGAGGCAGCTGGGTGAGCAGCAAGGTGGAGGACACCTGAATGGACGGGAACTCTTCCAGCACCTCCACCAGCGTAGGGGTATTGTACCACTTCCACTCCTCGTACTCTTGCAGGCCCTAGCGCACGGAAAACAGCGTGTACGTTTAAAAGGTCCCCTGTTTCAAATCCAATCTAACAGCAATGTGTGTCCCTAGAGCCCGTGTGTGAGCTTCAAACACTTGTTTGTAAATAAGCAGGCTTCGCGACACATGTTAAAATGGAGCTCTGTCAAAGTTCCGTCAGTCAGCTCCAAACGTGGGAGATGGAAGTTTGATCGTTTTCTTCTTCTTAAGCAAACGGGCTAACCAAACTGTTGCTGCGCTAATGTTAGCACTTTAGCATCACACAGCTATGCTAGTTTTGCTAACGCACATATCCTCCACTCCTACTCCTTAATGTTACCATGTGATATACTGACTGTAAGGCATCATTTTACACATGTCCAAGGTGGATAAAGTACCCGATCCCTCATCTGAGAAAGGCACAGCTCATTAGCAATAAAGCTAATGTTTTCCCAGTAGGGCTGACCTAAAACACTTTTAAAGTGCCTAAATTCTGTTTTTCGTAAACTCTCTCAGGCTGTCCTACGACCAAACATTGCGCTGAACAAACTAGTGTAGCATTTCACGGAATCGAGTGCCCAAACAAAGCGTCTGCGTGCTGGTGACTCAACATTTTGGGCAGTGAATCTTTGAATCATCCTTATCCTGTGTGTACCAGGGTCAGGACCTATCAAGCACTGCGCTGTCAGTGCGGCTGTTCACGTGATGAGGCGTTCAAGTGTTATGCAAATAGGCTTTAGACAGTCACTGTGTTTTTCTTTATTGAGTATGGCTGCAAAATAACCACGACCCTGAACGTGTCGCAAAGCGATGTCTCGTGCGTGTGATTATAAACAAAAGCTGTCGTTGTCCATGCGTTCTTGGGTATAATAAGAGAGAATCGTTAAAGGGTCCCTGTCAATTTTTGAAAGCTAAAAGTAAATTAGCAAAAACTTCACTTACAGTTCATGGCGCCAGCCATGACGAGCTAGCTCTTGCTGTTCAGGCTCATTTCGTCAGTGACTCCATCGGGGTACTATCACTCACAAACATGGCGGTGTACGAGACTGAGGATGTTTACAGTGATTATAGCCAAGATTTGAGCGAGGTGTCAATAGGTTTTGAGGAGTAAGAAACATTTGGAGATGAAATAGAGAACTTGCAGAACATGGACTTAAGCCTTAAAACATGGAGATGAAAACTGGTCGCCTTCAAAACACAGAATGGTAAGAATAGTGTTTAAAGCAGGGATCACTAATGTTTTTCCTTGTGAGAGCTACTTTTACAAAATGAAAATGGCCAAGAGCTACTCATTTTTGTAACATTTATTTTCAGAGCTTATTTTAAACCCAAACAAAGCGAATATGCTTGTTTTACCAGAACATGAACAAAATGCTGGTGTCCACAACTCACATGTTGTATTTCACAATGCATTTCTTTCTACTGTTCTTTCATTATTAACTGAAAACCTGAATGAAAAGCAGGCTTGCGGGCACCTCATGTGGTCGTGGGGGCTACCTGGTGCCCACGGGCACCACGTTGGTGACCCCTGCTTTAGAAGATATTATGTAAACAAGACATGACTTACTCTGTTCTGTACCAACTTTGACGTCGTTCTTTTTTCCCCTGTGTACCGGCGGAATAGCATCCTTTTTCAAAATGCATTTATACTTGTAGCCTACTTTCAAGCCAAAAGCTTCTTGCAAAGGTGTTCCTTCGTAGTGGTCACCAGTTAAATGATCACTGCAAAGAACAGAACTCGAGGTGGGCGTCCATCTGTCTCCTGTTCTCTGCACTTGCTTCGTCCATTTTTGTCTTAAACCTTCCTCTTTTGAAAAAGAAAGCAAAGTTACAATATCACTAGGATACTATGAACATCCAGCAGCAACCCGACATTTTGGCATGACTGCTATTTGGATGAAAAATAAACTGAACCAAGTGGACCGTCAACCTCTAGAAGCTCCTTCAGCAGCAGACTGTTACACCCACGGTGTAAGAAGGAGAGGTTCCGCAGGTCCTTCATACCGACCGCTGTCAGGCTCTACAACACCTGCACCACCTGAACCATGTTGTAGTCACTATGCATTCTTTACTTGCGTATCTTGCTTGCTGCTGTAACAAGTGAATTTCCCTGCTGTGGGATAAATAAAGTACAAATACAAATACAATAGAAGCGTTTGTTTGCTGTGCTTTAGCTGAGAGGTGTCAACATGATGACGTCACTCTGGAAACGAGACTGAAAAGCGAGATTTAAATACTAAAAACTAATTAAAAACTAATTAATTAAAGATGATGGCTAACTAATTAATTAAAAACTATAGATGTCAATTTTGCAAATTTACCGTTTGCTGTCAAAAATTGAACAATGTAGAACATAATTACAAACAATATATAATAATAAACCAGTCCAGCTGGGATAGGCTCCAGCATGCACCCACGACCCTAAAGAGGAGAAGCGGCATAGAAAATGGATGGATGGATTTAATAAGAATATAATTCTCATGATATTTTATGGAAACAAATGAAAAGTTAAATGAGGAACAAATTGGAAGGCGGCCAATAAGGTGGAGACGCTTGCTTTACGAGACTTACAGTCTTAAGATGCACAACTGTTGCTGGACACACACAAAACACACAGTTTTCCTCCTTTAGACGTGTAAACACTTGTGACTCGGGAGCAGGAAGCGAGCACACACGCGGCTTCTGCCAACAGTTTGCGTGTGTCATCAGTGACATTTGGACGCGATTATTTTAGCCTGCCAAACTTTGTTGCCTTGCAAACATTTGCTTTGTTCACAAGCTGCTTCCGAGCCACGCAGCACAGGCATGCGACTGATCAAGCTCGATGGAAGCCAGCCACCGATTCTGTATCAGTTCCTTTTCTCTGAAACAAACTGGGCTTGACTGTCATGCCTGCAGAAGGAGGGGAATCTGTGTCACGCGCACAAAAGGATGTGAGCAAAGATGGCTTCAGTTCACATGTAGTTCACACAAAAATAAAAATGGATCCGACGCCGTGGCTTTGTTTTGAGAAGCCTTCTTTCCGTCTTTACCTCTGGCTCTGGCAACAGTCATCACACACGCGTGACTCACTGCTCGGCCTCAGCCCGTCTTCACACGTCTCGGGAAATGGAGAAGGAAGCGCTGCTTTGAATGGGCTGGAACGGGTAAAAGTACCTACGAGGCGCCATTTCTGTATGCAGAGCACTAAGAGGGGCTGTCCTGTACGACGGAGCATCAGGGACACATTGAAATAAAAATTGGGAGATTTTGAGAATAAAAGTAGTACATTTACGAGAACAAAGTGTTAAATGTATGAGAATAAAGTGGTAATGCGAGGTGGTGGAAACTTTCCTCTTGCTTCAGGCGAGCTTTTATTTCTAACGTGGCAGCAAAACACAGCAGTTGAGCATTCAGCATTTAGATTAGCATGGCTAGCCCTTCTCACCTCCGCCCCCTCCACATAAGTCCCCCCTTTTCATAGCTGTCTCAGGCAATGCCTGTGACATAAAGTTACCACTTTTATTTTCGTATTCTCATAAATTTACAAGCTTTTTCTCGTAAATTTCCAACTTTGAAATATTGATTATTATAATACTTTGTTATAACAGGCATTGCCCGGGACAGCTATGGAAACGGGGTCAAAGGTAATATTACAACTTTTTTCTCATGAACTTACAATTTTTGTTCTCATAAATGTACAACTTTTGGTGTCTGAAAATTAGGACTTTTTTTCTCGGAAATTTACAACTTTTATTCTCATAAAATTATAACTTTTTCCTCTTAACTATCAGTTTTTATTCTTGTAAATTTACAGCTTTTTTCTCGTCAATTTAGAACATTTTTCTTGGAAATTTGCAACTTTTATTCTCGTAAAATTACAACTTTTTTCTCGTAAAATTAGGATTTTTTTCTTGTGAATTTAGAACTTTTATTCTCATAAATGTATAACCTATTCTTGTAAAATGTCATTTCTTTCTCCTGAATTTACAGCTTTTATTTTCATAAATTTACAACTTTGTTTCTTGTAAATTTATGGCTTTTATTGTCATAAAATTACTACTCTTGTTCTTGTAAATTTACAACTTTTTTCACGATTCTCAAAATCTCAGATTATTATTTAAATTTTTGGACAGCTTGTGAAAACGGAGTCAAAGGTAATATTATGACTTTTTTCTCGTAATATTACGAGAATAAAAGTCATACAAAAAGTCGTAAACACAAAAAAAACTCACAATTTAATGAGAAAAAACTTACATTTACGAGAATAAAAGTTGTAAATTCATGAGAAAAAGTTGTAATTCCACAAGAAAAAGAGGGGGAAATATACAAGAATATTTTTTGATTTTGTGATTCCTGTAACTCATAAATCCCCGAGGTCATTCTCGTAAATGTACACCTTTATTCTCGTAATATTTTTCTTTTACATTTGCAATAAAAATATTTGTAAATTTCCAAGAATAAAAGTCGTAAATTTATGAAAATGAAAGTCATAAATTTAAGAAAAAAAAGTTGTACATTCTCTTAAAATAAGTTGTAATATTACCTTGAACCCGTTTTCATAGCTGTCCTACACAATGCCTGTTACAAATATTAAAATAAAAAAATAATCTGAGCTTTTGAGAATTGTAAAAAAAAGTCGTAAATCTACAAGAAAAATGTTTAATTGGATGAGAATAAGTCGTACATTACAAATCTGAGATTTTGAGAATAAAGCTGTAAATGTACAAGAAAAAACTTGTAATATTACGAGAATAAAGTCAAACCCGTGGATTTACGGGGATAAAAGTGGTAACTTCATGTCACAGGCATTGCCTGAGACAGCTCTGAAAAGGGGAGGGGCGGGGTAAGGAAGGCGGAAGTGAGATGACGCTAACCCATGCTAATCTGTTTTGGGTTTTTTTAATGTGACCCTACTCTGCTGTCATTCTGGGGCAAAGAGGGAGAGAGAATGTGTTGTTTTGGTAGTTCTGTGACATGACAACAATGCTAACTAAACTAGGGCAGTAGTTCTGCTTTGTTTTAAGATGTGTAGCGAAGCCTGTTTTTTGTTGTTGTTGTTGACTTTTGTTGTCCACGCCTGTTTCTGACAAAGTGTGTGTCTCCAAAAAGCGCTGCTATGCACTTGATCCACTTTTGTCCGACCTAACGGATGCAACAACGTAACTTTAAGGCGCGACAGGAGGGCACAGAAGTTAGCAACTCCAGCGTAGCTTTGTGATGCTCCACTTTCCACCAAATTCAATTCTACTCTGAGCCACAAAAGCTATCTGACCAATAAATGGAAGGTGATGCTGCACACTGAAAAATGAAAGGATGCAACTTTGCCACTTTGAGTTGGCTCTTTGCTCTTTTTCCCCCCATTTGTGCTGTATATATTGCAAATATTTCAACTTTCTGCTCCAATAAGAAAGCCACACAAACAACAGAGACACACATTAGTGTTTGCACATCAATGAAAAGTCACTTTTGCATCACAGGGGACTTTGAAAACAAAACTTTCCTCGGCAGAGGCAGCGAAAGACGCAAATTTACCTTACTGAGCACCTCCAGCCTCTTTTTGTGCTTGTCGTTGGTGGCCAGGGCGGCAAACTGCTGCAGGAGCACGGGGCTGGGGGGCGTAGTGATGTCCAGGAAGTACTGGAAGGCCTGGGAGATGGTGCAGGGGGGTATGCGGGTCTCGTTGGTCCAGTTACTGATTACGCCTGCGGAGAAGAGGGAGGTTACCGAGCTTTCAGTGGGGGAAGGAGGGGTCAAGCAACATGTCAGAGGTCACTCATGTAACAATCGGAGGCGCCAGTCGACCCTTGTGCTTAAATGACGTCATGTGACGCCGTTCCCTGAATGGGTGGAGGCCATGCACAACATATAAACATAAGAAATAAATAAACATCCACTAATGAGCTAAGTATTCATTTGTTTGTTTCAAGAGACCCAAAAAATGCGAAAAGGGTCAAAAAGAAAAAAAAAAGATGGGGAAAACACGGTCACTTCTTTGCTCGGCGTTGCCATGGCGCCCCAGCCATGCCAGCACAACAATGTGTAGGTGTTGTGAACGTTGTTACATCTTGTTAAGTCGCCTCTCTCCCCATACTGCACACACACACACACACACACACACACACACACACCTAGGGCAGTGTTCCTCTCCTCCAGGAACTCCACTTTGACGATCTGATTGACAGGTGGTGCGTCTTCCAGCTTGTCTATGAGCGCCGTCACCAGGTCCTCGTGGTTGCCGGCAAAGATGCCCAGATGGTCGCCGGGGTGGTAGCTCAGCATATCGTGGTTGTTTGTGTCGAGGCGCACAAATATGGTGGAGCGACTGGGAAAAGGAAGGAAAAAGAGAGACGGGCGAACAGTGCAGCAGTGACAGTCGCAGCAGCGTTTGAGGATTTTGAGGACGACGGGAAGCTCAAACTCCAACATTGTTGTGTTTTTGCACAAATGACAGACTTCAAACGTACGTTCTGTGGCCGGAGCCAATCACAAGCGATCAGTGCACTCACAACGAGCTTAGAAATCACAGGAGGTCATTACGAAATATCGCAGTCTGACTCACGGTGTCATTTGACCTAATAAATATACAAACATGTATCGATACGAGTCGGGACAGAAAACAACTATTTGAGTTTTGCCATCATGCATTGCATTCATTGGGGCGCTGCAACGATGTCAGTCTCCATCTGGTGGCCAGAGGCAGCACTGCAGCGCCATCCATCCATTTTCTAGGCTGCTTGTCCTCCAATGAAAATCTTTGCTCAGACGAAACGCACTATGGGAAAACTTTAAAATGTCTTTTTTTTTTTATTATAAACACCAGTCCAAAGTCTAGATCAGGGGTCACCAACGTATTTCCTTGTGAGAGCTACTTTTACAAAATGAAAATGGCCAAGAGCTACTCATTTTTGTAACATTTATTTTCAGATCTTATTTTAAACCCAAACAAACAAAGCGAATATGCTTGTTGTTTTACCAGAACATGAACAAAATGCTGGTGTCCACAACTCACATGTTGTATTTCACAATGCATTTCTTTCTACTGTTCTTTCATTATTAACTGGAAACCTGAATGAAAAGCAGGCTTGCGGGCACCTCATGTGGTCGTGGGGGCTACCTGGTGCCCTCGGGCACCACGTTGGTGACCCCTGGTCTAGAAGCCCAACTCAATCAGGACATGTACATTACGCTATCATGCTAAGTGTTAGCATGCTATCAGTTAGCATGTTAACATTGGCAGACACTTAGTGCTATCATGCTAGGTTTTGCATGTTAATGTGAGTATTGCGAACATGCTAACATCAGCATAGTCACATTTTAGCACATATAAACATTTGGTGCCATGTTAGCATGCTAACATTAGCATTTTTTTAACTTTTTTTAATATACGCAGGCACTTAAGCTATCATGCTCGGTGTTGCATGCTAACATTGTCATGTTAGCATTGTGAGCCTGCTAACATTAACATAGTAGCATTTGTAGACGTTTTTATGAGTAGAGTATTTCTCATGGAGATGAATAAAGTATTGATCTATCTTTCAATATTTTCAACCACGAAACAGCCATCATCTATGAATTAAATATTTTTTGATACGGTGAGGGAGCGATATTGGAAGCGTGGTGATAGCGAGGGATGACGTGCATCAAATGACTTACTTGGATTTGGAACTTTGGAGGTTTTGAGATTCCAGCATTTTGGCCCCATAAACTCTCTTCTTGTGGATGCTGTACAGAGCTGTGGAGCAAAAAAAAAAGAACACCTCACTGAAGATGTGGAAAGTTTCTAGTCCCTACGATGGAAGCCCGAGCCTCGGAGGATCCTGACTTTTTCACTTAAACGTCTTCGGATGGCAAATTGCAGCTTTAAGGTGACCATGAACCGAAGGAAGCATCCATCACTTTTTAATTCCAAAGCGTGAATTCATTTGTGTAATTTATGCACAAACTCATTTGTCCAGTTTGGAGCGGGACCAGCAGAGGACACGGGCCCCATGGAGGAAGAAGAAGACCAAAACGAGGAATCCCATCGCTTACCGTCAGTGAGAGCCGGCGCCTCAGCGTCGTATGTCAGGCGGAACTTGCTTTTCTTCCAGCTGCGGTCATTGCTGATCAAGGAGTTGTTGGCCTTCTCGATATTGACGTCGTCGCCCACGCAGAACACGTCGCAGGCGGCCTGGGCGCGTAAAGAAATCGGGAGAAGAGGCAGCGCCCGTTATTCCGTTATTCAAGCAGCGACGACTGACCTCCCAAAGGTTTGAAATAATGAATAATAATGAAGTCATCCTTTGGCTTTGGACTTCGTCAACTCATTCAATACCAAAGACGTATTCATACATCCGTGACGTCTTTTTTGCACGAGAAGCAAAAAGAGGTGATAAAAAGGTGGCAGAAGCGCATTTGATAAGAGTTCGGCATGGATCTTTTGCATGTAAAAGCAAGGAGGACGTGGAAGAGTGTGGAGGAGTGTAGCGTGCAGAAAGTTACGCATTGTAGGGAAATTTTAACGCATGCACACGCACACTTTAGCTCCAAATGTGAAAATGGTAAATAGTTCATGGTGTTATATTTGTAAATAAATTGTTACTTTGATGTAAATCAACCGTTTTTTGTGTTGTTTATGCTGTGGTATAGGTGTTTAGATATTTGAGCTGTCACAAAAGCAAAGAATTTGTGTCAAAGTGAAAGTTATGCTTGAGTATCTTTTCACAAAAAGATACTCAAGTAGTCGGGAACTGATATTTTCCTGAAACTTACCTATGTTCTACTGCTGATTACTAAAGAACAGAAAAAGATAGAAACAAACTTTTTCTTTCTGAGGAAGGGGCGGGAGTCTAATCTTTGTTTTGGTAGGTTCCATGTTTATAATGCCATAGTACCCAATATTTTGTGTCCCTTGAAAGATCAGTCAAAATCGTCTAAAGTGGGTGGTACTGAAAGGGTTGAATTTTGAAAAATGGCTGGGATTGAATGAGTTCATCATCAACCAACCTTAAAAACCTTCTTGGCCCAGGTTCTGAAGGACTCCTCCTGGCCGCACAGCTCATCCCCCTCCCCCATGCGGAGGATGCGCTCCCCCCCGAGCTCCTCAAAGAGCGTGTCTATAGCGTGGGCAAAGGCGCAGAAGTGTGGGTAGGCCCTGGATCCCAGGCCAAAGACCGAGAACCTAGAGCACACAACGGGTGGCGACAGTGTTAAGGCAATACAAAAGCCCCCCCCCGCCCACAAGAAAGCATAGGCAACCGTCCCCCCAAACGTGAGAACAGCCAACGTGTTGGCCAATACTTTAGCCGTTTTCGTTCCCGCTGCTTTCCCTGCAGGGAGTCTGAGCACGTCGTCTTGCCGTTTTCCTGACTGGTGGTCTTGCAGACATCGGCGCCATTGCAACTGCTTTCACAAGAACACGTTCACAGGAAGTCATTTCTTTAGAAGGCTTAGAGCGCCGAGCCCAGGACGGCAAAAGACTCACCAACGATTGATTCGAAGGTACCGAAGACAGAATACACCATGATCATCATCCTTCGTGCTTCTTCTCTTTCGTCTATCATCCTTCCTTCCTTTTTTTGAACCCATCCATAAACTCCTCCATACTTACAGGGTCCTTGGCACAGGTCATCAACTTTGCTTAAATATATTATATATTGTTTGCAATTATGTTCCACATTGTTCCACTTTTGAAAGTGAACGTTAAATTTGCATAAATGACATTTATAGTTCAAACTAGCTCACAGTTCAGTCTCCTTTCTGGAAGTGACGTCACCAGGCTGACGCCTCTCAGCTAAAGCAGAGTAAACAAAGGCTTCTCGAGGTAGACGGTGAACTCGGTTAAGTTTATTTTTCATCAAAATAGCAGTCATGCCAAAATGCTGTGTTACTGAATGTTCACAGTATCCCAGGATACTGTAAGTTTGTTTTCTTTTCCAAAAGAGGAACGTTTAAGACAACAATGGACGAAGCAAGTGCAGAGAACGAGAGACAGACACTGACGACTGCTATGAAGGAACACCTTTACAAGAAGCATTTGGCTTGAATGTAGGCTATAAACGCATTTTGAAAAAGGATGCTATTTAAAAAAAGACAAGAAGAATGACGTCAAAGTTGCCACAGAACAGAGTAACTCATGTCTTGTTTCCTGTGTTTTTGCCGGTGTTTATCTGTTTGTTTGTGTTCAAAATAACTGAAAGTTCTGAATGGATTTGGATGAAATTTTCAGGAATTGTCGGAAACGAGATATGGAAGAACTGGTTAAATTTTCGGGGTGATCCAGACCACAGTCTGCATGCAGGAACTTTTTAAAGGACTCTTTAACATTGCAAGCTACGACCATTTTCGGCATTTGTGCTTACAACTCCACAAAAAAGGATTTGGGAAAAAAATACTGGACAAGTATCCAACAGGTTCTACAAAATATCAAAGACTGATCCAGAAAATGAAATCCTAGCCTAGACACTGTGGCATCTGGCATGTGCCAACGGATTTGTTTTATGGATCTAGATCCAGAAGAAAACCGCCATTACGGCAATCACCAGTTTTGTGAAGAACTGCTGAACCAATATTGATATCATTATGAATCCAATTGCTAATGCTATGTTTTCATGGTCAAGGAATCTAAATGTGTAGATCAAATAAATAAAGGACTAATGTTTATGATGTAAATCACAATATGGGGGGGGCTTTGGTGCTGCGAGTGCTTGTCTAGTTTACATAATGTCTTGTAAACGTTATTCCATGATAGCAACAAGGCTGTAAAGCATGATACATGTTATATAACAGCCATATGTATGTTTACTGTGGGGGAGATGGAATACAAAATAAATGTATGTATGTATGTATGTATGTATGTATGTATGTATGTATGTACAGTATGTACTTTATTTATCCCACAGCGGGGAAATTTACTTGTTACAGCAGCAAGACAAGTAAAGAATACAGTGTAAAGAATACATATTGACTACAACATGGTTCAGGTGGTGCAGGTGTTGTAGAGCCTGACAGCGGTCGGTATGAAGGACCTGCGGAACCTCTCCTTCTTACACCGTGGGTGTAACAGTCTGCTGCTGAAGGAGCTGCTAAGGGAACCCACAGTGTCATGTAGCGGGTGAGAGGTGTTGTCCATGATGGATGTCAGCTTAGCCAACATCCTTCTCTCCCCCACTTCCTCCACGGAGTCCAGAGGACCGTCCAGGACAGAGCTCGCTCTCCTGATCAGTCTATTGATCCTGCTCCTGTCCCTGTCCGTGCTGCCCCCTCTCCAGCAGACCACAGCATAGAAGATGGCTGAGGCCACCACAGAGTCATAGAAGGGCCGTAAAAGAGTCCTGCACACACCAAAGGACCTCAGTCTCCTCAGCAGGTGGAGGCGACTCTGGCCCTTCTTGTAGAGGGCGTGGGTGTTGACGGACCAGTCCAGCTTGTTGTTAAGGTGAACACCCAGGAATTTGTAGCTGTCTACCAACTCTATGTCCGCGCCCTGGATGTTCACGGGGTAAAGTGAGATGTTTTCCTCTGGAAGTTAATGATCAGGCTATAAATCAGGCTATAAAGACCCCCTTACGCTCATTAAGAAAACAGTAATTATAGGGTAAGCACCTCCAGAGTCATTTACACTTACCATTCTATGTTTTGAAGGCGACCAATGTTCATCTCCATGTCTTACGGCTTAAGTCCATGTTCTGCAATCATCTCCAAGTGTTTCTCCCTTCTTTTCTCCTCGAAAACTATTGAGGCGTTGCTCTAATCTTGGCTATAATCACCGTAAACATCCTCTGTCTCGTACTCCGCCATGTTTGTTTACCTGCGTGATGGTACCCCGATGGCGTGACTTCCGGAAATGAGCTACGAATGTCATTTGCAAATGTACTGTTTGCTTTCAAAAATGGAACAATGTAGAAGATAATGACAAACAATATAGAACATATTTAAGCAAATCTGATCAATCAGTCAGGGACCCTTTAATAACTATGACTGATCATCCTTCTTGTTTCTTTATTTGCCATCCACCTTCCTCCTTCTTGCCATCATCCATCACAATCGTCTTTCCTGGCCTGCGGGTACCATCTCCATTCATGCCATCATTCATCCATCCATCATCCATCCATCCCTTTTCCCACTTTTTAAAGCAATGGTTTCCCAAACTTTCTTTTTCACCAAACTTTTTTTTCAGCTCTGTATCCAAATTAGAAATGTGATTTCTCTTCTAGGACCCAAACTCATGTCATGTCTTACAGGGGTGCCCAGACCTTGTCCATTATTTTTATGAACTGAAAAACATTTGATGTTGTTCCCTTTACCTGTTCCCTTGTATATGCAGCCTTTCCTTTCTCCAGGAAAAGTTTTATACTTTGTTGTAAAAGCCTGATCATCTCCTGGTGAGTTTGGGTATACAGTTGGTTCAATTGTCGCTGCCTCGCTAAATGAATGAATAACTGAGCTCTGTTTCCTGGTAGACTATGGTCTATTATTAGTCAAAACATTGAAATACAAGTGTTATGTAGTATTATGGTCACGAGGTGGCAGTACCGCCACAAAGCATCGAAACAGTAGCTTGCATTACATTACCTTAATCCTGGATGAAGCCAGCCATGGCATGTCCCACAGGATAGAGTGAAAAGAGGTTCTCCTCCTATCCCGTGTGGATAGGATGTTTTTGGCTTTTTAGGTTTAGAAAAAATACATTTGAGGCTAACTAGTTTGCGCACTAGCTTGCAATGTGATGCAAACAATGAATAATGTTGTTTTAAAATTTGGTCAACCGTCCATCCCCAGTATAGATATGCTGTATATATTTTTACATGACTGTTAAGGACATTAGTGGCGCCCTCTAGGCTGTGCAAATGCAATACAGGTGTACTCTAAGTCACAGGCTGACAAACACAAACTCAGCGGGTAGGCGAGAAGCCTTGCATCGCCTTAGGTTTCTTCCCTGTGTTTGATCAGGAAATCTGGAATTTTGATTTAAGAAAATGTGACAGATCATACCGAAAATACATTCAGTATACTGTTCCATATTTATTTGATGTATTATTTCTTTCTGTATTTTTCGTCCCCTGACCACAGGCTGCAGTTTGGACACCCCTGATGTATTGGCATTAGACTGGCACATGTATGTAAGTAGAAATATATGCAAAGCGCAAGACGTCATGACATCATCATTGCATCATTAGCATGAGTTTGAACAAGTTTGGGGAAGGCTGCTTTATCAGATGCAATTTTTCAGAAGAAGAAGAAAGAGAAGCTGCTTTGTGAACTTTTCACGTCACTGTACCTGACGTTGGCGAGCGGTCCGGTGCTCTCAAAGTTGACCTTCGCTTCGGGCTCGTCGCTGGAGGACTTCCTGGTGTCCGAGTAGGAGGACACGCTGTTGAAACGAATCTTGTAACTCCTGGGAAACACACAGATGAGTCGTGGGATGCGAGGCGGAGAGGTGGGAAAGCGACAGACAAAAAAACCCAACCCACTTTCTGTCTTCAGTGTTTGACGTCGGGTGCCGCATCTCCATTAAGGCCGCTCCGAATTTCTACAACAAAGCGGGGACGGAGATTTCAGGCAGCTGAACGAAGAGGACGCCGCCTCCAACCAAGCAATAATGACATGAGGATCTCTACCTCTCCATTTTCAGGCGGGTCGCCGTTGCCGAACGTGCTGCTCACCACCAACACCAGCGTCTCGTGCTCCAGGTCCACCATGTCGTACTCGTCCATGGACATCACCTGTCAGTGCCGACACACAAGAGGAGCCTTGTCTCACACTTCCGCCACGACGCTTGATGAATTTTTTCATATAATTATTACTTTTTCCTCATAGAGGTACATTTTTTTCTCATAACTTTGTGGTACTTTCTCATAAAACTATTGCTATTACTTTCTCATAGCCGTACACCCTTTTTTATGCTGACAATTTTAACTTTTCTCATAATATTACGACTTTTTTGTAGTGAAATTAAAAGTTATTCTTTTTCCTCATATCACGACTGTCATCTTGTGAAATTGCACTAGCTGCTTGCATTTTTTTTTCAGAATATTGCAACTTTTTTATCGTAAAATTTCAGTATTTTCTCTTAAATATATTACTTTTTTCTTAGAGGTACTGGCGGTACTTTCTCACAAAATTATTACTGTGCGCTTTTGGTCTCATAACTTGGTGGTATTTTCTCATATCTTTATTGCTCTTTCTGGGAGCTGTACGCCCTCTTTATTTAAGCTGAAAATTCCAACTTTTCTCATCACATTACGAATTTATTTTTGTACGATTAGTTCGAGTTCTTCTCCTAAAATTAGAACTTTTTCCTTATATTACCATCATCTTGGAAAATTGCACTAATTTCTTTTCTTTTTCTATTTTTTTTCATAATATTACGTCTTTTTTCTTGCAGTATTTTCTCATAAGTGTACGTTTTTTTCTCTTTGAGGTGCACATTTTTTCCCCACAAAATTGTGGTATTTTCCTCATAAAATGACTGCTCTCTCTCATAGGAGTACACAGTTTCTTTCCTCATAAAATCACGGTATTTTCTTATAAAATTATTACTTTTTTCTGGTACAGGTACCCTTCTATTTTTGCTAAAAATTCAACCTTTCTTTTCATTATTCCTTACAGTGTGGCCAACATGCTAACCAACAGGCCACCGTGCCACTGAGTCCCCTCACTGTACCCCAAAACAAACCTGACCGCAATCTTAAAACCCGGGTACGCACTGAACCGCATCTTCGTTGGTACAGTTCACACGAGCAAAGGCATGAAGAGGAAGCCTTAGCAGGGAGCCGCCGCGGGGCGTTTGCATCTGCCTGCCGTGCACACCCACACGCCCACTCCCGCTGCCACGCACATCCACACAGCCGACGCGTGCATGATTGTCTTCCTGTATGATTGATCACACGGGCAAAATAAGACATGACCCGCAGGGGAAAAGCACACAATGTGTGATTGAGCGATGCTTGCTTTTTTTTTGTCATTTATATATTTTTGTTCTGCACAGATTTACACAGCCGGCAGTACTTCGGCGTCTTAAACAAGCTCGGCTGCTTAAATCTCGCAGCTGACCCGCGGCACTTTGCCTGCCGCATGACAGGAGACGAGGATGTGAGAAAAGGCGTACACTTTGTTGTTGGTCTCGGCTCGCCGTTTGTCCGCCCCGGCGAGGAGGGAAGGAGGGAGGGCACGCGGTAAAGAGCTCTTTTGAAACACTCCTCATGAGATGATGCAAGGCCGAGGCAAGCGTACCTTTGCGTCGAAGGCGTGCTTGAAGATTTCACACAGGGTTTTGGCGTAATCGTGAGACTTGCCCGTCTCGGTGGCGAACAGGATGGTGGCCTTGACTCTCTTTGCCATGGCCTGACCCATCAGCTTGGCCGAGAACTTCACCGCCCTGCAAACACACAAACATACACTGGCAATGAGCAACTGGGTACCATCAGAATTCCTTTCCGCCCAGCTCGTTTTCCGCCTGCACTGAAATGTTGTGAAAAAAGTGAGTTTTGATGAAAGTGACAAACGAGACGGGAAGCGCCGAACCCTGAAAAAGCAGATGTTCTTTCGTCCTAACGTTTACCTACTCATGCGTCTCGTGCAAGTTCACCTGGTCCATAGAAAAGCAAAAAAACAATTGTTGGTTTCCAAAAAAATGTTGCTTCAACATCATCGACATCAGCTGATTCTGTAAAAAACACGTGACCCTAAAGCCTGCGTGCGAGCTGTGTTACGTGAGGGTTGCCAGCCGGGTTGAACCGACATGGGACGCACAGCGAGAAAAACCTCAAGTCTGTAAAACCTCAACGCCTTCAGTTTGACAGCTTGAAACAGGCTTTTCTTGCATCTTTGTTTACACGTTTTGGCTAGCTGTCACTGGCAGCGGCTAGCTAGCTCGCTAGTTGGGACGCCAAATGTGACTTTTTAACACAGTGACATTTGTTTTTTTCAAACAAGCAATGTGGTTAGTTGGGAGCTCCTTTTTGGCCCACGGGGAAGTGACTATCACGCTCAGGGGGTACGTGCTAACTTCTTAAAGTATCAATGAACAATGTTGCTCAAAATATCTCTTTTAACTTCAGCAGGACACGTTTCTATATGTCAATGTAAAAAACCATCAACGTGGGTGTCCAAAGTGCAGCCTGGAAGTCATTTAGTAAATAATTGAACAAGGACTTTATATGAGAAAAAAATAACGTTATTTTAGTGGCATAATTAATTCATTCAATCGTTTTTATGGCTTAAAATTGCTCTGAAGTGAAACCCATCAGCGGGGCGTTGCACAAAAACCTAAAAGACATATAAATACAATGTTACGTTCTTGTTACGTACGCTGTTACATCTTTGGTTTTGGTTACTGAATGAGTTAAAGAAAGACATCATTAAAAAAAAGGAATATTATGAGAAAAAGTTGCCATTTTTGGAAAATTAGGTTGTGGAAAAAGTAATGTTACCAGAATAAAGACAAAATGTTGTGGGAATAAATGAAATATTCTAACAAGAAAATCTTAATATTATGAGGAAAAGTCATGTCATTTTAGACTCAAGATTCAAGAGTTTTATTGTCATATGCACAGTAAAACTGGTGGTTCTGCTATGCAATGAAATTCTTGTTCTGTTTATTCTCCCAAAAAAAGAAAGAAAACACAAGAAAATGAATAAGAACATAAGAAACATAAATACCAATAAATTAAGCAACAACAACAGAAGAGACATTAATACAAATAAATAAATAAAGTGCTATGAGTGTGTGCGTGTGTTGCGTGCGGCGTGTGCGAGTGCTTCGTTGAGAAGCCTGATGGCCTGTGGGTAAAAGCTGTTTGCCAGCCTTGTGGTCCTGGACTTCAAACTCCTGTAGCGTCTGCCTGACGGTAGGAGTGTGAATAATGAGTGTTGTGGATGTGTGCTGTCCTTGATGAGGTTGTGTGTTCTTCGTAGGACTCTAGTTTTATAAATGTCTTGCAGTGAGGGGAGGGCTGCCCCAACAATGTTCTGTGAGGTCTTGATCACCCGCTGGAGTGCCTTCCTATCACGTGTTGTACAGTTACCGTACCAAACAGTGATGGAGGCGGTAAGGACACTTTCCATAGTGCATCTGTAGAAGCAACTCAGGATTGTGGTGGACATGCCAAATTTCCTCAGTCTTCGCAGGAAGTACAGTCTCCTTTGGGACTTCTTCCACGCAATCGTAGGTGAAGAGCGTGTAGAGGAGCGGACTCAGCACACACCCCTGTGGGGTCCCAGTGCTCACAATTCTTGAGCTGGACTTGAAATGTTAAAGAAGAAATATGTTTATTTTAACAAGTCGTCATATTATGAGAAACAAAACAAAATAAAGTTGTCATTTTTGGAAAACTAAGTTGGGGAACAAGTTATAATATTATGAGAATAAAGTCAATAAATATGATGGGATAAAAGTCGTAATTATGACAAGAAAATTTACAAGAAGAAAGTTGAAATTGTTGAATTGAATTGTTGAATTGAAACAAAAAACAACAACAGAAATGGAAAAACGAGCCGTAATTTTACATTCACAAAATCCAAAAACTTAAGAGAAAAAATTTGTATTGTGATGAGAAAGGAAGCCTCATTGTTACCAGAATAAACGTGTCATATTGTGATGAAAAATAATGTCAGAAGAAATATATTCTTGTTTTAAAGTCGTAATATGAAAAAAAAAGATTTTAGAAGGTTTTTAGGTTGGGAACGTAAATCCAGTCCAAATATTATGTGCATAAAATCATCATTATTAATGTGTACATTTTCCGGCAATGCAAATACTATTGAAATAACACACAGGTCAATATTTGTTTTATTTCTGGGACAAAGTGAAATATTATAGTATATGATGGACTGCATTTAAACATTAGATGACAGACTGCTCCGTTTTGTCTGAAAATGCTGAATTTGCAATTTTATTTTTTATTATTCTTGAAAATTTGTTACATAACAACTTAAATTGCTTTTTTTTGTGTGGCTCTACAATGGTCATATTTAATGTTCTTATGCAGGCTGCTTTTATGTAGTATTGAAAAAACAAAAATGCCGGGGGTTGGGGTGTTGGGCTGGACGGCTTCTCTTACCATGCATATGTTAGCAGGACGCTAAAAAGATGAGAAAAATGGATGTTCGGTCCAGTGGGTAGCCGACGAGGCGGACAGATGACAATTGTGATTACTGAGCTTGTCATCCTGCAGGCAATTAATCCGAGAACGCATGTACACACAAGCGCCCCCCCTCCCCCTTCCCAACAAAGGTGTGATTACCCCCCTGAGGTGCTGATTGAATATACTTTACAGTCGAGTACACACATCTTCACAAAAGTGATTGTTCCCCGCCTCGGATGATCGCGTGCTATGCGGCCCTCATTTTGTGTAAAGCAGGACAAATGTTCACCATCGGCGCACACTCACTTGGCAAGCTTCTTGAATCCGATGGCTCTTTTCTTGGTGGGCGTCCCATTGACTCCTTTCCACACGTGAGTGTTCCAGGGATCCGCCTACAGCAGACGGGAAGGGAGACTAGTTGGCTTTTTTTCCAAGCAGGAAATGAGAAATCAGAGGAGACGACTCACCTGGTACTCAAAGGACGGCGTGAGGCGGTAGTTCAGCATCTCCTGGTGAAAGACGGGTGTGATGCTTCCCGACATGGGGGGCACGATCCACACCCAGTCACCGGGACAGCCCCCTCGCACCCGGTACTCGTTCTCCATGTGCTTCATGAAGGACTCAGTGGCCGAGTGATGGTCCACGATGGTCACTTTGCACATCTGAAAGCAGGGCGGCGCCGCTTTAGGTAGTTCACATTTAAAGGGTCCCTGACATGATTCATCAATTTTGCTTAAATACAGAATGTTATATATTGTTTGTCATCATTGTTCCATTTTTTAAAGTGAATGGTAAATTTGCAAAAATTACATTTATAGTTGATGGCGCCACGCATGACGAGCTAGCTCTCACAGTTCAGTCTCATTTCCGGAGGTGACGTCATCGGGGTGACGCCTCTCAGTTAAAGCAGAGTAAACAAACGTGTGGTAGATGGTGGACTTGGTTCAGTATATGGGTCATCCAAATAGTAGTCATGCCAAACCGTCGTGTTGCTGCTGGATGTTCACGGTTTCCCAGGGATACTGTAAGTTTGTTTTCTTTTCCAAAAGAGGAAGGTTTCAGACAGTGCTTCTCAAATATCAGGGTAGGCCCCCCTGAGGGGTTGCGGTGAACTGTCAGGGAGGAGCGCGAGGCAGGGAGGGCTTTCAATATTCGTGCAGACCTGCCGACAAGTATGAATTTGTCATACTCGAGCATGCAATTTGACTCTTGAATACGCTTGTCTGCTTCACTGCTTTCCATTTTGTTGCATTTCATTGGTTTCAGTTTTGAGTTCAGTCTGTACAGTACAGATAAATGCATATTATCAGTTTCGTAATAGTATGTTGAACCGAGGAGTGGCCCAAAAACATCTCTGTCCCCCAGTGGAGGCATTACTGAACATAATGAAAAACCACTGGTTTAAGACAACAACAGACAAAGCAAGTGCAGAGAACAAGAGACAGGTGGACGCCCGCCTGGAGTTCTGTCCTATGCAGTGATCATTTCACTGACGACTGCTATGAAGGAACACCTTTACAAGAAGCATTTAGTTTGAAAGTAAGCTATACACGCATTTTGAAAAAGGATGCTATTCCGCCTCTACACAGGGAAAAAAAGACCAACGACATCAAAGTTGGCACAGAACAGAGTAAGTCATGTCTTGTTTACAACATGTCTTCTAAACATGATTCCATGATAGCGACAAGGCTGCAAACACATGTTATATAAACATCTTTTCACAGCCATACATGAATGAGGTAGTTGAAATGTTTAACGATTATTTTGTAAATATTGGACCAAAACTGGAAGAAGAAATTCCAAAACAAGACACAATGGATGAATGGAATGATATTTTTGATAGGAATTTCAATTCCATGTTTCTCACTGTTGTAACTAAAAAGGAGATCACTGACATTGTCAAACATTTTAAGGCAAAAACATCAACTGATTGTTATGGAATCAAAATGGAAACAATTAAAAGGGTCATCAATGAGATTGTACTGTAGAACTGTAGAAAGCTGCAATTCGACAACATAAAAATATTAAAGGGATCCACACCACAAATGTTCATCATAAGATAAGCCTTTATGCTGATGATGTATTACTCTTCCTCGATAATTCACATTCTTCACTTCACCAATCTATCTCACTCATTAACAATTATAGCACCTTCTCAGATTACTCCATTAACTGGTCTAAATCCACAGTACTGCCCATTAATTTTGGTTTCCAGAGCACCCCCTCTATACCACTGTGTTCAGGGAACATTAAGTATTTGGGTATTAACATTTCCTCCAACCTGTCAGACCTGATCTGTTTGAATTATACTCCACTATTGAAGTCAATAGAGGATGATCTTGCACGTTGGAGAACCTTGCCCATCTCACTTACAGGCAGAGTATCCACCGTGAAAATGATGATTTTACCAAAGGTTAATTATCTGTTTTTCATGATCCCCACCAAACATCTATAATTTGGTTCAAGTCATTAGATTCATATATAAATAAATTTATTTGGAAAAATAAGCCAGCACGAATAAGTTTCAAAACGTTACAAAAATCTAAAGAATATGGGGGCTTAGAACTCCCAAACTTCTCCAACTACTTCCTTGCAAACAGGTTACAGTATATCTTAAAATGGATCAAACCTAACCCATTGGATTATTTATGGCTAGACATCGAACAATCACTGAACCACGAAATCCCAATTTGTAACCTGCCCTTCATTAGCCAAATCCTCCAGAAAAATAATTGTTTTAAAAGTATAAATATAAGCACCACGCTGACAGCTTGGTGGGAATTTCTAAAAATAACTAAATTCTCGCTCACTCCTTGCCAATACACTCCCGTCTGGAATAATCCTGATATCTGGCTTAAAAAGAAACCATTACATTTTCCGACGTGGCATGAAAAAGGAATAAGTTGTATGAAAAATATAATTATAGGAAACAACTTTATCTCATTTAACGACCTCGTTACACAGTATGGAATAAATCGTAACAAATTTCTTGAATACATACAAATTAAATCCATAATTAAGCAAGTTTCAGGACTATATCATGGGAAAGCAATAACACTATTGACCAATTTTTAAGAATATATGCCCCTAAAACATAATCTAAATTATATATTGTACTTTAACAATGCAATCTCCAAATGGAACTCAGATTTATCTAAAGCTGTGACCCTGAATTCTGGAAGCAAATATGTCTCAATGCTTCCCGGTTAATCAATAATCCCAACCTACAGCTGATTCAGTTTAAAATCCTTCATAGAGTACACTACACAGGACATAGAATGTTTAGAATGGGCTTAACTGACTCTAACATCTGTACACACTGCTCAGACCATAGAATAGATGACTACTTACACTCCATGTGGACCTGTGCTCCCATTAAAAATGTTTGGCACGGAGTGTGTGAGTACCTATCTTTGGCACTTGGGTTCTCCATTCCAACCTCCCCTTTACTATGCCTGCTGGGCGATCTCTCCACAATTGATGTAGAAACAAACCAAACACAGCTTCTCATCACTGCATTTAGCATCGCCAAGAAAACCATTCTCATCAATTGGAAATCAAGGAAGAAAGTGAACATAGCTCTTTACAAAAATCTTTTGTTAGATCATATAGCTATGGAGAGAATGTCTGCTGAATCTAAGGAACAAATGTCAGAATTTCAGTCTATATGGGCACCAATAATTAATTCCCTGACCTGACTCTCAGGGGCTGAGGGCGTCTGTCTCTGCCCCTGAGAGTCTTGCTCATCTGGCTTGGGGTGTCGTCCTGGTCGCTGGGTGGCCCTGGTACCTCCAGGGCGGGCGGGGCGGGCTTGGTGTCCTGGGTCTTCTTTGCTGGGCTGCCTGCCTCGGGGGGCTGGTGGGTGGGGGTGGGGATGGGTCGGGTGATGGGGCAGGGGCGGGGTGGCTGTCCAGGGGGCCACGTTGGTCGACCTCTGGGGTGGTGGGAGGGCGGGGTGCTGCATCCTGCGGGTGCTGGGCGCCTACTGCCGCTAAGGGGGGGCCCGTGTGTGGCTGGTGGCGCTGGCTCTCCCTCGGCCTCCTTTGCCTCTGGGGGTGGGGTGGGGTCTGCCCTGGGCCCTCCTGCTCGGCTGCCGCGTGGGGTCGTCCGGTGTGGGGTGTGGGGGCCGGCTTCTCCCCGTGGTGGGGTGCTCGAGCCCAGCTGCTCCTGCGGAGCCATCTCCCCTGGGTGGGAGGGTGGGTTGGGGTGCTTTTTATTTTTAATTAATTATTTAATATTTAATTTAATTATTATTTTTAATTATTACTTTTTTTATTTTATGCACGGATGTGCAGTTTGGGCTTGGGGTGGGGGGGCATGGTGCAGGGGTGGGGTGATCCCTTGCTTTCTTCCTTCAGGGACGGGGCTGTTGTGGTGTGGTGGGTGGGGGGTGTGGTGGCCGAGGGCGGGTGGGCGTGTGGGTGCGGGTGCGGGCAGCGTGGTGTTCTCCTGCGTGGCGCTGGCTGGGATCGACGGGGGGATGCTTGCCTTGGGGTGGGGCGGTCGGGGGTGGCTTTGGTGGTGGGGCTGGCGGGGGGCTGGCGGGCGGTCCCTGCTACTTGCTGGTGTCTGGCTAGTCTCTGCTTCCTGGCTGGCGGTTGTCTCCCTGCCTCCGGGGTTTCTCCCTTGGCGTGTTGGTGGATGGGCGGGGGGTGGGGTGGTGGCCGGTCTGCAGCGTTGCGGAGGCGTTTGCTTGGGCGACGGGCGGGGGGGTCGCTCCTCTCGTGGGCCCTGTCATGCGGTGCTTGCTTCTCTGTCCCTCCTTGGCGCCTCTGGCTTGCGTGCTTCGTGGGTGTGGCCGTGCTCTGCTCTATGTGGGGTCCAGTTCTCTTGTGGTTGCCGTAGGGTTGCTCCCTTGCCGGCCGTGGTGGTATGCGGAGGCCGCGTGGGTGCGGTTCCCGCTGTTCTGGTGGCGGTCGGGTCTGCCTTGGGGCGTGTGGCTGGTCCGTGGTGTTTGTAGGTTTGGGGGTGGCGCTGTGGACGCTACCTGCGGTGGGGCTCCGGTGTTGGGGGGCGCTGGGGGTATCGCCTCTGGGGGGTTGGGTGGGCCGGACTCGGCATCCTGGCGGGCCGGGTAGGGCCTGTGGTGTGTCCTGCGGCCTGTGGTTCGACCGAGCCTGGGCTGTGGTGGGTGGCCAGTCGGTCATGTGTCCCTGGTCCCCCCCCTGCTCGGTTTGGGAGGCGTTGGGGTGTGGGCATGTGGGGCCCCCGTCCTTCCTCTTCCACTGCACCACCTCACATACATATAGGACTTTGGGGGGTGGCCTACGGTCGGGCGTGGTTGGGGGGAGAGTTGCCTTGCAGGGGCTCCTTTGCCCCTGCCATGCCACTGACCTGTTGCCCCCCAATTTTTATCGCACAGTAGACACTTAGGGTTTGGGGGGGCTGGTCAGGTGAGGGGCCCACCAAGCGGCAGCTGTCCCCCAATTTTAATTGCATCATCCACATACACCCATATCATATACATGCACAAAGATACACCCCTCAGGGACACAGAGACCAGCTCTTCATAGCTGTCCTCTTTTATCTTATTTTATTTATTTATTTTTTTTTAATTGCATAATAGACGCAATCACACCTTATCACGTTTGCCTCGGGGCCGGGCCTGCTGGGGGGGTCGTGCTCTCCTGGGTGCTTGGGCGTTTGTCGCCGCTGCTCTTTGTGCTCTGTTGGGCCCCGGTCTGTGGGAGGCGGGGGGGCCGGCGCTTCCGGCGTGGGCGGGCTTCTCTCTGGGCCTGCCGGTGTGTGGCCCCCGGTACTGGGTGTGATCTCTCGCTGGTCTCAGGGGTTGGCTGTCCTCCGGCCCGCCGGCGCCCTGTCTTTGGCTGGGATTGTTGTATTGTATTGTATTGTATTGTATGTACTTTATTTATCCCACAGCGGGGAAATTTACTTGTTACAGCAGCAAGCAAGCAAGACAAGTAAAGAGAACAGTAAAGTAAAGTAAAGTAAAGCATCGTGACTACAGCATGGTTCAGGTGGTGCAGGTGTTGTAGAGACTGACAGCGGTCGGTATGAAGGACCTGCGGAACCTCTCCTTCTTACACCGTGGGTGTAACAGTCTGCTGCTGAAGGAGCTGCTAAGGGAACCCACAGTGTCATGTAGCGGGTGAGAGGTGTTGTCCATGATGGATGTCAGCTTAGCCAACATCCTTCTCTCCCCCACTTCCTCCACGGAGTCCAGAGGACCGTCCAGGACAGAGCTCGCTCTCCTGATCAGCCTATTGATCCTGCTCCTGTCCCTGTCCGTGCTGCCCCCTCTCCAGCAGCCCACAGCATAGAAGATGGCTGAGGCCACCACAGAGTCATAAAAGGTCCGTAAAAGAGTCCTGCACACACCAAAGGACCTCAGTCTCTTCAGCAGGTGGAGGCGACTCTGGCCCTTCTTGTAGAGAGCGTCGGTGTTGACGGACCAGTCTAGTTTGTTGTTGAGGTGAACACCCAGGAATTTGTAGCTGTCTACCAACTCTATGTCCGCTCCCTGGATGTTCACCGGTGTGAAGTGAGATGTTTTCCTCTGGAAGTTAATGATCATCTCCTTTGTCTTGCTGGTGTTGAGTTGCAGCTGGTTAAGCTCACTCCAGCTGACAAAGTCCCTGATGACCGTCCTGTATTCCAGATCATTCCCCTCTGAAACACAACCAACAATGGCTGTGTCATCAGGAGAACTTCTGGATGTGACACTGTGTGGAGTTGTGTGTGAAGTCCGAGGTGTAGAGGGTGAAGAGGAAAGGGGAGAGCACCGTACCCTGAGGGGCACCTGTGCTGCAGAGTACCATGTCAGACACACAGTGACGGAGCCTCACATACTGTGGTCTGTTGGTGAGGTAGTCTATAACCCATGTAGTCAGGTGTTGGTCTACTCCCACACTCTCCATCTTCACTCTGAGTAGTGCCGGCTGGATGGTGTTGAAGGCACTGGAGAAGTCAAAAAACAACCCTCACAGCGCTCCCGCTGTCCTCCAGGTATAGCAGTGATCTGTGCAGCAGGTAGATCACTGCGTCGTCCACTCCGATCCGAGGCCGGTAAGCAAACTGCAGGTGGTCCAGCTGAGTGCCCACCAGGGGTCGCAGGTCCTGCAGGATAATCCTCTCCATGGTCTTCATCAGGTGAGAGGTCAAGGCAACAGGCCTGAAGTGGTTAGGCTCCTTGGGACGCGGTGTCTTTGGGATCGGGACCACACAGGAGGTCTTCCACAGGGCCGGGACTTTCTCCAGGCTCAGGCTGAGGTTGAACAAGTGCCTGAGAACTCCACAGAGCTGGTCAGCACAGTCCTTGAGGATTCTAGGGCTGATGCCGTCCGGTCCCGGGGCCTTCCTTGCCTTGATCTTCCTCAGCTGACTTCTCACCTGATCATCAGTTATGGAGAGGGGAGTAGAGGATGGCTGGGATGGGGATGTGGGGGTGAAGAGTGAATTACCTCTCTGCAGCCCCTTGCTGGTCTTCCCGGGAGGGTGGGCTCTCTGGGCTGGCTCTTGGGGCGCTGATCTTTGTGCTGCCTGCCCCTGTGGGCCTGGTGGCCTTCTGGCGGCGGGGGCTCGGTCTGGCTATTTGGGGCAGGGCTCTCTGGGAGGTGGAGGGCGGGCCCTTTCCTTTCATACATTCTCAGTGACAATTACACGCCCACACATTCTTGCACCTTTATATATATGAAGACTTCCCCACATACAGAGATACCTGTACATATGCACACTCGCAGTACATACGTACTTCCCCACATTACTCACTGAGTTAACCAGGGTGTCATGTTGTTGGTTTTATTACAGCGACGGTGATATCAGCAGTATGATTATAGGTTTTTTTACAACGATGTGCATTACAGTAATTATCATTCTGTTCACGATCATAGATAATCATTTCATTACTACTATTATGTGTGACTGTTTCAATGCAGTATTATCATTGTGATCACTATCAGAGTTCATCATTTCATTACTACTATTATGTGTGACTGTTTCAATGCAGTATTATCATTGTGACCACGATCATAGTTCATCATTTCATTACTACTATTATGTGTGACTGTTTCAATGCAGTATTGTCATTGTGATCACTATCATAGTTCATCATTTCATTACTACTATTATGTGTGACTGTTTCAATGCAGTATTGTCATTGTGTTCACTATCATAGTTCATCATTTCATTACTACTATTATGTGTGACTGTTTCAATGCAGTATTATCATTGTGATCACTATCATAGTTCATCATTTCATTACTACAATTATGTGTGACTGTTTCAATGCAGTATTGTCATTGTGTTTTCTATCATAGTTCATCATTTCATTACTACTATTATGTGTGACTGTTTCAATGCAGTATTGTCATTGTGATCACTATAACAGTTCATCATTTCATTACTACTATTATGTGTGACTGTTTCAATGCAGTATTGTCATTGTGATCACTATCATAGTTCATCATTTCATGACTACTATTATGTGTGACTGTTTCAATGCAGTATTGTCATTGTGATCACTATCATAGTTCATCATTTCATTACTACTATTATGTGTGACTGTTTCAATGCAGTATTGTCATTGTGATCACTATCATAGTTCATCATTTCATGACTACTATTATGTGTGACTGTTTCAATGCAGTATTGTCATTGTGATCACTATCCTAGTTCATCATTTCATTACTACTATTATGTGTGACTGTTTCAATGCAGTATTGTCATTGTGTTTTCTATCATAGTTCATCATTTCATTACTACTATTATGTGTGACTGTTTCAATGCAGTATTGTCATTGTGTTTTCTATCATGGTTCATCATTTCATTACTACTATTATGTGTGACTGTTTCAATGCAGTATTGTCATTGTGATCACTATCATAGTTCATAATTTCATTACTACTATTATGTGTGACTGTTTCAATGCAGTATTGTCATTGTGATCACTATCATGGTTCATCATTTCATTACTACTATTATGTGTGACTGTTTCAATGCAGTATTGTCATTGTGATCACTATCATAGTTCATCATTTCATTACTACTATTATGTGTGACTGTTTCAATGCAGTATTGTCATTGTGATCACTATCATAGTTCATCATTTCATTACTACTATTATGTGTGACTGTTTCAATGCAGCATTGTCATTGTGGTTGTTGATATTGTTTTGTCCTTTGTCCTTATGTCCTTGTTCGTCTTTATAGTTGTCACAGACATTTATTTGCTGATGTAGTTCTGTATGTTTCTGTTGTTCTGTTCTTGTTGTCACAATTGTTGTTGCTGCTGTTGTCCTTGTCTCTTGTCTCTTTTTTTTGTCCCCCTCTTATCCCCAATGGAAATAAACATCAATTTAGAAATTATCGACCAGTTTCCTTGTTACCTCAATTTTCTAAAATTATAGAGACGCTATTTAATAACAGGTTGGACAAATTTATTAATAAGTATGACTTACTAGCAGGTAGTCTATATGGAGGAAAATGAAACTTAAAACATTTCTACGCCAGAACAACGCTGAAAAGCCACAGCATTTCTGTATGTGGAATTAAATTATGGAACGGATTAAGGGAAGGAACTCAAACAAAGTACAGAGGTGAGCAAATTCAAAAAACACAAAAAACAAAAAAATTATACAAAATATGAGATGGACATATGAGACATGTTGTGTCTCCTTTTTCTTTCCCTCAGCACTAGTTGGTATTTGTTCCGCTCTATGTTGGAGGGTCCTAATAACCCCTAGTTTATGTTGTAGTGGATGGTTTGATTCAAAAAGCAGGTATTGGTCAGTGTGTGTGGCCTTTCTAAAGACCTCTGGAAGTAGCTGCTGCTGAGGTGGGGACAGATGTGAAAAGTGAAGTCACATCATAAGACACCAAAGTTTCCTCTGGCTCCAACCTGAGGTCTTTGATGCTCGCCACAAACCCTTTTGTGTTCTCTATATGATGATCAGTGTTGCCTACCAATGGGGATAAGACTGTTTTTACATATTTTGCTACATTGTACGTGGTAGAGTCAATGCTACTTAGACTGCAAGGTAATTATAGGAGAGGACAGACAGCTACTTACAGAGGTCTTTAGAAAGGCCACACACACTGACCAATACCTGCTTTTTGAATCAAACCATCCACTACAACATAAACTAAGGGTTATTAGGACCCTCCAACATAGAGCGGAACAAATACCAACTAGTGCTGAGGGAAAGAAAAAGGAGACACAACATGTCCAGAGAGCGCTCTCAACCTGTGGGTACCCACGGTGGGCTTTTAACAAATGTCAAAAGAAGAGAGTAGGGAAAGAAACCCAAAAGCCCACAGAAGCAAAAAGGAGAGGAGTGGTAGTCCCTTATGTAGCGGGGGTCTCCGAAAAACTCCAGAGGATCTTATGGCAACACAAAATTCCTACCTATTTCAAACCAGTAAATACCCTGAGACAAAAATGAGTGCATCCTAAAGACAAGGCTCCAAACCAAAAACAGAGCAATGTGGTCTATTCCATCCACTGTAAAGATGAGGAATGCAAAGAGCACTACATTGGGGAAACTAAGCAAATGCTCCAAAAAAGGCTTTATCAACATCGCAGGGACAATTCTAGTGGTCCTCAATCAGCAGTACATCTACACCTTAAAGCAACCAATCACTCCTTTCAGGACAGCGAGGTAAAGATTTTGGCCAAAGAAAACTGATGGTTTGAAAGAGGAGTAAAGGAAGCTATTTTTGTCAAACAACAGAACCCATCATTGAATCGGAATGGTGGTTTGAGGTTTAATTTGGACCCTGTGTTCAGCAGGTTACTGAGACCAAAACCCACAGCTCTTAGTCTTGCAAATGAGGTGGAGCCAGGGCCGAGCCAGAACAATAGATGCTAACGAGCCAGTATCAGAGTCGTTCATACCCAATTCAGGGAGCGACACTTCCCTTTTATCGGAGGTGCTAATAGCAGGAGAGGATTATACCACTACTCTGCCCAGGCTTAGTGTAAGGAACCAATAGGAGGAGGGTGTTGGCACACCAATTCCGCCCACTCTTACTGTATTTAAGGCCTAAGCTACCAGCACTTATTAGTTCGCTGACGAAGCTCTTCGGATGAGGAGCGAAACCTCCGACACCTTCTTCACAGAAGTACAGATGACGTCTCAAGAAACACTGTGGAACATAATTACAAACGATACATAACATATTTCAGCAAAGTTGATGAATCATGTTTAGTTTTCCGTTCATTTGTCATTTGTAATTATGTTTGCATCATTTTTTGCATGTAAAACTAGAATTATTGTCTGCAAAGTGTGTTTTTTGTTAACATTTTTGGATGTATGGGACGGATGAATTGGATTTCCATTCTTTTCTATTGGGGAGTCCATTTTGGTTTGAGTCAGACCTTCTGGAGCAGATTAATGACATTAAACAAGGCACAACTGTAAGAGAAGTGAAGTAAACATGTAAACATGGGTCAGTGCTTCTGGCAGTGTTTAGGCCAGGCGAGGTCCACGGCTGTACAGTGGATAGCTTTTAGCATAATGAACACATTCTTGTGTCACGGTGTAAACATGTGTGTGGAAGAAGAAGACAATGAAAGAGGAGCCACCTGGAAGCTGTAGAGAACAGCGATGTTGATCTCCACCAGAGCTTGGTCTTTCCAGAGGGAGGAGGACTTCCTGGTATCTAAGGCCATCTTGTTGGCGATATCCTGCAGAAATAAACTCACAATGACGAGTTTTTCCTTTTTTTGGTCTAATTTGAACCAGTTTTTATTTCCCATCCTGGAAGTATACCACCAGAATGAAATGAAACGCCTCGCTCTCATACATGGCGGTTTCATCTAAACGGCCTTCAGTCTAGAACTGGATTTGTGGAGAGCCAGTGATACATTATCATCTCATTGAGTGAATGAATCACGCGCTGATGTTACCAGTTAAGCTTTGAGAATAAAATGCCCTCAGTCCAATTTGCAAGCTCCATTTTCAGGAGACAAACCCAGCAAAAATGTGTCCTGAGGCGCTTTCTTCATGGTTTTGCTTTTAGCTGTGGGGATCCACCTTACCTCCAGAATGTTGTAGCGGGAGCTGTCGCAGAAGTCCCTGACACCAATCTCCGTGCCCATGTACCATCCACTGAAGGGGCAGCCGGTGAACTCGAGGCCGCCAATCTCCAGCAGCATGTTGGAGACGGCGGGCAGACCGTACCACTTCAGGTCCAGGTCCTTGAACCACTCGAACCTGGGCAGAGAAAATGGCAACAGGACCTGAGCCAAATCAAGCATTAGCGCAAATAAGCCACTTCTGACTAGCTGAACACACCCCACTGGGGGACTGATCACATGGCTTTTTCACGTATTTAAGTCCTTCTTGTGTGGTGAGCCAGGGCCAACTGCCAGCTGACGAGTCGTTTGCGACACGTCCAATTGGGTCGGAAGAACATCATGTGAGGGGTCTGCGTGTGATGCTATCACGACGTTTACTGTAGTGTAGCCTCACATGCAGTGTCCCTGACGTGATTCATCAACTTTGCTTACGTAAATACAGTATGTTGTATATTGTTTGTAATTGTTTTTTAAAGTGAACTGTCAATTTGAAAAAATGACATTTATAGTTGATGGCGCCACCCATGACAAGCTCGCTCTCGCTGTTTAGTCTCACTTCCGGAAGTGATGTCATCGAGGTGACACCTCTCAGCTAAAGCAGGGTAAACAAACGCTTTTGTAGGTAGACGGTTCACTTGGTTCGGTATATTTTTCATCAAAATAGCAGTCGTGCCAAAAGGTCGTGTTGCTGCTGGATGTTCACAGATTCCCAGGGCTACTGTAAGTTTGTTTTCTTTTCCAAAAGAGGAAGCTTTAAGACAACAATGGACAGAGAGACAGATGGACGCCCACCTCGAGTTCTGTCCTTTGCAGTGATCGTTTCACTGATGAATGCTGTGAAGGAACACCTTTACAAGAAGCATTAGGCTTCAAAGTACGCTATAAACGCATTTTGAAAAAGGTTCCTATTCCAGCAGTACGCAGTAAAAAAAGACAAGAAGAACGACATCAAAGTTGCCACAGAAGAGAGTACTTCATTTCTTGTTTACATAATGTCTTCTAAACACCATTCCATGATAGTGACAAGGCTTTAAAGCGTGATACATGTCATATAAACATCTTTTGTTCACTGTGGGAGGCGGGGGCTGCGACGGCGACAGTGTAAATAAGTTAAAACAATAATTGAAGGATAAGCAACTCCAGAGTACTTTATATAACCATTCTGTGTTCTAAGTCCATGTTCCGCAATCATCTCCCGTCTTTTCTCCTCGAAAACTATTGATACATGGCTCAAATCTTGGCTGTAATGACTGAAAACATCCTCTGTCTCGTACGCCGCCATGTTTGTTTACCTGAGTGATAGTACTCCGATGGCGTCACTTCCGGAAATGAGGCTGAATTGTGAGAGCTAGCTCGTAATGGATGGCGCCGTCAACTACAAATGTCATTTTTGCGAATTTACCGTTCGGTTTCAAAAATGGAACATTGGAGAACATAATTGCAAACAATATGTAATATATTCAAGCAATACTGATGAATCATGTCAGCTGCCTTTTAAAGGTTCCATCATCTAGTATTTTTCACGTTTCACAACATTTCACAAACTTTAAACAAATGTTAGAAGCACACTCCTGATCAAAAATTTAAGACCATTTGAAAAATGGCAAGAAAGTACATTTTGCACTGTTGGATCTTAAGGGCGCCATTGGGACCACGGGACCATTCTCGGCCCAAATGAAGGTTGTTACTGGTGCCGAGTGCAGTCCAATCAGACGCCATCTGCCAGAGAAGGCTGTTAAGAAGAAGAAAAAAGCATTTTTGGAATTTGCAGGAGAGCACCAAACACGGGACATTGAAAGGTGGAAGAGAGTTTTATTCTCCCGGTCCAGATGGCTTCCAACGTTACTGGCATGACAAGGAGATCCCACCTGAGATGTTTTCCACTCGGCACAGTGGAGGGGGCGCCATCATGACCCTTCAATCGAGCTTCAGGTTGTGCAGGGGTGTCAAACGGCAGAAGGCTCAATGGAGATGTTGCAGGGGGGGCATCCCTCATGACTGACAGCCCTCGTCTGTGTGGTAATGACTTCACAAAGGACTTCTTCCAGAGGAATAAATCACTCTTTTGGACCGTCCTGCGTGTTCCCCTCATCTAAATCCAATGGAGAACATTTGGGGGTGGATTTACAAAAATGGACACGAGTTCCAGACAGTGGATGCCCTCCGTGAAGCCATCTTCACCACCTGGAGCAACATTCCCACTAGCCTCCTGGAAACATACCCAAACTATTTTAGTGTTTTTTTTTTAGCTGTGGTCTTAAACTTTTGATCAGCTGATGAACAGCCTGTTTCACTTGAATGCAATAAATTGCTCCCATTGCTTCTTTTTGCATCTTCAAGCTCTATTTAGAAGCTCCAACGGTGCAAAATGTCCTTTGTTGCAACTGGTTTTAACATTTGGATCATGCAAACATTTAGACAGCGAACATGCCGTGTTGTGTGTCTGTGGCTTTAACGCTCATGAGCTTTGTTTGTCTCCAACAAGTCTCCACCTTTGACACGTGCCCCGATCACCTGCACTTGTCCAATGTAACACATGCCATATATCACATAGAACAACATAACAATAAGGAGCGGCACAGGAAGACACAAACGTTAGCAACGCTAGGATAGCTATGTGATGCTGAAGTGCTAACATTACACTCCCATTTTACCAGCGGCATCATGCTAGGTGGTCTATTTGCTGAAGGAAAACAAAATGATGATGGGAGGAGCTGACTGATCGTTTTAAGATGTGTAGCGAAGCCTGTTTTATTTTTTTTTTTTTATTATTAAGTTGTCCTCTATGACCATGAGGAAAGAGTTTTTCCTTTCATGACAAGCGAGGGAGAGGCTCTAGGGAGGCACATAATTGTTATGACATCATTAAAAAGTGAATTTTGCATCATGGGGGGCTTTTGAAATATTTCATAGGAATGATCCACAGTGCTGGAAAGGGTGAGCATCTGTTGAACAAAATGTGCCAGGAGCCGTGACTCACTTTGGGTGCGTGATGGGCACCTCCAGGATGAGGTCTTCGGGGATCTCAAAGAGTTCGGGGTCATTGCCGTTGGCTTGCAGCAGGAGGGGCAGAACGTCAAAGCGACCCTTGGGAGCCTTCCACCCCAGCTGGATGCAGATCTGGCGAGCACAAGCCACACGTAAGTCCAGCACACCTCGGTTCGTCTTGCCTCATCCGTCCCCCGCCGCCCACCTCGGTGAGTTCCACATTGGCAGGATCTCCCAGGATGTGTCCGTCAGGCTGCTTGTACCCGGCGTAACGGATCAGCTGACTGTTCCACACTCGGAAGTCGTGTTTACCGTCCGTCCTCTGAGGGAATATGGTAATGGCTGACCTGAAAAGCAAAAAGTGGAAACAGTTTATCATCCTCTTAACGAGAAAGTAGAAGTCATTCATAATGTATTCCCATGATTACTTGAAGCCTGCATTGGATTTGGAATGATTGTTAATGACGTGAGCCACAGCCTTGGATCGTTCTCATTATATGACCTTGACTAGCGGGTGGAACAATATTCCTAATCACATTTCTCATACGGACCATTTGGTACAGTATAGATTATGTAAGGAACAGGAAGTATTGTTCCACACCTACTCCGTAAACAAACACAGCGCAGCCTAGCTAGCCAGCGATAGCGCCAAGGAGAAATCAGAGCTTGAAAACCATCTTCCATCGTGAACATCAGATCTAAACTGGGGGAAAAATGATGTTGAATATGTTTCCTGATAATAAGTGGATGATGTATTAGTAACAAAATGATGCCACATAATTTGAGAGAAATGAAAATGATCACCCTATAGAGGGGGGAAATCAAAGACACCCCAAAAATGAAAGTGAAAAAATGATGCAGCACACTGGTCCATTTTGCCAAAATGTCATTGTAGCAACTCAAAATCATTCTCAGTAGTTTGTGTGGCCCCCACATGCTTGTACGCATGCCTGACAACATCGGGGCATGCTCCTAATGACACTACGGATGGTGTCCTGGGGGATCTCCTCCCAGATCTGGACCAGGGCATCACTGCGGTACCTGGACGCATGGAGGAGATTCCAGGAGACAGGTAGTTACTACCGGAGAGCTGGACAGGGCCGTAGAAGGTCCTTCAACCCTCAGCAGGATTTGTATCTGCTCCTTTGTGCAAGGAGGAACAGGATGAGCACTGCCAGAGCCCTACAAAATGACCTCCAGCAGGCCACTGGTGTGAATGTTTCTGACCAAACAATCAGAAACAGGCTCCATGAGGGTGGCCTGAGGGCCTGACGTCCTGTAGTGGGCCCTGTGCTCACTGCCCAGCACCGTAGAGCTCCATTGGCATTTGCCATAGACCACCAGAATTGGCAACTACACCACTGGTGCCCTGTGCTCTTCCCTGATGAGAGCAAGTTCAACCTGAGCACATGCGACAGATGTGACAGGGTCTGGAGATGCCGTGGAGAACGTTATGCTGCCTGCAACATCATTCAGCATGACCGGTTTGGTGGTGGGTCAGTGATGGTCTGGGGAGGCATATCCCTGGAAGGACGCACAGACCTCTACAGGTTAGATAACGGCACCCTGACTGCTATTAGGTATCGGGATGAAATCGTTCGACCCATTGTCAGAACCTACGCTGGTGCAGTGGGACCTGGGTTCCTCCTGGTCCACGACAATGCCCGACCTCATGTGGCTAGTGTATGCAGGTAGTTCCTGGAGGATGAAGGAATTGATACCATTGACTGGCCCCCACATTCACCTGACCTAAACCCAATAGAACACCTCTGGGACGTTATGTTTAGGTCCATCCGGCGCCGCCAGGTTGCTCCTCAGACTGTCCAGGAGCTCATTGATGCCCTGGTCCAGATCTGGGAGGAGATCCCCCAGGACACCATCCGTAGTCTCATTAGGAGCATGCCCCCACGTTGTCAGGCATGCGTACAAGCACGTGGGGGCCACACAAACTACTGAGAATCATTTTGAGTTCCTACAATGACATTTTGGCAAAATGGACCAGTCTGCTGCATCATTTTTTCACTTTCATTTCTATCAAATTATGTGGCATCATTTTGTTACTAATACATCACCCACTTATTATCAGGAAAGATATTCAACATAATTTTTCCCCCAGTTTAGATCTGTTGTGTTTTCGAAGTGTTTCTCTGATTATTTTGAGCAGTCTATATATATATATATACATATATATATATAATATGTCATTTAATTGAACATAACATAGCATAGCACATGTATTATTTTTATGATTACACAATATAACATATATAATTTTACATAATTTTTTTTATGATGTTCACCACAGATATATTTTTATTAGATAGAAATAGATATAATTTTATTTAACATAACAAAACAAAACATAACATAGCATATATTTCTTATTTTCTATGATAACATAACATAAACATAACATAACATAACATAACATAACATGACATGACATGGCATGGCATGGCATGGCATGGCATGGCATGGCATGGCATGGCATAACATAACATAACATAACATAACATAACATAACATAACATAACATAACATAAACATAACATAACATAACATATATCTTCTTGGCTAGGCTTCGCAAACGAAGATTTTAGGGGCATTGACCACGTCTAGCACAGGTGCGCTGGTGGCTGACAAGGCCGATTCATGACAGGCACACTCGGCCACAGCGGGGGCAGGGAAATGATGAATCTGGAGCTGGTGCTGTGACTGCACGGTTCATTCTCCTACTGCGCTTCTCTTCGATGGCAGCTCTACGGTTGCGCTCAAAGGAGGAGACTGACTGGTGGACAGCGCGCCGCCAAGCCCCTCAGTCAGCAGCTAGGACTGACCACTGTCGATGGTCGATGTGGCAGATCCACAGGGATTTTTTAAAAGAGTCTTTGTACCTCTTCTTTTGGTCCTCCTCTGTCACGGTGCCCAGTGGAGAGTTCACCATAGAGGACGATCTTGGGTAGGCAGTGATCCTCCATTCTGGAGAAGTGTCATGCCCAGCGTAGCTGCGTTTCCAACAGCATAGCCTCGATACTGGTGATCCCCGCTAGTTGAAGTACTTCAGTGTTTGTGCTGTAGTCACTCCCGTGAATGCTGAGGATGGAACGGAGACACCGTTGATGGAAAAACGTTGCAGGAGTCGTAGGTGGTGTCTGTAAGTGACCCATGACTAGGAGCCGTAAAGGAGGGTGGTTAGTACCACAGCTCTGTACACGCTGATCTTTGTGGCTTTCTTCAGGTGTTTGTCGTTCCAGACATGACTATGGAGTCTGCCGAAAGCACTGCATGCCTTTGCCAGTCTGTTGTCCAACTCTTTGTCGATTCTTGCATCGGAGGAGATGATGCATCCCAGGTAGGTGAACTGTTGGACTGCCTTCAGATTTGTCTCACCAATTGTAATGTGTGGTGGACAGTACGCTTCCTGGGGGGGCGGGCTGATGGAGAACCTGTGTCTTCTTCAGACTGACTTCGAGAAGAGCTAGGATGCCACTGCGAAGCAAGATGTTAAACGTTGCAGGGAAGTCTCTGTGTGGGTTACGAGGGCGGCATCGTCAGCAAAGAGTAACTCCCGAATCAGTTTCTCTAGGGTCTTGGTGTGGGCCTGTAGGCGTCGTAAGTTGAACAGGCTACCATCAGTGCGGTATCGAACATAGATGCCATCTTCGTCACCGAGGTCATCCATGGCCCGTTGAAGCATCATGCTGAAGAAGATAGTGAAGAGAGTTGGTGCGAGGACGCAGCCCTGCTTCACGCCATTGATGATCGGGAAAGGTTCCGAGAGGTCGTTGCTGTTTCTGACCTGACCACGCTGATCTTCATGCAACTGCATAACCATGCTGAAGAACTTTGGGGGACAGCCAAGACACTCCAGGATCTGCCACAGGCCTTTTCTGCTCACGGTGTCAAAAGCCTTTGTCAGGTCTACGAAGGTGACGTATAGACCCTTGTTTTGTTCACAGCATTTTTCTTGGAGCTGTCTGAACACGAAGATCATGTCAGTGGTACCTCTGCTTGCTCTGAAGCCGCACTGGCTCTCTGGGAGGTGGAGTTCGGCCACAGCTGGTACCAGTCTGTTGAGGAGAACTCTTGCTAGGATTTTGCCCGCGTTGGAGAGGAGCGTTATACCCCAGTAGTTTGAGCAGTCAGACTTTTCCCCTTCGTTCTTGTACAAGGTGATGATAACAGCATCTCGGAGGTCTTGCGGTAGCTTTCCCTGTTCCCAACAGCATAGGAAGAGGTTGTGAAGTTTGGAGTGCAGTGCTGCTCCTCCGTTATTTCAAATGTCTGGTGGGATTCTGTCAATGCCTGCAGCCAACCACACTTCAGCTGGTTTGTGGCTTTGATGACCTCGTCGAGGGATGGCGCTTCAACCAGCTCATCTTTAACAGGCTGCTGCAGAATCTGTTGGGTCGCAGATTCGTCGACAGAGCGGACGGCACTGAAGAGGGTCTGGAAATGTTCTGCCCATCGGTTCAAGATGGACGCCTTATCTGTGAGGAGTGCCTGGCCATCCGTACTGCGCAGGGGACCAACAACTTGGTGCGAAGGGCCGTAGACTGCCTTTAACGCTTCATAAAATCCCCTGTAGTCGCCAGTGTCCGCGCAAAGCTGGGTTTTCTTTGCAAGGTTGGTTCACCATTCATTCTGGATGGTTCGCAGCTTGTGCTGGAGGTTGCTGAATGCAGAACGGAAGGCAGTTTTCTTCACAGGGCACGATGGTTGTGCTAGGTGGGCCTGGTGGGCAGATCTCTTCTTCGCCAGCAGTTGTTGGATTTCTTTGTCATTCTCGTCGAACCAGTCCTGGTTCCTCTTATGGAGAACCCTAAGTCCACCTCACAGGACTGTAAGATGGTGGTTTTCAGGTGGGCCCAGAGCATTTCAGGACAAGGATCTGTGAGGGAATCTGAATCTTCCAACTTCGACTGAAGATTGGACTGGAAGACGGCTCTCACTTCAGCTGACTGGCAGTCAACCTGGAGTTTCCTCCTAAGGGGACCTCCTTGTTTTGGCTTGGGCTTGAAGTGGAGGTAGAGCTTGCACCGCACAAGACGGTGGTCTGTGTGACATTCTGCGCTGGGCATGACTCTGGTGTGTAAATCGTCTCTGAGGTCTCATTTGCGCATTAGGACATAGTCTAGGAGGTGCCAATGTTTGGACCGAGGATGCATCCAGGTTGTCTTGAGACTGACTTTCTGCTGGAAAATGGTGTTGGTGATTGTAAGCTGCAGCTCTGCACAGAGTTCCAGCAAAAGAAGCCCGTTATCGTTGCAGTTCCCAACGCCGTGTTTCCCGAGAAGACCTTTCCAGGTCTCTGAATCACGGCCCACTCTGGCGTTGAAGTCCCCAAGGATCATAACCTCGTCATCTGAAGGGGTGTTCCGTACTTGATGGCGCAGGTGTGTGTAAAATTTGTCTTTTTCCGCAGGGTCCGCTTGAAGGTTCGGAGCATACACACTGAAGAGGGTAAAAAACTGCTTCTTTCTCAGTGGTAGGCGCATGGGGATGATGCGGTCGGAGTGACCTGATGGTAAATTCTCCAGCTTTGAGGCAATGGTATTCTGGATCATGAAGCCGACGCCTGAAAGGCGTCGTTCTCCTTGGGGCTTGCCTGACCAGTAGAGAGTGTTGCCTGCTCCCTGTTCTATGCGGCTGCCTGTGCCTGGGAAGCGGACTTCGCTGAGGGCGGCGATGTCGATGTTCAGGCGGGAGAGTTCATGTGCAATTAAGGCAGAGCGTCTTTGAGGACAGTTGCTCTCTGCTGTGTCTAGCATAGTCCTGATATTCCAGCATGCCAGATTAAGTGCAGATGCACCTTTAGAGGCAAGGTGCAGAACCACTGGAAGTTCTTTTACCGCTTGGGAAGATGCCCGTTGACTGCGGCTAGCCAACTGAGTGGAATGAAGATGAGCTTTGTTTAGGCCACCTTTTCTAGGCCCGTCTCCATACGGAGCAAGCAGTGCTGTCCCTAAAGAGGGCTGCTTGGTCATTCAAGGTGCTGCCGAATGTTGTTGTCATCTCCGGGTCAACAATCAGACGACCAATATCCTGAACCGCCTGCATGCGGGATTGAGACTGCGTCTTCCAGTGACATCTTTCACTTCCATCACTTTCATCTTTCTTTCACCGTGTTAGCCCCTTTCCCATCGCTACAGGACTTGGAAGAGTTGAGGTAGTAAAAAGGGGCGGGGGATTAGGAGGGTGAGAGGACGTGGAGCCTGTCCCTAGGGCCTGCGCAAAAGGATTTTTTGTAGGTGAGAGACGGTGTGCGCATACCGTTTCCCACCCTATTACACCCAGGGTTCATCTGTCGTGGCCTAGCAAGCTGGGACGGCGACAGCAAGGTCCTCGGGTCATAGATTTTATATCGGACTGTCCTTGTCCTAGATGGACTGCCAACCAAGGCTGTCTACCCTGAAGTGCGGTAGAGGTATGTGCTATACATGACCTAGTCTGAAAGCATCAAGAAGACTCATAACAGACCGTGTTCCGGGAGGAACTGCTTGGCCAAGGATGGGGTGATCAGCACTGATGAAATACCTCTACTACCCCCCTAACATAACATAACATACTGTAACATAACATAACATAACATAACATAACATAACATAACATAACATAACATAACATAACATAACATAACATAACATATTTATTATTTTTGGAATGAATTACCTGCACTTTTTTATGCTGAACTTTAGAAATCCTGAGCGGTGTTTACACAAAAGCTAAGCAGTTTTATGTTGCGTATTTTGCTCCTTCCTGTCCACAAGGTGACCATGAAAAATGCCATTACAAATGCAGCACATACATTCCAGCGCTAACAAATAGAGATGGGATCATATTTGAACTTGTTAGGAGATGAGATGATTGTTTTCAGGTGTACACTCCAGGTTGCAAAGGTGCTATTTGGTTGTTGCTTGGAGAAGACCAGCTGCTGCTTATCAAAAGAAGTCGACCTCCTGAAGGTCAGGAGACGCTGACTAACAGGTCTGCAACAAGATGAAGTGTCACATGCGATTAGGAGTCTGCGGACAGAAAGCCAGTTCTTCTCGCCTCCTCGCCCGGCGAGCGCTGACAAACTGACGGTTAGAGTCGGAGGCGGCGTTAAGCAGTCGGAGAGCGAGCGGAGACAGATGAAGGCAGTGGGTCAAGTCCGGGCAGATGAAGACGTGCTTACCTCAGGTTGCCCTTGTTGGTGGCGTACTTGATGTGGTTGCAGATGTAGTTGTACATTCCGTGAGCTGTTGTGCAATCCCTCGCATCAAAAACCTGCAATGACCACGTCGTCCATTGACGATATGCTCGTCTTTTTCATGACATGACATCACAGGCACCGTGTGCCGATATTACACCTGCAGTTTGGACCACTGGATTCTCCCCACACAGCGGGCGGCGTTCCTCCAGGCGTGCTTGGCTCCGTATATCAGCTCCGTGTCCTTGAGCTGGTACGCTCCGGATGCCTCGATCTCTTTGGTCACCTCCTCCAGCCGGTCCGTGTGGGCCTTGGAGCCGTACCTGTGACGTACCCGTATCAATTGTTAGAATTATACAACATATTATTATATAGAATTTTATTTAACATAACATAGCATAGCATAGCATAGCATAGCATAGCATAGCATTTATTATTGTCTATGATTATACAATATAATATATATATTATTATATAGATATTGTAACTTAACATAAGTTCAATTTTTAAACTTCATTTAAATGGTTTAATACAATTAAGCTATGATTAAAATAATAAAAATATAATTTTTATTTTCAAAATGTATTAAAAAAAATGATCAATATGTCATAGTTGATAACATATTGGAGTCCAAAATTAAATGTAACAAAGTAAAATTATTCAATCAAATTGAAATGTTTAATAGAATTATTAAACAAATAAGTACTAGACAGGGAACAGGAAGTATTGAATAGAAAGTATATAATAAGTCATCAAAAAAATACCAACATATTTCATATTGGGTCATCAAAACAAATTTGATAAATGAAAATGAAATCTGATCATTTTCAACATTTGGTGAAATGGTTGCATGAAAAAGTGCAGACAGGAAGTTGGCGGAGGTAACAATGCAAGGTGATAGCAGTGACTTTATAAAAAGCAGACTACGGGCCAAATTGCATAACAAAATGCTTTTTTTTTTCGCGCCTTGCCTTTTGATGGACGTGTAGTACTGGTCGATGAAGTCGGTGGCCAGAGGAAGGAGCTCCTCTTTGCTCCGCACCTCGTCTGGCTTGCGAGCGTGCAGGTTGGGCATCATGATCGAGCCGAGGCACACGTTCTCATTGCAGCTTGGCAGCTGCAAAGACAAACAACACGCAACGCACGGGCAGATTATGGCACACGAGTCTGCAAACAGCATCCGAGCTTCCTCTCAGAAACACAGAAGCATCACAGAAACATCCCCGAAGCGGAACGTTGCCACCTCCATGTTGGTTGCCGGGCTCATATTCAGCATTTCTTCAGTTATTCACGATGAACAGCATGACAATATACACTGTAAACCCCCCCAACTATTTTATTTTAATAACTTCATACAGTATTATTAGTCTTATTATTTTATCTACTTTTTATATTCATTATTTTAGCTTTAGATATACCAGTCATTTATTATATATATTTTTACAATCATATTACATATTTTTAAAATAATTTTAAAAAGTGATAATTTAGAAAAAGTGTTTGCTCCTTCCCTGATTTATTTTTTTTCTTGTTTCAGATCATCAAACAAATGTAAATATGAGTCAATGACAACACAACTGAACACAAAATGCAGTTTTTAAATGATTGCCCCCTAAAGCTAATAGCTGGTTGGGCCACCCTAATCAAACGTTTGCCATAACTAGCAATGAGTCTCTTCCGCGCCGTGGAGGAATTTTGCAGAATTGTTGTCATTCAGCCACATTGGAGGCTTTTCCAGCCTGAAGCACCTTTTTAAGGTCATGCCACAGCATCTCAATAGGATTCAGGTCAGGACTTGGACTAGACCACTCCAAAGTCTTCATCCATTCAGAGGTGGACTTGCTGGTGTGTTTTGGATCATTGTCCTGCTGCAGAACCCAAGTTGCTTTCAGCTTGAGGTCACCAACAGATGGCCGGACATTCTCCTTCAGCACAATTCATGCTTCCATTTATCACAGCAAGTCTTCCAGGTCCTGAAGCAGCAAGACAGCCCCAGACCATCACACCACCACCACCATATCTTACTGTTGCTATGATGTTCTTTTTCTGAAATGCGGCGTTACTTTTACGGCAGATGTAATGGGACACACACCTTCCAAAAGTTTAAACTTTTGAGTATTTTCCCAAAGGTCTTGGGGCTCATCAAGATGTTTTCTGGCAAAATGGGAGACGAGCCTTAATGTTGTTTTTGTTCAGCAGTGGTTTTGATTCTGGAACTCTGCCATGCAGGCCATGGATGGATTGGATGTGCTGTTGGGGTCATTTTGGGGTCACTCCTGGGAAGGTTCGCCACTGTTCCATGTTTTGGCCATTTGTGGATAATTGACTAATATTTACATTTGTTTGACGATGTGAAACATTGAGGTGTGACAAACATGCAAAAAAACAAGAAATCAGGAAGGGGCAAACACTTTTTCCACCAGTGTACATACACTGTACACACTCTGTCCTCAGATGAATGATTGATTACAACCATATTACAGTATTACAAGAAGGCATTTCTTCAAGTACAACTCACCACCTGCTGCTAGCCAATTAACGCCTTACCCCTCCTGGATACCACATACCCCCTGCAGTTGAATGAAATGAAAGTGTACAGTATATTATCATTCTGGTTTTCATAATAAAGCTATAAAGTCACAGGCCCGGAGGCAACCACGACTATTTGACACTCTTTGATGAGATCGCAGGCATACGATCGAGGCGGTGAGTCACGTATCGGACCGCATCCATGCACTTTGACAGAACCATGCGTAGACCAGAAGAGAGCGGACGCAAAGAGAACATTTCTCACAGTGGCCGCTTCAGCGGCTTTAACGTCAGCTGTCGCCTAGCCTCGTTATGCACGCCGTCAGCGGACGGAGACGGAGTGCTGGATGATAGGAATAACAGCGGGGTACTCTGACAGTGACCCACTGTCGCGTCTAAACTTGACTCGTCACACGGAAAACCCACACTGGCACTCTCTGAACATCGGCGACAGTGTCCAAAATTAACTTTTCCCTCATCGTCCAACCCGAACGAGACGCCGCGCGGCCAGTCAAAACACAAGGCGACGAAATAGAGCCAGGAAACATGGCCGACATACTTGAATATAATCTTCAGACGGGGATGCTGAGGAATGATTAGAGAGGAGTAGAGTGAGAGAAAAAAAAGGTGGGAAGTGTTAAAAATAAAAGCGAGAAATCGGCCTTTCATGGCGGCCAGCTGGCCCCTTTTCGAGGAAGATGGATGTGCCTCAAATGTGACGGCACGTGTGCCACAATAAATCCTCAGCATGCTATTAAAGGATGATTATGACGCTGCGCTTTATTCAGGGTGACTGAAGGGTGGTGGCTTTTGGCCTATAAAGAACTTGTTGCTTTATTTATGTTATCACCTCTGCTGGCAACGACGTGAGGTGGTTTCGTGTATCGCCGTAAACACATCTCATTGTGGAAACAACAGAAGGTAGCACCTGCAGTCATGTGAAAAACATAGGGCACCCCACACGATGTCTTCTATAATCTAAATACCCGGACTGTCACCAGTGCACGAGATTGGGTCCACGAGAACAATGAAAAATTAAAGCTGCAAGCAGCATTGAACGGGCCCTCGCCCTCTTAAGTCAGAGGGCGTAAGTGTTCCATTTGCTGTTGCCACTGGGTGGCGCTGAGACAAATTCAGGAAGTGACCTATGTATAGCTTCAAGGTGTTGTCGTCATGGTATGTGCCAATTATGATGAAGCTCTGACCTTGTGGAACTGAGTTATTCATGTTTACAGTTTAGTGGCCAATTGCCTGATTGATCATCAACGTTTGTTGCCATGTCCCGCCCACATCTTACCAAACAGCATAAAATCCTTTGCAATATATCATCGCCCGTCTGTCTGGTGTCCGTGATTTTCATTTGGGCTCATTTGGTCAAAGTGCCCTGGACTAGTTTGTTGAAATACAACCCCTTATTTTCCCCCTAAAATCACTGCCGGAAACCAAAAAGGCCAACTTCCTGTTTATTTTGGAACATAAGTTCTTGAGACATTTTTGTGCGTCCTGTCACGATTGACGTCTCCACCAAATGTCGTGACGATCTGCGAAATTGGTGGCAGGGACTAATTTTTTTCAAAATTTAAAGGGGGCGCTACTGAGTGAGTTTTGGGGGCTCGTGTTTGGGACCCCTGAAATATAAAATTTTTCGGCGGACCTGATGCGCTTGCAAATTTTGGTGTGTTTTCATGCATGTTAAGGCTCTCAAAAATTCAATTAAATCAGGAGCATAATAATAAGAACTAGAAAAGCACTCGCAGAGCGCAGGCCATAGTCCCACCCATATTTGATTTACAGCATAAATATTAGTCCTACATTTATTTGATCTACATATTTAGATTCCTTGACCATTAAAACATAGCATTAGCAATTGGATTCATAATGATATCAATATTGGTTTAGTAGTTACTCACAAAAATGTCATTTTCCGTAATGGCGGTTTTCTTCTGGATCTAGCTCCATAGCTTTGGAAGACACAACAAATATAGATTCCACGGTGTCTTGGCTATATAGAATGGTGTTTGTTGCATGTTTATAGCTTCATTTGTTGTCTTTCTGTAATGAAAATTCCAAAAAGTCTCCTATTTTTTTACATTTCCGGGCTCATCCTTCCATAGTATCTGGAATGATTCCATTAGCTGGATCAGTCTTCGATACTTTATAGAACCTGTTGGAAACTTTTCCCCAGTGCTCTGACCTTTTTTTTGTGGAGTTATAAGCACAAATACCGGAAATGGTCCCAGCTCGCAATGTTAAAGAATTCTTTATAAAATTCTTGGATCCAGACGTTTATCCGGACCACCCCCAAAATCTAATCAGTTCTTCCATGTCCCATTTCCGACAATTCCTGAAAATTTCATCCAAATCCATTGACTTATTTTGAACACAAACAAACAAACAAACAGACAAACAGATAAAGGCCAGCAAAAACATAACCTCCATGGCGTAGGTATGGAGAAGAAGAAGAAGAAGAAGAAGAAGAAGAAGAAGAAGAAGAAGAAGAAGAAGAAAAGAATAAGAGCAGTTTTGCTACATGCTTGGGTCCTAAATCTGACTGGACAAACAAACTTTTTGATTTCACTAAGTGCATATTGAAACGTTTATTGTCCAACAAATGGACGCTGAACATTATTGTCAACATTTTTTGAGACCAAATAAACAACTGTTCTAAGAGCAAATAATAGTACATCATAAAAATGCAATATTTCCTTTAATATGTCATCTTTCTGTAAAGTTGCAGAATTGGTTTTGTGTCATGTATTTTCTCACAGGCAATTCGTACAGTCTGCCAAACGTTTGCAGCATTTCTTGAAATGCTGGCTTTTCAAGTGTATTCAAGAGCAACATTTCTGGTTTTGCGCTGTAAGTTTGGATTTACTTTGCTGACCAAACGCCTCAGTAGGTGCAGGGATGTAATCTCTTTGTGATGGACGATTCAATTCAAATCCAGATACGTGGTTACGATGCGATCCAAAACTGATATATTTTAAAAACAGAACGATACAGATTCGATACAGTGTACAAACGATACGACTTGTACACTTTTTCAGTTGTAATGTTTGTTGATGTAGACATGAATGAAGTCAACTGTATAAAAGTGTCATTCTTACAGTATTTTCAAATGTACAAAATAACACATCCTAACGGCAAGCGTGCTGTAACTTTCAGGTGTAATGATTAAAAATAAACACTGTGACAGGGGGCCTGGCCTTCGCGGTGGCTCGCCCGGGGTGGCCTGGCTTGTGGGATGCCTGTGTCTGGTTCGCCTGCCTTTCCCTGGGGTGGCCCTCTGGGGCCTGTTGATGCCGGGGCTTGCGCCGGGGGGGCGGCTTGTGGTGCTTCCCCTGGACTGACACGTGCCGCGGGCGCCTCTGCGCTCTTGGGGCGGGTTCGGCGGTCTCCGGGGGGCGGTGCCGGTGCTTGTGGTTGCTGCGCTGCGGCGGCTGCTGGGACGCCGGGCCGACTGGTGGGTTGGGGCTTGGTCATGCTTGCGGGTACTGTGGGCCTGGGTGGTGGGGTGGGGGTGGGGGGTGTGTGCCCTGGGGCCGGGCCCGCTGGGAGGGCTTGTGCTCTGCCGGGCGCTTGGGCGTTTGTCGCCGTTGCGCTTTGTGCTCTGCTGGGCCGCTGTCTGTGTCCTCGCCTCCCCCGGTCTGTCTGCGAGCTTGTTGGGGGTGGGGCTCCGGTGCACGGGTGGTGCGCTGTCGGCTCTGGTGGCATGTGGCTGGTCTGGCTTCTGGTGGTTGGTGGGGTCCGTCGGTTGGTCTGCTGCGGGTCTCGCCTTCTCGGCTCTGTTGCTTGGCCTCCCTGCGGCTTGAGGTGCGGTGCTCCCCCTCCCTCTCCGGGGTTTGCTGGCCCGCGGGTGTCGGTTGGCGCTGTGTGGTGGTTCGCCTGGCTGCTCACCCGTTTTATCGCCCGCTTGCTCAGTTTCCCGCTTTCGTGTCGGGCAGTCGACCACTGTGTGTGTGCGTGTGTGTGTGTGTGTGTGTGTGTGTGTGTGTGTGTGTGTGTGTGTGTGTGTGTGTGTGTGCGCGTGCGTGCGTGCGTACATGTGCGTGCGTGCGTGCGTGTGCGTGTGCGCGTGCGTGGGTGCGTAGGAGTGTGTATGTGCGTGTGTGTGTACGTGTGTTTACTTTTATTTATTTATTTATTTAAGTTATTTATTTGGGGGGCGGGGAGCATACAGGGGTTTGCTCCGTGGGGTCGGGTGCTGGGTGATACATCTCTGCCGCCCGTGCCTCCGCCGGGTGGATGGAGGGTGTGCCTCCTGCATCCCTGGGCGGGGCGGCCCTGTGTCGGGGGTCGGGCGGGGGTTGGCCCGGGGCGGGGCGGGCCGGGCTCCGCTCCCTGGGGGTGGGGGTGGCGGTCGGGGGGGATTGGCGCTTCCGGCGTGGGCGGGCTTCTTTCCGGTTGTGGGGGCGTCTCTGGGCCTGCCGGTTTGTGGCCCCCGGTACTCGTCTGCCTTTGCGGGGTGTGATCTCTCCCTCGTCTCGGGGGTTGACTGTCCTCCGGCCCTCCGGTGCCCTGTCTTTGGCTGGGATTACCTCTCTGCGGCCCCTTGCTGGTCTTCCCGGGGGGGATGGCCCTCTGGGCTGGCTCTTGGGGCGCTGATCTTTGTGCTGCCTGCCCCTGTGGGCCTGGTGGCCTTCTGGCGGCGAGGGCTCGGCCTGGCTATTTGGGGTGGGGCTCTCTGGGAGGTGGAGTGCGGTCCCTTTCCGTTCATGCATTCTCAGTGACAATTACACGCCCACACATTCTTCTATCATAGTTCATCATTTCATGACTACTATTATGTGTGACTGTTTCAATGCAGTATTATCATTGTGATCACTATCATAGTTCATCATTTCATTACTACTATTATGTGTGACTGTTTTAATGCAGTATTATCATTGTGATCACTATCATAGTTCATCATTTCATGACTACTATTATGTGTGACTGTTTCAATGCAGTATTATCATTGTGATCACTATCATAGTTCATCATTTCATTACTACTATTATGTGTGACTGTTTTAATGCAGTATTGTCATTGTGATCACTATCATAGTTCATCATTTCATTACTACTATTATGTGTGACTGTTTCAATGCAGTATTATCATTGTGATCACTATCATAGTTCATCATTTCATTACTACTATTATGTGTGACTGTTTTAATGCAGTATTGTCATTGTGATCACTATCATAGTTCATCATTTCATTACTACTATTATGTGTGACTGTTTCAATGCAGTATTGTCATTGTGATCACTATCATAGTTCATCATTTCATTACTACTATTATGTGTGATTGTCATTGACAGCTTTGTCATTGTGGTTGTTGATATTGTTTTGTCCTTTGTCCTTATGTCCTTGTTTGTCTTTATAGTTGTCACAGACATTTATTTGCTGATGTCGTTCTGTATGTTACTGTTGTTCTGTTCTTGTTGTCACAATTGTTGTTGTTGCTGCTGTTGTCCTTGTCTCTTGTCTCTCTTTTTTTTTGTCCCCCTGTCATCCCCGCCCACCCCCCCCCACCCCCCCCGTTTTCTTTTCTCTTCTTCTCTGTCCCCTCCTGCTCCGGTCCGGTCGCTCGATATTTGCTTAATAACAAGCATCAAAGTCAAATAAATTCTGTATAACGGGGGAAGTGTATATCATACTTCTCCCTGGCAGAGTAAATCTGTTGAGCACTTGACGGCATTTAGATCTACAATTCTATCTGCTTTAAAGGCTGGACAGGACAGGGGGAAAGAAATAAAACTTAAAAAAAATAAATAAAAAAAATAAACACTGAAAAAAATTGTAAATAACTACATCAAATTTTATGTGAATGGATATTAATTTTGGAAATATGGGCATTATTTTATTCCAAAAAATAACATACAGCGGCTCTCATGTTGTTGCTCGTTTTGAGATACCCTGTGCGTGCCTCTGCAACCCATTCATCTCAGGATTTATAGCTGATTCTTATCCATCCAGGAGGCTTCTCCCCGTGTAACTGTATCGCTCGCTTGTCAAACCGGATATCCGGTCGCATCGGTTTATACTTCACAACTCGAGTAGGTATTGACTGTCAGAACAAAGGCTCTGCTGTAGTTTTTTTCTCAGATGGGAAAACCGGGTTGAGTGGACATGTTTGAGGTGGGCAAGTTAGTTGTGTTGCCTGTTATGCTGCTACCGCTTTCCAACAAATTCGCTTTTTTGCTTGTCGCTTGTTTGTCACACTTAAACACTTAAACATTTCAGACCATCAAACAAATTGAAATATCAGTCAATGACAACACAACTGAAAACAAAATGCAGTTTTAAAATTAAACTTGTTAAGGGAAACCTACATGGCCCTGTGTGAAAAAGTGATTGCCCCCCCCCCCCCCCCCCCATTAAAACGTAACTTAACTGAGATGAACTGAGATCTATCAGTGTGGAAAAGGTTAGAAAACAATTTCTAAAGCTTTGGGACTCCAGCCAACAACAGTGAGAGCCATTAACCACAAATGGCGAAAATATGGAACAGTGGTGAACCATCCCTGGAGTGGCCGGCCAACCAAAATGATCCCAAGAGCACAGCGACGACTCAGCTGAGAAGTCACAAAAGACCCCACAACAACATCCAAAGAACTGCAGGCCTCACTTGCCTCAGTTAAGGTCAGTGTTCAGGACTCCACCATAAGAAAGACACTGGGCAAAAATAGCCTGCATGGCAGAGTTCCAAGACCAAAACCACTGCTGAACAAAAACAACATTAAGGCTTGTCTCAATTTTGCCAGAAAACATCTTGATGATCCCCAAGACCTTCGGGAAAATACTCCCAATGTTTAACTTTTTGGAAGTCGTGTGTCCCATTACATTATACCAGCAGTAAAATATGGTGGTATGGTGGTAGTGTGATAATCTGGGGCTGTTTTGCTGCTTCAGGACCTGGAAGACTTGCTGATAAATGGAAGCAGGAATTCTGCTGAAGGAGAATGTCCGGTCATCTGTTGGTGGCCTCAAGCACCTCTGAATGGCTGAAGACTTTGGAGTGGCCTAGTCCAAGTCCTGACCGGAATCCTATTGAGATGCTGTGGCATGAACTTAAAAAGGCGCTTCATGCTGGAAAAGCCTCCAATGTGGCTGAATGACAATTCTGCAAAAAAAAAGGCCTAAAAAAAGAGACTCATTGCAAGTTATTACAAACACTTAATTGCAGTTGTTGCTGCTCAGGGTGGCATAGAGTGTTCAGTTGTGTTGTCATTGACTAATATTTACATTTCTTTGATGATATGAAATATTTAAGTGTGACAAATGTGCAAAAAAATAAAAAGAAATGAGGAAGGGGGCAAACACTTTTTCACACCACCGTATGCTTTTTTTGTCGTTCACAAACCTGCTTCATGCTGCTGCCGAGTGGTCTTTCAGGCAACAAGCTCCGCCACAGGCTGGCAGAGACGGCGTTATATAAAACACCCTCGTGTTATTGAGAGACGACTTTGCACTCGCACATGAGATGAGGCTTATTTGGAAGAGCGAGGCAACGGCAACAACAACATTCGCTGGTTTAACCAACGGCACAATTGCTGAAAGCACGCGGGAACTTCCTGGACGTCTTTCTGGTTGCCTGGTAACTGCTCTTTGTCAATAGTCGGACACATCCCTCCCCCGTTTGGAGGCCACGGTTGACACCTTGTATTGGATGGGAGTTCACTGGTTTGCCTGAAAAGAAAACCTCGGCGCCACTCTGCATTGCATTGAAGAAATGTTCCTTCTCACCTCACGTGCGTGGTAGTTTTCATCAGTAAAAGTTTCGCCAAGTACGCCGCCACATTCCCAGCTTGTTTACTGTGGACGTTAACTCGAGCCCCCTTTCCGTCCCTCGGAACTGTCTCTCTTGAGCAGTTTCCCCACCGTCAAATTCCGAAGCTGATCCCCTTCCCTCCTCAATTCGTCCCCGCGTTTTCTGCCACCTCACCTTTGCCGAGCCGTGGTGGAGAGTGTCGTTGTAGACGGTTCCGGACTCCCAGTTCTTGATCTTGATGAAGCGCGGGCACTTGGAGGGGCTTCCGTTCTGCAGCGACTTGGTGGGCGAGGTCTTTCCTGTGGCGGGGCTCTGCAGGGAGGACAGTTAAGAAGAAATCAGCACTTGGGGTGAAGTGGGCGAAGGGACGGGATGGGAAATTGATTGGCTTGTTTTTCTTTTGTGTGATCAGTTTGTGGCTCAGCTCAAATCTCTCCCCATCGACTTCCTCTTTTACTTTGGAGTCCATGATGAATCTAATCAGCTTCTAACCTTTCCAGTGGCCATTGACTGATGAGAGGCCTGCAATTTAACCCCGGCAGTCCTGCCAAAGATCACAGTAATCAATCGCACACCTTGAGCACTCATCAGGCATTGTTAGTCGCAGCGATGCAATCATCACGCTCATGCCGGATGGATCTCAAATACCTCGCTCGAGCTTCGCTGTCATTTCCTGTCCACGCAAAGAGCGAGCGACCTCGGGGTGGCGGAGGGATTGAATTGAGTTTGATTTTGCACATAGCGAGCAAAGAACCCACTTCCTGTCGGTTCAGGCTCAGATGTGACACATCGCTATCAGTACGCTCGTTGGCGAGGTCAGCCTACCGTGAAGATGCTCTCGGGCCCACGAGCGACGATTTGTTGACTCGAGAGCGCTACAATTAAGGTATCATTAAAACGTCACTCTGTAGGAACAGAGCGCTCAATTGCAATCAATCAACTATTTCAGCAGCAAATGACAAAAAAGACAGATTTTTTTTTCTTAGGATGCATTTACTATGCACGATAAATTGAGGAAAATGCTGAGCGACGCCCTCGCGAATATTATAGAGCCGCAAGAAGAAACCATTTTGGTCACAACGCTGCTTGGCAATTCCAACACAACCTACTCGTAAGCGCTCACAATACATCCAAAAACATAAAACGATTCTTCAGGAGTTTTATTTATGCCTTACATCGATTATTTACTCTTATTGTGTCTACTATATTAGATAATACCAGTGTAAAGCCATTTAAAGCCACTGAGAAGTACACTGTACAGAAAAAAACAACAAGGACCTGCTAACACGTGAGTCTATGTTATCTTATTTAAGTCTATATGTCTTATATTCTCTGATTACATCTACTATATTGGGTAATAGGAGTGTAAAGGTGACTATAAGGGTGTTATTTTGTGTCTAGAGGGCTCCAATAATGTTAAAACGCGCATTTAGAAGGTGGTAAACAGGTTTTCTATGTCTTATATGTCTTATTTCCTCTGTTTATATCTACTACAGTCAAACCTGTCTTAGCGGCCACCTGTATATAACGGCCACCTGACTATAGCGGCCACTGAAAAATCCCCCGCAGAAAATTTGCGTGTTGTAGACCCTGTGTATAGCAGTCACCTGTCCGCGGCCAGCGGCCACCCATTTTGTCTCCCTTGGTCAACATCTGACTGCATATAGCGGCCAAAATACCGACTCAAGCAGAAGCTTCATGCACAAAAAAGTTTTGTTTTTTAAGAAATGAAGCCGTCGTGCGTAGACTTTAATTACTGAGTCCTAGCTCAGTCACAATCATTCACAAGATCCACACAAACTGTCAGTTGTTCCACATAAAAAAGCCATCTTCTTACTTTGCAATGCCGCCCTGAAAAGATTCAATGACGGCCAAAACGGTAATCTTCCCACTTTGCAATGCCACCGTGAATAGATTCTAAAATGGCCAAAACACCTGAATACAACATCTAAAATTTCACTTAATTGCCAACTAATTAGCAATTAGAAGCCCATTCAATAGGCATTCACAGGAGCGATGGTGTTGTTAGTTTACTACAATCTTCGCACCTCCTCCGCACTCTATTGTTAACGTACACACCCATTCATGACTGCTTCATGCGTATCCTGTTAGATCCCATTCCTCAGGCTTGTTCGTTAAAATCTTTATTTCTTGCTTTTAAAATCATGTTTAAAAAAAATCAAATATGGAAATTAATTTTTTTAAATATTTCTCCCGTACATATATTTTTATAATTTTATTACCTTCTTTGATTTAATTTTTAAAATTATTTTTAAACACAAAATTTTTTATTTTTGTGTCTCAGGGTAAATTTTTTATTTGTTAATATGTGCGTGCACAAATTCAAAATGGCCGCCAACCTGTCTATAGTGGCCACCTGTCTATAGTGGCCACTTTTGCCGTTTCCCTTCAGTGGCCACTATAGACAGGTTTGACTGTATATTGGGTAATAGGAGTGTAAATGTCACTATAGGGGTGTTATTTCATGTGTAGAGAGCGCTAATAATGTTAAAACACGTATTTAGAAGGTGGTAAACATGTTTTCTATGTCTTATTTCCTCTCATTATATCTACTATATTGAGTAATAGGAGTGTAAAGGTGACTGTAGGGGTGTTATTTCATTTCTATAGGGCTCTAATAATGTTAAAAAGCGTATAACTACAAAAATATTCCATTTATTAATATTGAATCATTCACTTATTATTGAAATTTACTGATTGTGGTCGGGTCTGGAACCAATTAACTGCCATCATCGAGGGATTACTATAATTCCAAACGTGCTGCGCTCCAATGTCACCCTGTCAAAATAAACAAACAAAACAAAGCAATAAAGCTCATCAAATAAAATGCAACCAAAGCAAGTAAAGCACTTGAAGGAGGAGGCATGGCCGCATCAAAGCATGCGCCGATGAAGACGATGGATGTCAAGCTGTTAATCACACCAGTCCTTTGGGGTTTCTTGCTGCCAAACTTTTTTTTCTGAACTTTTGACGGGAAGTGGGCAAAGATGAGGCCGAGTGAGAACGACAGCCTGGCAAACATTATGAAATATTTGTATGGATCGTTACGATTTGCATGACATGTCAGGCGCGCAGCTGGAGAGCTGCTGCCTTATTCAGTGATGACTCAGACATAGTGGGTATACGGCACGGACGAATATTAATGGATAATCAACTCGCCTCTGGAATCCGATGGAACATCCTGCCACTTTTCCTCCGCAACAGCCTTATTAAATACATGATACATTATGCAGCAGGCTCACCCAGGGGTGGGGGTGGGGGCGGCAATATGTGAGTGTGTTGGGGGGGTGGAAGCGTGGTTAATCCTTCAGCAGAGTGTGAGAAACTAGATTGGAGGCTGAAATAAGATAACGTTTCCTGAACCGAGTGTCTGAGTTGATCAAATTAAACACTAAGTGAGGGAACTTCCTGCTGCGTGAGTCAGTCCTCGTGCAAACTGGACACACACACACACACCTTCACACACATGCAACCAGCACACGGGCCTCTGCGGTCGCCCACCATCAAGAACAACATATGGCTCCTCATCCGCATGAAACCCCGCCCCCTAATACTTCCTAACCCCCTAACCCGAACCCGAAACCCCTAATCCGCAACCCTAACCCACTAACGTAACCCCTAACCCTAACCTCCCAACTAACCCCCTAACCCCTAATCCCCTAACCCCCTAATCGTAACCCCCTAAACCAAACCCCTAACCCGAACCCTGTAACGTAACCACACTAACCCCCAACTCTAACCCATTTTTGCAGGTCCGAGGGGGGAGGTGCTTTCAAGTGATACAAGAGCGAGAGAATGATATTTAGCCTCGGGAAGGCCCATGTGGGGGTGGGGAGCGACATGACAAGTGGGTGGATAAACACAGAGCATGTGTAGATTAGGACGCGATCCGGGCTGCAGACACTCAGACCTGTGACCAGAGCCTCCAGTGTGCGAGGCGTAATCTGGATTTAATGCTGCAGCAGCTTGTCGCCGGAAGGATCTAATGCCTAGGTGATTGGACGGCGAGCAGGGGCTTTATTAGGATGAGCCAAGAGGCAACACAAATATGCGTGCTCACTTCCTAAAAGCACAAGTGAGGATTACCGCCGCAAGCGGGACAAGGGGCGGGGGGACCATTCATGATTCAAAGCGCGGAGGGACACTTGATGAGAGGACAAACTCGTGAGCATCTGTCAGTCGCGATGGTGAGAAGTTGTTTTTTTTTACCTGCTCGGCCTCGATGTTGTGCAGCACCACCGGCATGTTCTCCCGCCTCCTGTTGTTATCGGAAGCCAGCTGGGGTGAGGTACCGTTTCCCACGGCGATGTCCCTGGAAGTCACATGGCTGTACATGTTACAATCCCACGCATGAAACACTTTTCTATCTCTCATGTGTGCAGCAGCTGCTTGTCAATAGGAGTGATTGGAAAAGGTGGATTTTTAGTGACTTGTTGCCTGAAAACTTGTTTTTGAGCATTTTTGAGAGAAGAGACGCTCAAAAGCTTGCTTTGGAAGTTGTGGACTCTGGTCTTCATCAAGTCATAAAAAATAAAAAAAAATGGCTTTACTACACATCATAAAATAAATCCAGGAGTTCAAAAGTTATTTTATCATATCATCAACATCAATACCAAAGACATATTTATATGTTTTTATAAACCCTAACGCCCGATCCCAACAACTTACTTATACGTCTTTTACGGGTTTTTTTGCACAAGAGGCAAAAAGAGGTAATGACGCAACTCCCCACTAACAGATGCCACTTTTACAGCAATTTGAAGCCATGAAAATGGCCACACACGCGACAGGAAGGAGGAAGTGGAAGAGCACGGAGGAGTGCACCATGCAGAAGGCTATGCATTGTTGGAAAATTTTAACGCATTCGTGCGTGTGCATGCATGCGTGCACACACACAGTTGATTTCCAAATGTGAAAATTATAAATGGTGCATGAGGTTATATTTGTAAAGAAATTGTTATTTTGATGTAAAACAAGCCTTTTTTGTGTTAAGTTGTTTAGATATTTGAATTGTCACAAAAGCAAAAAAATATTTGTGTCAAAGTAAAAGTGATGCTTGAAACATATCTTTTCACAAAAAGCTGGTTTTCTCCCTTTTTTTAGTTGGGAACTAATATTTTCCTGAAACGTACCTATGTTCTACTGCTGATTACTAAAGAATGCAAAAAGGAAAGAAGAAACAAACTTTTTCTTCTGATGAAAGACGAAAATAAAAAAAAAATCCCAAAATAACAAAAGAACAGGCTTTGCTACATGTCATAAAATAAATCCAGGAGTTCAAAAGTTATTTTTATCATATCAACAACAACATCCCTTCCTCTGCAAGCACGTGATGTTTGGTCACTACAAACAAAAACTACATGAAAGATCCTCCATTGTACAAAAGTGACTTTTGAATGACGTTCTAACAGTAAAATGTGCCCCTAGAACCTGTTTATGGGCACCAAGTGTGAGAAAATTTTTTTAAAAAGAGGCGCTCAAATGCTCGCTTTTGAGAGATGCGAGATGAGTTCAACCCGTTCCACTAAGCTTTTTATTCGCAACCTCAAGCAACCTTTGGGTCCTCACAACTCCCGGGCAACCTAGGCGCACCGCATCCTGTATCCTGTATGCTGTATCTTGGATTGGGCAACATTACGCCTTCAAAATAAACACCACACAGCCAAACCCTGTTCTTAAATAAGCTTTAAAAACCCAAGATAATGTCACATATTTGTTATGACACAAACAAAAAGGCTCCGTTTTGCATCGGCCAAATTATGCAATTTAGACGATGACGTGATCCTCCATGACCATTTCCACTACGGATCCTCAGATGTTTATTTTTTTTACTTTTAAATGTTAACTTTTAAATTAAAAAATAATAATAACACAACCTATCCAGACTTGTTTACCGTCGATCTGATAACAGTCAAACTTGTTCTCGTCATTCTACATTTCACATGATGTTGGTGCTGGGAAGAGTTCTTCAAGCCACACGACTACACGAGCATGTTAGCATTAGCAGTGATATGAAGACAATTCCATCAGTGATACCGACTAACCAAACACTTGGCTTGGCAAAGACTGTATCATGAACAAGAACCTACCCTTGTACGTTCCAGCTGGGGGCGGTTTGGAGGTGTGGTTTCCTTACCACAAGCAGACCAGGCTTAACTCACTTTCACTTTCTTGGGACCAATATAGGCTTTCCACTCTTGAATGACTATTGAATGAATGAATCATACTTTTTTCCACTCTGTAGTACTTTGAGATTGCTGAAATGTCAAGTGCAATACAAATACAATCTAATATCATGATGATGATGATGATTATTTTAGAACCCACACATAGATCCAAGATACCAAGCTTTTCACTTTCTTTCTCTCCGTATCCATGACTTGTTTCTCTCTTCTTTCCCTGTATTTCCCTCTCCTTCTTTCATGTTGCTCGCTTCGCTTCCTCTCCCCTTTCATCTGTTGTTAGAGTCACAATGTTTCGCACCAACGCACAGATCTGATTGGCTGGTCAACAGTAAAACGACGCATTGACTAAAAAACTATAACCAAGGAACTAAGGACTTTACCCTGGAACTAAACTTTACCCAGGAACTGGGGACTTTACCCAGGAACTAGGGACTTTATTCTGGAACCAAGGACTTTACTCTGGAACTAGGGACTTTATTCTGGAACCAAGGACTTTACTCTGGAACTAAGAACTTTACCCTGGAACTAGGGACTTTATTCTGGAACCAAGGATTTTACTCTGGAACTAGGGACTTTATTCTGGAACCAAGGACTTTACTCTGGAACTAGGGACTTTATTCTGGAACCAAGGACTTTACTCTGGAACTAAGAACTTTACCCACGAATGAGGGACTTTATTCTGGAACCAAGGACTTTACTCTGGAACTAAGAACTTTACCCAGGAATGAGGGACTTTATTCTGGAACCAAGGACTTTACTCTGGAACTAAGAACTTTACCCTGGAACTAGGGACTTTATTCTGGAACAAAGGACTTTACCCTGGAAACAGGAACTTTACCTAGGAACTAGGACCTTTACTCAGACACCTGACCCTGGATCAAGAAATTTACCCATAGTCTCTCCAACATGTCCCGCGTCTTCCCTGAACACAGGGAGGCGTGCGGGAGGCATCCTGACCAGCTGAGCAGCGGTTTCTCCCGGATGACCGTTCTTCAGGTCAGCCACCCTATGGAGAAAACTCATTTCGGCCGCTTGTACCCGCCATCTTGTCCTCTTGGTCACTACCCAAAGCTCATGACCACAGATGAGGGTAGGCAAGACGTTTGTTTACTCTGACGTCACTTCCGGAATGAGGCTGAACTGTGAGAGCTAGCTGGTGCCATCAACCATAAATGTCATTTTCGCCAATTGACCATTTGCCTTCAAAAATGGAACATGATTCCAAACAATATAGAAGATACTTAAGCAAAGTCAATGAATCATGTCAGGGAGCCTTTAAAAGCATCAGGCTGAGTGCAGGTCTTTCCATCCATCCCGCGCTTCCTCTTGAAAGCAATCATCATGCGCCCTTGGCTTGTGAACCAGGAGGTCACCAAGACGTAAACGAGAGAGATGTCATCGTACCAACGAGTCTCATTAGCGCACTCGGCAAATGTCAGCATGTTTTCCACATCATCCAGGGATTAAAATGCATTTTAAACTGCATCCCCGCGCACATGGGAGGCCCCATTAGGCAAGCTAGCTAAGCAGGATGTCACCCTTTATTGCCTTTAAATTGTTTTCTCCCTCTCCCACTGCACTTGCACCAGAAAGCAATACATCATCTTAAAGGGTGTTTATGGAAGAAGAGCGGCTGCGCATGGACGGGTCAAGAATGAGATATTGATTCTTCAATTTGATTTCAATCGGTTGCGGGAGTACAATGGATAAGCAGAACTTGTCCAACAACATCCCCAGAAACCAGACGGGAACGGATCCCTAGGTGGAAAGCATGTAATACACAAGGCACACCTAAGTGTGGCGCCGTGCACGGACACAAAGACGGAACCACGTGACACACCAAACTATCGAAGAAGAAAGGTAAAAAAAATACAGATTCAGGGCACCCGGAACGCCGTTTCCGTGTGGTTGAAATGCTGAAATGCTAAAATACTTTGCTGCTTTGACCTGAAAACGTTTCCGCGTGAATAGCCCCTAAAGAACTTTGCTAAAGAACTTTTATCTGCAATGGTATCCACGCAAAGACGGTTAAACAAGTCATATCTACATCTAAAATTTGATTAAAAAGTTGGTATGTATTTTTGGAAGACATAAATACAGTAGTACCTTGCATAACGTAAACCTCCTTTTACGTAAATTCCACTGAACGTAAAGAATTGATGTATTACGCAAGGAATTCCATATAACGTAAAGCGTCAAGTCGGTGGAAGCGACAGAGAGACTAACAGAGTACACTTGGTGACGCCTTCTGATGCTTTACGCTCTCATTGGCTTATTATCGGGGCACCGCCTGCGCTCTCATCTCATTAGCTGATTATTTGGGGCACCGCCTACGCTCTTATCTCATTGGCTGACTTACCAGCACGTCCGCGTTTGTATGTGAGCTCCCTTCCTCATCGTAGTCGCCCTTAAACTAGTTCGCACGCATTGAAATCTCTTCTTAATTTGTTTACTTTTCTTTGTGTTAAAATGACCGTAGTCATGGGCTCTAAACCAAGTGGAAGTGAGAAGAAAAATGGGAAAAGTTGTCGATCAAAACAAAGCAGGAAGTTATCCACAAATTCTGACGCTTCTTGCACTCATTGGCTGATTATCGGGGCACCGCCTACACACTCATCTCATTGGCTGATTATCGGAGCATCGCCTACGCTCTCATCTCATTGGCTGATGTATCCAGCACTTCCGTGTTTGTGTGTGATAGACAGGCTCCCTTCCCCCTCCCCCTCCTCCTCCTGCCTCCACCTGCGCTCCTGATCAAGACATCTCCTGAACGATAGGATTGTTTTTGTTTTTCAGTTTTATTCATTTACAGTAATCTTATTTATTACCTTATTTTATATTATACAACAAAAGTTGTATACTTTCAAGAAAAATCAATCAATCAATATTACTGAAAAAAAAGTTTCATACTTTCAATAAAAATGTGTATTACTGGGAAAAGAGTTGCATATTTTTGAAAAAAATGGTTTTTTTTTAGAAAGAAGTACGTTTGAGAAAAAAGTTGTTTACTTTAAATAAAAATGTGTGTTACTGAGAAAAAATCTACAACATTTTTGAAAAAAAAATTATGTTTTTGAGAAAAAAATCCTATTTTCTTTTCTTTAACAAAAAGTATTTTTTTAGAAAAAACTGTGGTTTTTTTAAAAGGAAAAAGCTACTGTATATTTTTTAGAAAAAAGTATGACTGAGAAAAAAGTTGCCTACTTTAAAATGTAAAAATGAGTATTACTGAGAAAAATGTTACATATTTTTGAGAAAAAAAGTTGGTTAATGTCAATAAAAATGTGGATTACTGAGAAAAAAACTTGAGAAAAATGTATTTTTTTTTAAGGAAAAAGTCCCATTTTATGAGCTAGGCTTAATTTACTCTTCTTCTGTCTACTATATTGAGTAATACGAGTGTAAGGCCATTCAAAGCCACAAGGAAGTACGCTGTCCAGGAAAAAACAAGGAGCTGCTAAAGTGCCAGTCTATGCCAGGGGTCGGCAACCTACGGCCCGGGGGCCCACCAAGCGTTTGAATCCGGCCTGCCAGTTGCTTCCAAATTATTTTATTAAAGCTTTTAACATGCAAACTAACAACATGACTTGCCAGCAGTCCGAGTCAACATGAGACAACCTATTGATGGCATAATTAGCTTTTCACATGCAGCGATCCAGACAACTGCCACATCCGTGGTGCCAAACACACACAAGTCAAATATGTGACACACAAATTAACCTACCCGCTGCACTGCCTGGGGAAAAAAAATGAGGACTAGTCACATATTGTTTAATAGTCAATGTTTTATCGTTCACAGATAAAATAAGACAAATAATTCCAGGTGGACTGTTATAAGCGTAAAATAGCGTGCATGTATCAAATATATAGTCGGCCCCCTGGCCAATTTTGTTAACTCAGTACGGTCCACGAGTCAAAAAGTTTGCCCTCCGCAGGTCTATGTTATCTTACTTATGTCTTACACTGTATGTCTTATTTTCTCTGATTATGTCTACGATATTGGGTATATAGGATTGTAAAGGTGACTATGTGGGTGTTGTTCCATGTCTAGAAGGCTCTAATAATGTTAAAAACTGTATTTAGAAGGTGGTAAACAAGTTTTCTATGTCTTATATGTCTTATTTTCTCTTATTTCATGTCTAGAGGGCTCTAATAATGTGAAAAAAGCATATTTAGAAGGTTGTAAACAGGTTTTCTATGTTCATATATATTATTGTCTCTTTTTTCATGTCTAGAGGGCTTTAATAATGTTAAAAAAGTGTATTTGGAAGGTGGTAAGCAGGTTTTCTATGTCTTATATGTCTTATTTTTTCTTATTATAGCTACTACATTAGGTAGTAATAATAATGAGTGTAAAGGTGACTATCGGGGTGTTATTCCATGTCTAGAGGGCTCTAATAATGTTTAAAAAAGTGTATTTGGAAGGTGGTAAACAGGTTTTCTATGTTTATATGTCTTATTTTCTGTTATTATATCTACTATATTGGGTAATAGGGATGTAAAGGTGACTGTAGGGTGTTATTTCATGCCTAGAGGGCTCTAATAATGTTAAAAAGCATTTTTAGAAGGTTGTAAACAAGTTTTCTACAAGAAGTGGACGGTTGACTCTTAAGCATACAGGCGGTCCTCGGCTTATGACGTTTGGTGTTACGACGCACTCCTATGAATTACCAATGACTTTGTTTCGATGTCTGTTTGTAAACACTTTGGTCCAGAACGACTTAACTACCAACATCCAACCGCTCATCGGGTCTCACCCAACAGCAGCGCGCCAAAGGAAAGGAAAGCCACCACCATAGAAGTAAAAGCAGAAATCAGAAAAATGCTCCGAAAGGGGAGAAACGCCAATCTATAACGGCTGCATGCTTCAAGGCCGTGACCATTATCAAGGAGGAAGATTGTATCCTTCAACATGTGAAAGGATCTGCTCCTATGAAAGCGACAGTAATAACATTTTCATTACTGTTCAGTTTGATTATTCAATCTTTTTATTTTATATTTCCTTCATGTGTCCTTTGAATTTAGGTCCGTTTGGGCAGAAAGTGCTATCCTTTTTTTTTTCTTTAAATCAGGGGTGTCCAAAGTGTGGCACATTTGAAAAATTGTATTTTCCATTTTTTTTTTTTAAACACCACCAGCAAAAATGGAAAAATCAGCAGTAATTTTACAAGAATAAAGTACAAATATATATACAATAAAGTACAAATATATATATACAAAAGTTAACAAAAAAATGTTGTCATTTTACGAGAATAAAAGTTGTTGTGAGAAAAAATCATTTTAGTAGCACAGAGTTAAAATATCAGAGAAAGGTAGATGTTTTCTTTTAAGTTGTAACAAAATAAAGTTGTAATTTTTGGAAAATCAGGTTGGGGGAAAAGCTACAGTATGATGGAAATAAAGTCAAGTCCTTTCCTGGTCTGTGGAAAGGCTGACGTGAGGTTCCTTAGTTATTATGCAAAATCACACAAAGTTACAGGAGAACCTGCTTGTTGCGTTCCATCCTTTTGAAACAGAACTGACAATTAGCAACGCCAACGGCACAACTCACCAGGCCACTTGGATCTCGGAGTCCTGTCGCGCGGCATTCCTCTGGCCCTCCCCGTTGAGCTCCTTCTTGGTGCTCCTGATGAGCCGCAGCACCGGCTCGATCTCCTTCAGCAGGTCATTGTTCTCCTCCATTCCGTTACACAGGAGGGCTCCTCGGCTGCCGTCCCTCATGAGCAGGGGGTCCTGGGTTTGGACGCCGCCCCTCTGCATTGTGAGGTTCTCGATGGCCCTCAGCTGGGGCTCCTTGTTGACCTGCTGCAGCGCAGGGCTGAAGGGGCTGAGCGGGGAGCAGTGATCGTAGGACTTGGAGGCCGGGAAGGCTGGCCGCGTGACCCGCGTGGTGCGCTGGCGCCCGTCTCCTGACAAGGTGGTCTCCAGGTGAGTGGTGAAGCCCTCAGGCCCGCGGAGGATGAGCACGGCGTGGCTGTCGGGCGAGACGTTCTTCAGCGTCTCCAGGGCGCGCTCGTAGGACAGGTCCACCAGGGGCTTGTTGTTGACGGCCAGCACAATGTCGCCCACCTGCACCAGGCCACACTCCTCGGCAGCGCCGCCCCGGATCAAGTCGGACACGATGACGGGTGGCTTGGACACCCTCTGCTTCACCAGGAAGCCCAGGCCGCCCACCTTCCTCTTGAAAAGACGCACGGAGATGATGTTGGGCTGCAGCTGGCACACGGTTGCCTCGGACTCCTGCATGGCGCCGATTTGTGTGTGTGTGTGTATGTGTGAGAGGCTTAATGTGTTTGTGTGGCCCCTGGGAGTTTCTGCAAAGCAAAACAGGGAGAAGAGCAAGCAGTTCTATTCATTTAGCAGGAAAGTACCTTTTTTTTAAAAAAAACAAGATTAAATATCAAAATGAACACAATCAGTTCAAGGAGCTTGGTTGAAGTTGTATCTTTTCCTGACCTCATTCCTAATGGACATGATACCACCTCTAGATGAACCTGCCCCCATGTATATAATTCCTTTAAGGTTGTTCCGGTGCAACAAACACCTTTCACAGGTCCCTCTGATCGCTAACAGATAAGTAAATGATCCCGGGTCCTTATCAGAAGCAACTAACCATTTGGAGGAGAGCAGCCGTAAAGTAGAGGGTCCGGCACCACGTATGGCATAAATTGGTTACTCTGTTGTGCATGGTCTGGATGCAGTGGGACCGCCTCTGCACAACTAGGCTGTGAAAACTTGGGTGAGTTCCCTTCGCCCCGAGTTAGAGGTCTCACCATCCACAGGGGAGATTCAGCCTGTTAGACGGAGTAGTCGGGTAGGGAGGTGCGGCTGCTGTAAGTTTGATCATTTGTTTTTTCTTCAGCGAATATGCTAATCTAGCATGATGCTGCTGTAAAAGGTGAGTGTAATGTTAGCACTGTAGCTCACATGGCTATGCAAGTATTGCTAACGTTTGTGTCCTCCTGTCCTTTTCCTTAATGCCTGGGATTGCTCAAATTTTTTCATTTCGATTCCTAGTTTTGATAACCAGTTTGCCAAACAGAAGAAATAGACGCCCTTCTGGCCGTGCTCCGGGTGCTTTTTCCAGACTGCTGGAGGCCCAGTTCCCCACTGCACTTGCCCACCTTCCATGGAGCCTCCCTGGGCGTGCTCCAGGAGGAGCACCTCCCCGTTCTGGCCGGGCTCCACGCACCCTTTCCGAGCTGCATAAAGCAGAGTTCCCTGCTAGACTTTCCCGCCTTCCCTGAAGCCTCGGTGGGCTTACTCCAAGCGGAGCACCTTGTTTCTCAGGCCGGCCTCCAGGCACCATTCCCTGGCTTCTGGAGGTTCGTTTTCACCTCCTGTTGCATAGTTTGATATCTATAGTATATACTGGTTGACATTAGCCATCCATCCATCCATCCATCTTCTACCGCTTATCTGAGGTTGGGTCGCGGGGGCAGCAGCCTAAGCAGGGAATCCCAGACTTGCCTCTCCCCAGCCACTTGGTCCAGCTCCTCCCAGCGGATCCCGAGGCGTTCCCGGGCCAGTTGAGAGACATAGTCTCTCTAACGTGTCCGGGGTCTTCCCCGAGGCCTCCTACCGGTCGGAGGTGCCCTGAACACCTCCCCAGGGAAGCATCCTGACCAGATGCTCGAGCCTCTTCATCTGGCTCCTCTCAGTGCAGAGGAGCAGCGCTTCTACTCCGAGATTCTCCTGGATGACAGTGCTTCTCATCTTATGTCTAAGGGAGAGCCCAGCCACCCTACGGAGAAAACCGCCACTTCTACCTGCCATCTTGTCCTTTCGGTCACGACCCAAAGCTCATGACCACAGGTGAGGGTAGGAACGTAGAACCCACGAAAAGCAGCAGGGCCAGACAACATCTCAGGACGTGCACTTCGGGTTTGCTCATCAGAGCTAGCTGATGTGCTTGCTGACATATTTAACCTGTCGCTTGCACAAGCATCTGTACCGACCTGCTTTAAGTCCACCACCATAGTGCCCGTACCCAAGAAGAGCAACGTGACCTGCTTGAATGACTATCGCCCTATAGCACTCACTCCTATTGTTATGAAGTGCTTTGAAAGATTAGTCATGACCCACATCAAAAAGAGCATCCCGGCGGCAACCGTGGACCCCCTACAGTTTGCATATCGCCAGAACCGGTCCACGGATGATGCAGTCAACACTGCCATCCACACAGCCCTTTCTCACCTACAGGGCCAGGACACATACGTCAGAATGCTATTTATAGACTATAGCTCTGCATTCAATACAGTCAGCCCCCACAAACTCACAGATAAGCTCCTCACACTTGGCCTGTCTCCCTCCCTCTGTAACTGGGTGTTTAACTTTCTCACAGGCAGGCCCCAGTCAGTCAGAGTCCACAACCGCACATCCAGCTCAAGAATTGTGAGCACTGGGACCCCACAGGGGTGTGTGCTGAGTCCACTCCTCTACACGCTCTTCACCTACGATTGCGTGGCCTCCCAGAACAACACCAGCATCATTAAATTTGCAGATGACACTACAGTCATCGGACTGATCACTGGTGGTGTTGAAACATCATACAGAAGAGAGGTGGAGGACCTCATAGCTTGGTGTCGTGATAACAATCTCCTTCTCAATACAGATAAGACTAAAGAGATGATCATCGACCCAAGAACAAGGGAAAAGGAGCCGCATAGACCCCTGTTTATTGATGAGACTGAGGTGGAGAGGGTGAAAACCTTCAAGTTCCTTGGCACACACATCAGCGAGGACCTCACCTGGTCTCACAACACCCAACAAATTCTGAAGAAGTCCCAAAGGAGACTGTACTTCCTGAGAAGACTGAGGAAATTTGGCATGTCCACCACAATCCTGAGTTGCTTCTACAGATGCACTATCGAAAGTGTCCTTACAACCTCCATCACTGTTTGGTACGGTAACTGTACAACACGTGATAGGAAGGCACTCCAGCGGGTGATCAAGACCTCACAGAACATTGTTGGGGCAGCCCTCCCCTCACTGCAAGACATTTATAAATCTAGAGTCCTACGCAGAACACACAACCTCATCAAGGACAGCACACATCCACAACACTCACTATTCACACTCCTACCGTCAGGCAGACGCTACAGGAGTTTGAAGTCCAGGACCACAAGGCTGGCAAACAGCTTTTACCCACAGGCCATCAGGCTCCTCAACGAAGCACTCGCACACGCCGCACGCAACACACGCACACACTCATAGCACTTTATTTATTTATTTATTTGTATTATTTACTTGTATTAATGTCTCGTCTGTTGTTGTTGCTTAATTTATTGGTATATATGTTTATGTGTTTATGTTTCTTATATGTTTATGTGTTTATGTTTCTTATGTTCTTATTCTTTCATTTGTTTTCTTTCTTTTCTTGGGAGAATGAACAGAATAAGATTTTCATTGCATGGTATAACTGCTGTTGTACTATGCACATGACAATAAAAACTCTCTTGATCTTGATCTCTTGATCTTGAGAACCAACGGTAAATTGAGAGCTTTGCCTTTCGGCTCAGCTCCCTCTTCACCACAACGAGCCGATGCAGAGCCCGCTCACAATCTGCCTGTCGATCTCGTGTTGACAATAGCCCTTTGAGAAACTCATAGTATATATCATTAAAAAAATCATAGAGAAGTTCAGACATTTCATCCAAAAAGAACTCTGGTTAGCACGCTTATTTAAACCCTGCAAACTTTTCTGACCGTGCCTCTTAATAGAATCGGGATCAAGAATCGTTTGGAACGGAAATCGTTCAAATTCAAACGATGCCCAACCCTAGATGCATGTGGCACCTATCTCCTATCAAGTGCAGAGTTACAGTGCAGTCATCCCTCGCTACATCGCCGTTTGAACATCGCGCCCTCACTCTATCGCAGTTTTTCACAAATTCGTTCATTCATGAATCATCTCCGTTTCATAGTTGAAAAGGGTCCATTATTACTTGTAGTTTAAAATATATACGCATATTTAAGCAAAATGTACATATTTATGGCCTAAATCAAGTATTTAAATTAACGAAAATACAAATATAATGCATTCAGAGGACGTGATATGAAGTGTAATACAGCATCTGTGACTTGCTGTGTACGCCTTTCAGAAGCGGTGCCTGGGAAGTGACATGTGTGACGTCAGGCAGTCAAATTGACTGTGAGCTGAGTGTGAGCAGCAGGGTAGCAGTGCCGAGAGTGGCCGACAGCAGCTCCTGTGTGAATGTTCACTGCGTGTTCATGAAGCCATCAAAGTACATCGTGAGTCTCTCCTTAACCACAAACAGCGGCAGTAGAGTCGTACTCTACACCGGTCTCTAGGTGTCAGTGACGTTACACTGATGAGACAACAGCCACCAGAAAGTACGCAGCCAATGCTTACATGTGAGCCTACAGTATGTTGTCTTATTTATGTCTAAGATGGCTTATTTTCTATTAATATGTCTACTATATTGAGTGATAGGAGTGTCAAGTTGACTATAGGGGTGTTATTTCATGCCTAGAAAGCTCTAATAATGTTAAAAAGCGTATTTAGAAGGTCGGAAACAGATTTTCTATGCCCTATGTGTCTTATTTTCTCTTATTATTGTATTGTATTGTATTTGTACTTTATTTATCCCACAGCGGGGAAATTCACTTGTTACAACAGCAAGCAAGATACGCAAGTAAAGAATACTGTGTAAAGAATACATATTGACTACAACATGGTTCAGGTGGTGCAGGTGTTGTAGAGCCTGACAGCGGTCGGTATGAAGGACCTGCGGAACCTCTCCTTCTTACACCGTGGGTGTAACAGTCTGCTGCTGAAGGAGCTGCTAAGGGAACCCACAGTGTCATGTAGCGGGTGAGAGGTGTTGTCCATGATGGATGTCAGCTTAGCCAACATCCTTCTCTCCCCCACTTCCTCCACGGAGTCCAGAGGACCGTCCAGGACAGAGCTCGCTCTCCTGATCAGCCTATTGATCCTGCTCCTGTCCCTGTCCGTGCTGCCCCCTCTCCAGCAGCCCACAGCATAGAAGATGGCTGAGGCCACCACAGAGTTATAAAAGGTCCGTAAAAGAGTCCTGCACACACCAAAGGACCTCAGTCTCCTCAGCAGGTGGAGGCGACTCTGGCCCTTCTTGTAGAGGGCGTGGGTGTTGACGGACCAGTCCAGTTTGTTGTTAAGGTGAACACCCAGGAATTTGTAGCTGTCTACCAACTCTATGTCTGCTCCCTGGATGTTCACCGGTGTGAAGTGAGATGTTTTCCTCTGGAAGTTAATGATCATCTCCTTTGTCTTGCTGGTGTTGAGCTTCAGCTGGTTAAGCTCACTCCAGCTGACAAAGTCCCTGATGACCGTCCTGTATTCCAGATCATTCCCCTCTGAAACACAACCAACGATGGCTGTGTCATCGGAGAACTTCTGGATGTGACACTGTGTGGAGTTGTGTGTGAAGTCCGAGGTGTAGAGGGTGAAGAGGAAAGGGGAGAGCACCGTACCCTGAGGGGCACCTGTGCTGCAGAGTACCATGTCAGACACACAGTGACGGAGCCTCACATACTGTGGTCTGTTGGTGAGGTAGTCTATAATCCATGCAGTCAGGTGTTGGTCTACTCTCACACTCTCCATCTTCACTCTGAGTAGTGACGGCTGGATGGTGTTGAAGGCACTGGAGAAGTCAAAAAACAACCCTCACAGCGCTCCCGCTGTCCTCCAGGTATAGCAGTGATCTGTGCAGCAGGTAGATCACTGCGTCGTCCACTCCGATCCGAGGCCGGTAAGCAAACTGCAGGGGGTCCAGCTGAGTACCCACCAGGGGTCGCAGGTGCTGCAGGATAATCCTCTCCATGGTCTTCATCAGGTGAGAGGTCAAGGCAACAGGCCTGAAGTGGTTAGGCTCCTTGGGACGCGGTGTCTTTGGTATCGGGACCACACAGGAGGTCTTCCACAGGGCCGGGACTTTTTCCAGGCTCAGGCTGAGATTGAACAAGTGCCTGAGAACTCCACAGAGCTGGTCAGCACAGTCCTTGAGGATTGTAGGGCTGATGCCGTCCGGTCCCGGGGCCTTCCTTGCCTTGATCTTCTTCAGCTGACTCCTCACCTGATCATCAGTTATGGAGATCGTACCAGCTGGAATCCGTCCAGTGTGTGAGAAAGTTCACTCAGCCACGTCTCCGTGAAGCACATGAGGCTGCATTCCCGGTACTCCCTCTGCAGTCGGGTCGGCGCCGTTAGCTCTTCCATCTTGTTGGGGAGAGATCTTACGTTCCCCATGATGACAGACGGTAGACATGGCTTGTACCGTCTTTTCCGCTTCTTGCACTTCACTCCCGACCTGCATCCTCTTCTGCTCCTCCGTAGCTCCTTGGGGATCTCCGGCCTCTCCGCGCAGAGAGGGGGTGTGTGGCACAGGGCTAACAGCTGATCCCGGGTGTAAACAATGGAGCCTTGGTTGAATGGGGAGCCGTGGCTGAAGAGGTTTCCCACAGTTGAACTGAAAAGTTCAAAGAGCATCAAGGCGCAGACTAGAAAAGTAACAAGATGAACCTCCATAGCTGCACACTCGACCAAATGCGACCAAAAGAAAAAGTAAGAAGAAGACTAAAATACTATAAAAACACTAAAAGGTGGGAGAAAAGTACAGAGCTGCTGTAACCGGCAGCTACTCACACGGCGCCATTTTGAAAAAAGAAAAAAAAAGTATGTCTACTATATTGGGTAATAGGCATGTCAAGGTGACTATAGGGGTGTTATTTCATGCCTAGAGGGCTCTAATCATGTTAAAAAGCATATTTAGAATGTGGTAAACAGGTTTCCTACGTCTTATTGTCTCTTATTATGTCTACTATATTTGGTGAGTGTAAAGGTGATTATAGGGGTGTTATTTCATATCTGAAGTGCTCTAATGATGTTAAAACCTGTACTTAGAAGGCCATAAAGAAATTTTCTTTGCTCTAACTATGAAAATATTTGTACTGCATACAAGTCAGGTCACACCTCCAGAGAGGTAAGAAGCAGCTGCACAAGTGGGCGTGGGTGAGGGGTGAACGCTCGTCTTCCCGATGTTATTCCCTGCACGGTGGCGACAGGAGAGCGCCGCACGGTCACCACAGCTATCTGGTGTCAAATTAGATCGAGTTGAGTCGAGTGATTGAGGGCTGAAGCATGCTATTCACATCACATCCGTGCTCATCAAACCATTCAGGGACACACACTTGTGCAGGTGGGGTGTGGTCACTTACTGACTTACTTTAACTGAGAGTTGTTTCTAATATTCTCGTGACCTCATTCAGTATGTGAGGTGATGCAGTGCAGTGTACACCACTGCAAACCAAAAACTGCAAATGCATGCTCGTCAGCAACCATGATGACAGCATCAAAGCCGAGCATACAAATATCAAAGCAGTTTTATATTTGCATTTTTCTCGCCCGGAAAAGGGTGGAGTGCCACCTTGGGAGATGGGATCCTGCTCCAAGTGGAGGACTTTAAGTACCTTGGAGTCTTGGGTTCACGAGTGACGGAAGGATGGAACGCGAGATGGACAGGTGGATTAGTGCAACGTCTGCAGTGATGTGGACGAACTCTGCATCGGTCTGTTGTGGTGAAAAGGGAGCTGAGCCAAAAGGCAACGCTCTGAATTTAGCGGTCCGTCTACGTTCCTACCCTCACCTGTGGTCATGAGCTTTGGGTAGTGATCAAAAGGACAAGATGGCGGGTACAAGCGGCTGAAATGATTCTCCGTAGGGTGGTTGGGCTCTCCCTTTGAGATAAGGTGAGAAACTCAGAGCAAAACTGCTGCCAGATGAGGTAGCTATGGCATCTGGTGAGGGTGCCTGCCGAACGGCTCCCTGGGGAGGTGTTCAGGGCACGTCCGACCGATAGGAGGCCTCGAGGAAGAGCCAGGACACGTTGTGGAGACTACGTCTTTCAACTGGCCTTGGAACGTCTCGAGATCCACTGGGAGTAGCTGGACGAAGAAGATGGGGAGAGGGAAGTCTGGGCTTCCCTGCTTAGGCTGCTGCCCTGGCGACCCGATCTCGGGCAAGCAGAAGAAAATGGATTTGTTCCCTGATTGTACACAAAACAAACCCAACCCACTTTCACACAATTTGTACACCTTTGACTTGCTCCTCTGACTTATTCACTTCAGGCCAGTCCAGTGCAATAATCTGTTTTGCAAAATGAAAGCCTTTAAAGTCATTCAGCACAATCAAGGAAGCAACAAAGAAATAACTCCTGCTCCGTCTCACTGCAATGAGGAAGGAAAAAAGCGCATCCTTAGTGACGCTCCCTCTGACGTTGAGCCTGCTGGAGAGGCCAACTTGCATCTGGCCGTGTGGGCGGCGTCACATGGAACGTATAGCACCTCGAAAATGTAATTACAAACAAAAAGACACGGCTGAGGCCGCTGTGGTTAGACATTCAGCACCAAGGACAGCGCACTGCCTCCATGAACTCTTACCTCCTGTCACAAAAAGCTCCAAAGGAGACGACCTTGATGCTTTGGCTCATCTTTATTAAAGATAACCCCCCCCCCCCCCCCCCCAACCCCCATCACACCCACCCACCTGCTCCTTGCTTTGCATATCCTACCCAAAACCTTTAAAGCAGTTGAGTTTGTGGCTTTGGGGGAGAAAGAGCGAGCGGCTCCCTTTCCTGATCGACTCCGGTGTCCCGAGGCACAGGAATAACTTTAATCCTCCCCCTCTCTGTGCATGCACCCCACTGAGGTGCGAGATGACCAATAAATGATGTGAATGTTGATGGGGAAGAGTGCTATTTGGTGCCAGACTGAGAAACACCAGCATCGCCATGGAAATGAACTGCACATTGGATTTGTTCAATGTCTACACACACACACACACACACACACACATATATATAAGTACATACTGTACATATGAGGCTCATTTGAGTCTACTCGCGTCATTGGTGACTATAAGATGTTGCTAAAGTGACAACATCTTGCAGCTTACATGCACTCACAAGCATGCATAGTCACACATGCATATAAGAGGAGGACTGTGTAATCAAGCAGACCAAAAAAAAAAGCTACATCACAGGCAATGGTGTGCAATATGGTGTGCAATGCACAACATATGGCAAACAGCACAGGCTGCTTTAACTACTACTTTGTGGGGTGCGAGATAATGTATACCTGCTATTAAAAAAAAAGACATGAACTAAAATGCATATTAAAGAGCATGGCTTGGCTTCTGCATTAGACTAAATCAAAAAGGGGTGGATTAAAAAATATCTACAAAAATTATTATTCTAAATTCGACTACATGTGCTTCCTAAAAAATTTTGAAGCTTCGCTACAGTGAGCAAAAAAACAATTCTCGGTTGCTGTCAAATGGATCATTTCACGCAGCAACAAGTTCTCCGTGCACTTTTTTGCTGCTAAAAATAAAGACGGTGGAGGTGGTGGAAGTTGGCACCGCGCGCGTCTCGAGTGTGCACTCGCGCACATCCAATTTTGGCGCAGAAATGCAGAGATGCAAAACCAAAAGAGGCAACAACTCACCACTGAGAACAACAACGCCTGGATGGTGGCCGAACGTGCCAAAACGCTCAATGCACAAAAAAACAACAACAACAAAAACTTGGTGGTGAAACTCCTGCGCTCCTCAGCGGCACACGTCGTTCATCCCTCCGCAGGAAGGTGGGGAAAAAAAGAAAAAGAAAAAAGGTGTCCAAGTCCAAGTGCGGCGCGCTGTGCCTCTCTGGAGGCACGCTTGTGGCTCGGCGCGCACCCGTGCCCGCCTTTTAAGTGCGCGGCCATTCACACGTGGGAGGGGGAGGGGGAGGACGAGAAGGAGGAGGAAGGGCGGGGGGGTGTGGGGCTCCGTCGCCTTTCGTCATCGCTCAGGTTGCAGAGGGAGGCTCCTCGTCCTCCGAGCGTCCCCCTCCGGCTGCACATCCCAGCGAGAGAGAAAGATGGAGGTTCGATCCTCTGAGTCCTGCCGAACCACCTGACACTAAAGAACTCTACACATTGCTTTGCATTATTGCATGCTAAAAATGTTGGAATGGCAAACCACCTCAAAAAAACGGAGTTGAATTTGACAGGTATTCAATGAATAAGACACTCCCCCCATCATTTTAAAAGACTCCCCTTTAAAACTGGATTTGACTTACCTTGGAAGACTTACGTACAGGTCTGGGAACTGGTTGGGCCGCTCCACACCTAATGCAGCCATTCTTCTGCTGGTTTGGATGTCTGCTGTCATTATTGTCTTGCTGGCAGGTGAAACTCATCTTCATCTTGCTCTCGCAGGCGCCCCAAGCAAAACATCAGCTGCTAGTTGGAAGATTCAAGATTCAAGATTCAAGATTCGAGAGTTTTATTGTCATATGCACAGTAAAACTGGTGGTTCTGCTATGCAATGAAATTCTTATTCTGTTCATTCTTCCAAGAAAAGAAGGACAAACACAAGAAAATGAATAAGAACATAAGAAACATAAATACCAATAAATTAAGCAACAACAACAGAAGAGACATTAATACAGATAAATAATACAAATAAATAAATAAATAAATAAATAAAGTGCTATGAGTGTGTGTGTGTGTTGCGTGCGGCGTGTGCGAGTGCTTCGTTGAGAAGCCTGATGGCCTGTGGGTAAAAGCTGTTTGCCAGCCTTGTGGTCCTGGACTTCAAACTCCTGTAGCGTCTGCCTGACGGTAGGAGTGTGAATAATGAGTGTTGTGGATGTGTGCTGTCCTTGATGAGGTTGTGTGTTCTTCGTAGGACTCTAGTTTTATAAATGTCTTGCAGTGAGGGGAGGGCTGCCCCAACAATGTTCTGTGAGGTCTTGATCACCCGCTGGAGTGCCTTCCTATCACGTGTTGTACAGTTACCGTACCAAACAGTGATGGAGGCGGTAAGGACACTTTCCATAGTGTCTGTAGAAGCAACTCAGGATTGTGGTGGACATGCCAAATTTCCTCAGTCTTCTCAGGAAGTACAGTCTCCTTTGGGACTTCTTCAGAATTTGTTGGGTGTTGTGAGACCAGGTGAGGTCCTCGCTGATGTGTGTGCCAAGGAACTTGAAGGTTTTCACCCTCTCCACCTCAGTCTCATCAATAAACAGGGGTCTATGCGGCTCCTTTTCCTTTGTTCTTGGGTCGATGATCATCTCTTTAGTCTTATCTGTATTGAGAAGGAGATTGTTATCACGACACCAAGCTATGAGGTCCGCCACCTCTCTTCTGTATGATGTTCCAACACCACCAGTGATCAGTCTGATGACTGTAGTGTCATCCGCAAATGTAATGATGCTGGTGTTGTTGTGGGAGGCCACGCAATCGTAGGTGAAGAGCGTGTAGAGGAGCGGACTCAGCACACACCCCTGTGGGGTCCCAGTGCTCACAATTCTTGAGCTGGATGTGTGATTGTGGACTCTGACTGACTGGGGCCTGCCTGTGAGAAAGTTAAACACCCAGTTACAGAGGGAGGGTGACAGGCCAAGTATGAGGAGCTTATTTGTGAGTTTGTGGGGGCTGACTGTATTAAAAGCAGAGCTATAGTCTATAAATAGCATTCTGACATATGTGTCCTGGCCCTGTAGGTGAGAAAGGGCTGTGTGGATGGCAGTGTTGACTGCATCATCCGTGGACCGGTTCTGGCGATATGCAAACTGTAGAGGGTACACAGTGGCCGGGATGCTCTTTTTGATGTGGGTCATGACTATTCTTTCAAAGCACTTCATAACAATAGGAGTGAGTGCTATAGGGCGATAGTCATTCAAGCAGGTCACGTTGCTCTTCTTGGGTACGGGCACTATGGTGGTGGACTTAAAGCAGGTCGGTACAGATGCTTGTGCAAGCGACAGGTTAAATATGTCAGCAAGCACATCAGCTAGCTCTGATGAGCAAACCCGAAGTGAACGTCCTGAGATGTTGTCTGGGCCTGCTGCTTTTCGTGGGTTTGTTTTGTTCAGAACCCTGCGCACATCAGCTGATGTCACCATGAGAGGTGAGTCCTGTGTGCTCCCCAAGTTCAGCCACCCTCTCTGCTCATCAGGAGTTTGGGTGTCAAAGCGGGCATAGAACTCATTCAGCTCATCTGGAAGTGTGGTTTGGCTGGACGTGGCTACGCTACTCCGCTGTCGATAGTCTGTGATGTGCTGGAGCCCCGCCCACATGCGCCGAGGGTCTGAGGTGGAATAGTAGCCCTCCAGCTTCTGTCTGTACTGTCTTTTGGCCTCTCGTATGGACCTCCTCAGGTCATATCTGGCCTTTTTGTAGTCCTCAGCGGTGCCCATGACAAATGCAGTCAAACGAGCACGTAGCTGAAAGCACTCACTGCACCTGACTGCACCTCACCGCCCCGACTGCACCTGAAACCGATGGAACTATTTTGGAGCTTGTGTACCGCACTAGTAAACATTTCTGGGAAGCGCATGATATATGTTTCTGCTAAATGTCACTCCGGTGAAATGTTGGTGTTGTTTTGTGATGTATGAAGAATTTAAAGAGCTGGTTAAGTACTTTCTTTCAACTGTTTTATTGCTGCTGGAGTCGCTGTCATTAGTAATGTCCCTGCCGCAGTACACAGTGGAAGAACATCACTATACTTTCATTGTGTACATTTAAAGGGTCCCTGACATGATTCATCAACTTTGCTGAAATATGTAATGTATTGTTTGTAATTATGTTCTACGTTGTTCACAGTAAATTCGCAAAAATGTCATTTATAGATGATGGCGCCACCCATGACGAACTAGCTCTCGCAGCTCAGCTTCATTTCGTACTTTTCTCAAGGTAGATGGTCGACTTGGTTCAGTATATTTTACATCCAAATAGCAGTCGTGCCAAAATGTTGTGTTTCTGCTGGATGTTCATAGTATCTGAGCGATACTGTAAGTTTGTTTTCTTTTCCAAAAGTTTTAAGAAGCAAGTGCAGAAAACAAGAGACAGATGGACACCCACGTTCCAATCGTTAGCCAATCAGGATGCAGAACACAATGCGTGTTCATATGCTGTAAAAAAAAAAAAAGTAGGGGTGTGTATGTAGTAGATGTAGCAGTATTTGGCCCATAGACTGCATGATTTGGCCTTCATAACATCATTTTGAGAGCATAATTTGCCAACGTGGAAAACACTGTTTCTCCGCGCACAAATCATTCTTTGATATGTCTATGGGGTAGTGGCCTGTAAAAAAAACGCTGAAACAGCGGCAGGCAGAAGCGGTAGTTTGCTTGCTGGTTTGCCAAGAAGCTAAATTGCTGATGCTGTATCCATTAGTTTCACAACAGATACGTGTTAATTCCACCACAGGAGATATGAGATGTTACATATATCGGTATCAGTATTGGTTCATATCGGAATCAGAAATTGATTTTCTGATTGATTTTCTGATTGAAAAAAAAACAAAAAAAAAAACAATATCGGCATTTCGGATGTTGGCAAAAATGCCAATATCAGACATCCCCCCCCAAAAAAAGCATGCAAAATTGCACACACAAAAATCCACCAAACCGGTGAATCGCGATGTAGCGAGGGACGACTGTAAATGCATTCTGAAAAAGGATGCTATTCCTGATGCGGTACACAGGAAAAAAAGGACAAGAAGAACGGCGTCAAAGTTGCTGCAGAACAGAGTAAGTCATGTCTTGCTTAGGACCCTGTCACACCTTGACGATTTAGCCAGCGCATGCCTGATGTGATCATTTTGATGGCATACCTTGAACTGCTGACGTTTTTTTCAATTTTGGGCGTATACATAGCGTATTCATAACGAGTTTGACGTATACATGACGTATTAGTAACTTATACAGAATGTTTCTATAACTTATAGACAATTTATACCAACGAATGTGTAGCGTGTTGCCGGCGTTCACAACTTATGCCCATCGCCATGCAAACCGCACGGCAGCGCATGGCCGACAATGATGTGCCGTAGCCTATAAAAAGTCTGCCACTTGATGACTCACCTCACGAGACATCGCAGTGTCAACATCACCATCATGCCGAAGAAAATTTCGAAGACCGCTGCCAAGAAGTATCAGGGCAGAGGGATCCATCACCACCCACAGCCTCCCCCTCCCACTCTCACTCTGACGGAGATGACGCAGGTTCATTCCCAGTGCCACAGTGCCCTCTACTGGTCGAGCATGTAGCAGTATAAATATCCTTCAAGGCATCGCATAATGTACTTTATCTGTACTTTATCTCCATCTCCTCTGAGCCAACCCTATCCAAGAAGAAAGCCAAGAAGACACAGTTTTGTCTCAAGGTATGTTGACATATTACAACTTGTGCGTAACTTACAAATAACGTGTGTGAACGGGCGTCAACAATCGCATAACTTATTGCCCGCGTATGCGGGACATATGAATCATGCTTTGACATACGTTGAAAAGTTTTGTGCATGCACAAAAACTTACCCATAACTTATTCGACGTACGCCAGCGTATTGGCCAAATTTTTCATACGTTGGCATACGCTAGCTAAATCGTCAAGGTGTGACAGGGCCTTTACATAACGTGTTCTTAACACTAACACTGATAGCGACAAGGCTGTAAAGCAGGGGTGGCCATTACATCGATGGCGAGCTACCGGTAGATCGCCAAGGTAGTTTGGGTAGATCGTGTTAACGTCACTTTGTAGTTGTCATATGATATCAGTTAGCTGACATTAAGCTCCCTTCCTGATTTGCGCTCGCTCCCCCGCAGCGTTTCAAGCTACACACGAAGATGCAACTTTCATCTTTATGATTGTGATGATGGATGAACTAACTCTGCGGTAAGATGTCTATATGTATAACAAAAGTTATCTGTTCACTTGTAGCGGCTAGCTAAGTCGGAAAAAAGTGTATTGTTGACTGGCTTTGCTTGGCATCATGAACTCTACTACAGAAATCAGTGTTTTCTACACGTTGGCTTCTTAAACTATTATTTCATGATGAAATTAAAAATGTGCCCATTGGTGAAACCTTTTCAATATGTTGCCTTGACTTGGGCTGCATTGTCTTTTGCATCATCATTTTACATTCTTGTATATGGCTAATATTTGATAGCAAATGCTAAAAGGATGTAATACATGAACTGTGTGCCCTCATGAACGTTACGTAGCTAATGTGACTGACATATTAGCAGTACTCACTCACTAGTACACAACTATTTAGGACTTATGTGGAATGATCTTTATTTTCATATTGCAGGCTAAAAACGCGTGAGCACCCCTGCTGTAGAGAATTATACATGTTATATAAACATCTGTTCACAGTGATATGTATGTTTTCTGCGGGAGCGGGGGCGGCAACCCCTTCACACTCATTAAGAAGCCGATTTAAAACAATAATTGAAGGATAGGCAACTCCAGTCATTTACACTTTCCATTCTGTGTTCTGAAGGCGACCAATTTTCATTTCCATGTCTTAGGGCTTAAGTCCATGTTCTGCAAGTTCTCTATTTCGTCTCCAAATGTTTCTTACTCTTTGAAAACTATTGACGCATCGCTCAAATCTCCGCTATAATCAATGAACTTCCACCTCGTACACCTCCATGTTTGTGTAGCTGAGTGATCGTACTCCGATGGCGTCATTTTCCAGAAATGAGGCTGAACAGCGAGTGCTAGCTCATCATGGCTGCCGTCATCAACGAAAATGTCATTTTTGCGAATGTACCGTTTGCTTAAAAACAAAAAAACAAAGTAGAACATGATGACAATATAACAATATACAGTATTACATATTCAAGCAAAGTTGATGAATCAGGTCAGGGACCCTTTAGAACCTCAACAAGTCCTACTAACCTCGTCAGGTGACAAGTCAATACCACAAGGAGGAGGTCAAAACAGAAAAACCCTTGAGGTTCAACACAACTTGAAATCTTTTTCCTCATCTTAGGAGTGTCTTAGAATAGTCAACTATTCGATGAGTCAATTTGGAGGAGTCTCATTCGACTACCAATCACGCTGCCCAATCATATGAAAATACAGTATTATGTGATCAAGACTGTAGCATTCTGACTACATGGTGGGGGCGAGCATACATTTATACATAGAATGTCTTTGTTTTTGTTATAAATAGCCCGTTTTGATACAGAAACAGCCTATTTTGTGTCAATAAAGAATTGAAAATGATGTGTGTGTTTAACATAAGACCTACAGTATACTTTTAAGCGTTTTGGCAAGTTGTCGTTTTTAAAGTCATGGCTGCAGAGTTTTTGTTTACCGAGTAGACACAGCGTGACCATAATAGGAGGCAGTTACACTTCCTGCCCATCAGTTAATGTGTACCGTACTCCCGTTACGAATACATGTACTGTTACACCCCTGCTCATCACAGTAGTTGAGTTGTTCTTACACAATTGCCCCTACAGTTAAAGGGTCTTACGATGGCGACAGTCCATAAAACATTTGTCTCACTATATTAGAGGCTCATCTCTGTACTTTTTGACAAAATGCCAACCTGGCCTTCCTATTCGTCTTGCTAATAAATGGTGTGTCCTCTCTGAGCTAACACCTTATCTTAGTGGAGGAGTTTTCCTTTCCCGATAATCCTAAGAGCTAAGTTGCCAGGGGCTTTTATGTCCCTGGTAGACAAACAGTTTCTAGGTGAGGGACCAGACAAAGGGTAGCTCAAACAGATGCCTGACAAGCAACATATATCGCTAGCTCATCAGTCTGTTATTGTGAAGAGGGAGCTGAGCCGAAAGGCAAAGCTCTTGATTTACCTGTCAATCTAGGTTCCTACCCTCACCTGTGGTCATGAGATTTGGGTAGTTATCGAAAGGACAAGATGGCGGGTACCAGCGGCCGAAATGAGTTTTCGCCGTAGGGTGGCTGCAGGTTTAGAGACAAGGTGAGAAGCAATGTCGTCCAGGAGAATCTTGGATTAGAACTGCTGCTCTTCCGCCTTGAGTGGAGCCAGATGAGGTGGCTCGGGTATCTGGTCAGGATACTTCCCGGACGCCTCCATGCGCTGGTGTTCAGGGCACATAAAAAGCTTGTAGGTGAGGGACCAGACAAACAGTAGCCCAAATAGACCCCTATGACGTGCAACATATATGGAGCAAGGTGTCCCTTGCACAGATGTAGGTCACTGGGGCCCCCCTCTGGAGCGGCAAGCATGTGGTGGCCTGCACTCAACGGGCCTGGCCGGGCACAGCCCAGAGGGGCAACATTTGTCCCCCTTCCAATGAGCCCACCACTCATAGAAGAGGCTGAAGATGTCGGGTGAAGGGAGAGTTGGGTGGCAGCCAAATGCAGGTAACTTGATGAGCTGGTCCTCGGCTGCAGAAGCTCTCTGTACCTGATGGGAAAGAGCCTGAACTGGTACGTGAGGTAACGGCTAGACATCATCGGACTCAACGCACCTCAACGCACGGCAAGGGCTCTGGAACCTGTCCTCTCAAGTTGCCACAAATGGAGGAGTGTAGGTACCTCGGGTTCTTGTACATGAGTGAGGGACGGATGGAATGTGAGATGGACAGGCGGATTGGTGCGGCATATGCAGTGATGCGGACTCTGCATCGGCCCGTTGTGATCAAGAGGGAGCTGAACCAAAAGGCAAAGCTCTAAATTTACCCGTCCATCTACGTTCCTACCCTAACCTGTGGTCATGAGCTTTGGGTAGTGACCAAAAGGACAAGATTGTGGGTACCAGCGGCCAAAATGAGTTTTCTCCGCAGGGAGACTGCAGGCTTAGAGATAAAGTGAAAAGCACTGTTATCCGGGAGAAACTTGCTGCTCCTCCGCATTGAGAGGAGCCAATCTGGTCAGGATGCCTCTTTGGGGTGGTGTTCGGGGCACGTCCGACCGGTAGGATGCCTCGGGGAAGACCCAGGACACATTGAAGAGACTATGCATTATGCATGGGCTTCCCTGCTTAGGCTGCTGCCCCGCGACCCGATATCGGATAAGTGGAAGAAGGTGGTTAGATAGATGGATGGATGCATCTCTTGAATCAGCCATTGTACTTTTGAACAGTACATAATGATACTTTCACTTCTGCTTTCTGCAGGATGTTGCTGACATCGCTAACTGTCATTTTGGACTCTCATAAAGTTTCTCTCATATCCTACCCAATCTGAAAGTGAAAGTACTTATTGTTGAATGATTCATGTAAATGTAAAAACACACCTGTCAGTCACATGTTCCAGTTCTTTTGTTCAAATGAAAAATGGGTGTGTTCAAATAAAAGATACTATCTTCCGATCCGGATGTAAATACCAGGAAATAAAAGCTGAAATGTTGCTCTGCGCTTCATCTGGTGTCAAACCCAAATGTTTTCAGTCCATAGCAAAAATTTATGAAAAAAGAAGAAAACCAAAAAAATGACCTCACTGTTCCAATACTTTTGAAGGGCACTGTATCAGTGCACATAATAATCTTGCAGGCTTGTTGCATTGAGGCATTCTCAGGTAATATGCATTTGCGTAATGAGGATGGATATGTTCTCATGTCATTAACACCCTATGTGAAGGCTTGCATGTTTATCAGGCGGCTTCATTTCCTCACAGGCTGAGTCCATTTTCAAATTTAATTGGTAAGAAAAAAGCCACAGCTCACGACCAGATTCTTATGGAGTATTAATTACTCCTGTAGTTTTACCATTTAAGGTAGTGTTTGTCATTTTATTAATTTAACACGGAATAAACTATATGCAAACAATTTTTGTTACGAGCCTGGAATCTGCGCAAGGATTTTCTAGTTTGGAGTAGCGGAAAATCTAGCACTGCTAAAATTGGTGAACATATCCGTAATACTTCTCTCACAGTGAACCTGGCTAAATGTTTGGAAAAGGTACAGTAACATATTTGGGTAAACAAGCAGGGCAGGGACAGGTGCATCCCGTTGACGCAAACATTCAAGCAGTGAGACTTTCCGGTATCCCAGATGAGAAAATCGTTGCGCTTATTCCGGGGAATGTATGGCTACTACCAAAGATTCTGCTGACGTGGTTGCACCATTTACAAGCCTGGTAATCCCAAAAACATCATTCATTTGGACCTCCGAGTGCCAAAATTTCTTTAAAGTTGCCAAACTGATATCGTGTAGTGCTCCAGTTCTCGCTGCACCTGACTTCGCACGAATGTTCAAATTAGAGGCGCCGGGTCCGTCCTCCTACAAGAAGATGAACAGGGCACAGATCATCCTATCTGCTACTTCTCAAGAAAATTCTATAAATCCCAATTTAACTACAGTACCATCAAAAAAGACGCCCTCGCCCTATTAATATCACTACAAAACTTCAAAGTTTATCTCAGGTCCCATGTGCAGGTTTTCACCACAACCACAACCTTTTTTTTTTGCACCGGATGTGGAACCACAGTCGCCGGCTTATGCAGTGGTCCCTTCTTGTGCAGGATTTGAGCCTGCAGATACTGCACAAGAAGGCAGCTGAGAATATATTGGCAGATACCCTATCCTTGGCGGGGGATGTTCAATTTTGGGTTGGAGGGTGTTACAACCTTGGGGCGTAAGAATTTTGTTGTGTGTTTTTGGGCCTGATTGCCCAAAAATATTGCAGCTGAGTTTTTTCTTTTCTTGGAGGACCCTGGCTCCCCGGATTGAATGCAGGAGGGGAACCGCCTCCTACAAGAGAGGCAAGAGGAAGAGCACCTCCCATCTCGCTCTCCTCCCAACTTGCCACACCTTGGATGTGTTGGACTTTGAACAAATGGACACTTTATGTTAGAGATCTGCTGTTTTCTTTTCTTCATTTTGTAAAATCAATTCCTGGTACAGCCTGACGAGTGGAACTGGTGGTACTTGGGGCTTGAAGGAGTTGGGACCTCTTCAACATTATGTTAAGCCCTGGTGTTTCCCCAGTCGGGGCGTAACACTTTAGTCTCAGACATTCGTTATCCTTTTAACATCAAACTATCAGAAACTGCTGAGAAGGGGTTGGATTAAATAAGATCTGCTTCTTCCTACTCGTATTCGGACATGTTCAATGGTGCAAGTGCAGACATGCGATGTATATGGAACCACATTTTTTTAGTTCCCACACGGTACACGTGAAGCGAGGGACAGGAAGTGTAACTGCTTTGCTGGTATAGGTGCGCTATGTCTACTCGATAAACAAACAGAGCGCAGCCCAGCCTTTGCCTATAGTGGGAGTCGTGGCTAGTGCGAGTGCCAAGGAGAAATCAGAGCTCCAAACACCCTCTTGCGTTGTTGAAGCCTCCTGTTTGAGCACACTTCACAGTGAAAAAAATGAGTTTCCTCGCTCTATGCGTTTTTTCAAATATGTATTAATGGCTGTTTCATGGTTGACTATGGCGTATTATTAGTCAAAAAATACTGAAAGACAAAAGGTATACGTACTATTCTGACCACTAATGTTCCATTATTGAGACATGACATTAGATTACCGTCATACAGCATGGAGTCAGCCATGGCATGGCCAACATGATAGCGTGAGAAGAAGTTCTCCTCCAATTTTGTGTGGAAGTGGTACGTTTTTGGCTTATTTACTGTTTTTTGCCAGTAAATAAACTGCAAGCCAACTAGTTAGCTCGCTAGCTTGCTAATGGTTAAAGCAATGGCTGTCTCTTGTGTCCCTGCCATGATCCAATAGCTTGTGTATTAAGTTTCAAGTGACCTAAACTGCAAATGCTCCAAATAATGTTTCTATTCATTTAACCGCCTTTGCTCCTTAACGCTGTTACAACATTGGTTCTGTTCCTGCTGTGTTGTGCAATATACTTACAATATACAATGTACATTTTTGCACTGTTGGATCTCAAGTACTAATTAATTGAGTAAGCAATTTATTGTAAACAAGCATTAAAGTGCAATACAGTAGGTATAGCTGCACAATTTTGCAGGTAATGAAGATGGCTTCACAGAGGGCATCCACTGTCTGGTCCAAAAGTGTGAGCTTATTCCTCTTTGTGAAGTGCAGCATTTTCCTGTTGAAAAAGCCAGTCATTACCACACAGACGACGGCGTTCAGTCATGAGGGATGCCCCATGCAACATCTCCACATAGCCGGCTGTCGTTTGACGCCCCTGCGCAACCTCAAGCACCATTGTTCCACTGAAGGATCATGATGATGGAAAACATCTCCGGTGGGATCTCCTTGTCATGCCAGTAAAGTTGGGAAGCCATCAGGATCGTCAAGGGAGAATAAAACTTTCTTCTACCCTTCAATGTCCCAACGTTTGGTGCTCTCCTTCAAATTCCAAACCTTGAAGGAGACGAGGCCTTTGAAGAGCTTTTTTCTTCTTAAAACCCTTGGTCACACTGGTGACATTTCTTGGGTCTACCACTTGACTTCTTTGTTCCACGAGCCTCAGGAGGTTTGAAGAAGTTTGAAATGACAGTCTTACTGCATCCAACCTCAGCAGCAATGGTGCGCTGCGAGAGGCCTTGCTTATGCAGCTCAACAATCCCACCGCGTTCAGAGAGCCTGTGTCATCAAGAGATCATGAGCGTGAATACCTGAAAATCACATTTTTGCTAACAGTTTGCCTTTTATAGGCTGTGCTTTTAAGCTTTTGATCAGCTGACGAACAGCCTACATCACTTGAATGCTTTGTTGCAATAAATTGCTTTTTTGTATGACTCCCATTTCTTCTTTTTGCATTTTGAAGCTCTGCTTAGAACCTCCTTAAGATCCACCAACGACACAAAGCTAACGATCGGCTTGTTGCTGTATCACTTCAGTTCCGTAGCTGCCACAAACGTGTTTTAAACTGTTGCCAGCCTGTCAAACTAATCATATCGACAACGTTTCTTATAGTGACGCTAGGAAAATGCAAGGCTCCTCTCTTATTTACATGTTGAACGAACTGAGACGTGCAGGAGAGACACGCAGACACGCAACCACACCATTCTCTAAGATAATTTTGGCATGCTGTCTGTCCACTTTTGTGTAGACGAAAAGGCTCCCGTACATTTTGTACAAGGTAAACACCCAGCAAGACATGAAATCAGAGTCTCAACATCGAACCTGAGTTGCCAGGATCACAGTGGGCGGCCGTGTTCGAGCAGCAGCACTTTTTGAACTAACTGGAATTTAGTTCTGTGTGCCGGCCCCGTGCCCTTAATGTGTGTGCGTCATCTGAAAGATAAGAGCAAAAACACATGCGGGGAGTACTCGGTGACTGTATCTATTATAGTCGTTATGATAAATGAAGGCAATTATTTTCTTCTATTCCCGGCTCAACCTTAACAAGTGTTGGTGGCGATGCCTCACTCGGCGACCTCACGCACGGGAAGCGGCGGGGTGATGTGGTCTTTTGTCATCCTGCGTATTAAGAGGGGCACAAAAGTGAGACCCTCCTCGTCATGATACCTGTCATATGGTTATTTGGAACATGAAACGATGTCCTATAAGCACGGTTTGGTACATGCCTCAATTTTAAGGTCACAGTTGGGTTCACTTAAGTGTCAGTCAGAGATCATAAAACTGCTTAGCTTTTAAATGAAACTTTTTATTATTAAGGGAGAAAAGACATCCACAGCTACAGTATATGGCCGTGTATGAAAGAGTGATTGCCCCCTAAACCTAATAACTGGTTGGGCCCCCCTTAGTAGCAACAACTGCAATCACCTTGCAATGAGTCTCTTCCAGAGCTGAGGAGGAATTTAGCAGAATTGTTGTCATTCAGCCACATTGGAGGCTTTTCCTTTTGAAGGTCATGCCACAGCATCTCAATAGGATTCAGGTCAGGACTTGGACTAGACCACTCCAAAGTCTTCATCCATTCAGAGGTGGACTTGCTGGTGTGTTTTGGATCATTGTCCTGCTGCAGAACCCAAGTTGCTTTCAGCTTGAGGTCACCAACAGATGGTTGGACATTCTCCTTCAGCACAATTCATGCTTCCATTTATCACAGCGAGTCTTCCAGGTCCTGAAGCTGCAAAACAGCCCCAGACCATCACACTACCACCACCATATTTTACTGTTGCTATGATGTTCTTTTTCTGAAATGCGGCGTTACTTTTATGTTAGATGTAATGGGAATACACCTTCCAAAAGGTTAAACTTTTGAGTATTTTCCCAAAGGTCTTGGGGGTCATCAAGATGTTTTCTGGCAAAACTGAGACGAGCCTTAATGTTGTTTTTGTTCAGCAGTGGTTTTGGTCTTGGAACTCTGCCATGCAGGCCGTTTTTGCCCAGTGTCTTTCTTATGGTGGAGTCATGAACACTGACCTTAACTGAGGCAAGTGAGGCTTGCAGTTCTTTGGATGTTGTTGTGGGGTCTTTTGTGACTTTTAGGATGAGTCGTCGCTGTGCTCTTGGGGTCATTTTGGTTGGCCGGCCACTCCTGGGAAGGTTCACCACTGTTCCATGTTTTGGCTATTTGTGGTTAATGGCTCTCACTGTGGTTGGCTGGAGTCCCAAAGCTTTAGAAATGGCTTTAAAACCTTTTCCACACTGATAGATCTCAATTCATCTCAGTTAAGTTACGTTTTAACAGGGGGAAGCAATCACTTTTTCACACAGGGCCATGTAGCTTTGTTTCATTGTGTGTTGAGTTGTGTTGTCATTGACTAATACTTACATTTCTTTGATGATCTGAAACATTTAATTGTGGCAAACATGCACAGAAATAAGAAATCAGGAAGGGGGTAAACACTTTTTCACACCATTGTAAGTTTACCAAACAGCATTATAGCATTAAAGCAGGAGTGCAGAACATTCAGAGAGAGATTCTGTGACCACATTATAAGCACTATTAATTGATTCATTTTCACTATACTCAATCAAGTACATTTTATTTAAATTTGACAGGCAAACTATCATAAAAATGCAAAAGCCTGGACGTAAACAAGGACGTATGGTTATGTGCAGGCACACACACATGCTGATTGAGTGCGTGCACACACACATGTATTCGTGGTCGGCCGTGTCATTATGTCAATCACTTCCTGCCTGAGTGATGCCATCTGCCCTCTCATAAAGCCACACAACCACATGCGGATCACTGTTGCAAAGCCCCCGCTTAGCCCCCGCTGTATTGCTCAGCGTTAAGACTTACAACACTTTCATGGCTTTCTACGACGCACACGACCTCATGCGTGCGTGCGTCCACCTCGGCCTAAACTACATTTTTGTTGGCAGATTCAGGAATCCTAAGTAGACCTTTGCTACCGACTTTGCATTGCTATTAAACAAAATAGATCTAGGCGTCCTTCCCCTATAAAATAACAATCACGTCCCATATTTGAGATGACAACCATTCCTCCACGTGCTGCACTGCAATGTGTCGCAAACAGGTGTGTCTCTTCTCGTGTCACTATTTATTCATTCATTAACCGCCCTTCGCATTCATTTCAAGCAAAGTGTCGCCATGGCAACATTTTAATTACGTGCCCACCCGTATTTCTGCACGGTGGCAGGATGTCTAGAAGTGAATAAATGTGTTCAAAATGGCTGAGGAGAAGACACGTCATTCCTTACAGGAAAACCCATCATCCACCATCCTTACGTGAGACATGAGCACACGTCTTTCTCTTTTCTCTGCCTTCTAAAGAGAGAAAAACAGCTAGCACGAGGCAGTTAAGTCGACTGTAAAGGCCTCTAAAAAAACCTTAAAAAAGCGCCAACAACGCTTCGTTTACATAATGTGACCTGCACATTTTTAACCAAGCTACAGCGACATTGTTATTATTATTATTAAGACTGTTACGCCCAAGAACTACAGTACTGGCGTAGTGACACCTCGCCACACTACACCAGCTAGCTCATAGCCTCAGGCCACTAGCAAAACGTAACTGCATGCTCACAGCATGGATAGAAAACCATAAAACCTTGTTGGAGGTTGTTGGTAGGGTTGTGAATAATAAACCAACACGACCGGCACCCTGTTTGACAAGCGAATGATTCAGCTACGCCGTGTAGCAGCCTCCTGTATTGACAAGAAACAGCCATAAATCTTTACACGAATGGATTGTGGAGACGCAAGAGAAGCAATCGGTAGACAGAGTGTCTTATAAACAACGGGATAGCCTGGGCTGCCGGCGAATGGATTGTTGCACATGCTCCGTAGCTTGCCATGGCTGATGACGAGAATGGATGTAAATAGTAGCAGGCGCGCTGTCTAGCTGCTAGCTTGTTCCACCAGCTACAGGTCCCATCGGGTCTTCTCGCAAATCGCCATCGTTGGCAGGAGCATCATTGCCACATTAGATAGCAAAACAGCAGCAGCAGGCATCCTTGCTGGCGCACTTTCACGACGTCACTACCAGTTGTCCATTCATTTGTCATTTGTAATTACATTTGCATCATTTTCTGCATGTAAAACTAAAATTAGCTATAAAATGTGTTTTGTGTTAATATTTTTGGGTGTCGAACAGATAAATTGGATTTACATTATTTTCTATGGGATTTGCTTTTTTTAAAGTCTTAAAGTATTTTAGTTTGAGTCGGACCTTCTGGAACAGATTAATGACATAAACCGAGGCACCACTGTACTTCTTCACGTCTAGCGTGGAAATGACAGCACAAAATTGTTACGTCATTCGTCGGCAACAAGCCAAAAGCTCCGTCTTCGCCGTCCACACACATACGCTGAAGCCAAAGTTGTCCAAAATCTTCACCCTGGCCAGAACTTTCCAAAAGAGGCCAAAAAATTCCATATTCGTGTGGACATAGCCTGATGACCTCCTCCTTTGTAGAGTCTCTTTAAAATGGAGCTGTTTTGCACTTTTGTCTTTTTGTTGTTTTGTTCTTTCCTAACCTTAAACACAATGAGAAATTACTTTTGCTCTCAAAAATGTATTAGATTTCCTTAAAAACAGCTATGACTGACTTCCAAAAGTAGCATGAGAAATGATTTCTGATGTCAGTGATGCGTTTCTCATTTTACTGGACTGGAAATGAGGTGGGCAGCGCAGGGAAGGAGGTGATAAGGCTTCAAGAATACTAACAGGAATGTGAAGGAAGCCTTCCTTTTCATGTCATCCCAAACATCATATCAGTCTTCTCGTGGCTCTTTCTGCAGGGTGAAAGAGGAAATGTGCAAAGACCTTAGGACCGATGTGAGGCGGAGAGACTGCAGGACAATTTCATGCTGGATCTTGAACTTGAAGGAGGAAACGCCCACTCTTTGTTGGCGCTCGAAGCCAGGAGGACGAGCACCGCTGAAAGTGTCAAACTGATCCACTTGTTTTGCAGAATCAAGGCCTTCAGGGGAAAAAAAACAAGGCACACTTTGTTTCTGTTTGCTCTTTTTGAAAAGAATCTCAAGGATGTGATGTGTGAGAGTCAAACAAGCAGTGGGTGGCGTGAGGGAAATCACAGGCTTTTTTCCACATGAGAAGAAGTCCCTGGTCCAGAGCCCCTACTGACATTCGTGATGGATCGTTCACTCTCTGCTACCTGGAACTACAGTGTATTTACAATCTTCCCTCGTTTATCGCAGTTAATTTCTTCCAGACCCAACTGCGACAAGTAAAAAACTGAATATTGTTGTACCTAGAGCATAGAAAAGCTGTTTATGACTTCTAAATATGGATTTTAACATTATTACAGCCTTGTAGACATGAAATGTTTACACACACATTGAGCAGGCTATGCGATCACTGCATGGACAAAACACAAGAAAGTGTTTCAAATGGAGTGGGAGACAATGAAGGACAAGGAAGCCAAAAACTTACCACTTCCACACAGAATGAGAGGAGAACCTTCTTTTCACACAATCTCAGCTATGGCACGTCCATCTCAGTCATGGCACGTTGGCTGGGCTCTGAGGGCTCAGTAGCCAGTGTCTAGTATAACATAGTAAGGGCGTGATATACATATAGTAAGGGCCAGTATAGCAATTTTTTTTCTCAATAAAATACTCCAGAAATCTCAAGTTGCATACAGAGTAAGGGGCTATCAACATGGTAACATTTTCAGGTCAAAAGGGCAAAGTATTTTTATTATTTCCACCTCTCATCCACACGGAAACGGCGTTCTGGGTGCCCTGAAACTGTATTTTTTGAGTGGGAAAATCTCAAAAAGCTGGGTTGTGACGTTGCCGACAAGTGACCATCCGCGAGCTGTGATGACAAGCCAACGTAATATGCAGGCTCTGACTTAAAAAAAGATGAGAAGCACGTTTATTCTTGCACCAAGCTCGTCTTAATCGTCAGCGGACATTCTCAGCACACACAGAACACAGCTATGGACAACTTAGAGTCGCCCATTAGCCAAACATGCATGTTTGCAATGTGGGAGGAAGCCAAAGTACCCGGAGAAAACCCACGCACGCACGAGGAGAACATGCAAAGTCCACACAGAGATGACCAACAGAGATCCGAACCCAGATCTTCCTCATCTCCGGACTTTCTGGCCAACATGCTAACCACTAGGCCACCGTGCAACCAAGTATAAAATGTAAAAAAATCTAATTCTAAAAAATGATGGCAAATAAGGAATTTGGGGCAAAAAAACAGATTTGATAGGGCCCTATATGCCCGACATAAGACAACAAAGCACACGCCTGTAGTTTCAACACATGGAAGCCCAGTTTCCACTGTGAGGAATAACACAGGATGTTGTAAATGACAAAGTATTTCTACATCGTGGCAGCGCTGGACCTCCACTTTCTCTCATCAAAATTTTAGTGGTTTTGAAACTGTGACTTTTTCATCCCCTGGTATACCTTGAAATCGCTCACCGGCCCATGCCTAGTTCCGCGCACGTCCAGCTGGTAAGAGGCCCCGGGGTAGCCCTACGCTGGAGGGATTATGTCTTGCAGCTGGCATGGAAACTGGCCTCGGTGGCCCCTCGGTGGAGCTGGAAGAGCTGGCCAGAGACCTTGAAGTCTCTATTGAGACTGCTGACACGTGACCCAGACGGAAGCGGAAGAACATGGATGGGTTGATGGATGGACAACTCAGGATATGGCACTTCCACATCATGTAGAACAAGAGTGCAGCTTTTAAACATATACAGAAGTCTGACAAGTTGGAAATGTAGCATAGGTCCCCTTTAAACGTCTTTAAAATTATCGTCCTGAGACTTTGAAGGCAGCCCCGCTGCCCCGCACTGTACACTACAGGCCCTGTGAGGCTGCTGATTGAGGGTCGAGCAGATTAGATGCTGAGATAGCTTTCCCAAATTTACCAGTAATGGCTTTCATGGGACTCGGAAGTCACAGTCAGAGGTCCGACCCAATGGTGCCATTGATCGCGGCAATTTCTTTACAAAAAAAGTTGTTCAGCAACATTACGTGCAGGCAGAAACTCTTTTTTATGTGGCAATAGTCGTTAACGGTGGATGTGTTGATAATGGTCTATAAATATGTTTTCTTTGGGGAAAGACAACAACAAGGCAAATTATTCCTGAGATCTCAACCGGCTAATGTCATTATCAAGCACTTCCTTCTTCATTACAGCCCACTGGAGCAGCCTCGTCGCTGATGGCTCGCGTTAAAGGTTGCCTTGTTTGTAATTGTGTATTTGTGACATGCACGTCGCCGCCTTCCTTCACAATGAGGCCCATCGACACGACAACCACGTCGCTTTTTACACCGTCCGAAAGGTCAAAAGTGCCATTAGCTCCTCGGTGTTGTTGTCTGGCGCGATTCTAAAGGCCTCTGCAACGTCAATGGTGTAAAAACCTCGGGGAGCCAATAACAACATCCACAATATGACTTCATATTGCCTTCAAGCACGGCTATGCAACCAAATTCTTCTGGGGGCCACGTGCCCAGAAAACTAAGGACCACTAAGGGCCCGACTTCTCCCTTCACTATTCCGATATTCTTATTTTTATACATAAGAAATAATAAATAAGGTCATAAAGTCATGTATTAGAACAGAAGCTGTTTGCTGTTTTTCAAATCTGCTGCTAAACGCTAGGCAAAGATCTCTGCTGTTTTTAAGGATCTACTACAAAAAGGCAAGTCAAAGATCCACCTTTTAAGGCTAGTCAGAGATCTTCTAATCCATGTTTTTAAGACTTACTGCAAAATACAGGTCAAAGATCCTCCAACTGACAGGAGAACTGATGTTTCCAAGGACATACCGTCAAAAGTCAATTCAAAGATCCTCCTTTTAAGGCCTGACTGCAAAACCACTAGTCGGAGATCTAAGAGATGTTTTTCAGGACCTACTGCAAAAATGCAAGTCAATAAACCTCCAAATGACAGGCAAACTCTGCTATTTTTAAGAAACTGCCCCAAAGAGTCAAGTCAAAGATCCTCCAAATGAAAGGAGAATTCTGCTGATTTCAAGGACCTACAGCAAAAACGCGAGTCAAACATTCTCTATATGACAGGAGGTCTCTTTTTAGGAATCTGCTGCATTCCCAGTTTGAAGAAATGTTGTGAGTTTTCTGAAGGAATAGATCTTTTCTATTTCCAGTGTATCCTATGGGAAACGCCTCTGGCATGAAATCACTTGAAAAAGCCATGATGCAACCATGCTGACATTCATCACAATGCAGCTACCATTCTTCTGGAGACGGTTCATTAAGTTGAGGAGGTCAATGGGGAGGTCTACTGGTACTAGTACTGGTCCTGCTTTTAGAAGGTAAGGGACAACTGGCTGTAGCTGAGGTGTTTACACATCAGTGACATTTAGCATCAGTGACATTTACACAGTGCATTCTACTGTGGACATTATGCTAATATGTTAGCTTAGCTCTCTCATATGACACCCACCTTTGTTTGATAACAAAATGGTGACATAATGTCCTCCTTCCATCTCTCCCTTCATTTATTTTCATTTGGATTCTTGTCTCGTTGTTTTGGGGAGCAACAACTGGCGTTTTGCAACCTCACTTTGCACCAGCTGGCTACGGTATCATAGCTACACCGGCTTGAAGTGGACCGAACCATTAGGTGCTAATTGAAGGGGGTGGTCCATGTACAGAATGTCCCTCCGTGTTGACATTTTCAAAGAAATGTGTAGGTAAAGACAAATATAATGTTTTAATTGGTACAATAACTCGTTTAAGAGATTGTGCTGTCAACAAAACTGTGATAAAGTAATATTTATGATTTTTTTATGTATTTATTTTTATTATACATTTAGTTTCTCCATAATCTGGCGGTACTACACTTAATTACGAGTACTAGGGCCACATTGGGAAAAAAAATCTGAGATTTTGACAATAAAAGTCGTAAATTTCAGTGGGGAAGTCTGGGCTTCCCTACTGAGACTGCTGCCCCCGCGACCCGGACCCGGATAAGCGGAGGAAAATGGAATGGATGGATGGAATGGAAGTCGTAAATTTATGACTTCTTTTCAAAAAACTTATAACATTATGAGAATTAAAGTCATAAATTTATGAGAATAAAGTTGGTAGCTGTTAAAAGAGGGACTTATGTGGAGCGTGCGGGGTAAGGCAGGCGGAAGTGAGATGATGCTGTGTTTTGCTGCCACCTTATAAATAAAAGTTTCCTTCCTTCCTGAAGAACTATGCTCTATTTTCCCGCTGACACGTGCGACACGCAATATTACCAAAATTATTATTCTCCAATATTTACCACATTTTTTCTTGTAATATTACATGATTTTTCCGATCATTTTAATACTCCGTCTTAACAAGCATTGCCTAAAACAGCTGTGAAAATGGGGAACTTATGTGACCTTTGGCCTTGGTCAGCGATAATAGTACCACTTTTTTCTTGTACTTTTACAATTTTGGTTCTTGTAAATTTACAATTTTTTCTGGTTAATTTATGACTTTTTTACTGTGAATTTTAAACTTTAATTCTTGTAAATTTACAACTTTTATTCTCATAAATTTCTGACTTTTATTCTCATAAATTTACGACTTTTATGCTCCTAAATTTATGACTTCTATGCTCATAAATTTATGACTTTTGTTCTCGTAAATGTATGACTTTTTTCTTGCAAATTTACGATTTTTTTCTCATTAATTTACGACTTATTTCTTGTGAAATTTCAGCTTTTATCCTCATTAATTTATGAATTTTATTCTCAAAAGCTCAGATTTTTTTGAAGTCATAAATCTATGACTCTTTTCTTGTAAATTTATAACTTCTGTTCTGTAAATTTTCAACTTTTTTCTCGTAAATTGACAACTTTTGTTTTCTTGTATTTACAACTTTTTTCTTGTAAATTTACAACTTTTTTCTCATAAATGTACAACGTTTATTCTCTTAAATTTACAACTTCTATTGTCATTAATTTACGATTTTTTCTCGTAAATTTACAACTTTTATTCTCGTAAATGTATTACTTTTATTTTCTTAAATGTACAACTTTTATTCTCTTAAATGTACAACTTTTTTCTAGTAAATTTACAACTTTTTCTTGTACATTTACGACTTTTTTCTTCTGAATTTTCAACTTTTATTCTTGTTAATGTACAACTTTTATTCTCGTAATTGACAACTTTTTTATTGTATTCTCTAAATTTTCCATTTTTTTCCAAGTCATAAATGTATGCCTTTTTTTTTGTAAATTTACTAATTTTATTCTCAAAATCTCTGATTTTTTTTTCAAGACAAAAAATTACGAATTTTTGGCGTAAATGTACAACTTTTATTCTCATAATTTGACAACTTTTTTCTTGTAAATTTACAATGATTTTCTAGTAAATGTACAACTTTTACTCTTGTAAATTTCCAACTTTTATACTTGTAAAATTACAACTTTTTTCGCGTGAAGTTACAACTTATTTCTTTTACATTTATGACTTTTTTCTTGTAAATTGACATTTATTCTCATAAATGTCCAACTGGTATTCTCTCAAATATGAGGGGTTTTTTTTCAAGTCATAAATTTGCAACTTTTTTCCTGTAAATTCACGATTTTTATTCTTGTAAATTTACAGGATTTATTCTCAAAATCTCCCATTTCTTTCCCCAAGTCATAAATTTATGACTTGTTTTTTGTAAATTTACAAATTTTATTCTGAAATTTACGACTTTTTTCTTTTATATTTATGACTTTTTACACCGTCAAAATTCTCAAAATCTGAGATTTTTTTTTAGGACATAAATTTATGACTTTTTTTGTCATAAATGTACACCTTTTATTCTTGTACATTTCCAACTTTTGAATTTACGACTTTTTTCTCATAAATGTACGACTTATTTCTCGTAATGTACGACTTTTTTTCTCGTAAAGTTACAACTTTTTTCTTGTAAAGTTAAAACTTTTTTCTCGTAAAGTACTTTTTTTTAAGTATGTTTTTTCTGTGTAAAGTACGTAAGTGAACATGATATACAGTATATACAAGTACACAGTACGTCTAAAGGTTTCTGTGTATATAGTATTGTATATAGTAATAACTGTACTGTACATATGATCAACAAATGTCCCTTTTGAAACATTTGAACTGAACAAAAGACTTGGTAGAATAAATGCATGAAAACTAAGTAACTAATAATAAGAAGCCCTTTTGTGAAGAAAACGCACTCGCCTTTAAGGAATATTTCATATTCCTGTGGAAGAGTTTGGAACCGGAGAGGAAGCTCCGTTGTCACGCTGCTTTCTTTGCGTAAGGATGAAAATGAGCAATTTTGCATGCGCTCATGTCACAGAGGCCCGGCGTCCCACAAATGACTGGAAATAGCGCCGCTAATTCTGCAGGCTGCCGTCTTTCAGGGCTTTTATTGTGTTGGATGTGGCTTTGGTTTTTTTGAAGTCCTGGCCCCGTGTTTGATCTCGGCGAGCCCTTATTAGCCGAGCACATGTAGGAAGGTTAAGAGGAACGCCGGTGAAATTGCTCTAACTGGCTCGGCCTGCCCACGCCGCGCACGCTCACGCTCACGCGGGAGGCAGGCCTGCATCGTCGAAAGAGCAGCGGGAGCTCGTTACAAGCCAAGTTCTGATTCATGCGGGCTTCAGTGTTTCACCATCAAAAGTCTCACACCGTAAATGACAGCCCCCCCACCCCCCTTCTCTGTCTTCGCTGCGCAAACGCACCACCAGCACGCGTTTACGTAACCCGCGCAGATGTGACGGCATTCCTCATCTCTTTTGCTCTTTTTAAGCATATCTAAGCAAAACTAGGAGTCAAAGATCTTCTATACAACAGAAGCACAACAAATGGCAAAAATACTAGTCAAAGAACCAAAGTTTTGAAGGACCTACTGCAAAAAGGCAATTCAAAGATCCCTCAAATGACAGGAGCGCCCTGCTATTTTTAAGCATACAATGCAAAAATGTCAGTCAAAACTCAAAGATCCTTTCAAATATGTTCTTTTCGTGATTATGAGTCTATACACGTCGTACATTCTTGTCATATTACAATTGTTCCCCCAGCCTCATTTTTCAAAAATGTCTCATAATATTACGACTGAAAAAAAAACATTTCATATTTCAACGCCCTGTCACTAAAATGACATTTTTATTCTCGTAAAATTGCGCATTTTTGTTGTTACAAAACTACTTTTTCTTCTACGAGGGAAAGGCTTCTTGAGACGTCATCTGTACTTCTGAGAAGAAGGTGTCGGACGTTTCGCTCCTCATCCGAAGAGCTTCGTCAGCGAACTAATAAGTGCTGGTAGCTTAGGCCTTAAATACAGTAAGAGTGGGCGGAATTGGTGTGCCAACACCCTCCTCCTATTGGTTCCTTACACTAAGCCTGGGAGGAGTTGTGGTCTAATCCTCTCCTTCCATTCGCACCTCCGATCAAAGGGAAGTGTAGCTCGGGCATGCCCAGCCGGGAGAACGCCCCGGGGAAGACCTAGGACACGCTGGAGGGATTATGTCTCACAGCTGGCCTGGGAACGCCTTGGTGTCCTCCTGGTGGAGCTGGAGGAGGTGGGTAGGGACCGGGAAGTCTGGGCTTCCCTACTGAGACTGCTGCCAAAGTGTAGTGTAGCTTCCCTTTGATCGGAGGGGGGCTGGCGGGCGGTCCCTGCTACTTGCTGGTGTCTGGCTAGTCTCTGCTTCCTGGCTGGGGGTTGTCTCCCTCCCTCCGGGGTTTCTCCCTTGGCGTGTTGGTGGATGGGCGGGGGATGGGGTGGTGGCCGGTCTGCGGCGTGGCGGGGTCGTTTGCTTGGGCGACCTCTCGTGGGCCCTGTCGTGCGGTGCTTGCTTCTCTGTCCCTCCTAGGCGCCTCTGGCTTGCGTGCTTCGTGGGTGTGGCCATGCTCTGCTCTATGTGGGGTCCAGTTCTCTTGTGGTCGCCGTAGTGTTGCTCCCTTGCCGGCCGTGGTGGTATGCAGGGACCGCGTGGGCGCGTTTCCCGCTGCTCTGGTGGCGGTCGGGTCTGCCTTGGGTCGTGTGGCTGGTCCGTGGTGTTTGGCGGTTTGGGGGTGGCGCTGTGGACGCGACCTCCGGTGGGGCTCCAGTGTTGGGGGGCACTGGGGGTATCGCCTCTGGAGGGTTGGGTGGGCCGGACTGGGCATCCTGTGCCCTGGGGCCGGGCCTGCTGGGGGGGTCGTGCTCTGCCGGGCGCTTGGGCGTTTGTCGCTGCTGCTCTTTGTGCTCTGCTGGGCTGTTGTCTGTGTCCGTGCCGTGGGTTCTGGGTCGTATGTATGGGACCCTGGGGTCTCCGGCTCCGCTGCTCCTTGGGTTACCAACGGGGGATAGAGCGAGGCTTCCGGGTATCGGGCAATCGACTACTGTGTGTGTGTGTGTGTGCGTGTGTGTGTGTGTGCGTGTGTGTGTGTGTGCGTGTTTGTAATCCTAATCTTTGTGGGGACAAAGATCTGTTTACACAGTCATGTCATGGGGACCGATTTCGGTATGGGGACCAAAAATCAGGTCCCCATAAAGAAAATAGTTTTAAATTAACCAGAAGCTGTTCTGAAGGTGCCCATGTGGTTTTTAGCATTGGCCCACAACCCATGGTTTTCAATGGCTGTGTGTGTGTGTGTGGCATGCCCACAAGTTGTTGACAGATGTTCTATGTAATATATGTAGAAACTTAGTGATCGTGCAATACTTGTAGCATAATTTAAACTTCACAGGAATATTTTTTCCTTGTTAATTATCAGCGTATTTTGGACATTTACGGCGTCCCCACAACACACCTTCCACCAGAGTCTGGGTACACACTCTTTGTGAAAATATTGGAGAATCAGTTTTATCCACATTTTTCATCCACAGACAATATGACCTGTGACCAGTACATCCTACATCTGAAGTTTCTGGAGCGAAACATTTACACTGCTGACATCAGAGCACAAATGAATGTATAGTTGTTGCATTAGTGTCCATTAAATGTTTAAATCTGAAATCTGAAATGTGATAGTAATAGTTGATTTCTTGATCTCTTGATCAAAAACCTTTTTAACATATGTAACAATCTGAACATGTCATTGGTAATATATTTGTTGCAAAGTCCCTTCAAATCACATTGGTAATATACTTGTTGCAAAGTCCCCACTAATCACATTGGACTTGGTGTGAAGTATGCAAATATTATGTTAATGAGGTCCCCATTAACCGTGTTTTCTCGATTTTTGTTATGTCCCCACATAGCACGAGAAAATTCATTACATCAACAGTTCAGATATTTGAAGTCGTGTATAAGCTTATAAAAATGTGGTTAGAGTACCTGATTTTTTTCATCCTTGTAGCACCTTTAGAAAGGGTGGTACTCACAAGTGACGAGAAAAAATATGGTCCTCAAAAAACATGGAAACGAGAATGTGTGTCCGTGTGTGTGTGTGCGCGTGCGTGCGTGTGTGTGTGTGTGTGTGCATGCACGTGGGTGCATAGGAGTAGGTATGTGCGTGTATATGTGTGTGTGCTTTTATTTATTTATTTATTTTAGTTATTTATTTTTGGGGGGGGTGCATACAGGGTTTGCTCCTTGGGGTCAGGTGCTGGGTGATACATCTGTGCCGCCCGTGCCTCAGCCGGGTGGGTGAGGGGTGTGCCTTCTGCATCCCTGGGCCTGTCCAGTCCGGCCCGGTCCTGTGTCGGGGGTCGGGCGGGGGCTGGGAGAATGGTTTGTGAGTAGTGTGATAAGAGCACCAAGCATCACAAGGACCAAAATCATTCATGTATTTCTTTAGTATCGATGTTGATTGAGACTCACGATGTCTCCCAGCTGGGCTAGACCTGTCCACTTCTGGATTAAATACTAAGTTGAGGTCCCCTCCCAAGATCATACTTGTATCCAAATGTGCAGAGAGAGAAGAAAAGAAGGCGTGAAAGAAGGAGGGGTCGTCAACATTAGGACCATATATGTTGGCAATGCAGAAATGTACATTATCAACAGCTATGTTCATTATTATATATCTCCCTTCTGTGTCTGTAATAGTGTTGTGGAGTGTAAAATTCACCCTCCTGTTCATTAAAATAGCTACCCCTCTCTGTTTGGAGTTGTAACTTGCTAAATATGTGTGTGGGAACTGTGGTGAGTGAAGTGTATGGACAGCTGACTTGGACATGTGAGTCTCTTGTAATAAGACAATGTCTGCTTGGGTGTTCTTCAAGTGGTTAAAAATGTTTTGTCTTTTTTCTATCGACCCAACTCCCCTGACATTCCAAGTGACAAACTGTAGTGAGTTCATCCTAGAATAGCTTTAGTGATGTGTGTGTGAACAAGATCAAATGTGAAGTATGTGTACCTGGAAGTAAAAATCATGGGAGTATATACAGTACATTTAAATGTATGCTTAATTTGTACATAGGCAAAGTGTAATATAGTAATCCTGAATGAACTAAGCCAACTAAAGTGAGGATGTGATGTGGGTTTATGCATATGCGAGATGAGCGTGCAGATTTGGCCGCCGAAGACCAGGTCGCCTAGGCGCCCACCCTCGACCGCCACCCAAAGCACAATGCACCGGACCCTTCAACTTTGACTTCAACGCCCATGTGGGCAATGACAGTGTGACCTGGAGGGGCATGATTGGGAGAAACGGCCTCCCCAATCTCAACCCGTGCGGTGTGATGTTGTTGAATTTTTGTGCGAACCACAGTTCCATCACAAACACCATGTTCGAACATAAGGATGTCCATAAGTGCACATGGCACCAAGACACCCTAGGCCGCAGGTCTGTGATTGACTTTGTAGTCGTATCATCAGACCTGCGTCCGCATGTTCTGGACACACGGGTAAAGAGAGTGGCTGAGCTGTCAACTGATCACCACCTGGTGATGAGTTGGATTAGAAGGCAGGGGAGGATTCCGGACAGACCCGAGAGACCCAAATGTGTAGTGAGGGTGTGCTGGGAATGTTTGGCAGAGTATCCTGTTCGTCCAGTCTTCAGCTCTCACCTGCAGCAGAGCTTCGCCTGCATCCCGGGGGAGGACGAGGATAGTGAGTCCGAATGGGCTCTATTCCGTGCCTCCATGCTGAGGCAGCCGATCGGAGCTGCAGCCGCAAGGTGGTCGGTGCCAGTTGTGGCGGCAAGCCCCGAACCCGATGGTGGACACCGGAGGTCAGGGCTGCCGTCAAGCTGAAGAAGGAGTCCTATCGAGCATGGATGGCTTGTGGGACTCCTGAAGCAGCTGATAGGTACCGGCAGGCCAAGCGGCATGCAGCTTCGGCGGTGGTCGAGGCAAAAACTCGGATGTGGGAGGAGTTCAGTGAGGCCATGGAACACAACTTTCGGTCGGCCTCGAAGAGGTTCTGGCAAACCGTCCGGCGCCTCAGAAAGGGGAAGCAGTGCCTGCTGACCTCGACTGAGGACATCGTTGGGTGGTGGAAGGAATACTTTGAGGCCCTTCTCAATCCCACTGACATACCTTCCATGAAGGAAGCAGAGGTTGAGGACACGAAGGCGGACAGTTCCATCACCATGGCTGAGGTATCTGGGGTAGTCAAAACGCTCCGGGGGTGGGCGAGTTTCGCCCTGAATTCGTCAAGGCTCTGGATGTTGAGGGGCTGTCTTGGCTGACATGTCTCTTCAACATTGCGTGTATTGGCAGACTGGGGTGGTGGTCCCCCTTTTCAAGAAGGGTGACTTGAGGGTGTGTTCCAACTATAGGGGTATCAAACTCCTCAGCCTCCATGGGAAAGTCTATTTGAGGGTGCTGGAGAGATGGGTACGACTGTTAATCAAACCTCGGCTACAGGAGGTGCAATGTGGTTTTCGTCCTGGTCGCGGAATGCTGGACCAGCTCTACACCCTTGCAAGGGTACTGGAGGGTACTTGGGAGTTTGCCCGACTGGTCTACTGTACATGTGCTTTGTGGACCTGCAAAAGGCGTTCGACCATGTCCCTCATGGTGCCCTGTGGGGGGTTGTCCAGGAGTATGGGATTGGTGGCGCTACTACGTGCCATTCAGTCCTTGTACAACCGGAGCAGGAGCCTGGTTCGCATTGCCAGCAGTAAGTCAAGCCTGTTTCCGGTGAACGTTGGCCCTCCGCCAAGGCTGCCCTTTGTCACCGATTCTGTTCATCATTTTCATTGACAGAATTTCTAGGCGCAGCCAAGGTGTCGAGGGAGTCCAGTTCGGGGGCCTTAGGATCTCATCTCTGCTATTTGCAGACGATGTGATCCTGATGGCCTCATCGGGCTGTGACCTGCAGCGTTTACTGGGACGGTTTGCATCTGAGTGTGAAGCTTTGGTGTCGGTCGGCGCTGTGTGGTGGTTTGCCTGGCTGCTCGCCCGTTTTCCCACCCGCCTGCTCGGTTTCCCGCTTTCCTCCTTGATGGCTCCTCTGTCTGCCTTGCTGGCGGCGTCCTACCGTTGGGAGGGTGTGGCCTGGTGTCTTCCTGCTCCCCGGCGGTCTGCGCTCTCCGCGCCTGGGTTCTGGATTGTATGTCTGGGACCCCGGGGCCCCGGCTCCGCTGCTCCTTGGGTTACCAACGGGGGATAGGGTGAGGCTTCCAGGTGTCGGGCAGTCGACCACTGTGTGTGTGTGTGTGCGTGCGTGTGTGTGCGCGCGCATGTGTGTATGCGTGCGTGCGTGTGTGTGTGCGCTTGGGTGCGTAGGATTGTGTATGTCCGTGCGTGTGGGTGCGTAGGAGTGTGTATGTGCGTGCGTGTGGGTGCGTAAGAGTGTGTATGTGCGTGCGTGTGTGTACTTTTATTTATTTATTTATTTATTTATTTCAGTTATTTATTTTTGGGGGGGGGGGCATACAGGGGTTTGCTCCGTGGGGTTGGGTGCTGGGTGATACATCTCTGCCGCCCGTGCCTCCGCCGGGTGGGTGGAGGGTGTGCCTCCTGCATCCCTGTGTCGGGTGTCGGGCGGGGGTTGGCCCGGGGAGGGCCGGGCTCCGCTCCCTGGGGGTGGGGGTGGCGGTGGGTGGGAATTGGCACTTCCGGCGCGGGCGGGCTTCTTTCTGGTTGTGGGGGCGTCTCTGGGCCTGCCAGTTTGTGGCCCCCGGTACTCGTCTGCCTTTGTGGGGTGTGATCTCTCGCTGGTCTCAGGGGTTGGCAGTCCTCCGGCCCGCCGGCGCCCTGTCCTTGGCTGGGATTACCTCTCTTCGGCCCCTTGCTGGTCTTCCCGGGGGGAGGGCTCTCTGGGCTGGCCCTTGGGGCACTGATCTTTGTGCTGCCTGCCCCTGTGGGCCTGGTGGCCTTCTGGCGGCGGAGGCGGGGGCGGGGGCGGGGCTCTCTGGGAAGTGGAAGGCGGTCCCTTTCCTTTCATGCATTCTCAGTGACAACTACACGCCCACACATTCTTGCACCTTTACAATATATATATGAAGTCTTCCCCACATACAGAGATACCTGTACATATGCACACTCACAGTACATACGTACTTCCCCACATTACTCACTGAGTTAACCAGGGTGTTATTATGTTGTTGCTTTTATTACAGCGACGGTGATATCAGCAGTGCGACTATGTTTTTTTTTACAATGATGTGCATTATAGTAATTATCATTCTGTTCAGTATCATAGATAATCATTTCATTACTACTATTATGTGTGACTGTTTCAATGCAATATTGTCATTGTGATCACTATCATAGTTCATCATTTCATTACTACTATTATGTGTGACTGTTTCAATGCAATATTGTCATTGTGATCACTATCATAGTTCATCATTTCATTACTACTATTATGTGTGACTGTTTCAATGCAATATTGTCATTGTGATCACTATCATAGTTCATCATTTCATTACTACTATTATGTGTGACTGTTTCAATGCAGTATTGTCATTGTGATCACTATCATAGTTCATCATTTCATGACTACTATTATGTGTGACTGTTTCAATGCAGTATTGTCATTGTGATCACTATCATAGTTCATCATTTCATTACTACTATTATGTGTGACTGTTTTAATGCAGTATTATCATTGTGATCACTATCATAGTTCATCATTTCATTACTACTATTATGAGTGATTGTCATTGACAGCATTGTCATTGTGGTTGTTGATATTGTTTTGTCCTTATGTCCTTGTTCGTCTTTATAGTTGTCACAGACATTTATTTGCTGATGTAGTTCTGTATGTTTCTTTTGTTCCGTTCTTGTTGTCACAATTGTTGTTGTTGCTGTTATCCTTGTCTCTTGTCTCCCTTTTTTTTGTTCCCCTCTCATCCACTCCTCCCTGGAGGGATTATGTTTCACAGCTGGCCTGGGAACGCCTTGGTGTCCTCCCGGTGGAGCTGGAGGAGGTGGTCAGGGACCGGGAAGTCTGGGCTTCTCTACTGAGACTGCTGCCCCCGCGACCCGGACCCGGATAAGCGGAGGAAAATGGAATGCAGTGCTAGGTGTTAAGCATTCTTTAAGTCATTCAGACCCTTACATGGTATGTTTTCATGGTGAAGGAATCTAAATAAGTAGATAAAATAAATGGAGAACTAATATTTATTGTGTAAATCAAAATATGGGGGGAACTATGGCGCTTGGCGGAGATCTGCGCTCTCCAAATGCTGTTGTAGCTTTAATATTTAATAGCCCTTTTTTGTGTGAAAATGAAGAATGGGCTTGAAAACCCTTGAAAATCATGACATACTGGAAACATATTAGTATGATATTAAAATGAGTTATATTTCGCATCATTTTAAAAATCTCAAACATACAGACCATACCACGGAAGCTCGGCTAGCATCTGCCCCGGTTGGTGTGTTTTCTGTTTAGCGCTGCTTGTCGTGTCATTAATATGCTGCATGAGTCCAACTGACGTTATCCTGTTAGCATCCTGTTAGCATCTTTAGCTTGCTAACAATATGGCAAACCGTCTTAAGTGTCGGCGTACGTCTAATCTCATAATAATGGCAGAAATGCTACTATGCTAACGTTAGCATACTGGCACAAAGTGTTTCTATGAGTTCGACTTATAAAACTTGGAAAACCTGTGATCTATTTCATTAAAAGATGAAAATCTATGTCACTTGAATTTTGGCCAGGATATGGATCAGTTTGGGTTTAACTGTGTGTGTGTGCGCATGCGTGTGTGTGTGTGTGTGTGTGTGTGTGTGTGTGTGTGTGTGTGTGTGTGTGTGTGTGTGTGTGTGTGTGCGTGTGTACGTTAGACCAAGCGTAGATCTGTGGAGGTGACGGACCTCACAGGTGGAGGTTGAAGAGATGGTGAGGACGATGTTGCAGTGAGGAGACGGCCCCCGCAGAGATGCCTTGGTTAGAGCCTGGAGGCGGCAGAGGGAAGGAGGTGGGGGTTCGTGGAAGGGAAACAGAAGCGGTGTTAAATTGGACGTCGTGAACACGCGGGCCCACCTGGCCAGCATTTGCCGTCCATTTCCAAAATTACACCAAGTCCCCAACTTACGAACACAATTGGTTCCAGACGACCCTTCTTAAGTCGAATTGTTCTTAAGAAGGGGAAAAGGTAATATTAGCAATGATATAGGTACTACATGTACGTGTATACATATACAGTATATGTGTATGTATGTTATTACCAATGATATAGGTACTACATGTACGTGTATACATATACAGTATATGTGTATGTATGTTATTACCAATGATATAAGTACTACATGTACGTGTATACATATACAGTATATGTGTATGTATGTAAATATGACTTTGGATGCAGTAGTAATATTAAACCAGGATAATTAATGAAAAAAACAATAATAAAAGTGATATAATAATACATAATGATAAATGTTATTTACCTTTGAAGAGGAGTGGTCCAGCATACGTCGTTGTGGTGGAGGAGGAGGAGTTATTGAAAAAAAGGACAAATGGTGGTGGTGGTTAGACTCTTCTAAAAGAGGTAGTGTTGTGTGGGTGGTGTAGAATTAAGCCTATTAACTCTTCATAAACTTTATTCACACGCTCTGTCCGGGTTGTATCATAAAGCTACAGTAGCTTTTCTTCACTTCTCATCCCCAGTCTGCCTGTAACTGTTGGTCCCATTAGCAGTGTCCCAGTACCCTCTACTGGTCAAGCATGTACAGTAGCAGTATAAATACTGATTGATAAAGGTGACTATAGGGGTGTTATTTCATGTCTTCAAGGCTCTAATCATGTTAAAAAGTGAATTTAGAAGGTAGTAAATAGGTTTGCTATGTCTGAAATGTCTGATTTTCTCTTATTATGTCTACTATATTGGCTAATAGGAGTATAAAGGTGACTATAGGGTGTTATTACATGTATAATAACCACTATTATGTCTACTATATTGGCTAATAGGAGTGTAAAGGTGACTATAGGGTGTTATTACATGTATAATAACCACTATTATGTCTACTATATTGGCTAATAGGAGTATAAAGGTGACTATAGGGTGTTATTACATGTATAATAACCACTATTATGTCTACTATATTGGCTAATAGGAGTGTAAAGGTGACTATAGGGTGTTATTACATGTATAATAACCACTATTATGTCTACTATATTGGCTAATAGGAGTATAAAGGTGACTATAGGGTGTTATTACATGTATAATAACCACTATTATGTCTACTATATTGGCTAATAGGAGTGTAAAGGTGACTATAGGGGTGTTATTACATGTATAATAACCACTATTATGTCTACTATATTGGCTAATAGGAGTGTAAAGGTGACTATAGGGTGTTATTACATGTATAATAACCACTATTATGTCTACTATATTGGCTAATAGGAGTATAAAGGTGACTATAGGGGTGTTATTACATGTATAATAACCACTATTATGTCTACTATATTGGCTAATAGGAGTATAAAGGTGACTATAGGGTGTTATTACATGTATAATAACCACTATTATGTCTACTATATTGGCTAATAGGAGTGTAAAGGTGACTATAGGGGTGTTATTACATGTATAATAACCACTATTATGTCTACTATATTGGCTAATAGGAGTATAAAGGTGACTATAGGGTGTTATTACATGTATAATAACCACTATTATGTCTACTATATTGGCTAATAGGAGTATAAAGGTGACTATAGGGGTGTTATTACATGTATAATAACCACTATTATGTCTACTATATTGGCTAATAGGAGTATAAAGGTGACTATAGGGTGTTATTACATGTATAATAACCACTATTATGTCTACTATATTGGCTAATAGGAGTATAAAGGTGACTATAGGGTGTTATTACATGTATAATAACAACTATTATGTCTACTATATTGGCTAATAGGAGTATAAAGGTGACTATAGGGGTGTTATTTCATGTCCAGAGGGCTCTATTCATGTTAGAAAGCATATTTAGAAGGTGGTAAACAGGTTTTCTGTGTCTTGTATGTCCTATTTACTCTGATTATATCTACTATATTGGGTAATAGGAGTGTAAAGGTGACTATAGGGGTGTTCTTTTTGTGTTCTTTTCTTCTTTTTGTGACATTCGGATGTTTTTTAATGACGTGCCATGCTGCTGGAGACAATGGTGACACGTCCTGGAAGAGCTGGCTCTAGTTAGCAATTTCCACGAGTGGATGCCAGCCAGGATGTGGCATGGGCGGTCGTGGTTGCACACAAACAGGCCAGATGGGCGCGCATACGACCCGCTGGAGGGCGAGCCAGGGTCACCTCCTCTCTCTTGTCCTCGTCATTACGTAAGGTCTTATTTACGGCGTCTGAGGAGGATACTATGCTGCGTTGCATCCTGCGAGCATAGCAGCTGTGCCGTCAGTCCCGTACAGGTGCGAGCAACGATGCCGTGGGACGCTTCAGGACATCCCTCTTGTGGGATGTCTTTTTTTTTTTCCAGCCCAGCGTCTGCTGTCTTTCTCTCTCGGTGTCCAAAAAGCTCCCCCAGCATAATGAGCTCCGTGGGTGTCTTTAAATGAATAAAGACGAGCCCACGGTCCTCGGTGCCGCCGTGGCCCAGCCAATGTGTCGCTGCTGCATTGGCCCCAGGGTGGCGCATTACGTCAGCAGGAATGACACTCTTGGGTTTTATTGGGCTTGTTGGGAGATTCATGTCAGCTTCTCATCCAATTTGATTTCATCTCAACCCCCTGGGGTGTCCCCATGTTTGCATCTTCATCTCCAGAAGCGCTGAACACTAAAGGGTGAAAATGGGTCAGAACACCACATGGTGGAGTTGTTATTAAACCCCAAAAGTCAAATGGACTTGGAATTTCTCACGTAGCACAACAAAACGTCCATTGTCACTTTAGGGTGTTTAGGTGAGTCGCCAGAAATTTGGGAACACACCTTCAGGGGACTGGCAGGCACATGTGTGCCAGGTTTGAGTAAGATTGGTTGGAAAACATCAAGCAAAACGTCTTAGCAACGAATTGATGATTAGATGATTGGAAAATTTGGTGCAGGGGCGTCAAACTCCTTTTCAGCGTGGGCCGCATCACAGTTACGGTATGTAACTCAGAAAACATATAAATGTATCACCATCTCATGATGTTATTACCGGGGCTGTCAGAAATAGCAGTGACTAATTTATTTAATTAATTACGTTAACATTTTTAGCGTAATTAAACATGCGTGTGTCCCCACAGAGTCTGCCACTGTTTTATTCTGACCCAAACACATCAAGAGCAGTGCAATTCCAACACCATAAATGTATCTCCAACTCACAGACATGTCTCTAGTCCTCTTTGGAATTTATTTCATGAATTGTGTTCATCATCAGCGTGTGCCCGCAGAGTCGGGCGCCCTTTTATAACTTCATTCTGACCTGCAGAGCCAGTCCAACACCACATACAGTAGATATCTAAAAGTTGGAATGTAACAAGAAAAAGTGGCCATTTTACAAGAATAACGTCATAATATTTTGTCATTTTAGTAGCATGACGTTGAAATATGAGAGAAAAAAAAGACATTTTAAAAAAAATTGTAAACAACAAAACAACGAATAAAATTGTCATTATTGGTGATTTAGGTTGCGAAAAAAGTTGTAATGTTAGGAGAATAAAGTCGAAATATTATGAGAATAGATCATAATGTTATGAGGAGAAGAAGGTGGAAATAGCTGGGAGAAAAACTGCAGAAATTAAAACAAATAGCTGTCATTTTATGAGAATAAAGTCAAAACATTAAAAGAAAAAGTCGTATTCGAAGGAGAAAAAAAAGTTTCATTTTTGCAGGAATAAACTAAATAACTCTTTTTATTGCAGAGTTAAAAAATGTGTGAGTTGTTTTGAAGTTGTAATGTTATAAGAAAAAATAAAGTTGGAATGTTTGGGAATATTAGGTCGGGCAAAAAGTCGTAACATTACAGAAATAAAGCCAAATGATTCTGACGGGAATAAATTCAGAATTACGGGAAGAAAATCAACGAGAAGAAAGTTCGTAAAATGTAAAAAAAGAGCCGAAATGAAAAAAAACTGCTGTGATTTTAGGAGAATAAAGTAAAATCGGCCAACAAGCTATGCTTGCAAACGTTCACGCTCTGGTGGCGTTCCTTCCATTGCTGGTCTCGGGGAGATTGTGGGCGTTTTTTGTACTTTTTATTTTACGCCTGGCTGGCCGAGGCCGGACGTCGGCGGTGGTGGTCGGGAAGAAGAGGCTGTGCTGTCCTCCTCTTTCGATCTATCCATCCATTTTCCTGTCTGTCCTCTTTGCCACTCCACTAACTTCTTCTGTGCTCTCCAGCAGTGACTCACATCAACATCACTATATTTAAATCCTCATCACGTGTCTCCACGTGGGAAATACTCCATTTGCACTACAGCCACTTACAATTGCTGGTGTGACTCCTTCCTTTGTCATGCTTTTGTGCTTCTGTGCTTTTGTTTTGAACATTTGGTAGGACACGGAGGTGTACGGCGATAAGGAGCTATGGAGGTCAGGAGAACCAGGATTGAGGGGGGCCATAGACACCTGGCCCGTCCGACGGCGAGCCCTCATGTCAGACACGCAATCAGAGCAGCACCAGTGTGCTGCCGTGGAGGTCAGGAGAACCAGGATTGAGAGGGGCCCTGGACACCTGGCCTGAGGGCCAAAAAGGCCCGATAGGACTCCTTATTCAGCTCGACGGCGCCGCTGATGTCCACCAACGGGTTCTGGGATTAACGTAATTCACATCAACATTTTGTTGTCTTTCTAAAAATATAAGAGTCACACTGAGCCTTCTTTGATGTACGCAGTGAATTTCTTACAGGTTGGTCCAGCTCATCATTTAAAAGCGACGGGTCAGGACTTCCACCTGCTCTGACCTCCCGAACGGAACTGCAGGTGGCCTCAGGCGTGGTCTTGGAACGGGCTTGAAATGCCGTGGGGTGGGCACCGGGGGGTTATGAGGTTTGAGGCAGCCAGGTGTGGCCTCCGGGGGAGTCTGTGACTTCAAGCAACACGGCACCGACACCGGGAGGGACTGAAGCTTGAAGCTGTGTGGTGTGGGCTCTAGCAGCGTCTGTGACTTCACACCGCGTGGAGTGGGCACAGGGTGAGTCTGACACTTTTTGAGCCGAGGTGCAGGGGTGGGAGGAGAACTGACCTCTTGGCGTTGCCTGGGAAGCAACTTGGAAACAACGGAAGGCAGTTGGAGCTCGGAGCTTCGGGAAGCGGGAATCTGAAGGAAACTGACGTCCTCTTGGCGTTGCGTGGGAAGCAGAGAAACGGAGGAGGGGGGCAGCCAGAGCTCGTCGTGCTGACGCTGAGCGGGGACCGTAATGGGCTGAGCCATCAGCCGGCACTCAGCAACATTGCAAGGAGGGAGTTGCACCTCTGCTTGGCGTGGCGAGGAGGAGTTGAGAGGCTTCACCCTTTTACGCCGTCAACCTCTCGCTGGAGCCGGTCCAAACATGCCTTGGCGTCGCGGATGGTCAGATGTGCCTTTGGTGGGTCCCGGGTACACCCACGCCATAGGAATAAGCGTGCCGTCCGGCCCCCACACCATGTCCTCCAGCTCCTCTGGAGAGAACATCGTGCACTCCTCCTCCATAGCCTGTAGGATCTGCCAGGTCCAGAAATCGCTCTCTGCGAGGTCATCTTCTTCTGGTTGTTGCATTCTGTCACGTCTTGTCTTTGGCATAGTGGCGATGGCCCCAGTATGCAGAAAGCAGGCACGACTTGCAGGAAAAGCTTATCTTTTAATGATGGCTGCAGCGCAGCGGCAGGAAGTCAAGAAAGAAAGCTTTGCAGTAGCGTGTCAAGCTTACACGAACACGAACACAAACACCGACAATGCAACAACAAAGTAAGATGCACGCACCTGAACTAAATAGAAGGACAACTCAAATTAGCAACAGGTGCAAGAGATAAAGAAGAAAGCAAAGCAGGGACACAAACCAGGCAAAACAGGAAATACTACCAAAATAAGAGCACAGAACAGGAACTAAGGCATACAAGTGTAAACACACTAAACTGTCACGCAGGCTAACTCATAGATCGTGACACAATGGTTATTGAAAGATGGCTATGCTCACAGGAGGGATACATTTTAAACCTTTTAAGCTTGCTTATTTTGCTAGCGATCATTATTGGCTACTATTACAATTACTTAAACCAAGTAACTACATTTTCTACACAAGTTAGTTGAACCTTCACCTAGTTTAGAGTGAATGCATTGTTAGGGACACTGTGACACACACACACACACACACACACACACACACACACACAGACCAGTCACCCAAAAAAGGGAAGTGTTGATTTGAACCTTTTGCAGCCTGCTTGAGAAATGTATGGTTATGACATGTGACTCCACTGCTGGAAAGGGGGGGGGTTGAGGCAAAACTTACAGGAATATTTTGCAACGTTCCGAGAAGGGCGAGTTCCGCGAAGTCACTTAACTTAAGAGAATATTTAAATCAGAAGGTGGGGGCTATGACACCAAAGGGTGAGAAGGTATAAAAACCTCAAAAAGGGATAAAAAACTATCGGGGCTTTTTCTTCCGTGTGAGTCCCCGGACTACGTGTAGCTGCTTCTAAGAAATTGACCAATCCTGTGACTTTGTTCTGGGAAGGAAAAGAGCAACTTGCTCTCTCGTCAAAAGAAACACAGACTTTGCAAACTTAGTGTTCGACCAACAAGGCGCAGTTTGGGGAGGAGAGGAATGTTCCGGGACATCGGAGGTAGCCACACACAGATGCAGCTCTCCTTCTCTCCTGCTTCCATGTGCCACTTGGAGCCTTGAAGGACACCAAAGAGGATTCATCGAACGTACACTGACGAGTCCCACCTTTGGGATGAGGATTTTCCCCCCAGCAGTGGATCTCAGAGAGGATTACTTTGGTCTTTTGCTTTTTTATCTGGATGCTGTTGTGGCATGTTTTTGTTCATTTTGGGATGAAACTGAGAGGGTGGCAGTGACCCAGTCATCCTTTTTAGACCACTTTGGACATTTTTACAACTTTTCTTCATGTATGTAACTGGAGCTCACCAACATCTTTAAGACGAAGTCATGTATGGTTTCTGCCTACTTCCTGTTTTTGTCTTGCCTGCTTGACTATTCCATTTCCTTCATTGACTTTTACTGTTGTTTTTACGTCTTGTGTGATAAAAGAGTTGGCTTTTTGCCTGAGAGAATTCCAGGGATGTTGTTCCAGTGATTATTTTAAGCTTACAAACAGGTCCTTCTGATCGCTAACAGATTGGTAAAATCTCCCAGGTCGATACCAAATGCAAGTGACGGGTCCGGTGCGGGGTGCAGTACAAATCAATGTGGTTAGTGTGTTGTGCTTGGTCTGGATGTAGCGGGGCCGCCTCTACACCAGCTGTGAAAACCTGGGTGAGTTTCCTTCAAGGTGACTTAGAAGTGTCCTTTTTAACACAGGGGCCTTTAACCCTTGGAGCGGAGAAGTCAGAGAGGTAGGTGCGCCTGCTCAACACACGGAGGGGTCTTGCACTAGCAGGCGACAAGGGTTTTAACACGGGGCACTTTCTTAGAGACAAGGTGAGCAGCTCCATCATCTGGGAAAACTCAGAGTAGAATCGCTGCTCTTCTGCATTTAAGCGGCTCCAGCATCTGATCAGGATGCCTCCCGGACGCCTCCCTGGGGAGGTGTTCAGGGCACGTCCGCCCGGTAGGAGGCCTCGGGGAAGTCCCAGGACACGTTGGAAAGACTATGTCTCTCAACTGGCCTGGGGAACGCCTCGGGATCCACCCGGAGGAGCTGGACAAAGTCGCCGGGGAGAGGAAAGTCCGGGCTTGCCTGCTTCCCGACCTCGGATAAGCAGTAGAAAGTGGACAGATGGAAGGCTCGCTCCTCCCCCTACAAACTCTCCTGCTACGCTGATGTTGACATTCCCAACGCTTCGCTACTAAAACGGCATTATTTTCCTCACAATATTACAACTTGAAACAATTGCAATTTTGTCCTCGTTAGAAAAAGACGTCTTCTCCAAATATTCTGTCTTTATTCTCGTAAAATGCTGTTGTTGTTTTGTGTTATTTTCAAACTATTTCAACTTTCTTCTCATAATTCTGACTTTGTTCCCACAATGTGATAACCTCATTGGTTGTTTTGCTTGTTTTTTCATAATATTAGGACTTTTTGGAAAAAAAACATTCTTTAATATTTCAACTCTATGCCACTAAAATTGCGGTATTTTTCCTCATAATGTTACAAGTTTATTCTCGTAAAATTGAAACTTTGTCCTCATCAGAGGAGGACATTTTTTGAAATATTTTGACTTTATTCTCCTAAAATGACAACTATTTTGCTGTTGTCTTTTTTTATGTCAAACTAATTCAACTTTCTTCTTGTTAAATTTTCCCCTTTCAATGATGACCTTCTTCCCATCATGTGTGGCCTTTATTCGTTTCCCACAAACACAACAACTTTATTTGTTGTTTTTCATATTATTGGAACAACGTTAGGATTTCAACTTTATGTTATGAAAATGACGTTATTTGTCCTGACAAGACGTTTTTCTCTTCTAACTAAAACAATTTCCACTTGGATTACAACTTTTTTCTCCGAATATTTTGACTTTATTCTTTTAAAATTACTGATGATTTTCCATTTTTGCTGTTGTTGTTTAATTTTTTCCTGTAATATTTCAACTTTATGCTGCGAAAATGAAAACAATTTTTCCTCTCAATATTTTTGGTATTTTCTTAAAATTAGGACAATTTCTTTTTTCTCTCAATATTTTGACTTTATTATTGCAAATTACTGGTGATTTTCCTTTTCTGCTTCTGTATTTTTTTTCATATAAATTATTGAATTTCTCAAATATATTTTTCAAAAATGAATCAACAAAAAAAACAGCTGCGGTACGCACTTTGCTCACCCCCGTTTGAAAAGGTTTGAGGTTTAAGCCTAAATGCGCCTCACCCGCTCATCAACACATTTTGAAAGCATGAAAGGTGTTCATTCTTAAGGGTTCTTACTTGCATATTTTTAGCTACGTTTTTAAATTTTGTAAAAAGGCTAAAAAAAAACAACATTTTAAAGCACAGCTTTTTTTGTTTATTATTAGTTCTCGATATCAAAATTGGACCTGATCCTCTTGACATTTTGCCTTTTTAGCACTATTTTTCCATTTTTTTTCTGGGATTTTAGGTTTTATTTCTTGAATGTGCCGCCGGTCAATAAAAACAAAAAATGGCCCCCAGGCTGCATTTTGGGCACCCATGGATCATGTAACAGTGCTGAAAAAATCCTCAAGGAAAAAAAATTGCAAGATGGCCAAAGTACTCGAAAAAAAAGATGAAATATTCCACTGCACTTCCAGAATTTCAAAAATATATTATTAAATATATATATATATATATATATATATATATATATATATATATATATTATATTATATTAAAATATAATATAAATATTATTAAATTAAATCCATCCATCCATTTTCTATACCGCTTCTCCTCATGAGGGTCGCGAGGGCATGCTGGAGTCTATCCCAGCTGACTTGGGGCGACAGGCGGGGTACACCCTGGACTGGTGTCCAGCCAATGGCAGGGCACATATAGACAAACACTCCCATTCATACCTATGGACCATTTAGAGTCTCCAATGAAGCTAACATGCATGTTTTTGGAATGTGGGAGGAAACCGGAGTACCCAGAAAACCCCCCCCCACACACGGGGAGAACATGCAGACTCCACACAGAAATGCCCAAGGGAGATTCCAACCCAGGTCTTCCCATCTCCACCGTGCGGCCTATAAAGCAAACATTTAAATTAAACATAATACAAATTATATTTCAAATTAAATATAAAATATAAATATTCTATAAATATACAATTTTTAGTCATCATTATTACGTGGTAGTTTTCTAAGAGTTTTAATAGTTTTTTAATTTAAATGTAAGAGAAATTACATTTTAAATTAAATATCACTTATAACTATTACATATTTTTTTTTATAAAAGTCACTTAAAAATAAATATAAAAGATAAATTACATTTTAATTTAAATATAAAATAGAAATAATTGTCTTTATTAGATATAAACTATAAAAATACTATATATACTATATATATATAAACCATTCTTATTACTTGGTAATTTTTTAATAGTTTTAAATTAAATGTGAAAAATACATTAAATATAAATTATAAATATACTATAAAGTCCATGTATTTTTATTTTTAAAAACAATTTAATTATTTAATAATAACAGTAATGATTATTTTATTAATCATTCTTGTCATTATGCCATTTTAATTTGTAATAGTAATATATAATATATATATAAAATATTTTTATTATTACTACATTTATTATTTTTAAAGACTTTTAAATTAAATAAAGAAGATAAATTACATTTGAAATCAAATATAAATTAGAAATATGCTATAAACATCAAATAATTACTACTCATTATTATTATAAAATATTAATCTTTTCATCATTTTAAATATAAAATATACAGTAAATATACTCTAAATATAAAACATTTATATCTATTCTTTTTTAAATACTTTTAAATTAAATGTAAATGAACAAACTACATTTGAAATCAAATATAAATTCTAAGTATACTAAACGTATTTGAGTTCTTTCAAATAGCATTCAAGTAAAACTAAAAAAGAAATTATATTTTAAATGAAATACAAAATAGAAATATACTTGAACAGATTTCTGAAACATTAGGACTTGCTATTTTTGTAACGGCTTTAAATTAAATAGAAGCTATACATTAAATATCAAATCAAATAAAAACATAAGGTTAACTTTCCAGACTCGGTTTGTTTTCCAGCGAGCTCGACGTGCTAGCCGCCGAGTTCAGAGGTCACGCTGTTTCCAGCGGAGTCCCATTTGAAAAAGATGACATCAGAGAAAGAGAAAACAGGTCTTTTATTGTCTTACACAAGGATGAGTGCAAAGAAGGAGCTGCTCGTGGACGCGTGGGGAAGTCAGGAAGCCGCGGAGCCGCCAGAAGGCATCAATCAACCAATCAAAACACGAGCTATCCGTCATCTACTGGACAACACAAAGAAGCTTCCATGCAGCTGCAAGGAAAATGGAGGGAAAGAAACCAACAACACGCTTTCTACATTCAAAAGTAAAGAGTCGAAAAAACACAATAGTCATCATCATCATCATCATCATCATCGTCATCGAGGAGGGCAAATGAGCTCATGTGCACTCGGCACCGTTTGCATGTTTTTACAGGCACAGCAATCCTTCGCTCTTCTGCAAAACACGAAGGAAACCTTGGCCCGGGTTTTGGTGCAACACGGCACGTAACAAAGGAGTCCGTTTGTCCCCAAACCTGACGCCCCGCCCGCCACGGGGGCCCACGAAAGCAGGCTGATCAAGAAGCCGAGGTGAATTCCTTTGCCACTTTCAGATTTCCTACCAACAACTTTTGCTCTTTTTTTCCACCAATTACCTGCTGGTTTTTAATTTCCCAAAGATTTACATAATACTGCTACCTTTTTTTAAATATATATATATATATATATATATATATATATATATATATATATATATATATTAGAGAGAGTGTACCTTGTTCCTAATTTTTCAAAAACTCCAACTCGATGTTGGTTTGTTTCTCAGAGTATTACCACAAAGAAAAAGAACACATTTTTTCTTTCATATTTCAAATCCACGCTACTAAAATGGGATGGTCGAAGTTGAACCTCACCAAATGGCGACTTGGTCCCCATTAGACGTTCTTCTCGGAATATTTTGAATATTTGTCTTGTAAAATTACTCACGATTTCTCCTTAGATGACAACTTTTTTCTCTCCGAGTATTTTGACTTTATTTTTGTAGAATTACGACAATTTCTCGTTAGATTACGACTTCTTTTCCCCTCGGAATATTTTGACTTTACTCTCGTAAACAACCTAATTTTGCAAAACTTCTTTGTTTCTCATTATTAAGACTTTTTTTCATTAAAAAGTTCAATTTATGCTACAAGACTGACATCACTTTTCCTCAGAATCTTATCACTTTGTTCTCTTGAAACCGCAACAATTTCTCGTTAGATTTCAGCTTCTTTCGTCGGAATATTTGGACTTTATTCTTGTAAAATGATTGATGATTGTGGTGTTTTTTTTAAATCAATTATTTGATTTCTAATGTGCTACGGACCAATAAAAATCATATAAAAAAATATTAAAATAACAATATTTTGACTTTATTGTCGTAACGTTTTTACACAACCTAATTTTCCAAAAACTTGATGACTTTTTCTCTTCAATATTTCAACTTGATGCTAGCAAAATGATGTCATGTTTCCTCGTAGCGTGATCACTTTCTTCTCCTACAATGACGACAATTTCTCTTTCGGTTTCAACTTCTTCCTCTGAATATTTGGACTTTATTCGTATAAAATGACAATTTTTCTTCAGATTACGACTTTTTTCTCTCAGAGTATTTTCACTCTTTTTTCATAATGTTTTTACACAACCTAATTTTCCAAAAACAGCAGCTGTATTTGTTGTTGTTGTTTCTCATATTTTTAACCCTTTTTTCTTGAATATTTCAACTTCATGATATGAAAATGACGTCGCTTTTCCTCAAAATATTCTGACTTTATTCTCCTAAAATTAAGAGAATTTCTTCTTAGGTTCCGACTTTTTTTCTTTGAATATTTTGACTTTTTTCTTGTAAAATTACTGCTTTTCTTCCATTTTTTCCCGAGTTGACGTCAGAGCGAGAGCAAAGGTACCGCGGTGTTCTAGATATATAGACATGTAGATATGTAGATATATAGACATGTAGATATATAAACATGTAGATATGTAGACATGTAGATATATAGACATGTAGACATGTAGATATATAGACATGTAGATATATAGACATGTAGACATGTAGATATGTAGATATATAGACATGTAGATATGTAGACATGTAGATATATAGACATGTAGATATATAGACATGTAGACATGTAGATATATAGACATGTAGATATGTAGACATGTAGATATATAGACATGTAGATATATAGACATGTAGACATGTAGATATATAGACATGTAGATATGTAGATATATAGACATGTAGACATGTAGATATATAGACATGTAGATATGTAGACATGTAGATATATAGACATGTAGACATGTAGATATATAGACATGTAGATATGTAGATATATAGACATGTAGATATGTAGACATGTAGATATATAGACATGTAGATATATAGACATGTAGATATGTAGATATATAGACATGTAGATATGTAGACATGTAGATATATAGACATGTAGACATGTAGATATGTAGACATGTAGATATATAGACATGTAGATATATAGACATGTAGATATGTAGATATATAGACATGTAGATATGTAGACATGTAGATATATAGACATGTAGATATATAGACATGTAGATATGTAGATATATAGACATGTAGATATGTAGACATGTAGATATATAGACATGTAGATATATAAACATGTAGATATGTAGACATGTAGATATATAGACATGTAGACATGTAGATATATAGACATGTAGATATATAGACATGTAGACATGTAGATATGTAGATATATAGACATGTAGATATGTAGACATGTAGATATATAGACATGTAGATATATAGACATGTAGACATGTAGATATATAGACATGTAGATATGTAGACATGTAGACATGTAGATATATAGACATGTAGATATGTAGATATATAGACATGTAGACATGTAGATATATAGACATGTAGATATGTAGACATGTAGATATATAGACATGTAGATATATAGACATGTAGACATGTAGATATATAGACATGTAGATATGTAGATATATAGACATGTAGACATGTAGATATATAGACATGTAGATATGTAGACATGTAGATATATAGACATGTAGACATGTAGATATATAGACATGTAGATATATAGACATGTAGACATGTAGATATGTAGATATATAGACATGTAGATATGTAGACATGTAGATATATAGACATGTAGACATGTAGATATATAGACATGTAGATATGTAGATATATAGACATGTAGATATGTAGACATGTAGATATATAGACATGTAGATATATAGACATGTAGATATGTAGATATATAGACATGTAGATATGTAGACATGTAGATATATAGACATGTAGACATGTAGATATGTAGACATGTAGATATATAGACATGTAGATATATAGACATGTAGATATGTAGATATATAGACATGTAGATATGTAGACATGTAGATATATAGACATGTAGATACAGCATACGTACTGTAGATATCGTTGAAAGCAGGAGTTTAGGCGTTATCGGAATGCTTTCCAGGCATATTCTACCAAAGACAAACAGGATGACAGGATGTGCGGCCATCGTAGGGCGCTCAGGAAGGAGACGGGTTCTGTGATTTTGGTCCAAAACGTGCCAATCGACCCCCGAAGCAAAAGAGTGTGTCGTGATCCGCAGTCAAAGAAGCCAGAACTCAGAAAGTCGGCGTAAAAAAAAAACAAGAAAAAAACCAGACCAATCAGAGGACAACGTCAACGTCAAGCCAGCAGGGGGGTTTGGAGGGGGAGGAGCGAGCCGTGTCTCATTTTTATGGCCGTAAGAATTACTGGGGGAGCTGCTGTAAAAAAAACCAAAAATATTCTCTCTCGTATATTTGCAGCATTTATTCAATTTTTTGGAAATAATAAATTCATTTGAAAATATTTGAAATAATGTTGGCAATCCTGATTGACCTAAAACACGTTTAGTCTCATTTCATTCAAACGGGAAAAAAGTGTCTTCTTCTTACACAGCCGACGTCAAGCTCAGCTTTCCAGTAAAAATAGAAATAGTCCGTTAGCAAAAAGAGTGGAAAAATGGCAAGATTGATCATTTTGCACTGTTGGACTTTCTAAGCAGAGCTTCCAAGCGCAAAAGGAAGAAATGGGAAAATGTTGACAAGAACCTTTCAAATATTAGCAGGAAAAACATTTCCAAGGATTTACAAACAAAAAGAATTGATTTGACAAGAATAAAGAGGAAATAATTGTGTTGTTTTGGAAGAACGGTATTCATAAACTCGGAATATGGTTTCACTTGAACAGCATAGAGTTGAAATATGAAATACTTTTTTTACGTCATAATATTAGGAGAGACAAAAAAACATTAAAGTTGTCATTTTTGGAAAATTAGGTTGGGCAAAAAACTTTTTTTATTATGTGAATAAAGTCCAAATATTGCAAAAGGAGAATTTATGAAACTGACTTCAAAAATTGAAATATTCATATCATTTTTTAAATGGGAAAAAGCAGCAATTTTACAAGAATAAAGTGAAACTATTCAGAGAGAAAGGTTTTAGCCCAGCAAGAAAAAGTCTTTTTAACAGCGCAGAGTTGAAATATTAAATACATCTTTTAAAGTCGGAATATTATGAGAAACCAAATCAAAGGTGTCCTTTTGGAAAATTAGGTTGGGAAAAAAGTTCTAATATTATGTGAATAAAGTCCAAATATTACAAAAGGAGAATTTATGAAACTTATTTTAAAAAATCTGAATATTTGGAAAATGAAAAAAAAAAAAAATTACAATTCATTTTACAAGAATAAAGTCCAATTATTAAGATAATTTTAGTCGCATAAAGACGAAATATAAAAAAAAAAACATTCTCCCAAGAAGAAAAAGCTCTTCAAAGGCCTGGTCTCCTTCACGCTTTGGAGTTTGCAGGCGAGCACCAAACGTTGGGACATTGAAAGGCGGAAGAGTTTTACTCTCCCTTGACGGGCCTGATGGATTCCAAGGAGATCCCACCTGAGATGTTTTCCTCCATCATCATCCTCCAATGGAGCAGCAGGTTGTGCAGGGGTGTCAAACGGCAGCCGGCTATGTGGAGATGTTGCAGGGGGGGCATCCCTCATGACTGACGGCCCTCATCTGTGTGGTGATGACTTCACAAAGGACGTCTTCCAGAGGAATAAATCACTCTTTTGGACCGTCCTGCATGCTCCCTCATCTAACTCCAATGCAGAACATTTGGGGATGGATTTACAAAAATCATCTTCACCACCTGGAGCAACATTCCCACCAGCCTCCTGGAAACACTGGCATCAAGCACGCCCCAACCCGGTTTTCACCTCATCAACAACAATTTTGAAGCAACTGGAACATTTTATTTCCATTTTAGGGTTTTTCGGAGCTCTGGTCTTAAACTTTTGATCAGCTGATGAACAACCTGTTTCACTTGAATGCTTCTTTGCAATACATTGTTTACTAGGGTTAGGGTTTAGGGCTTAGGGCTTAGGCCTTAGGGGTTAGGGTTTGGGGGTTAGGCCTTAGGGGTTAGGGCTTAGGGTTTAGGGGTTAGGCCTTAGGGGTTAGGGGTTAGGGTTTAGGGCTTAGGGCTTAGGCCTTAGGGGTTACGTCTTAGGGGTTAGGGCTTAGGGTTTAGGGGTTAGGTCTTAGGGTTTAGGGGTTAGGGTTTAGGGATTAGGGTTTAGGGGTTAGGGTTTAGGGGTTAGGCCTTAGGGGTTAGGGTTTAGGGGTTAAGGGTTAGGGGTTACGGTTTAGGGGTTAGGGCTTAGGGGTTAGGGGTTAGGGCTTAGGGTTTAGGGGTTTAGGGGTTACGGCTTAGGGGTTAGGGCTTAGGGTTTAGGGGTTGGGCCTTAGGGGTTAGGGCTTAGGGTTTAGGGGTTAGGGGTTACGGTTTAGGGGTTAGGGCTTAGGGGTTAGGGCTTAGGGTTTAGGCCTTAGGGGTTACGTCTTAGGGGTTAGGGCTTAGGGTTTAGGGGTTAGGGTTTAGGGGTTAGGGCTTAGGGTTTAGGGGTTAGGGTTTAGGGATTAGGGCTTAGGGGTTAGGGTTTAGGGTTTAGGGGTTAGGGTTTAGGGGTTAGGGGTTAGGCCTTAGGGGTTAGGGCTTAGGGTTTAGGGGTTAGGGGTTACGGCTTAGGGGTTAGGGCTTAGGGTTTAGGGGTTACGTTTTAGGGGTTAGGGTTTAGGGTTTAGGGGTTAGGCCTTAGGGGTTAGGGCTTAGGGCTTAGGGTTTAGGGGTTAGGGGTTACGGCTTAGGGGTTAGGGCTTAGGGGTTAGGGCTTAGGGTTTAGGCCTTAGGGGTTACGTCTTAGGGGTTAGGGCTTAGGGTTTAGGGGTTAGGGTTTAGGGGTTAGGGCTTAGGGTTTAGGGGTTAGGGTTTAGGGATTAGGGCTTAGGGGTTAGGGTTTAGGGGTTAGGGTTTAGGGGTTAGGTCTTAGGGTTTAGGGGTTAGGGCTTAGGGTTTAGGCCTTAGGGGTTAGAGCTTAGGGCTTAGGCCTTAGGGGTTAGGCCTTAGGGGTTAGGGCTTAGGGGTTAGGCCTTAGGGGTTAGGCCTTAGGGGTTAGGGCTTAGGGTTTAGGCCTTAGGGGTTAGGGCTTAGGGGTTAGGGCTTAGGGTTTAGGGGTTATGGTTTAGGGGTTAGGGCTTAGGGTTTAGGGTTTAAGGTTTAGGCCTTAGGGGTTAGGGCTTAGGGTTTAGGCCTTAGGGGTTAGGGCTTAGGGGTTAGGGCTTAGGGTTTAGGGGTTAGGGTTTAGGGGTTAGGGGTTATGGCTTAGGGCTTTGGGGTTAGGGGTTAGGGCTTAGGCCTTAGGGGTTAGGGTTTAGGGGTTAGGGCTTAGGGGTTAGGGGTGAGGGCTTCGGGGTTAGGTCTTAGGCCTTAGGGGTTAGGGCTTAGGGGTTAGGGGTGAGGGGTTAGGGGTTAGGTCTTAGGCCTTAGGGGTTAGGGTTTAGGGGTTAGGTCTTAGGCCTTAGGGGTTAGGCCTTAGGGCTTAGGGGTTAGGGGTTAGGGGTTAGGCGTTAGGGGTTAGGGCTTAGGGGTTAGGGCTTAGGGTTTAGGGGTTAGGGGTTAGGGGTTAGGCAATGCAGTCACCCTGATTTCAATGTTTTGGTCATTCGAGGTAAAACCGTAATAAAAATCTTATCAGCAAAATAAAGTAGATGTGTTCAAGGAAAGGTAAGATTGAAGAATATAGACAACGGTGCAACATAACCCAAACCCAAACCCATTTGTTGTCTCACTGCCATTTGCTCATTTTACATTTTGAACCTCCTTAAGATGTGCAACCGTGCAAAATGAACATTCTTGCCGTTTGTCAACACTTTGATGAGGTTTGGATACTCTTCAACACGTTATTTGTCCATCATCATCATCATCGTCGTCATGGTGGTCATGCACTTGTGTAAAAAAAAATGGAAATAAGACATTTCCGAAAAGAGACGAAAAGCAGCAGCAAAGAGTTTGGATGCTGTTTTTTTTGTTTAGTTTAGTTTTTTTCCTTCACGTATGGATTGACTTGCGACTGATTGATTGATCAGGACGTGATTGTCTGTGCTCGGCGTGGTTGACAAAAGCAGCGTACAGCGACATGAACGCCATGAAACACTCTCATGCCACGAAGAAGAAGAAGAAGAATCAACGATAAGAAGAAGAACAATGGTGGGAATTCCACGGAGGAAGAAAAGCTGCAGCGGGAGGGGAGGGGGGGTTCTCAGCGGATGACTTTTATGTTGGTGGGATGCCGTCAGTGAAAAACATAAAAAGCAGCATTTCGTCAAATCTTCTTGAGCAGCGTTGTCGTCCGAGAGACACGCCGCCGTCTGTCAACGCAAACGTGCTCGGTGACAAAACGTCATTGGATTTTCTTTTTTATTCATCACTTATTTCGGAGCCTTTTCTGCCGCGTCACACCACCTCCTGGAGTTTGCTTCCGCTGTTTCATCCACGGTAGATGGCGGGAAACAAAAATGGGCTGAGCAAACAACTAAAAAATGAATAAAAAGAAAGCAAAACAAAAATGAATTCAATAAATGTGTAAAAAATAAGTCAAAATAAATAAAAATAACTTGAAAACATATAAAATAATTACAAATAAATACACATTTTAAAAAGACTTAAATTAACATTTAAAAAATAATTAAAAATAAATAAGAATAAAAATGACATGGCTTCAATAAATGTGTAAGAAAAATAAAAAATAAATATAAATGCTTGAAACGTCCACGAAAAAATAATTACAAATAAACAAAAATAAAAGACTTCAATAAACGTGTAAAAAATAATTACAAATAAACATAAATGAAAAGGACTTAAATAAAAGTGTAAAAATAAATAAAAAAAAAATTAAAATGCCTTAAGCATAAAAAAATAGAAATAAATGACTTTAATGTGTAAAAAAAAATACATGTTAACAACAATTAAAAATAAATAACAAATAAAAAAAACACCTTAAATGTCTAACAAAATAATTATAAATAAATACAAATAAAAATGACTTAAATAAATGTGTAAGAATAATTAAAATAAAAAATGCCTTAAACATCTAAAAATATAATTACAAATCAAAATAAAAAAGACTTAAATGTGTAAAAAAATAAATACAAATAAAAATGACTTAAATAAACATGTAATAGATCATTAAAAATAAATAAAAATGCCTCAACATCTAAAAGAAATAATAAATAAATAAATAAAATGACTTCAATAAACGTGTAAAAGTAATAAATATAAACAAAAATGACTTCCAAGGACCGCAATAAAAGTCCCAGCTTGAGAAGCTCTGCTTTCGATGTTGCACATGCAGCGAACGGCTTTGAACAAAAGCAGTCTGTCAGGAATGATTTCCGACAGAAATAAACCTTTCTTTTTGTTTTTATTTAGGAAGCACACGCATCCGACTAAACTCTTGCAAGATTTTCTCGGTTAGCTTCTGTGAATCGGGGCTCCCACACCAAGCTAGCGCAGCGTTTCCTGCCGGAGATACTTTTCAAGTGTCAGGTGAGGGGATGTTATTTTTCGTCATGGCTGATCAGAGAACCGTCTCCGCGCAAAATCATGAAGCTAACCCGCCAGCTAGCTAGCTAGCCGGCTAGCTTCTTCACATTCAAGCGGTACAGGAGAGACGGCGGTGGCGAGCACGAAGAGAAGCAAAGAGGCCATTAAAGCTTTTTTTTTCCAACATGCCATCAGTTATGTCATTTTGTTAGCATCGGATGCTAAAGGAGGTGACGTGTGCCAGCGAGCTCGTGATGCTAATGCCTGATGATGGAAAGGCAACAAATGGTCTCCAGGATTGAGAGGACCACGTTATGAAAAGAAAAGCTTAACTGTACAACACTTCCATCCTTTCAAAGTAAAAGTCACAGACGGGGTACTTCTTTTACAACTCCAGAATGATCAATAGGGGAGGAAAATATTTGGGAATGTGGGCACACACCAACATGCCGACATTCCATGATGTCTTTTGTTTTTTTGAGTACAGTTAACATCTTCTGTTGTTGCTGTTGTTGTTGTTGTTGTTGTTGTTTTGGCATGTCCCTCAACTCATTTGACATACTCAGCTGACTTCCAGAAGTGTCCAGGGTGGGAAAGGCGGCGGTTGCGTTTTGGCAACTTTTCCAGTAATTCCACCAGCTTAGAGAAGCTGGGACGCTCGTCCTGCTGGAAGGCCCAACACAGCAGCAGGATGTCCTGCAGGCACGGAACACCAAGCATGTTCTTATTATCACGTGTCTCACGCGTGCACCCAGGTTCATTTACATGCACAAAAATCATAAGCTCATTCCTTTTAATGAGTTTTTTGTCGTCGTCAATAACTAAATGAGTCCTTGTCTGCCTGCAGTTGATTTGTGTAAGATTATGAGTTATGGTTGAGTATGAATAAATCATGTTGTTTGCTTCGTGGCCAGAAAAAAAGTCATTAAAAAGTCAGCGAGAGATGATTTATGCCTTGATGTCAAAGTTAATACGGGTGCATCACGACATTCCCTGGTCATGAACGTGCTCCCAAAAATTTGTTTTGGTCCATAAACAGGAGACCCGAGAAAGGAAAGTCATCACCATGGAAGGGAAAATGAACATGGTAAAAAAAACAGACTTAAATGTGTCAAAAATCGTTACAAATAAACACAAATAAAAGGACAACGCGGGCCGCAGTTCCATGATTGACTTTGTGGTCGTGTCGTCGGACTTGCGGCCGTATGTTTTGGACCCTCGTGTGAAGAGAGGGGCGGAGCTGTCGACCAATCACCACCTGGTGGTAGGTTGGCTCTGATGGTGGGGGGGATGCCGGTCAGACCTGGCGGGCCCAAACACATTGTGAGGTCTGATGGGAACGTCTGGCAGAGTCCCCTGTCAGGAATTTCCACCCCCACCTCCGGGAGAGCTTGGACCATGTTCTGAGGGAGGCGGCGGACATCGAGTCCGTGCGGGCCATGTTCCGTGCCTCCACTGCCGAGGCGGAGGCAGAGCTGTGGCCGTAAGGTGGGCGGTGCCCTTGGTGGACACCACTGGTGGGGGAGTCCTATCAGGCCTTTCTGACAAAATGGGGTGAATAAATAAATAAATGATGAAAGTGTGACTTTGTGTTTGTTGGACTTGAAAAAATAAAAAAAATACCATCGCTGCTTTTATGTTTGTCAGAATTAAAAAGATGAGACAAACCTTCATATGATTCAAGAAAAACATTCCTAAATTGAAACAAAAATAAGACAAATACTACTATTGTTCAAAGGCATGCTTGTCATGATGGTAAAGAGGGAAACATGAAGAATGTAAAAATAATGTATGTTATTATTCATGTAGCTGGAAAGTAAATGCTTTGTGTTATTTAGGGAAAAGAACATTCATGAGGCTGCTGTATTTAAGATTTGCTTTTTAGTTCGTTTTGGTGCAAAAAGGAGTTGATGATCTTGGACTTCTCTTTAGATGTGCTGCTTTTATCCCGTCATGGAAAAACAAATGAGAGCAGCGTTATGATGGTCTTCCGGCTTCGTTGGCTTCGTTGGCCCGAGTGGCGTCGAGGGCGTTTCTTTCTTGTTGAAATGTGATGCTGCTGTTGGACACAAGAACAGGTAGCCCCCCCCCCTTACCAGGATCTCCTTGCCCATGCCGCTGTGGGCCAGGTTGGGCTTCACGCCGCTGCCAATCTGCCACATGATCACCTCTGCGGGCTGACTCTTGTAAGGCCACTCACGTGCGTGCAACTCGTACCAGATGGTCCTGCCGGGCACACGCACGTACAACTTTAGAAACTAGAGCCCCTCCGTGACGTTAGCTTGAATTTCTTTTTCAAGAAACGACACATTTTTAATGACGTTTTCCTTGACATTACCATACGCAATGACCCCCCCACCCCAGCCTCCCTTGTGAAAGTCACATCAGAGCGTGCTAAAAATAGCTTACAGTGATCGCTGATGAATATGTAAAAGTGCTCTGGGGGTGACCTCCAGGTGGCACGGGGGCTCACGGAGCAGCTGGATCTTGTGTGCCAATGCCCCCACCCCCCAGCCTCCAACCCACCTCCATAAGCGCAGGGCCCGCCCTCACCCATCACTCAGTAAAGGCAACCCTGGAACATCTCAACTGACAAAAACAAAAAAAACCTTTGTTTTTCAGGAAGTTGTAAAAAGCAGGCTTCGCTACACATCTTAAAATAAAGCCTGCTGGTTTAAAATCATGCCAGCCTCACTTTGTTCCACAAACAAAAAATATATCATCAAGAGAAGTAGTAGAAAAGTATTTGCTTCCATCTGGTTTTTGGTGCTTCCAAGCCAAAGCTACATGAGTGGTCCCCTGTGATGTAAGAGTGACTTTTCAGTCATGTGCTAACAGTGATGCAGTATGTCTACCCAGAACTCATTTACTAGCACCAAAAACAAGAAAAATCGCCCTCACTTGTTTGCTCCAATACAGTACAATAGGCTTCCTTTCTCAGGAAGTCATAAAAACCAGGCTTCGCTACACATCTTAAAATAAAGTCTGGCGCTCAAAACTCGTGTCAACCTCACTTTTGTGCACAAAAAAATATCATGACGACAAGTATTTTTCTGCCATTTGTTCATATGCGAACACTCAATTTTTGGTCCTTCCGAGCCAAAGCTACATGAGTGGTCCCGTATGATGTAAGAGTGACTTTTCAATGATGTGCTAACAGTAATATTTGTCCCTCAAACTCATTTATTAGCACCAAACGTGAAAAAAAGCGCCCTTACTTGTTTGCGCCACAAGAGAGATTGAAAGGCTGCAGGTTCCTTTTCTCAGGAAGTCTTCAAAAAAAAGAAGTAGGCTTTGCTACACATCTTAAAATAAACATTTAATGCTAATTGTATGTAAGCCAGCCAGGATTATTCAGTGAACAGTCTAACCTAGCATGATGTTGCTGAGTGTAATGTTAGCAAGGTAGCATCACATACTGTAGCTATGCTAGTGTTGCTAACGTTTACTCTTTAATATTAGCATGTTGTATGTGACTTATGCCATCTACTACGTTGGACGAGTGCAGAGTTACAGTGAATAGAGTGCGTGGTAAACAAACCAAATGCTAAAGTGCTAAAGTGCCGTCGGAGACAGGCGTGGAACTTTTGACAAGAGCGGCAGCGCTGCAGTGCTGCGAAGTGATGGCACCCTCTTAATTAATGACAAATTCACGTTTAGACGTGTGACAGAGTGAGTTGAACAGCGTCTTGGCGTCGTGGCGCAAGGAAGGAGACGTCAGAGACACGCTGTCGTCAGTGCGGAAGGCGCACAGGACAGGAAGTGCTGACACGGTGACTGACGTAAACGCGACACACGCGCTGTACTGCAGCTGGAAGCCAACAACGCAACACACGGACGCTCACGTTTCCCGTTTCATTAAACGCATCGTCGCCGGGGACGGAGACCGCGGATGAAAGGCAATCACCGCCGTGTCACCCAGACGGCAAACAACATTCATGTCATTGCAGTCCGGCCTTTCTTCTGGTCTCTGCTCTTTTTTGACATATTTTACTCTATTGACCTTTTTACTACTGAACATGGCTTAGCTTCTTTTTACGCTTCTATGAATAATCCCATTTTTATTCTTTGAAAATGAACAGGGGTTAGTTTCTTTTTGCGCTCGCATGACAGTTAACTCATCCCGTACCAAAGACGTAGATGTACGTTTTTAGAATCCTGAACGCATGATCTTACCAACGTGTCGATACGTCTTTCAGGTTTTTTTGCGCGAGAGGCAAAAAGAAGGTGATGACGCAACTCCCCACTAAGGCGTCTCACTTCCCAGCAATTTGAAGCCATAAAAACGGCCACAAGGTGGCAGAAGTGTATTTGATGAGAGCTCGGCAGGGATCGTGTGGACGGTAAAAACACACATGGCAGGAAGGAGGAAGCGAGAGAGTGTGGAGGAGTGTGGCGTGCAGCAGGTTACGCATCGTAACGCACGCGTGCGCACACACACTGTTCGGTTCCAAATGTGAAAATTGCAAATAGTTCATGAATTCTATAATAGTTCTTGAATATAACCACTGGTTCGCTTCCTTTTACACTTTACGCGACGATGGCGAGTAAGAATGTTAAAATGAGACTTGAAAATGGACACGTAATAAAAATGTTAGGAGAATCGAGTCAACGTAGTGTGGACATGAAATGTGTGTTTCTAACTGTTGCAAGTTTACCACAATAAACTTAACTGGTGTTGTGACGAGGTCATCGCAGCCGCACACAGGTCAGATATGAAGAAAGTGTAACGTTCCGATATTAAAGAAAAATGGGGCTTTTTTGGTGGCAATATTATGACAATGAATACAAGAAATAAAGTTGGAATCTTTGGAAAGTTAGAACGTTACAAGAATAAAGTCCAAATATTGGAATATAACAATAATATATATATATATATATTATATTACATCATATATAATAATGACAAAGTTATAATGACAAGTGTTTTCACAGCCGTAATTTCACGAGAAAGAAACTCGTAGTATTATGAAGAAAACGAAGTCATCGTCGTGGCAAATGGGTAAAATATTCAAGAAAATTCAATAAAAAGAACAAATACAAGAAATAAAGTTGTCATTTTTGCAAATTTGCGCTGCAGAAAAAGTTTTAAAGTCTAAATATTATGGGAATACAATTTATAATGTAGTAATAATATATAATAACAAAATCTAATAATACAATTCTTATTTGTAACCTAATACAATGTAATATATGAGGTACAATAAGAGATATTATGCTGCAATCATAATGACAACAGTCTTTCTGTTTTTGCTCCAAACAACCTTGCAACCTTGAGGTGTACATTTTGCAATTTGGGTAAAAATGTGCGATCACGCTGGCCAAGCTGGCCATCACACGTGACAGGGTGTCCCAGTACTTTTGTCCGTGTTTTTCCGCTGGCGAGCGAAGAAGAAGGCCGACTGTGTCGTAGAGCAGCTGCGAGGCTCCCGGTGCTTATTTGGGCCGCACTGACGGGCTGCAACTGCGCGTCTGATTCGCTCGGGCAGCCGCGTCCGAAGCCAGAACGCCGAGTCTGGGCTCAGCGGGATAACGCAGCGCACGTGCGCGACACAAATAAAAGGCGTCTTGTCTGCGCTCGTGACCAATGTTGGTTTACCTACCCGAAGGCGAAGACGTCGGACTGCTTGGAGAAGGGAAGCTTGTCCTCCTCGGTGTCGGGGGAGAGCTGCTGGATGATTTCGGGAGCCAGGTGACACAACCAGCCGTTTGGGATCTTCAGTTTGTCTTCCCTGCGGCTGCAAAGACAGACGCACATGTTTTAGACAGACGTTGAAGACCTACTGGGGTCTGCACAGCCTTGGACTTGATTTTAAGATGTGTAGCGAAGCCTCTTTTTCCTTTTTTTTCTTTTTTTTTTTTTTTACAATTTTACAAAGTTGTCCTCTATCAAGTGGTGGGCGGAGTTAACTTGGATTTGTTGAGGTATTCCAGCGTAGAGGATTCTAATATGCCAGGATTGCATAAAAATACGCGGCCTCCTTATGGCATGCAAAGGGGCCCGAACTGGCGCGAGTTTTACGTGTGGTGAAAATGTCAAGAATGTACATTTTGCACTGTTGGATCTTAAGGAGGTCTTGAAGTGAAATCAGCTGATCAAAAGTTTAAGACCATCCATCCATCCATCTTCTTCTGCTTATCCGAGGTCGGGTTGCGGGGGCGCCAGCTGAAGCAGGGAGGCCCAGACTTCCCTCTCCCCAGCTACTTCGTCCAGTTCCCGAGGAGACATAGTCTCTCCAACATGTCCTGGTTCTTACCCGAGGCCTCCTAGCGGTCGGAGGTCCCCAGGGGGGCATCCTGACCAGATGCCGAAGCAACCTCATCTGGAGTTTCTCCCGGATGACGGTGCTTCTCACCTGATCTCTGAGGGAGAGCCCAGGCACCCTACGGAGGAAACTCATTTCGGCCGCTTGTACCCGCCATCTTGTCCTTTCGGTCGCTACCCAAAGCTCATGACCATCGGTGAGGGTAGGAACGTAGATGGGCCGGTAAATTGAGTGCTTTGCCTTTTTGGCTCAGCTTCCTGTTCACCACAACGGACCCATGCAGAGTCCGCATCACTGCAGACGTTCTCCATTGGATTGAGATGAGGGGAACACAAGATTCAAGATTCAAGAGAGTTTTATTGTCATGTGCACAGTAAAACAGCAGTTATACTATGCAATGAAATTCTTATTCTGTTCATTCTCCCAAGAAAAGAAAGAAAACACAAGAAAGAATAAGAACATAAGAAACATAAATACCAATAAATTAAGCAACAACAACAGAAGAGACATTAATACAAATAAATAAATAAATAAATAAATAAAGTGCTATGAGTGTGTGTGTGTGTTGCGTGCGGCGTGTGTGAGTGCTTCGTTGAGAAGCCTGATGGCCTGTGGGTAAAAGCTGTTTGCCAGCCTTGTGGTCCTGGACTTCAAACTCCTGTAGCGTCTGCCTGACGGTAGGAGTGTGAATAATGAGTGTTGTGGATGTGTGCTGTCCTTGATGAGGTTGTGTGTTCTTCGTAGGACTCTAGTTTTATAAATGTCTTGCAGTGAGGGGAGGGCTGCCCCAACAATGTTCTGTGAGGTCTTGATCACCTGCTGGAGTGCCTTCCTATCACGTGTTGTACAGTTACCGTACCAAACAGTGATGGAGGCGGTAAGGACACTTTCCATAGTGCATCTGTAGAAGCAACTCAGGATTGTGGCGGACATGCCAAATTTCCTCAGTCTTCTCAGGAAGTACAGTCTCCTTTGGGACTTCTTCAGAATTTGTTGGGTGTTGTGAGACCAGGTGAGGTCCTCGCTGATGTGTGTGCCAAGGAACTTGAAGGTTTTCACCCTCTCCACCTCAGTCTCATCAATAAACAGGGGTCTATGCGGCTCCTTTTCCCTTGTTCTTGGGTCAATGATCATCTTTTCATCCACTGTTTTTGGTTAGGGTATTTTCTGTAATACTTGGTGGTGGTAACAGTCTCTATGCATGTGCTAATGTAGCCAGTAACAGCAGAAGCATATTCATCCAAATCAACAGTACACGCAGGACGCTCCACAAGAGTGAGCTTATTCCTCTGGAAGAAGTCCTTTGTGAAGTGCTGAAAAAGCCAGTCATCACCACACAGACGACGACGTTCAGTCATGAGGGATGCCAACTGCCGTTTGACGCCCCTGCACAACGTGAAGCTCCATTGTTCCAATAGAGGATCGTGGTGGCGCCCCCTCCACTGTGCCCTGTGGAAAACATCTACAAACATGGTGGGATCTCCTTGTCACGCCAGTAACGTTGGAAGCCATCAGGATCGCCAAGGGACCTTCAAATGTCCCGTGTTTGGTGTTCTCCAGCAAATTCCAAACACCCAAATTTGTGGCCTTGAAGGAGACGTTTTTTCTTCTTAAAAGCCTTCTCTTGGGGCGGCACGACTCAGGTGGTAGAGTGGTTGCCTCCAAACCTGAAGGTTGCGGGTTCGGTCCTCCTGTGATCGTGCCAAAGCATCCTTGGGCAAGATACTGAACCCCCAGTTGCTCCGGGGTCATCAGTAGGTACATGTGCTAGCAGTGTCAAAAGTTAAAGCCCATTACAACAGTTATTGGCACCAGCGACAACCTTCATTTGGGCCGAGGATGGTCCCGTGTCTTGACAGGCAGCCAATGGGATCCTCCGGTGACATTGTTTTGGGTCTACCACTTGACTTTTTTCTTCCATGAGCCTCGGGATGTTTGAAGAAGTTTGAAATGATGGTCTGACTGCGTCCCACCTCAGCGGCCATGACGCCCTGAAGATCCAACAGTGCAAAACGAACATTCTTGCCATTTTTCTGAAGATTTTCATCAGGAGTGTAAGTAAATCTCCTTTTCTATACACCTTGAAATAAAGGGAATTATTCCATTTGAAAAACAATAACAACGATTTTTTAAATCCTGGTCAAGTTTCATACAGCGTTTTTTAAAGACGTGTAGTGAAGCCTGTTTTTTTCCCACAAAGCTGTCCTCCATCAAGTGGCGGCCGTATACCTGAGCAGGTTTATCTCGCTGATCAGGTCAGACTGGTTCATGTCATGTCCAAGTCCATCATGATTTTACAGCTCCAAGCTTCATTTTAAGAGGTGTAGCAAAGCCTGCTTTTTATGATATCATAAAATCCCAAATCCCAAGTGCCTCTCCTCTCAAAAGTGAAGCAAATAGATTTTTCTCACACTTGGTGCTGAAAGTCACTCTAGGTACACATTACTGTTAGCACATCATGAAAAACTCCCTTTTGCGCACAGCGGATGTCGTTTCATGTCGTTTTTGGCTGCAAAGACAAACAACTGAGACGAAAGTAAATACTTGTTGTCACTGAGTTTTGTTGACGATATAATTGTTTTTTGTGGAACAAAGCAGAGGCGAACATGATTTTAAAGCATCAGGCTTTATTTTCAGATGTGTAGCAAAGCCTGCTTTTTTCTCATGTCATGAAAAACGGAAGCCAAAATTTCCAAAGCGAGCGTTAGAGCGCCTCTTGTCTTGAAAGTCAAGCAAATAAATGAGGGAGACAACGCATTTTTCTCACATTTGGTGCTGATAAGCAGGCTGTCGGGACACTTATTCTTGTTAGCACGTCATTAAAACGTCATTTTTTCTGTCAAGACCAAAAATTGAGATGAACAGATGGAAGCAAATACTTGTCATCAGCAAGTTTTGGTTATGACGTGAGAAAAACACAAGATTGAGATGATTTTAGAGCGCAAGGCCTTATTTTAAGATGCGCAGTGAAGCCTTTTTTTAATGACTTCATGAAAAATGGAACCCGCAACTTCAAAAGCAAGTGTTTTATGTGCCTCTTCTACTGAAAGTGAAGCAAACAAGAAAGATAGATGATGAATTCTTCTCACTTTTCGGCACAAATTACTGTTAGCACATCATTAAAAAGCCCCTTTTGGCATAATAGAGGACTTTAAAGTGGTTTTTAATTCATATCTGCATTTGTTTACACTGGTTTAAAAGGCGTCCCGTTGAAAAATCCAACTGTCTAAGGACCAAAATCTGTCCTGTGACGTAATCATTGACAAGTTTCTTCTTTCACCTGCCAGCTTGGAGAACCCCAGAGATGGTGAAGAGTCCGAAATCGGTGATGACGACTTTGCCGTTGTCGTAAAAGACATTCTTGGACTTCATGTCCTTGTGTAGGATGCCTTTAGCGTGGAGGTAGCCCATCCCCTGTGGACGGACACACACAGCCTTTGAAGGGCCGCACGAGATGATGACGATGTTGTGTTGCTGTGCGTTACCTTGACCATCTCTTGCGCGATCTGTCGAGTCTTGTTGACGTCCAGGACAACCTTGGCGTCCCTCACCACCGAATAAAGCGTCCTGCCTTTGCACAGACTGGGAGACGCAATGGCACGTTAGAACCTTCACACAGCAAAAACACTTTTAGCCACCGTCTGTCCCATTTTGTGGACATTTTGGTTCCATACAACCCGAAATGTAAAAAACGTCTCTTAAAAGAGGTTTCTTCAGCTCTGCTTTTGACCTCAGCAGGGCGACACAGGTGAGGCTGTCGTATGCGGACGTGGTGTCAAACTCTGCAGGGAGCGTCCTCATCACCGAGTGTATTAATAGAAAGGTCTACAACCGACCCCTGGTGCGCACCTGAGGGCCCCCGACCCCGACTGTGCCACACAGGGGAGAAGGGCAACAAAATGACCGGAAGACATTTTACATTTCATGCATACTGAATGTCAGCAGTAACATGGAAGCCACTCTGCTACACACATACACGTAAACAATACGCACATGCTAGTTTATGCACGTAAACAATACGCACATGCTAGTTTATGCACGTAAACAATACGCACATGCTAGCTTATATACGTAAACAATACGCACATGCTAGTTTATATACGTAAACAATACGCACATGCTAGTTTATGCACGTAAACAATACGCACATGCTAGTTTATGCACGTAAACAATACACACATGCTAGTTTATATACGTAAACAATACGCACATGCTAGTTTATATACGTAAACAATACGCACATCACACGTAAACAATATACACATGCTAGTTTATGCACGTAAACAATACACACATGCTAGTTTATATACGACACGTAAACAATACGCACATGCTAGTTTATTCACAACACTTAAACAATACGCACATGCTAGTTTTTCTGTATACGACAACCACAGTCGGGGACAACCAGATTACAGGACGGGGTACCTGGTGATGATGGCCAGGTGTGGCGGGCTCATGCAGGCCCCCATGAAGAGGACCACGTTCTCGTGGCGGGTGTTGCGGTAGGCCATCACCTCGCGCTTGAAGGCCTTCAGCTGGTCCTCGTTGTCGCGCTCGATGTCGATGAGGCGGATGGCCACCTCGCCGTGCCAGCGGCCGTGGAACACCTTGCCGAAGCGTCCCTTGCCGATCATCTCGCCCATCTCCAGCTGCTCCAAGGGGATGTCCCACTCCTGCAGGAAGATGCTGGTCTGGCTGGCCTTGCGGGGGAAGTTGCGCGCCGACAGCAGAGACAGGTTCATCTCCTCAAACTCGTCGCCCGACTCCTCGTCGTTCGCCTCCTCGTTCTGCGTGCGAGAACAACCAAGTCGTGTGGTTTGCTCATGATTAAATTCCCAAAAACAGCAAGCAGACCACTGCTGTCAGCTTGAGGATCTTTGGAGAGCTCTTTTTGGCACCAGATCCTCAAAAGCAGCAGAGTGCAGCTGTCATCTTGAAGGTCTTTGATGACGTTTTTGAGCAGTAGGTCCTCAAAAACAACCGTCAAAAAATCTTCTACTCACAAAGAGCAGCATGTGCTTAAAAAGAGAAAAGTGCTCCTGTCATACAGAAAATCTTTGACTAGCATTTTTGCAGTAGGTCCTCAAAAACAGCAGAGTGTTCCTGGTACATATAGAATCTTTGGCTAGCACTTTAACAGGAGGTTCCTAAAAACAACAGACGACACCTGTCTCTACAGTTTGTGCCCTCTACAGTTTGCATATCGCCAGAACCGGTCCACGGATGATGCAGTCAACACTGCCATCCACACAGCCCTTTCTCACCTACAGGGCCAGAACACATATGTCAGAATGCTATTTATAGACTATAGCTCTGCTTTTAATACAGTCAGCCCCCACAAACTCACAAATAAGCTCCTCACACTTGGCCTGTCACCCTCCCTCTGTAACTGGGTGTTTAACTTTCTCACAGGCACATCCAGCTCAAGAATTGTGAGCACTGGGACCCCACAGGGGTGTGTGCTGAGTCCGCTCCTCTACACGCTCTTCACCTACGATTGCGTGGAAGAAGTCCCAAAGGAGACTGTACTTCCTGAGAAGACTGAGGAAATTTGGCATGTCCACCACAATCCTGAGTTGCTTCTACAGATGCACTATGGAAAGTGTCCTTACCGCCTCCATCACTGTTTGGTACGGTAACTGTACAACAGTTGCTAAATACAAGGCAGAAGAGTCCTGATTGTTCTGTCAGGTTTGTTATTTATTTTATTTATTTTTTTTATTTTCTATTTTATTTTATTTTATTTTATTTTTTATTTATTTAATTAAATTTTATTTTTTATTTATTTATTTTTATTTATTTATTCATTTTTATTTTTTTTTTATAATTTTCTTTGTTGTGTTTAAAAAAAAAAAAAAAAAAAGGAAAGGGAAAAAAAAAAAAAAAGCTTTGTTCTTATTTATTTATTTATTTATTTAGTATTGTCATCATTATTATCATTATTATGAATGTTCTCTCCTTTTTTGGGGGGGGGGGAGGGTTATCTCACCGTTATCTATTATGTGTTATCCTGACTATCACTGAAAACATGACATGGAATCCAGGAAGTGAACAACATGTACTGTACTAGATGTAGAATGGATGGGGGGTAGGATTAAATAAGCTTTGCTTCTTCCTACTCCTTTTGGACATGTGGAACTGTCAAAGAATGATTCACGAGATGTATTCCATTGGAACCTTCATGTTCAAATAAACTAAACCAAACCAAACCAAACACGTGATAGGAAGGCACTCCAGCGGGTGATCAAGACCTCACAGAACATTGTTGGGGCAGCCCTCCCCTCACTGCAAGACATTTATAAAACTAGAGTCCTACGCAGAACACACAACCTCATCAAGGACAGCACACATCCACAACACTCATTATTCACACTCCTACCGTCAGGCAGACGCTACAGGAGTTTGAAGTCCAGGACCACAAGGCTGGCAAACAGCTTTTACCCACAGGCCATCAGGCTCCTCAACGAAGCACTCGCACACGCCGCACGCAACACACACACACACTCATAGCACTTTATTTATTTATTTGTATTAATGTCTCTTCTGTTGTTGTTGCTTAATTTATTGGTATTTATGTTTCTTATGTTCTTATTCATTTTCTTGTGTTTTCTTTCTTTTCTTGGGAGAATGAACAGAATAAGATTTTCATTGCATGGTAGAACTGCTGTTTTACTGTGCACATGACAATAAAACTCTCTTGAATCTTGAATCTTTTGCAGGAGATTCCTAAACGAGGGTTCAACGAGGGTTTTTCAGCAGTCCTCAAATCACACAGAGGATCTTTGACAAGGACTTTTGCAGCATGTCCTCAAAAACAGTAGATGACTCGAGGTCGCTAAAAACAGCAGAGCGTTATGAAAGATGTGACGTTAACATGTCATAAATGCCAAACGTGCCGTCGGTGACGGCCAGGATGGAGGTTGGTGTTTTTGGTGCTCAGAGAGCAACGTGAGCTCATGGAACGTCTTCATGGAAGAAGCAGAAGGCCATGAAGGCTCCACATTCATTTGTGATAAACAACTGCAGTTTGGGCCTCGACGAATAGAAAAAGCAACAAAACGGCCACAAGGCAGGAAAAAAAGATCCCATTTATTCCGACTGAATTTGAAATGCAAATGTGAAAGTATGAAAATGATGAAACGCCCGTTGGAATCGTCTCCATCTCGCCTTCGTCACCTGAAACCTCCAAAACACAAACCGCTACTCACGTTAATTCTTCCCAAAAACAGCATTTGTGTTCATACGTTCACTTACGTCGGACGTCGGCTCCACTTCGATTTGAAGCAAAGGATTCCCCTCGTTGCTGCAAGCACAAACAACAAAGATTGTTTATGATCTCACGCCTGGCATATAGAGGATCTTTGATTAGAGTTTCTACAGTAGGTCCTTAAAAACAGCAGAACTCTCCTGTCATGTGCTATCCAGCACGTCTTTGGATAGCATCTTTCTCAGTTGGTGTAATTCAGGATCTTTGACTCCAATTGTTGCAGTAGGTCCTCAAAAACAGCAGAGCACTCTTCTTATGTACAATATCTGTCATGTTCTGTGTTGTCGCTCTGCTGCCGCCTGTCTGTTTTGGCTTGCAGTGCACGCGGCAGCACTGATGAGCTGATGAGGGACACCTGTGGCCAATCACCTGACCCGTTATATGCTGCTGCCAGACTACCTTGCTTTGCCAGTTATTCCCTTGCCAACCCTGCTTCCTGGGCCTCCTTTTTCTGTGTACTATTTGCCATTTGTGATTTTTGCTAATTGCTACTTACCTGCTCTGCAACCTTTTTTCCTGCAGCTCTTTTCGTTCCGTGAGTCCCTTTTTCCTGCCTAGCAGTGTTTTTCTTTTGTGTGTTTTTTGGCTCTAGCCCTGAGTTCCGTCGTTTTCCTTTTTGTATTTACTTTTGTATTTCTTCCTTGTACTTTATTACCTTGAGTAATAAATTGTATGGTAATTAATAAATAATAAGTAATTAATTGTAATAATTGTATTTTTTCCAAGCGCTGTGTCGATCTGCATTACGGGTTCCAACACTTGGCGAAAGCCACCTTGTGACAGAATCTTTGACAAAGCTTTTTGCATAAGTCCTGAAAAACAGCAGAGTCCTCCTGTCAAACAGATGATTTTTGACGAGTGTTTTTGCAGTCGGTCCTCAAAAACAGCAGAACACTCATAGAAGACCCTGGACTGGCGTTTTTGCAGTAAGTCCTTAAAAATGGCAGAGTGCTGTTGATATATACAAGTACAAAGATCTTTGACAGGGGTTTTTGCAGTCGCACCTCAAAAACAGCAGAACACTCATATAGAAGACTCTGGACTGGCATTTTTGCAGTTGGTCTTTAAAAACAGCAGAGCACTTTTGTAATATAGAGCATCTTTGACTCACATTGTTGCAGTAGGTCCTCAAAACAGCAGAGTGATCTTGTCATATAGAGGATCTTCGACCAGCATTTTTAGCTCAAGTCCCTAAAAACAGCGCAGAGCTCCTGCGTGAGGAGGATTTTCCTTGGCGGAGGTCTGGTGTTAAAGGTCTTTTATTCTGGCGGAGCTGCATGGCTTCTTTATCCGTCCCGCTGAGCACGGACCTCCCGCAGCGGCCTCGCGGGCAACGGACGCGCTTTCACGTGAGACACTTGTCGTCCTGTCCTCCCACGACGAGAGCCAATCAAAAGGCTCCCCCGCAGCCTCGGCTCACCAATCCTTCATCGCTCTGGTGAACACGCAGCACAGGTGAGCCGCCTCGCGGGAAAAACGACACGTGATCCATTCCCCGGCGGCGCCGTCGCTTCCATCTGGGCTCTGATGAGATGAGAGAATCCCGCGGGGTCCTCGGGGTCAAAGATGAGGACGCCAGGTGAGCAATCCTCCTTCCATCCAATCAGCTGTGCTTTGTGTGCCTGTAGCTTTAACGCTAATTAGCTGCTCCACTTTGTGGCTTTTTGCGACGTGTGGGAAAAAGCTCCTCCTTCCTGGACGCGACATCGCCGATAGATGCGGTCATCCTGCGTACGCGCACACCACTTTGTCAAGAGGCAGGCTTCGCTACACGTCACTAGTTGTACAAAACATAGCCAAGCTTACTTTTTTCATCGAAAAATTCCATAAGCCCCCCCTCAAAGTGTACAGAATAGGATATTCGTACGTATGCTCACCCTTTCACCCTCTAGACCCCTCGGGAGCCCCCCCGCTCTAGACCAGCGCTAACGTCAGTCTTCCTGTCTTGTCGAGTCACCTGACTCAGCGGTTGGAGTCTCCGTTCAGCAGCCGCGTGCAAGTTAGCCAAACACGAGTCTTCGGTGTGCTACGTGTTGTTGTCATTTGACACAAATGGATCCAGCAAGGCCTCGCAAACGCCACTGATTAGACGCATGTGATTAAAAAAAGACCAAAAGCTACGTTACCTTTTTGGCTCCAGACTCATTTTCTTAAAATGGGGCAAAATGGCTCTTTTGATCGTAAAGGTTGCAGACGCCTGCCGGTATTGATGAATTATTTCTTTTTGTTATTTCGAGTTATTTCTTGACGTTTTCATGGAAGAAACGGCCTGCAGGTGGTTGGCAGGGGCCACACATGGGGGGCACGCATATTTTCATTGACTAATTAGAAACATTTTTAGAAAATTCCATCTTAAAGTTTCACTTCAAACTCCAAGATCTACAATAACACGTCGATAATAATTACACTCATAAAGAACATGCTTTTCTTTTGTCGTGACCAAAAGAAAAGAGCTCATTTTTATTTTTGATACGCCCACCACTCCATGTTAAAAAGTAGGCTTCACTACGCAGCTTAAAATGCAGCAACCAGACGTGGAAGCTGCACATTCGATCCTGCTGTTTTCTTCTGGGGAGGGAGCTAACGTGGCATGGTGTTGCCGTTAGAGCGTGGGTGTAATGTTAGCACTTCAGCTCGTACGGGAGCTTTGAAGCCTGAAGCAACGACAGGAAGCAATCGTTTTAGCACAAAAACATCATCGCTCATGTCGTGATGCAATCTATAAACGCTAAGTGGCTTTTGGGCTTCCTGATATTTCAACAACAAGATGGACACACTCGTTATTTGCTATTGATGAAGTCATTACGAGCGAGCGGCGGTCCATCGCACCCATGGGAGGAAGGAGAGCGCCTCGTTTCCTGTGACGGATCGGGATCCTAATCTGATTAACGTCTGGGTCGAGAGGCATCCCGTCTCCCGTCTTTCCCCGCGACCGCCGGCTTCCTCAAAGAGCTGCTGGAAATGCGCTTGGCGTGGCAAGTGTAGCGTGAAGCAAAGGCCATGCTAACATTAGCCTGCCAGAATTCGTCAAGATGGAGTTGTCGCCCAAATATCTGTGCTCCAATAAGTTCCACTCGACCTCAGTGACCACTCGGAAACGCTAATGAGGAGCACTTTTTTTTTAAGTCTTTAAGAAGACTTTATTCCTCATTTGGGACTCACCCGGGCTCCGACAGGACGGGATGCAGGATGACTTGCGGCGCTCGGCTCGGGGGAACCTCTGGAGCCACATCTGGGGAATTGCAGCCAAACAAAAGGAGCAATTAAAAGCAGCGTGAAACAGGAAATGGAAATATATTCCAAATTGCGAGCATGAGACCCTCCTGTTACTTTGAGGTGTTTAGAGATTTGGTACACACCTTTAGGGGACGGACAAGCACGTGAGTGTAAAAGTTGAGTAAGATTGAGTGAAAAACATGGCCCCCCTCCAGCAAAATGTTGTCCAGAACTCATTGAGCATTTGTCTAAGGATTACGCAACTTTGAGGACATCTGTTTCACGTGTCTGCTAGCATGTATGTGAACACAACCCAAAGGGAGCGTTTGAAGAGCCCATTTGTACTCGACTGCTGCCCAAAACAGCAGCACCCATGGAGGCATGCACCAAATACATGCTAAAGGCGTTTCTTCCAACAATAAGGAGCAAACAAGGAGACGTGGTCGAAAAATGCTAATGCGGAAAATGCATTAGCAGGAATAAATTGCACTGCAAAAACAAGCACGTTTAGATGACGGCTAAGTGGACGATTTTCAACAAACGGTGGAACAATTCCCAACCACGGCATCACGGATGACTCAAAACCAAAAAAACCACGAGCTCCGCTCCACTTGAAATAGAAATGCAGAGATAAAGTGAGGAAATGAGACAGGCGAAGCCACAGGACACCACGCCCCCCAGCCAGAGGACCTCCTCCTCTGTGCTGCAGACTCATCGACCACACGGGGACCAGACTTGTTGGACGTCCCATCAACCATACGGGGACCAGACTTGTTGGACGTCCCATCGACCACACGGGGACCAGACTTCTTGGACGTCCCATCGACCACACGGGTACCAGACTTGTTGGACGTCCCATCGACCACACGGGGACCAGACTTGTTGGACGTCCCATCGACCACACGGGGACCAGACTTGTTGGACGTCCCATCGACCACACGGGGACCAGACTTCTTGGACGTCCCATCGACCACACGGGGACCAGACTTGGTGGACGTCCCATCGACCACACGGGGACCAGACTTCTTGGACGTCCCATCGACCACACGGGGACCAGACTTGGTGGACGTCCCATCGACCACACGGGGACCAGACTTCTTGGACGTCCCATCGACCACACGGGGACCAGACTTCTTGGACGTCCCATCGACCAAACGGGGACCAGACTTCTTGGACACTGGTCAACAAACTGGTCCCATCAACCAGAGGCTGCCATTGCGTTGATTGGCGGTGTTAGCACAGCGTCAACCTTCACGCGTTAGCCTTAATCACACCCACGTTTTAGACGTTCGTGTGCTTTTTAAACCTTAAACAGCCCCACACCACAAAGAATGTACGCCCCCGCTTGTACTGCTCGGAATACACGTCTCAAATATGAATAGATTCCAAAAATACACTATTAGATACACTAGGAGTGTGACAATATCTCGATAAGGCGATATATCGCGATATTTTATCTCCCAATCGATTATCGATATGAGCCCACCAAGTATCGATCATTTTTGATTGACATACGTTCGCTATAAACTGCCTCACTAATTATTAGTTCCTTTTGCACAATTCCCTGGTGATCTGTTAGGGGGCCGCCTCGCGGGAGCGGCGGAAAAGTCGGTGGAAGTCAACAAGCAAAGTAAACACACAACAAGAGAGAACATGGCGGACACGAGCGGAAAACGGTTGAAAGATAAACCGGCAAGGTGCACAAAAGTGTCTTAAAGAGACAGAAATGCTGCACTACGTACAAGAGTGCCTGTTAGAAATACTGCAATAAACGTGTTTAAAGAGACAGAAATGCTGCACTACGTGTTCAAGTGACGGTGCCAAATAAACATTTGAAAATATCGTTTTTTCTCTTTTAATAGTAGTATCACACATTATCATACATTGATTTCCTGACCAATATATCGATAATCGCTGTATCGCCATATCGTGAGATAATCGTTATCGTGAGCCTTGTATCGCATATGGTATCATATGGGATTGTTATTATTATTAATATTGTTATTAATATTCATATTTGTATTATCATTATTATCAATATTCATATTATTATTAATATTCATATTTGTATTATTATTATAAATATTAATACTGTTATTATTATTGTTGATATTAGTATTGCTGTTATTGTTATTATTAATACTGTTATTGTTATTATTATTAATATTATTATTATTATCAATATCAATAGTGTTATTATTATTATTATTATTATTATTATTATTATTATTATGCCCTGAGAGGGATCAATGACTGTTTCCCAAAAACTGCTCTAAAAATATCAATATATATTTTATTAAAATACCACTTTAGAACTTTGAAAAAGTATTTCAAGTGAAAATACACGCATCAAATATGAATTATGTTAGATTTTTAAAAGGTCAGTGTGTTTCCATAGCACCAAAGTTGATCAATAATGGATGGAATATTATTTACTGCTGATGATCATTCATGTCGATCACTGATTGGCTGCAAGATTGATGATCATCCGTTTTCTTTCAGTGTCTTGGCAGTTCTTATTGGCAGGCTTCTTTGATACGATATATGATATGATATGATATGATATGATATGGTATGATATAGTATGATATATGATATGACATGATATGGTATATGATATGATATACTGTATGATATGATATATGATATGGTATGATATGGTATATGATATATGATATGATATATGACATATGATATGATATATGATATGGTATGAGATATGTTATGATATGATATGATATGATATGATATGATATGATATGATATTCCATTCCATTCCATTCCATTCCATTCCATTTCATTTTCCTCCGCTTATCCGGGTCCGGGTCGCGGGGGCAGCAGTCTCAGTAGGGAAGCCCAGACTTCCCGGTCCCCGACCACCACCTCCAGCTCCACTGGGAGGACACCAAGGCGTTCCCAGGCCAGCTGTGAGACATAATCCCTCCAGCGTGTCCTAGGTCTTCCCCGGGGCCTTCTCCCGGCTGGGCATGCCCGAAACACCTCACCAGGGAGGCGTCTGGGAGGCATCCGGACTAGATGCCCAAGCCACCTCAGCTGGCTCCTCTCGATGTGAAGGAGCAGCGGCTCTACTCTGAGCTCCTCCCGGATAACCGAGCTCCTCACCCTGTCTCTTAGGGTGAGTCCCGCTACCCTACGAAGAAAACTCATTTCAGCCGCTTGTATCCGCGATCTCGTTCTTTCGGTCATGACCCAAAGCTCATGACCATAGGTGAGGGTGGGAACATAGATCGAACGGTAAATTGAGAGCTTTGCCTTCCGGCTCAGCTCTCTCTTCACCACGACGATCCGGTACAGCGACCGCATTACTGCAGACGCTGCGCCGATCCGCCTATCGACCTCACGCTCCAGCCTTCCCTCACTCGTGAACAAGACCCCGAGATACTTGAACTCCTCCACCTGGGCCAGGACCTCATTCCCAACCCAGGGGGAGCAATCCACCCTTTTCCGACTGAGAACCATGGCCTCGGATTTGGAGGTGCTGAGTCTCAACCCAGAAGCTTCACACTCAGATGCAAACCGTCCCAGTAAACACTGCAGGTCACAGCCCGATGAGGCCATCAGGACCACATTGTCTGCAAATAGCAGAGATGAGATCCTAGTGCCCCCGAACTGGACTCCCTCGACACCTTGGCTGCGCCTAGAAATTCTGTCCATGAAAATTCTAAACAGAATCGGTGACAAAGGGCAGCCTTGGCGGAGGCCAACGTTCACCGGAAACAGGCTTGACTTACTACTGGCAATGCGAACCAGGCTCCTGCTCCGGTTGTACAAGGACTGAATGGCACGTAGTAGCGCGCCACCAATCCCATACTCCCGGAGCACCCCCCACAGGACACCGCGAGGGACACGGTCGAATGCCTTTTCCAGGTCCACAAAGCACATGTAGACCGGTTGGGCAAACTCCCAAGTACCCTCCAGGACCCTTGCAAGGGTGTAGAGCTGGTCCAGTGTTCCGCGACCAGGACGAAAACCACATTGCACCTCCTGTAGCCGAGGTTCGATTAACGGTCGTACCCTTCTTTCCAGCACCCTGGAATAGACTTTCCCAGGGAGGCTGAGGAGTGTGATCCCCCTATAGTTGGAACACACCCTCCGGTCACCCTTCTTGAAAAGGGGTACCACCACCCCAGTCTGCCAATCTAGAGGTACTGTTCCCGACTTCCACGCAATGTTGAAAAGACGTGTCAGCCAAGACAGTCCCGCAACATCCAGAGCCTTGAGGAATTCAGGGCGAAACTCGTCCACCCCCGGAGCTTTGCCACTGGGGAGCATTTTGACTACCCCGGATACCTCAGCCACGGTGATGGAACTTTGAATGGAGGAAGAGTATTTATTTTGCCCTCATGTGAGGAACATCCATCTATTTGTCTATCTGCTGTGAAGTTCAAACAGGCTTATAGGCTGGCTGTGACTGCGACCGGTGGCACAAAACAGCCAGAAAAACCATACGAGCAGCAAAGTGTGCACACACATCCGAGACCGTTTGCAGAAGTGCAGTTTGACCAGTGTCGTCTTTAAAAGGAAAGTTTTCAGAGAGCTTTCCGGCTTACGGCCATACTACCCTGAGAACGCCCGATCTCGGAAGCTAAGCAGTGGCGGGCCTGGTTAGTACTTGGATGGGAGACCGCCTGGGAATACCAGGTGCTGTAAGCTTTTTAGGCTCTTGGCTTTCAGCAGAGGGCGCTGTTTCCCACTTCTTGGAAAATGCCATCACTTTGAATGGAGGAAGAGTATTTATTTTGCCCTCATGTGAGGAACATCCATCTACAGTATTTGTCTATCTGCTGTGAAGTTCAAACAGGCTTATAGGCTGGCTGTGGCTGCGACCGGTGGCACAAAACAGCCAGAAAAACCATACGAGCAGCAAAGTGTGCACACACATCCGAGACCGTTTGCAGAAGTGCAGTTTGACCAGTGTCGTCTTTAAAAGGAAAGTTTTCAGAGAGCTTTCCGGCTTACGGCCATACTACCCTGAGAACGCCCGAAGTTCGTATCAGCAGTCTCTGCTTCTTCTATGGAAGGTATGTCAGTAGGATTGAGAAGGGCCTCAAAGTATTCCTTCCACCGCCCAACTATATCCTCAGTCGAGGTCAGCAGGCTCCCGTCCCCACTGTAAACAGTGTGGACCGGGCACTGCTTCCCCTTTCTGAGGCGCTGGACGGTTTGCCAGAACCTCTTCGAGGCCGACCGAAAGTCGTGTTCCATGGCCTCACCGAACTCCTCCCACACCTGAGTTTTTGCCTCGATCACCGCCGAAGCCGCGTGCCGCTTGGCCTGCCGGTACCCGTCAACTGCTTCAGGAGTCCCACAAGCCATCCATGCTCGATAGGACTCCTTCTTCAGCTTGACGGCAGCCCTGACCTCTGGTGTCCACCATCGGGTTTGGGGCTTGCCGCTACGACTGGCACCAACCACCTTGCGGCCGCAGCTCCGATCGGCTGCCTCAGCAATGGAGGCACGGAATAGAGCCCATTCGGACTCGATATCCTCGTCCTCCCCCGGGATACAGGAGAAGCTCTGCCGGAGGTGAGAGCTGAAGACTCGACAAACAGGAGACTCTGCCAAACGTTCCCAGCACACCCTCACTACACGTTTGGGTCTCCCGGGTCTGTCCGGCATCCTCCACCGCCATCTAATCCAACTCATCACCAGGTGATGATCAGTTGACAGCTCAGCCCCTCTCTTTACCCGTGTGTCCAAAACATGCAGACGCAGGTCTGATGATACGACTACAAAGTCGATCATAGACCTGCGGCCTTGGGTGTCCTGGTGCCATGTGCACTTATGGACATCCTTATGCTGGAACATGGTGTTTGTGATGGACAAACTGTGGTTCGCACAGAAGTCCAACAACATCACACCGCACGGGTTCAGATCGGGGAGGCCATTCCTCCCAATCACGCCCCTCCAGGTCACACTGTCATTGCCCACATGGGCGTTGAAGTCTCCCAGCAAAACGACAGAGTCACCAGTTGGGGTGCTCTCCAGCACCCCTCTGATGGACTCCAGGAAGGCTGGGTACTCTGAACTGCCGTTTGGCGCGTACGCACAAACGACAGTCAGGACCCTTTCCCCAACCCGAAGGCGTAGGGAAATGACCCTCTTGTTCACCGGGGATGACTCCAACACAGAGGCACCGAGCCGGGGGGCTATTAATAAGCCCACACCAGCTCGCCGCCTCTCCCCTGCAGCAACTCCAGAGTAGAACAAGGTCCAGCCCCTCTCGAGGAGTTTGGATCCAGAACCCAAACTGTGGGTCGAGGTGAGTCCGACTATATCTAGTCGGAATGTCTCAACCTCTCTCACAAGTTCGGGATCCTTCCCCGCCAGAGAAGTGACGTTCCATGTCCCAAGAACCAGATTTGGCCGCCGAAGACCAGGTCGCCTAGGTGCCCGCCCTCGACCCCCACCCAAAACGCAATGCACCGGACCCTTATGCTTGCCCCCGCAGGTGGTGGGTCTACGGGGGGGAGATCCCGTGTGGCTTCTTCGGGCTGAGCCCGGCCGGGTCTCACGGGTGAAAGCCCGACCACCAGACGCTCGCCTGCGAGCCCCTCCCCCAGGCCTGGCTCAAGGGTGAGGCCCCGGTATCCCACTTCCGGGCGAGGTGCGGTCTCTCCTCGTGTGTTTATTCATACGGGTCTTCTGAATCACTCTTGGTCTGGCCCGTCACCCAGGACCTGTTTGCCTTGGGAGACCCTACCAGGGGCATATAGCCCCAGACAACATAGCTCCTAGGATCACTCGAGCACACAAACCCCTCCACCACGGTAAGGTGGTGATTCACGGAGGGGTATATGATATGATGATATGATATGATATGATAATGTATATCATATCATAGTGACTAGGCCACCGCTACCAAGCCTGCTGCTAGCCAACGTCCGCTCTCTTGAAAACAAGATGGACGAACTAAGAGCAAGAATTACAGCTCAACGTGAGATCAGGGAATGCTGTGTGCTCACCTTCACAGAAACCTGGCTGACGGAGGATATATCGGACTGTTGATTTGGATGAATATGCTTCTGCTGTTACTACATTAGCACATGTATAGAGACTGTTACCACCACCAAGTATTACAGAAAATACCCTAACCAAAAACCGTGGATGAACTGTGATGTAAGGGCTAAGCTACGTGCTCGTTCGACTGCATTTGTCATGGGCACCGCTGTGGACTACAAAAAGGCCAGATATGACCTGAGGAGGTCCATACGAGAGGCCAAAAGACAGTACAGACAGAAGCTGGAGGGCTACTATTCCACCTCAGACCCTCGGCGCATGTGGGCGGGGCTCCAGCACATCACAGACTATCGACAGCGGAGTAGCGTAGCCACGTCCAGCCAAACCACACTTCCAGATGAGCTGAATGAGTTCTATGCCCGCTTTGACACCCAAACTCCTGATGAGCAGAGAGGGTGGCTGGACTTGGGGAGCACACAGGACTCACCTCTCATGGTGACATCAGCTGATGTGCGCAGGGTTCTGAACAAAACAAACCCACGAAAAGCAGCAGGCCCAGACAACATCTCAGGACGTGCACTTCTGGTTTGCTCATCAGAGCTAGCTGATGTGCTTGCTGACATATTTAACCTGTCGCTTGCACAAGCATCTGTACCGACCTGCTTTAAGTCCACCACCATAGTGCCCGTACCCAAGAAGAGCAACGTGACCTGCTTGAATGACTATCGCCCTATAGCACTCACTCCTATTGTTATGAAGTGCTTTGAAAGAATATTCATGACCCACATTATAAAGAGCATCCCGGCAACTGTGGACCCTCTACAGTTTGCATATCGCCAGAACCGGTCCACGGATGATGCAGTCAACACTGCCATCCACACAGCCCTTTCTCACCTACAGGGCCAGGACACATATGTCACAATGCTATTTATAGAATATAGCTCTGCTTTTAATACAGTCAGCCCCCCACAAACTCACAAATAAGCTCCTCACACTTGGCCTGTCACCCTCCCTCTGTAACTGGGTGTTTAACTTTCTCACAGGCAGGCCCCAGTCAGTCAGAGTCCACAATCGCACATCCAGCTCAAGAATTGTGAGCACTGGGACCCCACAGGGGTGTGTGCTGAGTCCACTCCTCTACACGCTCTTCACCTACGATTGCGTGGCCTCCCAGAACAACACCAGCATCATTAAATTTGCGGATGACACTACAGTCATCGGACTGATCACTGGTGGTGTTGAAACATCATACAGAAGAGAGGTGGAGGACCTCATAGCTTGGTGTCATGATAACAATCTCCTTCTCAATACAGATAAGACTAAAGAGATGATCATCGACCCAAGAACAAGGGAAAAGGAGCCGTATAGACCCCTGTTTATTGATGAGACTGAGGTGGAGAGGGTGAAAACCTTCAAGTTCCTTGGCAAAACACATCAGCGAGGACCTCACCTGGTCTCACAACACCCAACAAATTATGTAGAAGTCCCAAAGGAGACTGTACTTCCTGAGAAGACTGAGGAAATTTGGCATGTCCACCACAATCCTGAGTTGCTTCTACAGATGCACTATGGAAAGTGTCCTTACCGCCTCCATCACTGTTTGGTACGGTAACTGTACAACACGTGATAGGAAGGCACTCCAGCGGGTGATAAAGACCTCACAGAACATTGTTGGGGCAGCCCTCCCCTCACTGCAAGACATTTATAAAACTAGAGTCCTACGAAGAACACACAACCTCATCAAGGACAGCACACATCCACAACACTCATTATTCACACTCCTACCGTCAGGCAGACGCTACAGGAGTTTGAAGTCCAGGACCACAAGGCTGGCAAACAGCTTTTACCCACAGGCCATCAGGCTCCTCAACGAAGCACTCGCACACGCCGCACGCACACACTCATAGCACTTTATTTATTTATTTATTTGTTTGTTTGTTTGTATTATTTGCTTGTATTAATGTCTCTTCTGTTGTTGTTGCTTAATTTATTGGTATATATGTTTATGTGTTTATGTTTCTTATGTTCTTATTCTTTCATTTGTTTTATTTCTTTTCTTGGGAGAATGAACAGAATAAGATTTTCATTGCATAGTATAACTGCTGTTTTACTATGCACATGACAATAAAACTCTCTTGTATCTTGATATGATATGATATGATATGATTTGATATGATATATGATATGGTATGATATATGATATGATATATGATATGATATATGATATGATATGGTTTGAAATATGATATGATATATGATATGATATGATATATGATATAGCATCACATGACATGATTGTTATTCCGTTGAGATTTTCTTTGCTTATTGATTCCATGAAACAACTCTTACCCAACAGAAAACTTCCCACAAAGCGCTACACTGCTATCGGTACGTTCCATAAGCCCACGACAGCTCCAAGCCGCCGAGCCCAAAGTGCCTTCATTTTTAACATTGAAAGGCTCGTATGTTTGCATGCTTTTACAACGTGAGTGAAAAAAAACAGCAACAATCCAAAAATTATAAGACTGATTTTTCTGCATGCTTTGAATGGGCCAGTGTGAGATCAAAAATGACATTTTCAACGGCACATGTTTGGCCGCAAGGTAGTGTTGCCATTTGAGGCAAGTTTACACAACCGATGCTAGATGCTGCCCGAAAACACGCAGGAAGTCGGCCATTGCAGCCCTCGTATTGGATGTTCCTGGCATGTACGTGATGCTGTCACGATCAAAAATCAGTGGGTTTGGAGAATGACATCCAGAATGGATGTGAAAGCCGTCTGGTTGTTGGCGGCCTAGTGTTTGTCTGGATGGAAAAGCTCCAACGCACCAAAACGTCATCCACTCAGCCTTCGCAGCTTTGCAGCTTTTCTTTGGGGCTGCATGTTGTTTCCTACCGAGCCTGTGGCAGCACCTGCGTGCCATGAAAGCATTGAAAAATCAAGCTCTAATTGATGCGATTGATGTAAATGACGCGCACGCCGCATGAGCGCCACTCAGGGCTACGTGCCGTTCGATTGGTGGCAGTCAAAGTGGCGCTGTTAAGCAGACCTGATGTCATTTCAACTGGAAAAAAACACTGTTGTCAGTTTTTATGCATATTACGTATATATATATATATATTTATATACAGTATACACACACACACACGTATATGCCAACTGTACCTGTTGATTAGTCCTAATGAAATATCACGACATTACTACGACCACATCGCTACTACCAGGAGAACCACACTATAGAGGGGGAGGAGCCACCTGCCGTGGGCCGGCAAGGTGCACTGTATTCGGGTACACGCTCCGAGCAGCCAGTGTGACACCACGGAGGTCTCTGGCAAACCTTTTCACCTGAAATGGTGAAAAGGTTTTATGTGTGCTGGATATTTTGGGTTTTTTTATCCAATCAAAAGCTACACTAACTAGAAAAGCACACGCAGAGCGCACACCTCCGGCAAGCACCATAGTCCCCCGCCCCCATATTGTGATTTACACCATAAATATTAGTCCTACATTAGCTTGATCTCCTTGACCATGAAAACATACCATGGAAGGGTTTTTCAACCACGCCCGACCGTAGGCCACCCCCCAAAGTCCTATATGTATGTGAGGTGGTGAAGTGGAACAGGAAGGACGGGGGCCGAGCAGGGGGGGACCAACATTGGATGTGACCCCCACATCCCCTGCTCACCAAGCCACAGCGGCCCCTTCCCTGAAGGGAGAAAGCAAGGGGTCCCCCCCCCCCCCCCCCCCCACCCCAACACCACGGACCCCCCACCCCGAGCCCAAACCGCACATTTGCGACCCCCACCTCCGCGCCCCCAGTCACCCGCGGGACAGCCACAGGCGCCAGAGGACAACAAGCAGCTCCCACCTGTCACACATACACCACACACATAAATAGGTAAAATAAAATAAAATAAATTAATAAATTAAATTAAAAAAAAAGGGGCAACCCAACCCACCCACCCAACCAGGGGAGATAGCTCCGCAGGGGCAGCTGGGCTCAAGCACCCGCGGAAGGGTTTGAATGACTGAAAGAATGCTAACCATGCTGACATTGGCATTCAAACACCTAGCATCGATAGCAAGTGTTTGCTAAGTGCCTACCTCTGAATATGTTAAAAATGTTAGTATAATTATGTTAGCATGCTAACAGCTAGCATTATAGCGCTAACTGTCTGCTTAAGTTCATGTTTATGAAAATCGCAAAATATGCTAGTATGCTTATGTTAGCATGCTAGCAATGCTAATATCAGTGTGCTAACACCAGGCGTAATAATGTCTACCTACAAAAACTGGATGAAAATGCTAATCTGCTAATGCTAGCATGCTATCAATGTTAACATGCTGATGTTAGCATGATAAAACCTAGCATGATAGTGGTAAGGGTTTATATATGTGTCTACCTATGAAAATTACAAAAAATGCTAATATGCAACTGTTAACATGAGCATGCTAACACCTCGCATGATAGCACAATGTACACAATGTGCACAAGGCTAAGTGCTCTGAACTTTTTTTTTGTGGAGTTAAAAGCACAAATTCCAAAAATGGTCCAATCTCGCAATGTTAAAGAATCCTTTCAAAAAATTCCCGATCCAGACGGTGGTTGGGATCACCCCCAAAATTCAATCGGTTCCTCCACATCCCATTTCCGACAATTCCTGGAAATCTCATCCAAATCCATTGAGAACTTTTCAAGTCATTGAGCTGAAGTGAAGGTGCCTCACCTGGAAAGATGAACTGCTGTTTGTACTTGAAGTAGCTGGACGCTGCAGAGGCACAACCCCACAATCACAACACTTTTCAAATTGGACGTCATCATCATCACCTTTCCTCCCACCTGTCAGATTGAACTGCTTCTGTTGCCGGGCAGACTGCGGGGAGGGATGCAACGGCGAGGGGGGCGTGGCGCTGCTGGGCAGGGGCGGGGCCGGAGACGACGGTGTGGAGGAGGTGGTGGACGACGGATTGCTGCTGGAGTCCGGCTGGTACGGGACCGGGATGTGGTCCTGAGGAGGGGGGAGAGCTAATTGGTAGCCTCCGGTCCGTCTTCAAGCTTTTTGATTGGACGCTTGGATTTCAGGTAGACACGGAAAACTATGTGGAATCTCCATTGAGCCTCACGTAGGCGTTTTATTTGCAGCAACGTGTTTTTCTAACCACCGACGACTCCTCAATAAAGCTAACGTGTAAACAAAACATCAAAAACAACTTCGGGACTTCGTGTTTCCCGTCAATTTTAGTCTTCCATGAGGTACACGTTACGTAAACACTCGTCAACGATGAACGTAACATAAAAGCTTTGCGAAACAAACAGAGACTTTTCAAACTCTTCAATCCTAAAATGTGTTTTCCGCAACGAAATGTAACAACTCTTATACGTGTTTTTTGGTAATATTAACTCATTCAATCCCAGCCATTTTTCAAAAGACTACCCCTTTGGTAACCGGGTCAGGGTAAATAAAAAAATGTAAAAGACGTATAACTATGTTAGGGTGAGCAAAAATCTAAAAATATATAAATACTTTAGGTTTAGGGTTAAAGGTTGGGGTCAGGGTTAACAAAAAAACGTAAAAGACGTGTAAATATGTTAGGCTTCGCAAAAAAAACGTAAAAGTCATAATAATGTTGTTGAGATTGGGCATTCAGGATTATAAAAAATGTATAAATACGTCTTTGGCATTGAATGAGTTAAACATGATTTTTAGTCTTTAATAAACCAGATGTAGGTGTTTTTGTAAAATGCATAAACATGTTAGGGTTAGCAAAAAAAACCCTAAAATTCGTATAAATATGTTGTTGGCATCGGGCCTTCGGGATGATAAAAAATGTATAAATACGTATTTGGCATTGAATAAGTTAAACATGATTTTCAGTCTTTAATAACTCAGATGTTTTTGTAAAATGTATAAACATGTTAGGGTTAGCCAAAAAACCCGTAAAAGTGGGACAAACATGTTTGGGTTAAGGTTAGCAATAAAACATAAGATGTATAAATGCGTTAGGGTTAGCAAAAAAACCTACAAGATAAAAGCGTTGTTGGGACGGAGCGTTCAGGATTCTAAAAACGTATAAATGGTCTTGCTCTCCGTTTAGGAGGTCAGGTGGGAAGCACCGTCATCCTGCTGCTCCGCATTGAGAGGCGGCCGGTGAGGAGGCCCGGGCACCTGGTCAGGACGCCTCTCTGGGGAGGTGTTCAGGGGACGTCCGACCGGCAGAAGGCCTCGGGGAAGACAAGGGACATGTTGGAGAGACCATGTCTCCCAACTGGGATCCGCCGGGAGGAGCTGGACCAAGTGGGTGGATGGATGGGCAAGTGGATGGTTGGATGGATTGATGGATTTGGATGGTTGGATGGATTGATGGATGGGCGGGTGGATGGATTGATGGATGGGTGGGTGGATGGTTGGATGGATTGATGAATTTGGATGGTTGGATGGATTGATGGATGGGCGGGTGGATGGATTGATGGATGGGTGGGTGGATGGTTGGATGGATTGATGAATTTGGATGGTTGGATGAATTGATGGATGGGTGGGTGGATGGTTGGATGGATTGATGGATGGGCGGGTGGATGGATTGATGGATGGGCGGGTGGATGGTTGGATGGATTGATGAATTTGGATGGTTGGATGAATTGATGGATGGGTGGGTGGATGGTTGGATGGATTGATGGATGGGTGGGTGGATGGTTGGATGGATTGATGGATGGGCGGGTGGATGGATTGATGGATGGGCGGGTGGATGGTTGGATGGATTGATGAATTTGGATGGTTGGATGAATTGATGGATGGGTGGGTGGATGGTTGGATGGATTGATGGGCGGGTGGATGGATTGATGGATGGGTGGGTGGATGGTTGGATGGATTGATGGATGGGCGGGTGGATGGTTGGATGGATTGATGGATTTGGATGGTTGGATGGATTGATGGATGGGCGGGTGGATGGATTGATGGATGGGCGGGTGGGTGGTTGGATGGATTGATGGATGGGCGGGTGGATGGTTGGATGGATTGATGGATGGGCGGGTGGGTGGTTGGATGGATTGATGGATGGGCGGGTGGGTGGGTGTACGAGGGAGAGGGAAGCCCGGGCGCCCCCACCTCGGATAAGCGGTTTTGTCAACATCGAAAACAACAAACATGTTCTTGCGAACATTTTAGGAGTTTTTACGAGCATCGAAGACAACTTGTTGAAACTTGAATTTCCCGCTCACGGTGTCATTTGAACACACCATTTTTATTATTGCTCTCTTGTTTACGTTGGATGCTTTTTTATATCGTGTTGCCTTCAGGTTCACGTGCAGCATGGATCGCCATGGAAACAGAGCCAACAGGATGGCTTTTTTGCGCACGCACACGTGCACGTGCACTCACCTTGTTGATTCTGTTGGTTTTGGGGAGCGTCTGACTGACGTGCAGGTCGCTGTACCTGAGCGGGTTGTTGATGTCACACGGCACCGACTCGGTCCGCACCAAGCGAGCGACTGGCGGAGAAGGAGAGAGGAAAGGAAGAACACTCAAAGAAGAACGAGGACGTGCGCTAACGAGCTCGGTCTTCATTGTTGCTTCATCAGGCCCGCGTGTGCTGTCTTATCACATAAAACATAAAACACAAAGCATTCACTCCCAGTAATTAGCCTTCTTTACCTTGAGTCAGTCCTTGGTGGTCTTGGTGGGGGGGGGGAGAAAAAGACAAATGAATCTCAGTTGTGGAAGCAGATGACGGAATTTTCTTCATGTGTGGCGGGAGGAGCCTTTGAAGGAACGACGGAGTCCCTTTTTCTCACTAAATCACGCCTGCCTTTTGCATTCCTGCTACTGGAAGCTTTTTCTCACCGAGCCGCTTATGAAGCCCCAATCAACACACACACACTCATTGACCACCAACACTGGAAACATTCACACACAAACAGTCATTCATTCATTCAAACACACCACAGGAGCATCAAAACATTCCAATAAACATGAACTCAGTCGAAGTACGCACAGTTCAAGTCATGAATGAATGGATGGAAATAATCAATAAAAAACATCATAGAAGTGACTTCAGGAAAAGTGTATCCAAAATAAATACAAATAAAATGACTTCAACAAAAGTGGAAAAAAAATAAAGTAATGAATTAAAATAATAACTACAGTAAAACGAGAAACTACAAGAAAGCTATAAAAAAATACAAATAAAAATGAACTACATAAAAGTATGTAAAAATTCAAGTAATGAATGAATTGGTAAAAAAAATAAGGAAAAGTGTAAAAAAAATTAATAAATATAAATAAAAATCACACAAATAAAAGTGTAAAAAACATTAAGTCATTCATTCATTAAAATAATAACTAAAACATATATCCTAAAAGTGATGTACAAAAAGAGTAAAAATAAATAAAACTAAATACAAATTAAAATAACTTCAATAAAAGTATTTAAAAATTAAAGTAATTAATCAATTAATGAACAACGTAAATAAAAACTATATGATAAAAGTGTAAAAAAAACATTTAAAACAAATACGAATAAAAATGACTTCAAATAAGTGTAAAGAAATTATGTAAATAATGAATTTATGAATGAAAACAATAAATACAAACTACATCATAAAAGGAAAAGTGTAAAAAAAAATATAAAAATAAAAATGGCTTAAATAGAAGTGTAAAAAAATAGTCATTAATTCATTAATTACTTAAAACATGGATAAAAAATCTCATGAAAGTGACGTGAAGTGTAAGAAAACAATAAAAATAAATAAAAATGACTCCAATAAAAGTGTAAAAAAATAAAGTAATTACTTAATTTATTAAAAACATGAATAAAAAATATCTCATAAAAGTGACATTAAGTGTAAAAAAAATACAAATAAAGAAATATAAAAATGACTCAAATAAAAGTGTAAAAAATGATGTAATTAATGAATTCATTAATGAAAATAATAAATAAAAAAGACATCACAAAAGTAATTTAAGGAAAAAAACAAAATAAACACAAATAAAACTGGCTTAAATAAAAGTGTAAATATATAAAAAAGTACTGAATTAATCAATTAAAATAATTAAAAAGACATCATAAAAGTGTCGTAAAGAAAAGTGCAAACAAAATGAAAAACTCAATGCAAATAAAAAAGACTTGTTTAAAAGTATCTAAAACTACATTTGTAAATAAAGGAAAAAAAACGTCAAAATGAGTTGAACAGAGAAAATGCCCAAGCAAGCGAGAAGCCATGCGTGATGAAACGATCAGCTCCACTCCTAGAAGCGCTTTAGCAAGCATGCTAACCTAGCACGATGTGACGTCGATGCTGCAGCGTGCGTGGAACGTTCGCACGTCAGCTGACAGTAAAACGTGAGACAGCGTCCGACGTACCGTCCGTATTCCAGAGTGTCAAAGAAAAGAATCATGTCACCTTTGAGGGATTCTCTGCCGCCTCGCTGTATGATGAGTAAATGGCAGGGCGGGGCTTCTTTGGTGCATTTGTTGTGGCACTTCAGCCTGCGCGCACACGCACATACACACATAAATACTTGCATGGAACAATTGTGATGAGTGTGATCAACAAGAGCGGCGTTACGTACTTGCAGTTTTTACATTTGAGTCCAAACAGCATTCCCTTCCCACACACGGTGCACGTCTGGGACATCCAGTACTTGGTGGAAAATCTGCAGGACGACAGGAAGGGGCAGGAGCTGTGACCTTTACAAGCAGAAGGAAAAGTGTTCCCCTTCCGAGTTCCTTCTCATCCCGTTTACCCAAAACTGGCTTCAATGAGTCAACTTATTTTTACACTTACAATTTCTCATCAACCTTGGTCAATTCTCATCATCCATCCACACACCCATCCATCCATCCATCAATCTATCCACCCACCCATCCATCCACCCACCTACCCATCCATCCACACATCTACCCACACAGGCACACATTCATCCATCCATTCACCCGCCCATCCATCCACCCATCTACCCAGCCATCCATCCATTCATCCATCCACCCACCCATCCATCCATCCAACCATCTACCCACCTATCCACCCATCCATCGATCCACCCATCCATACATACATCCACCAATCTCTCCATCTATCCAACCACCCATCCACCCACTCATCCATCCATCAATCCACTCACCCATCCATCAATCCATCCACCCACCCACCCATCTATCCATCCACCCACGCATCCATCCATTCATCCATCCACCCACCCATTCATCTACCCACCCATCCACCCATCCAACCATCTACCCACCTATCCACCCATCATCCACCCATCCATCAATCCACCCATCCATCCACCCATCTATCCACCCACCCATCCACCCACTCATCCATCCATCCATCCACCCATTCATCCACCCAACCATCTATCCACCCACCCATCCACCCACCCACCCATCCATCAACCCACCTATCCACCCATTCATCCACCCATCCATCGATCCACCCATCCATCCACCCATCCATCCACCCACCCATCCACCCATCCATCCACCCACCCATCCACCCATCCATCCATCCACCCACTCATCCATCCATCCATCCACCCATCCACCCATCCATCCATCCACCCATCTATCCACCCACCCATCCACCCACCCATCCATCCACCCACCTATCCACCCACCCATCCACCCATCCATCGATCCACCCATCCATCCACCCACCCATCCATCTACCCACAACATCCACCCATCCATCCATCCACCCACCTATCCACCCATCATCCACCCATCCATCAATCCACCCATCCATCCACCCATCTATCCACCCACCCATCCACCCACTCATCCATCCATCCATCCACCCATTCATCCACCCAACCATCTATCCACCCACCCATC